>NC_073381.1:55202557-55930057 GCF_028641065.1 Leucoraja erinaceus
ACCGTCGGAACCTCACTACCAGCGCAAGCTGCCCTCGGGACGGCTGCTATGGAGAGGAGACGGTTGCGCACCTCTTTGCAGAGTGTGGATTTGCAAAGAAAGTCTGGAGAGGTTTGCAAGGGTCCCTGTCACAATTTATTCCGAACAGCTCCGTCAGAGGGGACTCTGATTTACGGACTGTTCCCGGGGACGCATTCAGAGACCGACATCGAGTGCTGCTGGAAAGTCATCAACTCGGTGAAAGACGCTCTTTGGTCTGCCCGAGCGATGTTGACCTCCCAGCAGAGCGGGATGTCCGTCGGGGAATGTTGCCGACTGGCCCGCTGCAGACTGCAGGAGTTTGTGCTGAGGGACGCACTGAAGCTCGGTGTAGCCAACGCCAAGGCTGAGGGGGGGGGGACCACAGTTTAGGGTCTGTGGACATGGGGGCTGGGTGTGGCGGAGACGCCCCTCAAAATAAGGGAAGGGATTCTACTCAGTGGTCCACATGAGTGGCAAGGGTGGGGGAGAAATTTGAGCAATGTCTGTACAGCCTCTAAAAATGTCGGATGTTTTTTTTCTTTTTTGCACAGTTCATGTATTGTATATATTTGTTACATGAATAAAGTCTATTTTGAAATGAAAAAAAAAGCAGAGCGGCTACTGTGGTACAATGGAACCTGGCCCGGGAGCTTCCATGCGCGGAAGTCTCATTAGACCGGAGGCTTCCGGCTGCCGCCCCAAGCTCTGACCAAAGATCTTATAGCAGAGATCTTTGGCTCTGACTGCAGCTGGCCGTGGCCGTGGCCGTCTGCAAACAATGCAAAACGAGAGCACGTTTCAATATCAACCGACGGAGAGTTGTAGGAGGAGCATATTGTCTTTGTGCAAAATCTGGCCGTTCGACAAAGAGAAGGTGCCATTTAAACTTTGCTGTGTTTGAACAGATGAGTTTAAATTCCCAGCGGCACTGGCGTAACCTTGCCGGGTCCGGGTGCCTGAGGAAAGCTGGTGTCCTGGTGTGATCCTTGAATGTGCTTGTGCTGTATCTGCTGTGACTAAGGGTGAAAAAAACGACACGGTAAGAGTTTGCACCGCCCTTTATAGACAGCTGTTATTACATCTATATAGATCTTTGGTGTTTACTACGTGATTCAAGGCCTAGCAGCATTTGAAACTACATCCCGTCCGAACAGTCTCTGGATTACAATGCCAAGAATATATGCAATAGCGTAATAATATGCAAGAGTTCTGCAATAGTGCAGAACTCTTGTGTCACTTGTTTAGTGTCACTCCCAGCAATTACATTTTGGATATTCGCGCAATACAAATGTTAAAGAAAACTCTCCTTTCAGCATTGATATTCCATTATAAAATAAATACCCACGGGAACATTTAATACACGTGCCACGTGTTCTAAAGCTATCTCTGAATAATAATTATTGTGCCAAAGTTGTGGTATAAGCGCAACCTTAAAAATAACTTTATTGAATAAAAGTTTTTTCTTAAAGTCACTATTTTCATTTCCTACATTTAAAGAAAATGTTTTATATTGGTTTGAGGACATTGTAATCAAGTCAAACAATGCCCATCCACATCAGGATGGTATGAATGGTCTTCCCTAAGCAGATGCAGTCAGTTTTCCCCTCCAACTTGACGTGTTCTGATATTGACCAGCTTATACTTTCAAACCACTCACCTTTCTCTAAGTTGAAGATCTAGTGAAAGCCATAGTTATAGAAACCCTGGTAGGTTAAAGCAACCCTGTCTTTTTTGATGGGATATAGGGAACTTATTTTATTAGTATGTATTTGTTCAATTCAACTTGGGCCCATTTGTTATTGGGTACACGATGACTGTTGGTACTACTTCCTGTCCTTGTCCAAAACTCGTTTCATCAAAAAAAGACAAAGTAATGGAGTAACTCAATGGGTCAGTGACATCTCTGGAGTTTGTCCAGAGATTCTCATAGCTTTGTGAAGATTTCGGTTGGGACCCTGATTTAGACGGAATTTGGGTGGGGGGGGGGGGGGGGGTCTGGAAGAGTGGAGAGGCAGGGCAAGGCCTGATTAGTGATGGATAGATACAAGGTTTTTTTTTATAAATAGACTGAGGTTCGACAAGGCTTTTGATAAGTTGCTGCACTTGAGGCTGCTAAACAAGATGAGAGCCCATGGTATTAGAGGGAAATTACTAGCATGGATAGAAGATTGGCTGAATGGCAATCTTCATTTTTCATCTGTGTGGTCATGGTCAAGGTGTAGGCATGAGGAGGTGTCTGAGAGCTGGTGCCTGGCCTCAACACGGTAGATAGAGGTCAGCTTGCCAGACTACAACGGCATCTCCCTTATCGGCGGGTTTAATAACAATGTTGGGATTGTTGCTAAGTGAGCGGAGGGCTGTCCATTCAGAGAGGGTGAGATTGGAATGGGTAAGGTGAGTGGAGAGGTCAAGACTCATCATTGGGAGATAACAACTTTTTTTTGTAGATGAGCATCTGCAGTTCCTTGTTTCTACTTCTCAAGTTTCATCAAGTTGGCTGCTAGTTTCCAACTTAGAGCCGACTTGAAATATTATTTCCCACTCCTCAGATGGTACTGAACTGAGTATACCCAGCATCTCCAATTTTTCATATTTTTTAACAGATCCAATAATTTTGCTTAGGAAGGAACTGCAGATTTAAACCAAAGATATACACAAAAAGCTGGAGTAACTCAGCGGGACAGGCCGCATCTCTGGAGAGAAGGAATCGGTGATGTTTTGGGTCGAGACCCTTCTTCAGATTGTAGAAACTAGAAACGTCACACATTCCTTCTCTCCAGAGATGCTGCCTGTCCTGCTGAGTTACTCCAGCTTTTTGTGTCTATCTTCAAAATTTTGTTTTTCAAATAATGAGTTTGTCTGATGTGAAATGTTTTGCTGGGGTTCTTAATGGAAACCAATAATCAGAATTCTCCCGTGGGGAATTCCAGACAAACTCCAGTGATTTGTATAACTTATTACACTGTAGATCATTCAGAGTAAGCACGGAGTGGGTGAAAATATTACCTTTCATGCCAAAGCTCATTGACTGCATTGTCACTTAACAAGGTTTCCCAAAGTTTTTCTGTGATGTTGTTCAGCAAAATACAGTAAAAATGAACCATAGTTGATGAAAAGTTACTGCGCAGTTTCAACTAGCAGCATTCTTGTTCAAATTAGAGGTTAAGCTTGTTTATTTAGCATTTATGTATGGGATACTGGTTTGTATCTCTTGTGCTGTGCAGCTTGTTGGACAATTAATTTCTAATATTACGTGATAGTCTAAGTGGCAAACATGGAAAACAATTTTATATGCTTGGCTTGAAAATCATTTTAAGAGGTCAGTTGCTCCTGAGAAATTGTAGATGCCAAATATTCTTGAATTTTGGTGTAAGTAGGATAATTGCAAAAATGCACGACCCGTCCACTCTAAGCAGAACTAAATTTGAACAAAATGTGTAGGAAGGAACTGCAGATGCTTGTTTAAACTGAAGATAAACACAAAAAACTAGAATAACTCAGCGGGACAGGCAGCATCTCTGGGGAGAAAGAATGGGTGACGTTTCGGATCGAGACCCTTCTTCAGACTCAGTCACCCATTCCTTCCCTCCAGAGATGCTGCCTGTCCCGCTGAGTTACTACATCTTTTTGTGTCTATCTAAAGTTGAACAAAATCTATTCAAGACCATAGGAAGAGGCAGTGAATTGTGGATGTAGCCCAGACCAACACAAATCAACCTTCCTTCCATCGACCCCATCTACATTTCATACTGCCTCACAAGGCTGCCAGCACAATTGTCTGAAGAATGGTCCTGACATAAAATGTCACTCATCCCTTTTCTCCAGAGATGCTGCCTGATCCGCTGACTTACTCCAGCACTTTGTGTCTATCTTTGGTATAAACCAGCAGTGTTCTTTGTAGTTCCATGTAGTTCTTTGTTTCTACAATTGTCTCACCCCTTTCACCATCTCTTCTTCCATTTCTCATCAAACAGGAGATACAGATGTTTGAAAACACATACTTTCAGTTTCAGGAATAGTGTCTTCCCAACTGTTATCAGGCAACTGAATGGTTCTTTAATCAGCAAGAGTCTTGACATCCTATCTACCTTATTGGAAACCTTTGAATATTCGTCAGACTCGTCAATATTAATACTTTGCACTAAATGTTGTACCCTTTATCCATTATCTGCGCACATCTTGATTGTATTCATGTATAATCTTTTCTTTAACTGGATAGTAAAGGGCCTGTCCCATTTGGCTCTTTCGCACGCCATTTAAGCGACCTGCTAGCATGTGGGTAGCACATGGCTAGCGTGTGGGAAGCGCGGGGACGGGCGTATGGAGTGGTGTGGCGTGGCGTGGAGGAGCGTGGACTTCGTCCTGCACTAAATCTTCGCGCGCCACGGCCTGTTGCGAAACTGACGGCTAAAGTGGGACAGGCCCAAGACCCCGGCACGACGCAACGTCTCATCTCCAACAGCAGCAGAAGCAGGCAAACGATCGCTGAGCTCGGCCTGGGATTCACGGCCGTTGCGGATCCGGATCCGCTCCCACCCCTACTCCCAGAGCCGGGACCAAGACGATTGGAGATAGACACAAAATGCTGGAGTAACTCAGCGGGACCGGCAGCATCTCTGGAGAGAAGGAATGGGTGATGTTTCTGGTCAAGACCCTTCTTTCAGACTGAAGAAGAGTCTCGACCCAGAACATCACCCATTGCTTCTCTCCAGAGATGCTGCTGGTCTCGCTGAGTTACTCCAGCATTTTGTGTCCATCTTCAAATGACATCACACGCTCCAGACGGCTGTGCGGACGCATGATGACGCGCGCGACTGTTGCGGACCGTCACACGACCGTCACTATCGGCCTGTCACGTAAGTGACGGCCCAAGTGGGACAGGCCCTTAAGCAAACAAATGCTTTTTCAATGTATTTTGGTACAATAAACTAAACTGGGTGATTTGTAAAATGGGTGGGTTTTTTTTAGACTGCAATTTGTTGAATAGAGAACAGAAAAAGGAGGGGGGAATAGGGGTGATTTTATGGCAAAAAAAACTGCCATTATTATTTACTTATTTTCAGTGTTGAGTGGAAATAGCTATGCTCCGCGTCTACAAGTGTGTGCTTCGCAGCCTGAGAAACCGAATACTACCACAGAGAAGTTTGTCTACATATACATCTGTGTACAGAGTGAATGAAGATGACATCAAGGGAAAACTCGAGCTGCTCCATGGTGGGAGTATCGATTTGCAGAAAGACCAAAACGGGATTGCCACCATGATCATAAACAACCCCGAGCGAATGAATGCATTTTCAGGTATGATGCTGTTATTTTCTGAAATAGAGGACAGGCTCCTCATCTCTTTCTTAGAAAATTGTTCTTGGTTCCTATTATCTGGGGTGAGGTCTCCTTACAGGTTGTATCGAAATGCAAAGAGAAATGTTCAAAGAGTGATCCACTGCATATAATTCAATAGAATGTGAAATCCCCAATCCTGTAGCTTAATGAGGTGGATGTTAATGGGCCAAAACATACTATCTGCTGGCTAACAGTTGTGGAGAGAATCCTTCGGAAGAAGGGTCTCAACCTGGAATTGTCACCCATTCCTTCTCTCCAGTGATGCTGCTTGTTCCGCCAAGTTACTCCAGTTTTTTGTGTCTATCTTCGGTTTAAATCCGCATCTGCAGATCCTTCCTACATGTAACTGATGTGGCGGCTTGTACATTGTTGAGTCTAAGAGTAGTCTCGGCGACTCGTTTCGTCAAACATTTGTGCTCGGTCCAACAAGACCTCCTGGATCTACTGGTTGCTAACCATTTCAATGCCTCCATTGCCAGAGTGAGGCTGAGTCTACACGCAAACCGGAGGAACAGAACCTCATATTCTGCTTGGGTAGCTTACAACCCAATGATATAAACTTTGAATTCTTCAATTTCAGGTCACCAAAGACTGTATTGGATCTCCTTTTCTGCCGCAAAGGAGTAATAAACCTTTTGTGAAGAGGGCTTTGTGGAAGTGTGTCCATAAAATGGCAGAAGTTTACACTGAGAGTGAAAGTGTAGTTCAAAGCATCGTTTCAGTCATATATCTAAATAAAGAAAACTTTGAGAGTGAGTCAGCAATAGTTGATCAGGACAGTACATTGAAAGGTATAATGGTGGATGGGCATTGATTGGCACTTAAAGAAATAATCCATGTGTTGCAAAAATAAGATTTATCGACGGCACTAAGGCTCAAAAGGTAAAATAATTCATCTATGGTTGTCAATAGAAAGTACAAATAGTTTTTTTTAAAAAGAGGCTGATACAGTTGCCAGAAATGGCCATAGGGCTGAAGTTTTGGAACATTTTACATCGGCAAGGGAGGGCCAAGAAATTAGTAAAGAAAATAAAATAAAGGCACAATAAACTGTAAGAACGTCTGTAGGTTTGGAAAAAGGAAAAATGTCATTAGGGCAAGTGGTGACTGAGATGGGAGACTTTGTAAAGGAGAATAAAAGCAGAGTAGTTTGTGTTTGTCTTCAGTGAAGAAGATACACAAAAACCTACCAGATAGATTAAGAGAATCAAGGGACTGGTGAGAATGAGTAACTGGAAAGCTAAGTATCAGTCCAAACAAATACTAGAAAACTTGGTGAGGTTGAAACCTGATAAATCCTAAGGATCCAATGATCTACATCCAAGAATTCTAAGGAGATTGGTTCATAGATCCTGAATACTCTGGTTATCATCTTCCAAAGTTCTACACATGCTGGAATTATTCCTGGATTACAGTGCAGCAAATTCAACCTCGTATTTAACCATGGGGGGAGGAGGGGGAGGGAGAAGGTGCAATGAAAGCAGGGAAGAAAGAAAGAGAACTACTGACATATGCCCCGTAGGTCAGTAGTGGGGAAAATGCTGAAATCTGAAGGGAAGTATGTAAGTGTCTATCTGTAACAACAGAACACCTTGAAAAGAATAACAACATTCAACAGAGGCAGTGTTTGAGTTTTGAGTTGCCTTGTGGAATTGTGAATGTGGAGGAGGGTGTAAAGAAGCTTCAAGAAGTATGAACAAACTGAGTGCACGGCAGTTGATATATAATGCGGGATCTTCCAATTTATGCGCACAGAAAAGCAGTGCATTTATCAAACTATGAAAGACTGTTGAAATTCATACAAATCAGAATTTGCTTGTACACAAGCAACTGAAGGGCAACTTACAGGTGGTCACATGTGCAAATTTACGTTGGGCCATATTTGTGAGGGTTTTAATGTAGTTAAAGGAGAGTCTTATTGTAGTCGTAAAGACCCTTGATGACATTGCACACAGTTTTATGTATGGTTTTGCTTCCCTTAAGAAAAGATGTAGTCACCAAGAGGGAATAGTGGTAGAGATTCACTTGGTACATGACAGAGAAGGCAGGTTTACTGTATGATGAAAGATTGTGAAGACTGGGACTGTGCTTTCGAATTTAGAATGAGAGGATATCTCATTTAGCCTTACAAAGTTCTTAAAGTGTTTAATAGGCTGGACAGGGAAGCTTATTTCCTCTAGCTGACGAGTTTAAAGACCTGAGGCACAATTTCAGAATAAATAATAAACATTAGATCTGTGATGTTGACTGATCCATCCAATTATATGTATATGTACACTGTCTTCTGATAGTCTGGGTCATCTTATTGTCAAGGCAGTTTCAAGATGGTAGAAGTAATGTTGACTGGAGATTTTGAATGCATTAATCGAGCTCTATAGAGTAAAAACCAGGGTAGGACTTCAAACCAGTGTACAACTCAAACTATCACAGAGTTGTAGGACTCTGGAGAGTGTTATATAAAAGGAACCTAGCAGTACAAGAACATAATTATCTGAAAGTGGTGTCCCAGGTAAAGAGGCTGGTAAAGAAGACCTGACTTACTGGACTTCATCAGTCAGGGCACTGAGTATGGAAGGTGGGACATTATGTTACAGTTCAAGTCATTGGTGAAGCCCGACTTGAAGTATTGTGTTCAATTTTCAGTCAACCTGGCATAGAAAAAAATGCATTTAATGGGGAATGCGTGTAGAAAAGATTCATGATTAGGTCACGAGGACTTGAGGGACTGGGTTAGAGTGAGTGATTGAGCAGGCTAGGACTTTTTCTTAGAACATTGGAGACTGATTGGTGATCTTACAGAGGTGTATAAAATCATGTGGGGTCAGATGGGGCGAATGTATAGTCTTTTTTTCCCTGGGGTTTGAGAATCGGGAACGAAAGGGCATAGGTTTAAGGTGAGAGTGGAAAGATCTAATAGGAAACTGAGTGGCAACTTTTCACGCAGGTTGGTACATACGTGGAACAAACAGTCAGAGGAACTGGTAGAGGCACGTACGATAACATTGAAAAGGTACATTGATATGTATGAACAGTTTGGTGGGATATGGGTCAAATATGGGTCAAATATGGGTAAATGGGACTAACTTCTTGGGCATCTTGGTCAGCAAGCACCGAAGGGCCTGTTTCTATGCTCTATGCATCTGATTCTAATGCTCAATAGATATGTTTTTGGCACAATTTTAATTTGTTTTTAAAAGGCTCTGTTTTCTTTTACAAGGGACAATGATGTTGGATTTCCGGGATAAGGTAGAAGAGCTGGAGCATTGGACTGATGGGAAAGGTCTCATCTTACGAGGTGCAAATAATACGTTTTGTTCTGGCTCTGATCTAAGAGCAGTAAAAGCAATATCAAATCCGGAGGTAAGTGAATGGCACTTCAGACTCATTATTAGTTCACTCCCAATTACTTACATGGGAGTGGTTGAAAGTAAAGGCAATGAGTGTGCTGCCTGTCCATACTTATAGGTCTCTCTTTCTTGACTCAGGGGAATGTAATGTTTCAAGATATTTTTCAAATGTTTTGTAGAGAAATGTCATGCATAAAATCATGTTATATCATACAATTTCTATGATAAATATGCTCTCCCCCCTCATTATATTTAGCAATGACTGAATAACATCTCTGCACTCTGGTAATCTTTCATCACATTGTGCAAATGCAGGGAATCGGAAAGGATATGGACAAAAATTTACATTTCATTTAATTTTATTTTAATGTTATACATTTCTGACCTGCACATTTCATAATCTGTAGTTGTATTAATTTGATGACATTTTAGTGAAATTATAAAAAAGACACAAGCAAAGAAATTAAACATCAATAAGGCCTAACAAAACTCTCATTGCAGTATCAATTAGAAATTATAGCTTTTGTATTTTCCTTCCAGGATGGATTGAAGATGTGCATGTTTATGCAGAACACCTTGACAAGGCTACTGAGGTACAACTATATAATTACAAAATAACACAATTGATGGAGTCTGGTTGATGTTTAAATTCTGTTTTATATTCCATCATTGTAGCTATTTTGTTTTAAATATATACTGTAGGATGAATTTGAATTCTGCAAGCTTTTTAATCAAACAAGCCAGTTTTTGTTGCCTACTTTGGTTTAAGTAGTGTAGATAAAGTTGGTATTAATGAGGTGGGCATGGTGTAGATACTGTAATGCCTATATCCCCATATGGTTCCGTGCAATACAGTATCTATTCGGTTTACCTACCTGATTTTTATTTATTTCCAGATGAGAGCAGGGCTCTCGGATGTAATTGTGAATTAACTTGAAATTGATTTTTCAAGGCCATGGTTATATTTCTGTAGTCATTTATCCTGTTACCTTAAGCAGAAGTTAAATTATTGCACGATGGAAAGTGTATTTGTATGTGTTTAGTTAATTTTGGACTGGTTCAGAAGTCTATTAACTTTTCTAACATTCCCAGTGCAGACTACCTCTGATCAGTGTTGCTTTAGTCCAAGGGAAGGCATTGGGAGGAGGAGCAGAAGTTACTACAGCATGTGATTTCAGGTAATTAGCAAAAAATGTTTTTAAATATTGCCACCATGAAAAGAACATAAAAAGCAACCTAATTGTATTTCAAACTTGGTGGCATACCACATTAATAACTTTGGATAACAGAATGTTACTCAAATATGTTTAGCATTAACTAGAGTTAATTTATAATGTTTATTCTACTCAGTAAATCCAGATTTCAATGAAGATTTCCTTTAATCATTGTCAAAAGTCTTGTTCATTGTCAGAAATGTGAAAAATATTTGTGTTGACTTCTAGTTTTGATCACATGGAAAGCAGCAGATAACATTTGCTGGAAACTAGACCATTCTTGGTGACTGTTTTTATACTTGGATCTGGTAAAGGTTGCAAATTCGAAAGAATGTTTTGAATTTAAATATTTCAGACATTTTCTATAAAAAGTGCTGCCGCCTTGCTTGCCAATTGTAGATCTTTATGGTAAACATTTTGGATTAAAGAATTATAGGGAGAAAAGAAGAGTTGCAAAAAAGAGGATATTTAGGGGATCGAAAGGAAAATATGCTTTGGTATAGCAAACCATTTTTAGGCAAAAAAAAATAAATCAGTGATTTTGTTTTTGTTTGTTCTAAACTGCATCAAATGCATCCATGTTTAATTGCAAGCACTGACTGCACAACAGGTTTTTTTTAATTAAGTGTGCCAGTTTGTGGATTAGTTCTTTTGCCTGTGTCATATGGATGCAATTTGTATCCCTGAAATTTGAGAAGACGTAAAACTTGACTGAGGCTCCAATGCAGTCTGCCAGAACTTTTGCATGAAATTTTAAACCAAGTCTCTGACTGTTCTCTAAAGTGGTCATCAAAAATCCCATTGACAAAAAAAGTACTAATTGATTATAAAGCGTTTTGTGGCATTTTGAGATATAAATAAAAATGTCACAAATATCGAGTCATATAGCATGGCTGGTCCTTTGCCCCGAATCATCCATGTCAACCAAGATGCCGATCTTTATTAATCGCTATTCCAACCTGTGTTCCTGTGCAAATGCTTTTTAAACTTTGTGATTGTCCCCACCTCTACTACCTCCTCTGGCAATTTGCTCTGCATACCCACCACCATCTGTGTGGAAAAACATGCCTCTCAGATCTCCTTTAAATATTTCCCCTTTCACAACCTCTAGTTTTGCCCCTGTTCCACTTAGGAAACCTGAACGGAAACTTCTGGAGACTTTGTGCCCCACCCAAGGTTTCCGTGCGGTTCCCGGAGGTTTTTGTCAGTCTCGCTACCTGCTTCCACTACCTGCAACCTCCGGGAACCGCATGGAAACATTGGGTGGGGTGCAAAGTCTCCGGTGGGACAGGGGTGACTCTGTAATCTTTTGATTTCCTTCACTGACTAATTATTACTTTCAGAGGATTTTTTATGGTTTTAGAAAAAAAGAAAACTTGGGCAGAATTAGATAGACAATCCATCTTACATTGCTCAATAAAAGTATTTGTAGAATTATTTATTTTAAACACTTTCTTTTTCTAGTTTGTTTAGGTTATCCAGATAGTTTGTGTTTTTTGGTGGCAATGAGATGCAGAGAATGGTACAGACTTGACCAAGTGAAAGATTTCACTAGTTTGTAAATTTTTCATGGTTTATCACCTCAGTGGAAAGGCTCGCCAGTAAAATGAACAGTTGTACATGCAAAACAGTGAGTAGTTTACTGCACAGAAATCTAATTGATTTATAGCAAATTAAATCTAGCAGTGAATATGTTTATGCTTGTACCATAGTTAAGTAAATATAGTTACTGAAAAGCAAAATTGATCTTTCATTAAAATCACAGCAGCTGGGCATGGTGTTGCTTCAAGTATTGAATCATGAGAATTTGCAATAGAATTATGTAACACATGGGATCCAATTGCTGTATATATTTTTGTGATATCTTAATAGCATAGTACAGACATAGCAGCTACCCTTCCAAATTTAGGACAGAGTTGAAAATGTAGTTCCTTGTTCACCTAAAGTAAGTGCAGTTTAGAAAATGGTACATTACTGTTATTTCTTTCCAATTGTATGTTTATAAGTTTTGTTTAGAACAAGCTTATTAAATTGTGAATATGCATACAGTATTTATCTGATTAGATAAGAACAGTGAGGTATTTGGCTTCAAGAGCACTATTTATTGTTAGTTGTAGATCACTAATGTATGTCATCTGCTGATTACTTGAAATGAAAATAAATATACCTGTAACTTATTTGCTGGTAACTTCAAGGAAGTGGCCAAATGTATTTTATAATATGCATAAAAGTTGCAGTTCAACTTGGTGACCATTTTTAATTTGAGGAACATTCAGAAAGTTGGAATTATGAAGACACATGCTGACTGTGGCTTTTTAACCAAATTAGGATTTTTACACAATTTGCATTAAAACAACACTTACAATTGGATAGTTGTAGACTTTTTATTTTATTTTTTATTTTTTGAATTAGAAGCAGTGTACAAAAGTATAAACCACGGCATATGACATAATACATTTATCGTACAGCTTCAATTTTAATTTTAGCAGAGATGAAATAGAAAAAGGGAGAAAGAGCAAGAAAGAAAGAAAATGAAAGAAAAAGTGAATGTGTAAGAATAGAACCCCTAAACTACCAAATAAGTGTAGGCGAAGAGTGGGTAAGTAAAAGAAATAGGAAAAACGTAAAGAAATAAAAAGACAAAAACAGCAAAAAAACACAAAAAGTGATGATAGACCTGCTTCATTTCTCTCCCCACCCATCACCCAGTCCGTAAATCAGTTTAATTCCGAAGTTGTGTTGCACCATACTATCCTTGTAATGAATCAATGAATGGAATCCATGTCTTCGAGAATTGCTCTGGTTTTCCCGTCTAAGAATTTTGGAAACGTCATCCCGTCACTCATTCCTTCTCTCCAGAGATACTGCCTGTCCCGCTGAGTTAAAGAGTGCCCACGGTAGACTCACGAGTCACTACGGTAAACTCACGGGCTACTACGTTCTTACAACAAGTTTAAAAGTTTAAAATTTTTACTTCAAGAGTAAATTTGACTCGTGGAAATCTTTCATCATGTTGAAAGATTTTCACGAGTTAACAAGTTTCCCAAGTACCTGCCGTTAGCGTTAAGAGTTCGACGTTCCCGCTAAGTTAATTCTACGTGATTACCATGAGTTTGATTTGTTTTAAACTCGGGATCACTCGTGGGTGGACCCGCACCGTGAGACAGGGATTTTACCCTTCCACCACGCTTGAAATAGCTTCATAGTACTTTCTTGATTCCCACACGATTCTTTTTCATTGTGTCCTGCTCTTTTCCAGTCACACATCTTTTTCCTTAACAATTCTTTGTAAAACCATAATTATTTGCAGCCCAGAGAAAGATTATTTGACTATTCAAGTCCACAACAGCTAGGAAAAGTGCTAAACTGATCTCCCCAGCTCTTGGTCCATAACCTTATTGTTACTTCACAGACAATGGGCATCTGCTGCTCTCTTGATGGGGGAAAAAAAATCTTCTGGCTATTCCAACTTGAATTTGTACCTTCTGGTTATTGACTGCAATGTTAATGGAAATAGGTCATCAAGGGGATGGATGAGGGCAGGGCAGTGGACATTGACTATAAAGGTTTTAGCAAGTCCTTTGACAAGGTGGGCTGTCTGGAACGTTTTGATTGCAGGAATCCAAGGTGAGCTAGCTGATTAAATTCAAACATGGCTTGGAAGAAGGTGTCAAAGGGTAGTCATGGAAGATTTTTTTCTGATTTGAGGCCTGTGACGAGTGGTGTGTTACAGTCGCTTTTTTCCTGGGTCTACTGTTTGTCACAAGATCATGAGGGACATGTATAAAGTGAAAATGTTCCATCTTTTCCCTAGAATAGAGAATTATTACATTAGAGGGCATAAGCTTAAAGTGAGAGGGGAGAGAATTGACAGGATCGTCAAGGGCAATTTTTCACAAAGTGGTTGGTCTGTATTTAGAACAAGCTGCTAGATAATGCTAAGGAAATGGATATTATGACTTTTACAAGATTTCTGAACATTTATATGGGTATGAAGCTTTAGAAAGCTATGGGCCAAATGGAGGCAAATGATCACAGCCCAGAATGGCAAGCTGGATTGCACGGACAAGATGGGCTGAAGGGCTTGTTTAGGCTGTGTAGCTCTAACTCTGGGTCTGACTGCTATCTAACTTAGAGATAGTGCAGAAACAGGCCCTTCGGCCCACCGAGCACTGACCAGCGATCCCCACACACCAACATGATCGTACACACACCAAGGACAATTTACAATTTATACCAAGTCAATTAACCTGCAAACCTGTACGTATTTGGAGTGGAGTATTGGGAGGAAACCGGAGATCACGGAGGAAACCCACGTAGGTTACGGGGAGAACGTACAAACTCAATTTGGACAAACACCCATGGTCAGGATCGAACCCGGGTCTCTGGCGCTGCAAGGCAGCAACTCTACTGCAGCGCCACTGAATCTCGTCATCTGATGCACCTTAAGCAAATCTACTCTCAACGTTCCCCATTCTAAAGTAAGTAACTACTGTCCAGCCTCTCCCCTCAATACCAGTGATTCTATCCAGACAATATATTCATTAATCTCTATTCCCTCACTATTGCTTTCTGTAAAGGGGTGACTCCAGAACAAGATGTAATTGTAACATTGCCTGCTTGTTCATAACATAATATGGCTTGTGTTTATCACAATATATCTCCGATATAATAAAATATCTCGTGTTTCCGATATTCCTGGATTAAATAAAGGGAGAAGTCTTAACCTCTGAAATGAATCTAAAGGATTGGATACTTTCTCATGCACATGTTATATTTTATTACCCACACTACTTATCTGTCCTCTTCCGATTCTATGGTTTACTAAATAAAGAATGTTTATTGACAACACTGTTACCCAATGAGTTGAAGTTGGAGAGGCTGCAAACACCACCCCCCCACAAACATGTGCAAACGTGAACAGCTCTCTGGGGTGAGGGAGGGATGTAGCACCCTATCTATCTCCAAACGCAGGTCACTAGGTCCAAAGTCAACGAGGCAAAGCGGGGAAACCTGTGACTTGGGTAAAACAGCAGCCATGCAGGACATTTTGATACGTCCACTGAGGTGGGTTCCCCACAACGCAAATCTTGCCTGTGCCAACATGCCGATGCTGAAATATACTCTTTATGTCGGGATTACTATTGTGCTTAGTCTAAGCGGCTCCTATGAGGGTGGAAATGTGGAAGAAAATAGTAAGTTTATGTAACAGTTAAGTCTCTGTGAGCTGAGCTCATTCTCCACCTCTGAGAGCCCCTACTGATTGCTTGCCTTCATGGTTAAATATGTATTCTGCTGCAGCAGCCACCAGCCAGTAGGTATTAATCAGAAGGCCCTTGTGATTGGCCCAACTAATCTTCTTCCACGACTTGACTAGCCCTAAGCTAATTGTAGCAAATCAACTGATTAGTCAGGAGACTCGTGACCAAGTTTTGTACTACACGACTTTACTTCAGAAGTCAACAAACATGCTTACAGGCCGTGGACTAGTATAGTAAGAGGTGAAAACCCCACAAATACTTTTCATATTATCTATTGATAGTTATAGAAATCACAGATCTTATAGCAAAGCAAGATAGGCTACTCCTGCTAAATGCAATGGACTGACGTGTAGTACGCTATGGAGGGGATCATGGGCATTTTTCCACGCCCATTTTAGCAACCTGAGCCTACCTGACCCGACCCGACTCGCACTGTAATCAATGTTGCGGGGCAACAGTTTGTGTGGGTCAGATTCATAAATCTGTCAGTTCAAACTTCTTGTCAAGAATAAAATTTGATTCTGGTAATTGTCTTTTTTAATGTTTTTTAAATCATTTCTTTTTAAATGGCTCACAAGCAGTGTTTGAGTTGATTTTGTAGTAACCGGAACCGACCCGACTCGCAGGGTGATTGACAGGGGGGGACTTTTTGTGCGTGATATAGGGTTAGATTCATAATTCTGTTAGTTCATAATTCTGTTGATTCTTGTTAAAGAATAAAATGTTTATAAACACACATACATGAAAATTATATAAATGTATAGAATCATATAACACACACAATTATATTTCTTCTAATCCAATAATGAACTTTATTTCAGACTAGACAAGGGACATTAAATAAGGAAACATTGTAAATAAGAAACATTGTCTTGGGGCACTCTCTCTCCCCGCTGCCCCGGGCCCCGCACTCCCTCTCTCCCCGCTGCCCCGGGCCCCGCACTCCCTCTCCCCGCTACCCCGGACCCCGCACTCCTTCTCCCCGCTGCCCCGCACTCTCTCTCCCCGCTGCCCCCGACCCCACACTCCTTCTCCCCGCTGCCCGCACTCTCTCTCCTCGCTGCCCCGGACCCGGCACTCTCTCTCCCCGCTCTCCCTCTCCCCACTGCCCCGCACTCTCTCTCCCCACTGCCCCGCACTCTCTCCCCGCTGCCCCGCACTCCTTCTCCCCGCTGCCCCAGGCCCCACACTCCTTCTCCCCGCTGCTCCGGGCCCCGCACTCCTTCTCCGCGCTGCCCCGGGCCTCGCACTCTCTCTCCCCGCTGCTCCGGGCCCCGCACTCTCTCTCCCCGCTGCCCCGGGCCGCGCACTCTCTCTCCCCGCTGCCCCGGGCCGCGCACTCTCTCTCTCCCCGATGCCCCGGACACCGCACTCTCTCTCCCCGCTGCAGATCCAATCTTTGGCCGGAAGCAAGAAGGCGGGAGCAAGAAAGCGGAACAAGATGGCGGAACAAGATGGCGGAGTCAGGTTGCTAAAATGTGTCCTATAATCACCCATGAATCCGCCCATGAGCGTACCTCACGTTTGCGTGAGAGTAATCCATCTTGCTTTGCTATAAGATCTTTGATAGAAATCATACATTTCATGCCATTCTCTCCTCCCCCCTCCAAACAAAACAATAAAAAATGGTTGTTATTCATCACGATCTCGCTCACTCACCGAAGCAGGCCAGCAAGCGACCAAGGAAAAGCCAATAAAACCACCAAAATTATCGTAGTTTTGTACAAATGAACCATGTGCACCTAGTTAATAGTTTTGAAAGCAGTATTTTCTTACCTCGAAGAAGCAAAACTGGAAAAAACGTATGAAACGCAGGGCAAAACAATTATTGATCGCAAAATATACACACAGTAGCTCAGTTGGCGAGAATGTTTACCCCGAATGACCCATAACCTGGGCAAACTCACGCGTTGCAATACCAAACTCGCTGATACTGCATACTCTTTCACATGCATCTTGAAACTCATGGGCTTGCCTCTAGATTTTCAACAATGTAAAAAGTCCAATGGTATTTTAAAGATATGAGAGCTAATCCTGGTGCTCTGACAAACATCTAACCTTCAACTAACATCACATAAAGTTGCTTGTCTTTATTACATTACTGTTTTATCAGCACTGATGGGTTGATTAGCTGTATTAAACGTAATAATACTTCCATCAAATGAATAGCTTCATTACAAAGTTTGCTTTTGTATCATGGTGCAGGCTGCTGATATGTATGGGTTACAGCTATGTTTTTAATGTAGAAAAGCATCTTATCGTCTCATCAGCAGGAAAATAGTTCAGAAATGTCTCGGTAGCATTAAATATTCTTTTTCTGCTTTAATTCTCTTGGTACCAAACAGTTATTTGTTAACTCATGTTTCACGTGTGCTTTTGTTTTAACAGACTCATGACTTCAGGAAGTGATATCTGCTTTATTCACAAGCTTATGGGATTGGTACCAGGATGGGGTGGAGCAACCAGGCTGATTAAACTGATTGGATATCGGAATGCTCTTAAACTGTTGAGCTGTGCCCAACATGTGGAACCTGCAACGGCGTTGAATATTGGGCTGGTTGATGAAATTTTAGTATCCTCGGATGAGGAAAGTTCCCTTAAAGAAGCTCAGAATTGGCTGAATCAATACATTAAGGGATCTTCACAAGTTATCAGAGCCATTAAGAATGTGGTGGTTTCAGGGAGAGAACTGTCACAAGAAGAGTCACTGAAAAATGAAAAGATCATATTTGGTACTTTGTGGGGCTCACCCGCTAATCTGAAAGCTTTGGCTCAAAGAACCAAGCATAAGTAGGCAAATCAAACTTTCTAACATACCAATCAGCCTGTTGACTAAAAAAGATAGATTGCAGTGTATTGCTATTTTACATTCAACTGTGACATGACATTTACCATATTTCTCATCAATGTAGTGCCTAACATTGTAAAACATTCCAGGATGCTGCAGAGGACTATTAACATTTAAGTAACATTTAACTTTGAGACACAAACAGATATAAGACATATGGCCATCCAGGAGGGGTATTTAGAATCTCTGGTGCACATTAAATAATCTGCTGGAGCGGCAATATGTGGTGGGTCGTGTTTTTTAAAGTGGGAGCGAGATTAGGTAATGAGTGAACCAAACTTAATACAAGTTAGGACAGTAAGTGACATTTTAATTTTTAACTACACTTTATTTACCCTCTGGTTTAAAAAAAAAACAGCAATCCAAATTTGCAGTAAACCATCACTCCAATTTAAAATAATCAATGGTTATAAAATTATCTTGGATGTCCTGAGGATGTGCAAGGCACTGTATGGATGTAGGTTATTTATTTAATCCTTGAATATAAAATGTACAGTAGTCATAGAACATTTATACTATGGTACATTTCTTCTGAGTGAGTTATTGTGCCATTGTGTGAACTTGGTCTCTTTATATCCGTTTTAACAATTTAAAAAACTAGTGCTGGTATCATTTGCGATATGTTATTTACTGGAACTGGCTCTTGGATTTGGCACACAGCTCCATTAAAATTAAAATTAAAATATATCGACATTATAGCTACATAACTAAATTGCATTCAATTACACACATCCCAGGAAAACACTTTATTTCCAGAAGAGCAGGGAATGTTTTACTACTGGCTTTGAGATTGGCAGGATGCAATTAAGGTTGTAGCAGATTTAGGGAATGCCTACACTGTTGAAAGATCATCTATCTAAACCTGGCTGTATATGTTAAGCATTTTATGATTTTAATTAAAGTTTATAGAATCCGTTTTTTTTTGTGTTTACTTATAAGGGCTTGGTTTATTGGATGCTGCTAGCCTTTTCCCTACTTAGAAAATCTAGATATTTAAGTCATAGGATAAAATATATTCACTGAATATTGCAAACCTTTTTAATTCGCTCCTTGAGATGCAGCATGTGCGGAAACACTGAATATATCCACTCATGAGATAGATAGAAATTTGGGGTGGGGTGGAGCGGTGAGCACAAAGGGAAAAGATGGAAAGTGAGGGTAGAAGTGGGTAGAGGTGCTGCTCAGATAAGCCACTGGAAAGTGCTGCAACAGAATATAATAGAGATTCTGATGACTCCTAACCCGACATCATAATGGTAAAAGATTATTGTATGCAAATAACAAATAAAGTGTATGTATCGGGATGTATGTATGTTATCAATCTCCAGACATTGTTTCAAGTTACGTAGCTGATATGGATATTGTGCTGCCTTCATGTGCTCCATTCTACTAAGCACTTGAACACCCAAAAAGTGATTTGCACGAGCTACAAGATTAACTTGATTATCCTTGTGGATGCTAACTTGTTACATGCCTGTTCCAAGGACACCAAGTTCTTTGTCTGTTTTATTATATCAGAAGCTGATAATGCCTGATTTAAATTGGTTGCAGAAATGCTGAAGTTTGGCATATGACTATGACTGTTGTATCAAGCTGTTCCAGCTGGCTCTTGTACTGTGTCTTCTTCTCCCTCTTCCATCATTCACTCTCCTTTTGCATGTAGTCTATTTTCTATTTTCTTACCATTGATTATGATATGCTTATCAGGAAAGCCAACATGTTGGGGTTTTGAAAAGATCTGATAACAGTAGCTATAGAGAAAATATTTCCACTTGTGGGGAAGTTTGAAAAAAAAGGCAGTAAATTTAAGAATACTTAGTTAAAATATAGAATTCAAGAGCAATTTGTTTTAATATGGTGATCAGAACTGCATATAATATTCCAAGTGTGATCTAACCAAGATTTGGGACAAGTTTAGCATAACCACTGCTTTCAAAATTCTTTCAGCAGATTTGCTAATTTGCATTGATTTGAAACTTTAACTGCTTTTTCCTGACAATCTGAGTGTTTCCAGCAATTTTTCAAGTATGGCTTAAGAATCTTAGTCATACAGCATGGATACGGGCCTTACGAGTGTGGACCAATGTGCATTCATCCCATCTTCCAACATTGGTCCACAGCCTTCTATAGCTAGGCGATTCAAGTCCTCATCTCGACACTCCTTAAATACTGTCATTACTGTCATCCTTAAATAATGCGAGTCTGCTTCAACCAATCTATCGGAAAGTGTATTCCAGATACTCATCACTCTCTGTATGAAAACAATTCTTCTCGCATTCCCTCTAACTCTTATCACTTATCCTAAATCTTTTCCAAGCTTTATCTATCTCTGATATCGCATCCTTTGTTTTCTATACCCCTTTGTAATTTTATATACCTCATTTACGTTCCCTCTTAACCTTCTCTGCTCCAGTATCTCATAAAATGAAATGCTCCATCCCTAGCCACATCTTGGTGAAATTCCTCTCCAGAGCTATCGCATCTGTGTGGAATATGGACTTAAAAATGGCATAAATGGATTTTATAGGCAAACTGGATAAACATAAGACAAGCATGTGTAAGGTTCTGTTGATGGAGTAAGGTTGGGAGTGGGCTTATGGAGCGCACTAATGTAAGTAAGTAATATTGCAATAAACAACAAAGGATTGCCAAGCAACTAATCAAACACATCTGCCAGGGCAACAAATGATTCTCTCTTCACTATGGTAGAAATTTAAAGAGCACAAATAAATAAAAATCAGTTTCGATAAAAATCAACATGGTTAAAACATACAGACTTTAGTTTTAGTTTAGGGACACAGCGCGGAAACACGCCCTTTGGTTCATCGAGTCCGAGCCGACCTAGCGATCCACGTATGCTGGCACTATCCCACACACTAGGGACAATTGACAATCTTTACCAAAGCCAATTAACCTACAAACCTGTACGTCTTTGCGGTGTGGGAGGAAACTGGAACACCCGGAGAAAACCCACGTGGTCACGGGGAGAACGAGATTGTACAAACCATACAGAGAGTACCCAGTCAGGATCGAACCTGGGTCTCTGGCGCTGTAAGGCAGCAATTCTACTGTTGTGCACCATGCCGCTCCTCTATGCTTGATTTGTGGCATTCTGTAAGGTAAACTAAAGGGTAAAACAGGAAGCTAGATCTATAAGCTTGACATTGATTTGCATGAAAATTCCCTTCTCACCAAACCTTCCCTTAAATACATCTCCACGAGTCGCATCAACTATTCTCTCGTTCAGATCAATAACATTCTCATCACACTGCTTAAAGAAGTTACTTCTAGATTCCTTACTGAATTTCTTGATGATTCTTACAATTATAGACTCAAGTTATGTTCTTTTCAACAAGTGAAAATGGTCTTTCTACATCACTTAAAACCCTTTCCAAATTTTATATACCTTTTTCAAGTCACCATTCAACTGTCTTTTATGTAGAAAAATGAGGGGTAGTCTGTTCTTTCCTGAAGTATATTTCTAGAATCATTCTCAAATCAGTGCTGTACCCACTCCAATCCTATTTTAACCTTGTAATATTAAGGCAACCAGAACTACACAACTGAATCGACAACAGAACTGGCAGCAAGATCTAACTAAGTTTCAATATAGGTCTAGCCTGGCTTCTTTATTATTTTAATTATTTCATCAAAGCTGATGAACACTTCATCTAAGTTGCAACACTGAGATCCCTTTGTTCTCTACCCCACTTGTGTCCAGCTATGTTTAAGGATAATTTTGTCTAAACCTGTATAGATAACTATCCTCCATAGTATTATTCTGGATGAACTTTATTTGGAAATGTGGTTTTCACTTTATACATTGTTAGCCAAGTAATGTATTCTCCCTACATCTCATTTTTCCATGTTGTACTTAATTTGTCCACTTATTAATGCACTTCTCCTATTTGCTGCAGTCATCCTCAGTGTTGACTGTACCTCTCCAATTTGGAAACATCTACAAATGTAGATTAAAAACAAACATTCTAGTATGAATCATTAATATAAATTGTGAATAGTGATTCCAGCATTAATCTCAGGAAACACCATTACCTTTCTCCATCCACTGTGAAAAAGCTGTCCTTCCCATGTCCACTCTTTGTTTTCTGTCCTGAAGCCGGCTAGCAATCTATTCTGCTGCTCGTTCCGATTCCACATTCCCTGACTTTTTCCATTAGTCGATCATGAATCTTTTTTTCAAAATCTAGATGTTATATTTACAGTATCTGTTGATCAAACTCAATGACAGTCAATTGTGGTGAATAAGACTGATTTTTATGTATGCTACTATTCTTGCTAAAAGTTTTCAAATAAATTGTACTTGTTAGGAAACGTTGTTATCTCTTTTGTTTCGGGTTGAGTCAGATTTTTCTACTACATAATAGATTGTAGTGTCACACATCCTAAACTATTCAAAGTCATTGTCAACAATGTGTTATTGAATAAATACTGCTTTTTAAAAAGGGAAAACAGAAATATTGAACGGAAATAGAAACTTAACCTAAATCAGAGGATTTAAAGTTATGGTCACTGGGAGTTAATTTCTTTGCTTTTCTTTCTTTCAAATTTAACTTCCTTCCACAATTGGAATTAGTAACAAAGGCTGTGCATCATCTCAGGCTGTTGAATGATAGTAAGGATGTTGGAAGTTATCCAATTATTCCTGATGCAATTAGAAAACGATCAGCTAAATCACTAATTCACCAGTACTTGGACACACTCCTCTAATTCAACTGATAATGGGATAATAGGAAGGTTGCACGGCAGTCGGGTCACGACCCGTGACCCGTACTATTGCTATGCTACGTCAACTGGAGTACACGCGATGAACTTCAGGTAAGCACTGACCATTGTTTCCAGCGTAGCGGGACTGTTAAAACCCGCCGAAATGGTACAAAAAGAAAACGCCTCTGAAGCAAAAATTATAATTAACTTTTATTTTTTAATCGCAAACCATACGTGGGTTTTGAATTACATTTTACTCAGATGCAAGCCAAGGAATGGGATAATTGTTAGCTGTTAATTGGACATAATCAACCTCAGCAAATTGACAATATCCTATTGAAATTGAGCTGTCAGGACATTTTATTATTTGCCAAAATATACATCTCAATAGCATGATAGAAAACTTACTTTTCCACACACCACTCGTAAGTCTGGAGATTTTTAAAAATAAATTTAGCTTCAGAAGCGTTTTCTTTTTGCATGTAAAACCCACTTCAGAACCATGGGCGATTTTAAAATTTTACAGCCAGATTTATCACTTCTGATACTTTTTAGATACCAAAGGATATCAAGAAAAAACTGTTGATGAAATGCAGTGAGCAAACGCGATAATTCCCAATATTTTCAATCTCGATATCTGCACGGCCAATGTTCACCAAGCACTTTAGTTGTTGTCCCTTCAGCTCTCGCTTTTCTTTACCTTCATTTCTCCTCACTTTTGGAATTCTGAAGTAGGTAACGCTCACGGTTACCCCGACTTCCACAATTATTTACAGCGCAAAAATTTCACCATTTTGGTGGTTTTTAACAGGTAGGAAAGTACGCGTTTCGTGTATTAACAACATAGACTGGAAGCTGCGATGTCCTCCAGATGGATTGAGCGGCTCTGTGCGTCAAGCCCTTTGACCCCGTGACCTTACGTGCAACCCCCCTATAGCAGAAAATAACTTAGAGCTTAAGTATTTATATTGCTATATTGTTTAAATGTATTCTTAAATGTTGATTCCAGCTTTCCTTTGGCACATTAACATGAAAACCAGTGCAAAGATTGTATTTTTGATACTTTATTGAAAACGGTAACATTTTTTTCATAAGCAGCATGCTTAGTTTATTTGATGACGTCAAGATTTTGTATCAGTCATTTTGTTAGGTCAAAAATTAGAATCACCTTCTAGGTTGATTTGCATTGCTTGACCTTTTGACAGATCTTGACTTTTGCACGTCTTCTGGGTGAAGTTTGTACAATCTTACTGTGGCCTTTAAGGTTTAATCTGGTTTATAGAGTCATACAGTGCGGAAACAACCCCTTCAGCCAAACTTGTCCATGTCAATCTATGTTTGGCCCATATCCCTCCAAACATAGTGCCTATGTTTGGCCCATATCCCTCTAAACCTTTCCTATCCGTGTACCTGTTGAAATGTATTTTTAAACATTGTAATTGCACCTGGTTCTAGGCAGCTCAATCATTATTAAAAATTGCTCTCAGATCCCCTTTACAAATTTTTACTCTCACCATAAACTAGTCCCTCTAGTTTTTGATTCACCTGCCCTGGGAAAAAGACTGTGGCCATCTCCCTCATACGCCCATCATAATTTTTATTTGAAATCTTTTTATTTGAATTTCACAGCAATTTGCATACATACAATGATAACAGACAGTGACACTCAAGGCATAATTGTGCAACAGTATGTAAGCGGCCATCAAAGCCCTTACCCTTACCCACCTTCAACCCGCCCGAATCAGGTCGGAACCAAACGGGGACAAACAACACTCACATACGTACACATCCACACAAATACGTAAAGATAAAAAAAACAAAATGTACTGGGAATGAATAAATAAATAAATAAATAAGAAAGAAAATTCACTGATAACAGTAAATAAGTAGGTAATTAAATAAATAAGTGTGGGGGGTGGGGGGGCTAAGGGGGGGAGCAGCTGCCGTAAAGCAGGGCAGTGATGGAAAGCACTCAGTCCTCTTCCGAATCCGGGGACAAGTTAAGAGTTAACAAGTTCCAGGAAAGGGTTCCATGTGTCTAGGAATGTCTTGGTAGAGCCTTTGAGAGAGAACCTAAGTTTTTCAAGCTTTAAATTGTAGAGCACCTCCTTGATCCAGCGGGCGTGTGTCGGGGGACAGGTGAGCCTCCAGTTAAACAAGATCAGTCTCCGGGCTAACAAGGTTGTAAAAGCCAGGACCCGCTTCAACGCAACAGAGAGGTTGGTGTTGGGAGGGGTACCAAAAATGGCTGACAGTGGGTTTGGAGGAATAGTCTGGCCATAGGCTCTGCTTAGCACGTCGAAAGCACTCCTCCAAAAGGCTGCTAGCTTAGGGCAAGACCAAAACATATGGCTATGGTTGACAGGGGATTGATTACATCTGTTGCAGGTGTCCGTAACAGCGGGGTAAATTCTAGATAATCTTGCATTTGTGTAGTGGACTTTGTGAAGGACTTTGCATTGGATTAGGCCATGACGGGCACATATGGAGGAAGAATGGATCAAATCCAAGGCAGAGTCCCATTGCTGGTCTGTTAGTTTCATATTCAGCTCACCCTCCCACGCAGCTTTTAATGAGGTATGAGGTTTCAATATAACCGACCCTAACAAGTTATACAAAACAGAGATTTGGGGTCTAGCACTAGGATGGTATCGGTCAGGGTTTCAGGGGGGCGATTTGGGAAATGGGGGAATGTCTTCTTCACAAAATCCCTAATCTGGAAAAAACGAAAAAGGTGGGAGTTTGGGAGGCTATAGTTGGACAAAAGCTCCGCAAAGGACGAGAAAATGCCATCCTTGTATAGGTTTTTGATACTACTGATACCGTTACCATGCCAAGTTTTGAATGCGGAGTCTGTACTTGAAGGTTTAAAGATGTGGTTTTTAAGCAGTGGGGTCAAGATGGAAGGGCCTTGTAAACCGAAGTTTTTCCTGAGTTGGCTCCATATCTTGAGTGAAAGGGGCGCATTTGGGCCTGCACCCACAGATGTTATAGGAAGGGGGAGTTGGGAGCATAGGACAGACCGCAATGGGAGACGTGAACTCGCCTTTTCCATGTGTACCCACGGTAGATGGTCGCAATCGTCATTCATCCAATACAGGAGTTTTTGCAAGTTAGCTGCCCAATAGTATCGCCTGAAGTCAGGAAGTGCCAGGCCGCCATCACTCTCAGGAGACTGTAATATCGCCTTTCGGATTCTAGCCGGTTTGCTACCCCATAAAAATTTAGATATTGTCCTTTCTAATTTATCAAAAAAAGATTTAGTGATAAGTATAGGGACGTGCTGAAAAAGATACAGGAATTTGGGTAGGACGACCATCTTGACCAGATTTATCCGGCCTGCGAGGGACAGTGGTAAAACTGACCAGCGGTCAAAATCTCTTTCAGCTTTCTCAACGAGAGGCAGAAAGTTTGTGTGGAACATATCAGATATAGGTGTTGTAATAAAAATGCCGAGGTAGCGAAACCCGTCCTCCACCCATTTGAATGCGGTTAAAGAGCGAGGGAGCTGCTTAGCCGATGAGTTAATCGGTAATAGCTCACTTTTTTGGTAGTTAAGTTTATAACCAGAATACGCACCGAACCGTTCCAAAATATTCGTAATCACAGGGAGAGAGATGTACAGGAGCAGGTCATCCGCATACAATGAGACTTTATGAGTTGTGTCGAACCGTGTAATACCTTTACAGCCCTTCTCTGAGCGTAACCAAACCGCCAAGGGTTCTATCGCGACAGCAACCAGGAGTGGTGATAACGGGCAACCCTGCCTGGTACCTCTCCGAAGGGGGAAGTGGGGCGACAGTGTGTCGTTTGTTTGTACTGAGGCCACCGGGGACGAGTATAATAGACTGACCCAAAGAATGAAACTATTACCGAGACCAAACCTGTCCATCGCCTCATATAGGTACCTCCACTCAACCCTGTCGAAAGCTTTTTCGGCGTCGAGAGAGACCACTATCTCCGGGGTCTCACTACTCGGTGAATGGATGATGTTAAGGAGACGCCAAGTATTGTGGGAAGACTGTCGGCCTGGTATGAACCCTGTTTGATCTAACGAGATAATAGAGGGCATCACTCGTTGAAGACGGAGCGCAAGGACTTTATAGAGAGGATTTTGAGGTCCACGTTCAGGAGTGAGATTGGTCTATAGCTACTACAAAGCAGGGGATCTTTCTCCTTTTTAAGAATTAGGGAGATAGTAGCCCACGACAAGGTGGGCGGTAGGCGACGATGTAGAAACGCCTCATTGTACATATCTCTCAGGACTGGTACAAGGGGAGCAGAGAAAGCTTTGTAATATTCTACAGTGAAGCCGTCAGGGCCGGGTGACTTTCCGCATTGCAACGCTGTGATGGCTGCTTGGACCTCAGCAACAAGTTATGGGACCACCCAAGTCTCTCGTGGCTTCATCGTCAATTCGGGGAAACGTCATACTACTGAGCATGTCATAGAAACATAGAAATTAGGTGCAGGAGTAGGCCATTCGGCCCTTCGAGCCTGCACCGCCATTCAATATGATCATGGCTGAACATCCAACTCAGTATCCTGTACCTGCCTTCTCTCCATACCCCCTGATCCCCTTAGCCACAAGGGCCACATCTAACTCCCTCTTAAATATAGCCAATGAACTGGCCTCAACTACCCTCTGTGGCAGAGAGTTCCAGAGATTCACCACTCTCTGTGTGAAAAAAGTTTCTTCTCATCTCGGTTTTAAAGGATTTTCCCCCTCATCCTTAAGCTGTGACCCCTTGTCCTGGACTTCCCCAACATCGGGAGCAATCTTCGTGCATCTAGCCTGTCCAACCCCTTAAGAATTTTGTAAGTTTCTATAAGATCCCCTCTCAATCTCCTAAATTCTAGAGAGTATAAACCAAGTCTATCCAGTCTTTCTTCATAAAACAGTCCTGACATCCCAGGAATCAGTCTGGTGAACCTTTTCTGCACTCCCTCTATGGCAATAATGTCCTCCCTCAGATTTGGAGACCAAAACTGTACGCAATACTCCAGGTGTGGTCTCACCAAGACCCTGTACAACTGCAGTAGAACCTCCCTGCTCCTATACTCAAATCCTTTTGCTATGAAAGCTAACATACCATTCGCTTTCTTCACTGCCTGCTGCACCTGTATGCCTACTTTCAATGACTGGTGTACCATGACACCCAGGTCTCGCTGCATCTCCCCTTTTCCTAGTCGGCCACCATTTAGATAATAGTCTGCTTTCCTGTTTTTGCCACCAAAATGGATAACCTCACATTTATCCACATTATACTGCATCTGCCAAACATTTGCCCACTCACCCAGCCTATCCAAGTCACCTTGCAGTCTCCTAGCATCCTCCTCACAGCTAACACTGCCCCCCCAGCTTAGTGTCATCCGCAAACTTGGAGATATTGCCTTCACTTCCCTCATCCAGATCATTAATATATATTGTAAATAGCTGGGGTCCCAGCACTGAGCCTTGCGGTACCCCACTAGTCACTGCCTGCCATTGTGAAAAGGACCCGTTTACTCCTACTCTTTGCTTCCTGTTTGCCAGCCAGTTCTCTATCCACATCAATACTGAACCCCCAATGCCGTGTACTTTAAGTTTGTATACTAATCTCTTATGTGGGACCTTGTCGAAAGCCTTCTGGAAGTCCAGATACACCACATCCACTGGTTCCCCCCTATCCACGCTACTAGTTACATCCTCGAAAAATTCTATAAGATTCGTCCGACATGATTTACCTTTCGTAAATCCATGCTGACTTTGTCCAATGATTTCACCACTTTCCAAATGTGCTGCTATCCCATCTTTAATAACTGACTCTAGCAGTTTCCCCACTACCGATGTTAGACTAACTGGTCTGTAATTCCCCATTTTCTCTCTCCCTCCCTTCTTAAAAAGTGGGGTTACGTTTGCTACCCGCCAATCTTCAGGAACTACTGCAGAATCTAAAGAGTTTTGAAAGATTATTACTAATGCATCCACTATTTCTGGAGCTACTTCCTTAAGTACTCTGGGATGCAGCCTATCTGGCCCTGGGGATTTATCGGCCTTTAATCCATTCAATTTACCCAACACCACTTCCCGGCTAACCTGGATTTCACTCAATTCCTCCAACTCCTTTGACCCGCGGTCCCCTACTATTTCCGGCAAATTATTTATGTCTTCCTTAGTGAAGACGGAACCAAAGTAGGTATTCAATTGGTCCGCCATATCCTTGTTCCCCATGATCAACTCACCTGTTTCTGACTGCAAGGGACCTACATTTGTTTTAACTAATCTCTTTCTTTTCACATATCTATAAAAACTTTTGCAGTCAGTTTTTATGTTCCCTGCCAGTTTTCTTTCATAATCTATTTTTCCTTTCCTAATTAAGCCCTTTGTCCTCCTCTGCTGGTCTCTGAATTTCTCCCAGTCCTCCGGTATGCTGCTTTTTCTGGCTAATTTGTACGCATCATCCTTCGCTTTGATACTATCACTGATTTCCCTTGTTATCCACGGATGTACTACCTTCCCTAATTTATTCGTTTGCCAAACTGGGATGAACAATTTTTGTAGTTCATCCATGCAGTCTTTAAATGTCTTCCATTGCATATCCACCGTCAACCCTTTTAGAATTAATTGCCAGTCAATCTTGGCCAATTCACGTCTCATACCCTCAAAGTTACCTTTCTTTAAGTTCAGAACCATTGTTTCTGAATTAACAATGTCACTCTCCATCCTAATGAAGAACTCAATCATATTATGGTCACTCTTGCCCAAGGGGGCACGTACAACAAGATTGCTAACTAACCCTTCCTCATTACTCAATACCCAGTCTAAAATAGCCTGCTCTCTCGTTGGTTCCTCTACATGTTGATTTAGATAACTATCCCGCATACATTCCAAGAAATCCTCTTCCTCAGCACCCCTGCCAATTTGATTCACCCAATCTATATGTAGATTGAAGTCACCCATTATAACTGTTTTGCCTTTGTCGCACGCATTTCTAATTTCCTGTTTGATACCATCTCCAACTTCACTACTACTGTTAGGTGGCCTGTACACAACACCCACCAGCGTTTTCTGCCCTTTAGTGTTTCGCAGCTCTACCCATTCGGATTCCACATCCTCCAAACTAATGTCCTTCCTTTCCATTGCATTAATCCCATCTCTAATCAGTAACGCTACCCCACCTCCTTTTCCTTTCTCTCTATCCCTCCTGAATATTGAATATCCCTGGATGTTCAGCTCCCAGCCTTGGTCACCCTGGAGCCACGTCTCCGTGATCCCAACTATATCATAGTCATTAATAGCTATCTGCACATTCAACTCATCCACCTTATTACGAATGCCCCTTGCATTGAGACACAAAGCCTTCAGGCTTGTTTTTACAACACTCTTACCCCTTATACAATTATGTTGAAAAGTGGCCCTTTTTGATTTTTGCCCGGGTTTTGTCTGCCTGCCACTTTTACTTTTCACCTTGCTACCTATTGCTTCTACCCTCATTTTACACCCCTCGGTCTCTATGCTCACACATTTAAGAAAACCTTTCCCTTTAACTCCATCCTCCACGATCCTATTCGACACCCCACCCCCCTTATGCAGTTTAAAACCACCCGTGTAGCAGTGGCAAACCTGCCTGCCAGAATGCTGGTCCCACACCTGTTAAGATGCAATCCGTCCCTTTTGTACAGTTCCCCCTTACCCCAAAACAGATCCCAGTGATCTAAGAATCTAAATCCCTGCCCCGTGCACCAGTTCCTCAGCCACACGTTCAGGTCCCGTATCTCCCTGTTCCTGCTCTCGCCAGCACGGGGAACTGGAAGCAAACCGGAGATAACAAACCTGGAGGTCCTGCTTTTCAACATTTTTCCGAGCTCTCTAAAGTCACGCTGCAGAATATTCATCCCCTTCTTTCCGACATCGTTTGTGCCGACATGCACTACCACTTCCGGATGTTCACCTTCGCCCTTGAGGATTTTCTGCACTCTGTCCGTGACATCCTGGATCCTGGCACCGGGAAGGCAACACACCATCCTCGCATCCCGTCTGTTGCCGCAGAAACCCCTGTCCGTACCTCTCACAATGGAGTCTCCCACTACAATGGCCTTGCCTGCCTTAGGCCTTTTTGGTTTTGGCTCAACAGCCCTATTCGCATCGCAAGCCAGTCCGCCGCTCACGTCTTCTGTCCCAACAGCTTCTAAGCGGATGAACCCGTTTACAAGAGGTACACCACCCGGGGACGATGGCATTCCATGCTTCCCTCCCTTTCTCACTGTGTCCCACCTTCTCTCTTCCAGTACCTTAGGTGTAACAATCGGCCAATCGGAAGCGTATAGTTCAGCATAGAATTTAGCAAATGCTTCATTAATTCTAAGAGGATCAGTATGAATCTCCCCTAAGCTGGATCTAATGGCTGGAATTAGCCGTGAAGTCGCCTCGGTTCTGGCCTGATGGGCCAGGAGCTTCCCAGCTTTTTCCCCAGATTCAAAAAAGTGTTGCCTAGATTTAAGCAGTCGTAGCTTAGCTTTATTAGTAGACGTGAGGTCAAAGTCTGTTTGTAACCCAAGGCGTTACTTTATAAAGATTAGGGTCTGGGTCAGATGCATATTTGTCGTCAATGTCCTTTATTTTTTGTAACAGGTCTGCCGTTTGGGACGTCTCGGCTCTTTTCAGGTTGGAGACAAAAGAGATAAGTTGGCCCCTAATATAGGCTTTTGAAGCTTCCCAGAATATACCTCTTTCTACGTCCGGCGAGTCATTCAGCTCAAAATATAAAGTGATTTGGGAGTGCAAGAATTGCTTGTAGTGAGCCTCTGCTAGTAATGAGGAGTTGAACCTCCACTGTTTAAAGGGGTTAGTTCGTTTATGAAAGTGGAGATTGAGGGAGGTCGCAGCGTGATCTGATATTACGATACTATGATACTCGCTGGATTTGATTTTGGAGAGCAGTCTGTCATCTAAGAGGAAGAAGTCCATCATAATTTTATAGATATCAATTAGTCTACAAAATCATGAGCGAGTCTCCTTCGCTGCACAGAAAGTTGTCTTGGCCTAGCCAATCTCTCCTTATAACTCAAGCCACCCACTATAGGCAACATCCTTGTGCTTTTTCGTTTGACATCCTTTGCAGCTTAATCACATCCTTCCTATTACGTAGTAACCAGAACAGCACATAATTACTGCAAGTGTAGTGTTACATTTTGTACAGCTGTAACATAACTTCCCAACTCTTGTACTAATGTCAAAGATGCACTGATAGATAAATTGGGTAAATGAGCTCTTAACGTAAAAACAAAGTGAAGTTGATGGTTATTAACTACCTATTGTGTAAGTGGGTAGGAGGAGTATCAGGATGGAGTTGATAGGGACGTGTAAGAGAATAGGTGGGGGGTGGAGGAGAAAGAGGGAGGGAATGGATTCAGTCTCAGAGCTGGCACAGATTCAATCAGCCAAAAGTCCTCTGCAGTCATGAAGATATGAAAAAAAAGTACAACCCCACATTTGTAGGCAGAAAATTGTCTCTTTCGTACACAAAAATCAACCCCACTAAACTCCATTATATTTCCCAGCTGCAGCTCTAAAAATCAACATTAAATCAAACAGCAAATGATTTTTTTTCCTTTATCACCTTTCTACAATTATTTTTTTTCCCATTTGGTGGATGTAGATAGTGCAGTTAAGGCCAGCATTTCTTGCCTTTTTCCACCACATCCTTAGCAAAATAAAACTAGCTAAGAAATTGCTATATTGAACCAGTGCAGTCTCTCTGATGACAGTAAAAAGTACATTGGGCGAAGTGCATTGGTTCAGGGTGTAAGTGTTAAGCTCAAATTTAAGTTTTTTCTGATTCCTAATTACAAAAAATGAGGGGAAAACAAATGTCCATATATTCTGAATGAATTAGGCAAAAGATAAAAACAGGTAACCACTGGAAATACTCAGATCAGTAGCATCCGAGGAGAAAATCTGTTAATGTCCAAGTGTGGAACATTTGTTTCAATCACCTGGAAGTGCCAAGCCCACCCAGGCACAGGAAGTTTTCACTTTTGTAAGTGGCAATGTTTGCTTGTAAGAAAAAAGGTTCACATTTTGCTTGATAAACTTCAGCAGATGTGGATTCACTGCAGATGATAACAGCCTGTTCCAGGTCCATAGGCCCCTAGATAAGTAACTACTTCTCAACCTCTAAAAGGCACAGTCGAAGCCAAAACTGATCTCTGACATGCCCTATTTAATTACACTGGCCACATCACCAATGGCTCTACCAGTGGTACAGCTACTGCCCCATGGCACCAGAGACCTGTATTCGATTCCAACCCTGGGTGCACTAACCCTGGTTCCTCCCACATGCCAAAGCCATGTGCATTTGTAGGTTTAATTGACTTCTATATTTAAAAAATTGCCACTGATGAGTAAGGAATGGATAAAAAAGTGAGACAACAGAACTCATGTGGACGGGTGAGCTATAGCCTGCCTTAGCCGAAGGGCCCGTTTCCATGCTGTATCTCTAAACTAAACATCTAGAATTCATTACTCATAATTTGCCAATTCACAGCCCAATATTTCAAACCATGAGATCGCCCATCATCTACAGATCTGCCATCCATAAATTTTCTACCAATACCCTAGAATAAAAGCAACAGTCTTCACAGCAACCCCTGCAGTGCAAAATTGATGACCTCTCATCTGTAACTATTTCTCCAATATCTCCCCCAGCCCACTTGTCAATATACCTCAGTTTCCACTCAAAAAAGAGTTTTTGTGGAAGAATCTTGTGCAGCACCACTTTGCAACTCAATGATGATAATGTTGATACATTCCCTGATTCAACCAACTTAAAAATCCAATTAGATATTATCTTGTTAAGTATATGCCGTGCATTCCCAATGATTTCTCACCTTTCCTATTTGCAATGCTAAACTAATGTGTTTTTTGTTACCTGGTGGCAGGTGACAGGGACCATTCATAGATACAGTAGGCTCTGACACATAGGGGATTTACCTTCTTTCCGAAACTTCCAAGCTGTTAATTCTGATTCCACAAATCCACCTTATCTATAACATTCAATTCCTATCTTTCCGACCAACCCAACAACTTACTGAATCGAGAGACTGACCAGACATCAAACCCATTGTTCTGAGCTTAATTCTGCCTTGCAGCATATTTATTAGTTTAGCCACTGATTAATTCCACTAAAAAAGTTCTGATCAATGAAGAAAACCATGCTCATTAGCTTCAGTTAAGATTACCAGACAGTAGGAAGTAGAATCTGTCAATTTTAATACGTGGATATCAAATCAAGAGCTTAAGCCATCTGTAAATCTGCAACATTGGATTATTTTCCTTGGGGTGCAGCCTGAGGAAAATATCATTAAAAAACATTAATTTCTGATATACCAATCCTGTAACAAATCAGTTATAATCTCCACATCAAAACCAAATAACAAAGATCAGTTAGAGAGAAAACATGGCATCAAAGCAAATTATAGCAGTATGTCATTTGCCGATTCATAATTAAGTTGCTGTTTTCATTTAATATGTGTACAAAGCAGAAACCACGTGAAGACAAGTTAAAAAAAACCTTGAGCTTTATTTGACTGTTAGTCGTCAGAATAATGTAAATTTGAACTCAACTATTTCTACGTGTCTAACACTTCACCGTATGTCAACATGTACGTAGTGTTACTTGTACAGCTATTACCAGCCTCAACTACAATACTATTGAAAGGGAATTGCAGTAATGCACCAATAAATTAAGCAAACAAAACAAAAATGAAAATTCATGGTTTGGCCACATGGGAGAAAAACCCCAAATTCCTTTGTCCGATAAAACCAGTTGACTCTTACAAGAAAATCACTTTTATTCACAAGAGGCATTTTACATTTTGAAAAGGAGAATGAAAGGCCTCCAGCACAACTGGTGTTTGCAATGAGCTCAGATGTCACGTTTAACACACCACATGCAAATGGAGTGAGTCATTTTGAAATTGAACACAATATTAAAGCACAAAGTAAAATGAATGTTACCACAATAACGTGCAATTTCTACATTAAAGAAACCTATGAATTGCAAAGTAAAAATGGCAGTCATGCCAAAATTATGTAAATGAAATTTTAGTTCTGGTTTAAATTTAAATCTGAGTGCAATTCCGGTCGAGAAATTCCACATTCCTCAGTCGCCTTTAATCTCTTATGATTTTGTTTTGTTCTTTTTAAGAAATGAAGTCAGCAAGGTCTAGACTTCTGTTACAGTGCACTGTCCATCAGGATGCTGCTCTCTGGCTCTGATACCACTGCTAGATGCTCCTTCTGGAGAAGGTTCGCCTTCTGCTATCTCATTTTCTCGCTCAGCGTTTGGAGAAATTAGTATTTGCCCACCGAGGGTGTTGTCTGTAGATTCCTGTAGCAGGCTGCCATTCTCATCCTCCGTGTCAGTGCTAGTGGCAGACTCAGTATTATCATATGACACTCCAACTGCACTCCGCTCTTCCCCCTCTCCTCTGCGATTCCTGCTCATCCCATGGCTACTGAGCTGCAACTGAGTGAGGGAGTTCACGAGCAACACATTGACATCTGGGGAAGGTGTTAGTGGACTTACTGGCTGATCAGCTAGGGAGGCTGCCTGCCTAACTGAGGGCCTCATCATGGAAACGGAGGACTGTGGTAACGCTGATGCAGATCCTCCACCAGCTATGCTATCAGCTCCATCTGCAGAGTTTTCTCTTTCCGAAGTTAATGAGTTGGAGTCACAGTCTAACCGGAGACCTGCTACTCCCTTCTTGGGAATATCTGATATGTCTCGCTTCATTTTCCTACGGCGGCCGTGCTCATTACGTCTGAACTGTATCATGTTCTCCAAGTCTGCAACGTACAAATATCCAGCTATCAACATTTCAATTGTCTTCTTGCCCTTAATATGAGCATCTTCAAGCTCTGTGCTTGTACGTTCATCGTACTGCCACCAGCCATTCGTGCCTTCGTAATACCAAGCGTACTCCCCATTGCCTCGGCTTGCCGCTTTCAGCTCTTCTGGGGACAACAAAGCTGGCTTGTCCAGGAACTCTTCAGGGATTTCCTGCCGACAAAGAGCACACCGTCTGCTTTGCCAAGATGCTCCTTTTACACACAGGAAACAGAAGATATGTTTGCATGGTAATTTAACAGGATGGACACAAGTCTGAAGGCAGATAGCACATTCTGGTACAGTCAGGGTTGGTGTGCTTGAGCAGGAGTCACTTAACTTCTTTCCACCTGGAATCATGTTTGATGCATGATCAACATCCCCACAGCTAGCCATCCTAAAAATAAGAACACAGGCTTTGTATCAGCAATGTAACACTGTTAAGAGATAAACAACGCAAACTACTTCCTCAGTGAAATCGCACGGACAAGGAATTAGAGAAGTCTGGTTCTCTTTCTTCCAGGAAATAGCGTGATTGGAAAGAGATCAAGGTCATTTCACAATGAACATAAATGCAGTTTGAACGTATATAACATTTGATTCAGGCAACTACCTGTGATGAAATCTTTAATGCTATGTGTTAGAAATTAGAAGGCCAGAACTGTAATTAGGCACTTAGATGGATATAATTCTATCAACAAATCAGTTTATAGGAGTGCAATAATTTTTTTTTTAAATCAGGATATGAATGAATTTTGGAACAGGATTATGGGGTTATCATGAGAATGCAGTCTGATGGAGTAATTTGGAAATAAAATGAACCTTTTACACATAAGAACCCTTCATAGTTTCTAATTTTTTTTCTCATATCACAGGAAAACTTAGTTGCAGAAGAGCGTTTTGAGATCTACACAGTTTCAAGGGAAGTTAAATTAAATGTCCAAATTCTTCCCATTTGCAGTTTATGGCAATGTAGATACAAAAATGTAAAACTTTTAATATTCTATTTTTTCTAATCAGCTATACATCAATATGGAGCTTCCAGTTTGCCTCAATTCTGTTGCTGCATTTATATTTAAACTAAATTGTCTTCTTACATGTAAACAGATGACATTGCTACAGAAGTTAAAAAGATACCAAAATATAACAGTCCTCCCATTAATTTAGTGCAAGGTCTCAAATCCATGATCTTTATTAATCATTATTTGAAGACTAGGAAACACACAATTCAGTCCTGTACAAAATTTCACGACTTCTTTTGAGCTTTAGTTGTTATTTTATTTTGGGGGTAGGGTGAAATAATGGTGTTATTGGAGACAGCAGGTTCAAAAGCCTAGAGTCTGAAGAAAGGTCCCACCCAATAACTTCACCTATCCTTTTATTCCAGAGATGCTGCCTGACCTTCTGAGTTACTCCAGCACTTTGCATCTATGTTTGGTATAAGCCAACATCTGCAGTTCTCTGGTACTACAGTTTCAAAGGCAGTACAGCTTATTTAAATAATGCAACACTGAAATCGTTCTTGAATAGCAAAGCACAGGGACCGAGAGTAAATTTTTTAATATCAAATATATTTATCACAGAAGCCAAACCTATGTTAATGTACCACCCCACCAGCCTGCATTCCTAAAATTCAAGAACTACATTGTTTTCTCCCCCAACAGGTTTAATGAAAATAAATATAATAGCCAAGCCCACAATGCACCCACTGGTTTAAAAAAAAAATTCCTGAACAGACATTTCTTCAGAGTACATTTTAATATCCAACTTTTATCATGGATAGTGCGGTGGCATAGCTGTAGAGCTATTGCCATACATTGCCAGAGGCCCAGGTTCAATCCTGACAATGGGCTCTTGTCGGCACGGAGTCTGTACGTTCTCCCCGTGATCTGTGTGGGTTTTCTCCGAGATCTTCTGTTCTCTTCCACACGCCAGACATACTGGTTTGTAGGTTAATTGGCTTTGGTAAAATTGTCCCTGGTATGTAGGATAGTGTTAGTGCGCGGGGATCGATTCTCGGTGCGGACTCGGTGGGCTGAAGGGCCTGTTTCCACGCTGTATCTCCGAACTAACCTAAAATTTAAAACTCATGAGATTTTTATGAAAACTCATAAAAATTTCATGAGAATTCTGTATGGCAAGGTTTTCTTCAGGTGCAAGACAATAATCAAATACTAAAACAATAAACAGAATTGCTTGAAACCTCCAAGAAATAGAACCATGATCTTTTCAAAAAGGGGATTATCTACAATAAACCTTATATATCGTGTATTTACAACCATAGCATTTGATATCTGGAAATCCCTACCAAAGGGACCTAATCTAGTTAATTGACATTAGTGTGGAAGGGCAAAATATCGGTATGGGTATGGCCTGCCAAAGATCACATTTCTACACTGTAGAAATTTGTGACAAATATAAAATGATACATCTGGCAGCATCTGAATGACCTCACAAAAGAACAGTCGCAGTGACAAGACTTAAGTTGCTAATTGAATGAAGTTAATTCTGACTCTAAATTCTAAATCAAAGTATTATTGAAGCAAACCAATAGTTTGAATTGATTGAAAGATACAGCATGGAAACAGGACTTTGAGATAAGTGACCAACTGAATACAGGTAAGTTAGTACTGTGGCACTTGTGGATTTTCAGGTAAAGAGTTTCTTGAAACATTTTGGAGGGGGTGGGGGGGGTAATCCAAAAATCTGGTTAAAAACAATTGCAGGGGATGGAAAGTAGATTGGCAGAGAGAAAACAAAGTTAGGATGTTTGTTGTTAAAAGAAGGAATGCAAGTGAAATGCCAGTGGAGTTGATGCTGCCCGTACTATGTTTAAAAATTAGGGGATCCGGGCGAAGTCAATGGGAAATATCCCCCAAATCTGTTGAGACAACATTTGGCAAATAGTAAAGAGCATGGAAAAGAACATTATAAAACAACATGAAATGGGAAACTAGGAGGCAGCCATAATTTTCTGTGGATATCATCAACAAGTTGCAATTATAGCATTAACATTGCAAAGCTTTTAACAAACGCTTAATCTAACAAAGTTTGATACAGTAGTCTCAATAAGCGTGGTCAAAGAAATATCAGTTAGTACACTTAAGTTGCAAATGGGACTTGGATGGAAGTTAGGATAAGAGCAGTAAGGATTATGCAGCACTAAAGTTTAACGACAGAAAAGGAGGTTTTGAAACCAAGGATAAGAGTCTTGTTGGGTAAACCAAGGGGTGGCGTTGGTTAGTTCTGAAAATTATATGATCTCAGAATTTGTGCAGAGAAAATGCCAGTTACACAGAAAATAAATATAATAAGTCTGTTCACGGGGAGAAGGCTCAAATTTACTGATTAGTGAATATAACACTATTGTGTTGAGTTTATAGTTACGTGTAGCGAGGTACAGTGAAAAGCTTTTGTTGTGTGCTAACCGATCAGCAGAAAAATAATACAATACAATTGAGCCATCCACAGTGTAGATACATGCTAAAGAGAATAACGTGAATAACGTTTAGTGCAAGATAAAGCCAGTAAAGTCCGATCAAAGATAGTTCGAGGGTCTCCAATGAAGTATATAGTATATAGGTATATATTCAGGACTGCTCCCCAATTGCTAGTGGAACCCAAGTTGGGCTCTCTAGTTGAGAGGGGCCGAGCTTCAAGAAAATGTTTTATTCATCCAGTACTGTATGCCATTCAAGCCATCTAACAACACTGATATTGGGAAGAATGGCGGTACAATTAAGACTTTCAAACGACACATGGTGGTGAGACAACTCACTTCAGAAAAGTGATATTTTAGGTTTTGGTGCTAACAACAAGATGGGGCCAAGAAAATACTGGAGATAATGGTGCAGGACATGGCGATTCGCCTGCTAAGGAATAAGGAGAGTGAACATCAATTTACAAAAGTTATGGTTTACATAAATGGGTCATGTCGACAATTGAGAGCAAGATCAATTGAGACAGAAATTGAAGCGATGAGAATATTTGAATGAAAATAGGGTAAGGCGGTTCTGTGTGCGGTGACTACTTTAACGATTAACACATCACAACTGAGGTGCCTGGACAACCATGGTCTATTTAAATAAAGGCGATTCAAATTTGGAAGGATAAATCAACGAAACGGCTTCCTTCCCCCGCCACTCAAATGCATTCACAATTAAATTTGACAACATGCATGTTCCTTCCACTGTAAAAGCAATAAATATGTCTCTTCAGACAGACAAGCTACAATCAAACTGAACAAAAATGAACAAGCTAAAGCAGAACTACAAAATCTGTAAATTATGTAAGGGTTTTGCCTCAGCCATGCTGCACAAAGAACTGAAACATATACTAACAACATTTATTAATCTTGATAATGTCCTGTGATTCAAAAATACTATTATTGGTTATTAAAAATGTTATGAAATTGAGATCCATGTTGTTTATATACATTTAGGAACAATTTTTGCATTAATAACAATCAAAATTCAAGCTATGGTCCTAGAAGTTTTACTCTTTGACACCAGCAAGTAGGTACTTTAATGACTAATTACTTTGGGAAAAGCCTATTAACTAAAGTAAAGCTTCCCTCGCAAAACAAACTCCAATACATTTGGAACCAATTACAATTGTTTAAAAATTACAAACTTGCTTCTGGTCTGATTTTCTGACCAATGTGAATCTGAAAGCACCTGTATTAAATTATTTTTTTGGCCTTAGCTTGGGATTTCTGACTTTATCTGGGTCTCTTTCGCATTTTTCAGAGCAAAGGTCTCAAGGCCAAATGTGTAACTGCTTCTGCAGCAACAAGTGCACACATTACAGCACAAGGCAACATGGCTTCACTACTCGTTCCCCACATTGCAAATGAGCTGCGGTAAAAAGGAACCGGTTACTGCAAATTAATAATCCTTGATTCAATTTGGGGGAAATAGGGCAGCCTTCAAAAAAGTAATAACAGGCATTCAAAAGATCCACAGAGAAAAGGAGGGCCTCTGATCAAAATCTTACAGTAGGGCTCCTTGATCGTTCATTTGGGGTGGAGGAATGAGGAAATAGACGGAAAAAATGAATACAATTAAGACTTTCAAAAGACATTTGGATATAGATTAAAATGGTTTAGAGGGATATGGGCCAAATTCATATAAAATGGACGAGACCAGAATGACAAGTCTGCCGGCATGGATAAGTGGGACCAAAGGGTCTGTTTCCATACTGCATAGTTAGCAAGATTCTTAAGTTCTAAACACTTACATAAACACCAAAAGACTTCTGGGACCCAACATTGTTTCCATGCTGGTGGGCCTCACTCATCTCCAACTACCTAGACACCAGACCTAAATAAGCTTCAGCCCAGAAGTTCAACGGCAGTGTAGGCATGCAAAGGGCGTCAAAGACAGGAAGGGGAAAGAAAAGATGGGTCGCGGAAACAATAGAATGCAAAATGGGTGGTGTGCTACTTAAAGTACATAAACGGAAAAACCTATGTCTCGAAATTTGAATTGTAAAGTTTCTTTACTGGGAACGATAAGAACAGGTGGAAATAGGGCTGGATTAAGGTTTAAATATCAATACCTTCAGCCATATTTAACTCAAATGGGCAAACAAAAGCAATAAAGTATCTGGTCATCCTATCTGATTTTGTTCAAATCCTTTTTTATTAATCTATCTTAAATTAATAATTTCCTAATACCTGTCCACATACTAGATTTTTATTTTTTTATTTATTAGAAGCAGATGTATAAGACTAGAACCAACGGCATATAAAATTATAGTTATTGTGCAACTTCAATTTTAACTTTTTAGCTTTGAATTAGAAGGAGAAAAAGCAAAGAGAAAGTGAGATGTGCAAAGATAGGACCCCTAGACTACCAAAGTAGTGTAGCCAAAGAGTGAATAAAAGAAAGAAGAGAGGAATAAAAAAAGACAAAAAGAAAAAGAGAAAGAAAAGTGGTGATATACCTGCCTCTCATCCCACCTCACCCAACCCATAGTTAGATTTAAATCCAAAGTTGTGTTGTGGCATACTATCCTTGGAAGAAATCAGTGAAGGATGTCCATGTCTTGGAAAAATGATCTGTTTTTTCTGCCAAGCCAAGTCTAATATTTTCAAGATGTAGTGTCTCGGTCATGTTTATAATACACATCTTAAGAGTAGGAACTGGTGTACGTCTCCAAAATTTAGGTATGTTTTTTCGCCGTTATCAGGCCATAATTAAGGGAAAGTCTTTGAAATAGTGTAGCTCAGAACAGGCTTCTAAAGTTCCTAAGGTGATCAGTTCCGTATCGGGATCCAATTTTACTTTTAGTGTTTTAGAAAAAATTCCCAAATTCCTCTCCAGAAATTATGTAACTTTATACAAGAGGCAAAGGAATGGGTTATAGTTGCTTCCTGAAGGAGACATTTATCACAAATAGGAGATACATTTGGAAAGATCTTATTCAGTTTAGATTTTGAATAATAGTCTGTGCAGTATTTTACATTAAATTAACGAATGCCGAACGTTAAGAGAACAGTTGTGTATATGTAGGTTTTCCTCACATCTGTCTTTTAAATTTTTTAGGCCAAGCTCATCTTCCCAGGCTCTTCTAATTACTTCTGACGATAGGGTTTGTATATTTAAAAGGGTGTTATACAGATATGATATTAACTTGTTTGAGTCCGAGTGTCTATTCATACATTCGTCTAGTGTGTCTGGCAACATAGATTGATAGTCTTGGATATGTGATTTCAGATATTTTTGTTATTTTAAGTGACAGAAAGGAAGCAAGATCTCAACACCCACAAATCTTTTCTCTAAAACCTCTTCCATGATTAATATTTTAACAGCAACTGTGAATACTTTCAAGTCCAAAGTGAAGAGCTACAGATTGAGTGAGAGCAAGAGGTTGACGGTGCATTAAAGATGCAGAGACAGATATCCAGGTTGAATTTTAAAATTCTAAATTCACTAAATCTCATGCTCCAGCACCCAAACAATTAATGGGCAAATTCCTGGGAGGTAAGGATTTTGTGGTCTCCTAAAATAATCCATAAATGAAGGGGAACGTCTAAACATTTTCCCCTCTCGCCAACGTTCCAAAAACAATGGCTAAATAAACCAACCTGAAAAGTACGAGAACAGACAAAAAAAAAGAAAGTGCTGGAAACACTCAGCAGACCAGGCAGCATCTGTGGAGAAACAAGAGTATTGTTTCAGGAGCAGGGAACATTTTGAAATGTAAGAAATTTGCTTAAGTTCAGAGGCAGTTAAAGGAGGGAGCTTACAAGGAATGAGCAAAAGGCAAACTTGCAGGATGTAAAGCACAAGAGTTTAACAATAAAACGGTGAGCGGACAAAGAATGGTAATGTAAAAAAAACCACGTACAGTGCAAATGTTTTATCTGCAAAGGCTGTTTATGTGGTGGCAAATGTTGCATTTCTAATGCATGGATAAGAATGGGAGGGAGCTGATTGAGGTAAATTAGAGGGTCATGGACAGAACAGCTTAATTTGATTGTTAGAAGGGACAGGGAAAATGTGTTGGTGGAACCATTACACTGAGTGGCAAAGTGGCAGATAATCTTTCATTAAATGGGTAACAACGTGATTAGAATGTAACAAATTTGGGAGAGGGAATAAAAATTTAAAACTGAAGCATCACTATGAACAGGCCAATGAGAAATGCCCTGTTGCTCAACCATGTTGAGGAAAAAGAAAAACAGATCTGAATGACTTGTTTGGAAGTTGATATCGCTAAAACAGATGTAGCTGTGACTCTGGGGTAAAACAACAAAATCCTTACAGTTTTGTATAATGGAGGCAACTGTGGGCGCTGGGGAACTTTTAATTGACAACCAATGCTCGAAAATGGACTATAAGAACATAGTAACAGAACACTGGCAGTACTTCAACTGAGGGCCACGGCCAAGAGGTTTACGAGGCCGGGTAACATGCTCGGTTCCTTTTGGTCGAAGATCGGCCAAGAGAACGGTTCCAACGACATACGAATTCGCCAGACCTGCTGGAGCGACGTGAATATCAGAGGCTGACACTAACTTGGATAAGGAAAGGCTTCCGACCAATCGAGAAGGGAGGGAGCGAGAGAGGATGGTGGTGATGGTGGAGGGCAGCCTGCAATGTTGCTGACTCTGCCCGTCGCTCGGGTCCAAGGTGGGAGCTGAGCTCCAGACCGCGCTCGACTGGAACGCTCGGCCAGAGTCAACGCGTTCGAATGGAACGCAGTGGCCCCAGGAGTCGAGTCGCGGCGCGGCAACAATGGGCGCTGGGCGGGGTCTTTATGAGCTAACAATGGGAGGATGCGCGGCCCAATGTATCAGGGTTCGCTACTCACCCAGACCCCGCGGCCGCGGTCACCGCTGCCCCGCACACCGGCCACCGCCGAGCAACACAACCCACCGCCGCTCTCCTCACCCCCTCCTCCTCGCCGGCCCAACCAACTCTCCGCCGCGCACTTTGCAGCGCTGTCGCGATTTCCGCACGTCAGCTCCGCAGGGCGGACGTGAGGCCGCGATGACGCCGACACGTCTGAACGAGGAGCGGGAGGGAGGAGGAGGACGTGCCCCTTGGTGCCAAGTGCTTGGTGCTGCATTTGGCAGCGGTGCCGGGTCTCAGGGGGTCGTGCACCGTCGGCGTGAACAAGTGGCTGCGCTGCTTTCGGAGAAAATGAGAGGCGAAGTCGTGCCCCACCAACCTATTATTTTTTTTTTCATGAGCTTGCAGCTTTCCTTTAAAATTTAAATCAATTATCCGCCTGCAAATGAGAGGCAGGCAGAATCCGCTTGGCCCCGCTAACCTGTTCTACCGTGTAATCCAACATTTGCTGATGTGACGCTAACCTTAATAGGGTGGTTTCACCAAATGTCAAATGAGCGTAGATCCACACTCACGTGACCGAAAATTTTAACTGGAGGACATATGTCAGTTCGGTACATGTTAGTGAATGGGGAAACACGCACTTTCCCACCCGTTAAAAACATGGAAAACGGCCTATTTTTGAGCTGAAATTTTCTGTGCTAGTCGGGGTGTTCCTTATTTTCAGGCAAAAAAAGGATAGAAAGTAAGGTAATTACAAGAGGGAACTGAAGGTAGAAAACAGCGGAAGTGAACAGCCGACATTTGCCATGGAGATTTAAAGATCCAAAATATCAGGAATTATCGCGTTTGCTCACTGAATTTCATCAAAAGTAAGGCATTATTAACTTACTTTTGATGAAATTCAGTGAGCAAAAGCGACACCCCGACTAGCACAGAAAATTTCAGCTCAAAAATCGGCCGTTTTCCATGTTTTTAACGGGTAGGAAAGTGCGTGTTTCCCCATTCACTAACATGTACCGAACTGACATATGTCCTCCAGTTAACATTTTCGGTCACGTGAGGGGGGATCTACGCTCATTTGACATTTGGTGAAATCACCCTATTCCGTGTTGCTGTTTAGCCCTAGTAGCCTGGTTTGACAATAATCTCACGATTTTTGACCACTTTTCCTCCACTGTCCTTTGAGGAAGTAGGTTCCTCCGACAGAACCTCGGTAAAAAAGGTGCTTCATCGCGGTCTTAAAAATACCTTTTATGTGCAACAGAAATTTCTTGTTCTAAACATCCAAACATCCTCCTGTTCACCCTGCCGTGGATCTTAATTTAGGCAATCAAATCACCCTTAGTCTTCTGAACAGTGGTTGGCATAAACTGAACTTGTCTGACCTTTAAGGGCCTGTCTCACTTACGCGACCTTGGCTCGCAAATTACGCGACCTCGTGGTCGCTTGAGGCTTATGGGCACCATATAGCCATGCAGGGCCGGTCCCACTTAGAAGCGCGTTGTGTGGGGCTCTGAAATTCTGGCAGTGGCCGAAATCTTCGCGCGCCAACGGCCTGTCGGCACGCAGGCGCATTGCGGTCGTACGCAGCGTCTTGACACCGTACGCCTAGCGAGGAGTTGTGCGATGACGTCACTGTCCGACGCCATGCGACCCCCAAATTCAGTCGGCCCGCCTCCTGCCCAGCTGATTGGTAAGCATGACGCAAATGACATCACGCGTGAACTCAGCTTCCGTTTGGTCGCGCCAAACGCACGCAATCGCATGCAAGTGGGACAGGCCCTTTAGTTTAATTTAGAAATACAGCATGGAAACTGGCCAACCGGGTCCGCGCCGACCAGCGTAAATCAGAAATCACATTCCTGTTATTAATCGTTTATCTTTAGGTTTATGTTTATTATTGACTATGTGTACTCAGTAGCTTTGTTCTGCATACTATCAAATCAAATCAGAATACAATTCATGAAAACAATCAAGTACAACTCAAGCAGGGCTCTCACTTGTTTTTCCTGTTGCCAGCAGGGCAACCGTGGCAGCTTTTAAGGTTGCCAAATGACAGTTTAGGTGGTCATTTGAGACGATTTGCATGACGCGTACGATAATGTGCTCGGACGAAGTGCGTAGTTACCAGTCGGAATTATGGTCAATGAAGCATTCACATATTATTTCTGCTTCAAATAAAGTTGCAAACTAAACATATTCACCAATCAAGACGTGATATATACCACAATGACATGCAGCAAAATTATAATACAGTAACTCAACTCTTTTTACACGTTGCAATTAATGCAATTTCTATAATCTCCACTTCCAAACAAAAATCTGGTTGGGTTATTTAGCGTATTATCAACCTCGGTGAGATCAAGTGCAGGCTTGGCGAACGCTTCGCACAACACCTCCACTCAGATCGCAATAACCAACCTGATCTTCCGGTGGCTCAGCACTTCAACTGCCCCTCCCATTCCGAATCCGACCTTTCTGTCCTGGGCCTCCTCCATGGCCAGAGTGAGGCCCACCGCAAATTGGAGGAATAGCACCTCATATTCTGCTTGGGTAGTTTACACCCCAGCGGTATGAACATTGGCTTCTACGCAGCCTACAGGGATGAGATCCAGCACCTGACCACCTGGTGTGCAGACAATAACCTCATCCTCAACTCCAAAAAGACGAAGGAGATTATTGTCGACTTCAGGCAGACCAGAGGAGGCAGTCATACCGCCATCCATATCAATGGGACTGAGGTGGAGCGCGTCTCCAGCTATAAATTCCTCGGAGTGCATATCTCGGAGGACTTGTCCTGGTCCCTCAACACCTCCAAGCTGATCAAAAAGGCACAGCAGCGCCTTTACTTCCTTAGGAGGCTCAAGAAAGCCCACCTGTCCCCCCAGATCCTGACCAACTTTTACCGCTATACCATAGAGAGTATCCTGACCACCTGCTTCACGGTATGGTACAGCAGCTGCACTGCTGCGGACAGGAAAGCACTACAACGGGTGGTGAAAACCGCGCAGCACATCATCGGTGCCCCGCTCCCTGCCATGGATGCCCTCCACCGAAAACGGTGTCTGAGACGGGCTGGGAAGATCATCAAAGACCCCTCACACCCCAACCATGGACTGTTTGCCCTCCTCCCATCAGGGAGGCGGTACAGGAGCCTCAGGTCACGTACCAGCAGGATGAGGAAAAGCTTCTATAACAACACAATCACACTGCTGAACTCGGAGTCCTGACGATAGATTTCTCTGGTCCCTCCGTCCCCCTTTGTTTAATCATTCTGTATTTCCTGATTATTCTGTATCTTCTCTCTTTCTATTTTTTTCTTGTTTTTTCTCTTTATGTACAACTACTACGGACTGACGCAAAACTGCATTTCGTTGTACTGATACTTGTATTTGTGCGATGACATTAAAGTTGAATTGAATTGAATTCTCCAATTTCAGGTAGTCCTTGCTTTCTCCCTCCTTCCCCTCCTATTCCCAGCTCTCCCACAACCTACTGTCTCCGCCTCTTCCTTTCTTTTTCCCGCCCCCCCACCCCTCCCGACATCAGTCTGAAGAACGGTCTCGACCTGAAACGTCGTCTCCATAGATGCTGCCTCACCCGCTGATTTTCTCCAGCTTTGTCTACCAATGGGATCCCACCACTGGCCACATCTTCCCATCTCCTCCCTTGTTTGCTTTCTGCAGAGAGACCGCTCCCTCCGTAACTCCCTGGTCAATTTGTCCCTTCCCACCCTTCCCACCTCCTCTCCTGGCACTTTCCCTTGCAACTGCAGGAAATGCTACACTTGTCGCTTTACCTCCCCTCTTGACTCCATTCAAGGACCCAAGCAGTCTTTCCAGGTGCGGCAGAGGTTCACCTACACCTCCTCCAACCTCATCTATTGCATCCGCTGCTCCAGGTGTCAACTGCTCTATATCGGTGAGACTAAGCACAGGCTTGGCGATCGCTTCGCCCAACACCTCTGCACAATTCGCATTAACCAACCTGATCTCCCGGTGGCTCTGCACTTCAACTCCCCTCCCATTCTGAATCTGACCTTTCTGTCCTGGGCCTCCTCCATGGCCAGAGTGAGTCCCACCTCAAATTGGAGGAGCAGCACCTCGCATTTCGCTTGGGTAATTTACACCCCAGCTGTATGAACATTGACCTCCAATTTCAGGTAGTCCCTGCTTTCTCCTCCGCTTCACAGGTCTCCCTCAGCCCACTGTCTCTGCCTCTTCCTTTTTTCTTCCCTCCCTCCCCTCTCCCCCCCCCCCCCCCCCCACATCAGTCTGAAGAAGGGTCTCGACCTGAAACGTCACCTATTTCTTTCGCTCCATAGAAACTGCCTCACCTCCTGAGTTTCTCCAGCATTTTTGTCTACCCATTCACACAAGTTCTGTTATCCCACTTTTTCCACCCATTCCCTGCACATTAGGGGCAATTTTGCAGATACAAGTTAATCTACAAAGCCAATGCGTCTTTGGGATGTGGGATGAAACCCACATACTTGCAGGGAGAATGTGCAAATTCAACACAGACAGTGCCCGCAAACAGGATCGAACTCGGATCTCTGGCGTGTGAGGCAGCAAGTCCACCAGCTGTGCCACTATATTTTATTTTCCAACACACAAAAAATTATACGTTGATAACTTTGGTTATTAAATAAAAAGAAACCATCCATTTTCAGTCTTAAATCTCTATGTGACGCTATGTCCCCCTTTACAGCTACCGTATGTTTTAATTCAGTTCAAGACTGTGGGGCCGTACATTGGCCATAAAATTGCGGCCTAAAATTGCCAGAGACCGGGAATTGATCCTGGATATGGGTGCTGTCTGTATGGAGTTTTGTTTTCTCATTTATAACATTGTTTACAGAGTACTATGTTTACATATTCTGTTGTGCTGCTGCAAGTAAGGGTTTCATTGTTCTAACTGGGACGTGGGAGAATAAAACACTGTTGACTCTTGACTTACGTCGCTAATGTGTGGGATAGAACTTGTGTACAGGTGATCGGTGTGGACTCGATGGGCTGAGGGGCCTGTTTCCACGCTGTATCTTTAAATTAAACTAAAAACACTAAAACCAGAGGAAATCTAAAGAAGGGTCTCTACCCGAAACGTCACCCAATTTCTTCTATCCAGAGATGCTGGCTGCTCCATGGAGTTCCCCCGCACAATTAAAGCATGGAATAGTCTTCAACCTACCATAGGTACCCAACCAGACGCAACTAAATTTAAGGTGGCTCTTTTTTCCCCAAGAACCCTTTTTTGCTTAAGTCCAAGTCAAGAGTTAAGAGAGTTTTATTGTCATGTGTCCCAGATAGGGCAATGAAATTCTTGCTTGCTGCAGCACAACAGAATATGTAAACATAATACAAAACAGGAGATAAAAGTTCAGTGTGTCTATATACCATAGACCATATATATACACAATAAATACACAGATAAAATGCAATAGGCTGTTATTTTTCAGTTTTGGAGTTTGGTGGTGGTGGGTCCACCAGTTTAAATTCCATTTGGAATATTTTTGGAGGGCCAGGAAACCAAGAAGCAAGAGTTACTCCAGGGAGTTATTCCAGCTCCAGGCAGTGATTCTGCGTTGGTTTTCAGCGGTCCCGGTGAGGTGGCAAACGGACAGCAATGGCGGCCAGATCTCCCACAATGCAAAGGGAGGGAGATAGTGGCCAACGCCAAACAGTTGCCATGGCATTGCGCATGTGCAGGGCGGCACATGCGCACAACCACGGCCGATGATGTGCTGGCCGTGGTTATGCGCATGTGCAGGGGGAAGATGTGTAGGCCGTGGCAGGGCGCATGTGTAAGGCGGCCTGCCGTGCCGATCGGAGACCCGAGAGCCGGACACGGATGGCGGGCGGAGACGGAGAGTGACAGAGAGAGATAGATAGAGAGGGGGCCCGCTCAGAATTAAATGATAGGTGTCCTGGGTGCTTGCCAAGCCGGGCATAATGGCATGGCTTTTAGGTTGCCCGGCGGGACTGTAATATTGCCATTGGCACCCGGGCAACCGCTAATTTCAAGCCCTGTTAACTTACCCTGTCAGTTATTCCCTCTGTACTTAACAAAAACATTCAGCAACTCAGGAAGCGTCTGTGAGAAAAGAAACCGTGCTAAGATTTAAGGTTGAGGGTGATTCGCCACAAAAGATGAAGAGAGAGAAAACAAGTTGGCTTTAAGTTACAGAGAGAGTGAGGGAGAGATGGGTAGGACCAAGGAATATCTATGTTCAGACAGGGCACGGATTACTGATTTGATAAGCTATTTATGAAGAATACATTTGGGCATAAGAGGGAGAGTAATCCAATAGAAGATCATGTAAAATCTGTGAAATGTGATTCTGAGCCACAGGAAAGCGGGTGGCACGGTGGCACAGCGGTAGAGCTACAGTGCCAGATATCTGGGTTTGATCCTGACTATGGGTGCTGTGTGTGTTTGTGCGTTATCCCCGTGACCTGCGTGGGTCAACCCGTGACCTGCGTGAGTCACCCTGTGACGTGACCTAGGTCCCACACTCCAAAGATGTACAGGTTTGTAGTTTATTGGCTTGGTATAAACGTAAAATAGTCCATAGTGTGTGTTGGGTAATGCTAATGTGTGGGCATCGCTGATCGGTGCAGGTTTGGTTACCCGAAGGGCCTGTTTCTGTGCTGTATCACTAAACTAAAGTGGAGTGTCAGTGGAGAGAGAAAACTTGAGTTAATGTTAGATTCATCATCTGCAGCAGAATTGGTCTGTTATACAAACAGAGTAAACAATTTAGCTGAAATTGTTGAAGTTGATATTGAGTCTTAATAGAAGATAGAAGATGAGGTGCTGTTCCCCGAGTATACATGGTGCCTGATCAGTAGAGCCAGGATGTTTAGGCGCTAAAAATCTCTGAACTAAGCAGGCAAAAAGGCAAAATAAAATTACCAAAAATGCACGAAAAAGGCATTTATTGACAAAAAAGGTATAAAAAGGCATGTATTCCACCACCAAAATATGGTTTAAAATGATTTTTATAAAGGTATACTACATTATTGCCTGGTTGCACATAACTACGTGAATTGGCCAAGATTGACTGGCAATTAATTCTAAAAGGGTTGACGGTGGATATGTAATGGAAGACATTTAAAGATTACATGGATGAACTACAAAAATTGTTCATCCTAGTTTGGCAAAAGAATAAATCAGGGAAGGTAGTGCATCCGTGGATAACAAGGGAAATCAGGGATAGTATCAAAGCGAAGGATGATGCGTACAAATTAGCCAGAAAAAGCAGCATACCGGAGGACTGGGAGAAATTCAGAGACCAGCAGAGGAGAACGAAGGGCTTAATTAGGAAAGGAAAAATGGATTATGAAAGAAAACTGGCAGGGAACATAAAAACTGACTGCAAAAGTTTTTATAGATATGTGAAAAGAAAGAGATTAGTTAAAACAAATGTAGGTCCCTTGCAGTCAGAAACAGGTGAGTCGATCATGGGGAACAAGGATATGGCGGACCAATTGAATAACTACTTTGGTTCCGTCTTCCCAAAGAAAGACATAAATAATCTGCCGGAAATAGCAGGGGCCCACGGGTCAAAGGAGTTGGAGGAATTGAGTGAAATCCAGGTTAGTCGGGAAGTGGTGTGGGGTAAATTGAATGGATTAAAGGCCGATAAATCCCCAGGGCCAGATAGGCTGCATCCCAGAGTACTTAAGGAAGTAGCTCCAGAAATAGTGGATGCATTAGTAATAATCTTTCAAAACTCTTTAGATTCTGGAGTAGTTCCTGTGGATTGGCGGGTAGCAAACGTAACCCCACTTTTTAAGAAGGGAGGGAGAGAGAAAACGGGGAATTACAGACCAGTTAGTCTAACATCGGTAGTGGGGAAACTGCTAAAGTCAGTTATTAAAGATGGGATAGCAGCACATTTGGAAAGTGGTGAAATCATTGGACAAAGTCAGCATGGATTTACAAAAGGTAAATCATGCCTGACGAATCTTATAGAATTTTGTGAGGATGTAACTAGTAGCGTGGATAGGGGAGAACCAGTGGATGTGGTGTATCTGGACTTCCAGAAGGCTTTCGACAAGGTCCCACATAAGAGATTATTATACAAACTTAAAGCACACGGCATTGGGGGTTCAGTATTGATGTGGATAGAGAACTGGCTGGCAAACAGGAAGCAAAGAGTAGGAGTAAACGGGTCCTTTTCACAATGGCAGGCAGTGACTAGTGGGGTACCGCTATTGTATTGTATTGTACTTCCGGTGGCGCTGGTGCCAGCAGCCTCCACCTACAGCCCGGTATCTTTTTGTTTATTTAGTTATGTAAAAGTGTTTTTTTTGTGTGTGTTTTTATGTGGGGGGAGAGGGCACGGTGCGGGGGATACCGTACTTCAGCCGCTTCCTCCCCCCCCCCCCCCCCCCCCCCACAGCGGCCCTACCTACCTGGATTGGCGCGGCCTTTTCCTGCCGCCGGATCGACCAGAGCTCCAGCAGGGGCGGGACAGCGCTGGAGCATCGCGGGGCTGGCGATGCCTTACCGGGGATCGCCGTTTGGAGCCCGGAGTTCTGGACCTGCTGCACCAACATCACGGAGCTGCGGTTTGCAGAGCTCCCAACGCGGGCGGCGCTGACTACAACGCGGAGTCCTGCGACTCTGCCCAGCTCGGCCTGTGGACTCAGGAGCTGCAGACTCCGGCAGCGGGAGGCGGCTGATCAGAAGGTCCGGGCCGCTGAGGAGGAGGCTGCTCACCGTCGGGGTTCGGCGTCGGCGTTCCACCAGCCCGGCATGAGGGCCTGAACATCGGGCCACCCGGGGCGGCGACTGCGGGTGCTTGGAAGGCCCCGTCCACGGATGAACACGGAGGGGAGGCTGGCTGGACTATGGTGCCCTCCTCACCTGGGTGCCATTTATGTTATGTTGTGTCGTGGACTTCGTGGTATTTGTGCTTTTTTTTAAATTTTAATTCAATTTCAATTTTATTTTTAATATGTTTTATTATTTATTAATTATTTATTTTTATAATTTCTTTGTGATTTTTTTTAATGATACTGCCTGTAAGGAAAATTCATTTCGTTGTCTCAAATTGAGACAATGACAATAAATTCAATACAATACAATACAATACCGCAAGGCTCAGTACTGGGACCCCAGCTATTTACAATATATATTAATGATCTGGATGAAGGAATTGAAGGCAATATCTCCAAGTTTGCGGATGACACTAAGCTGGGGGGCAGTGTTAGGTGTGAGGAGGATGCTAGGAGACTGCAAGGTGACTTGGATAGGCTGGGTGAGTGGGCAAATGTTTGGCAGATGCAGTATAATGTGGATAAATGTGAGGTTATCCATTTTGGTGGCAAAAACGGTGAAGCAGATTATTATCTAAATGGTGGCCGATTGGGAAAGGGGGAGATGCAGCGAGACCTGGGTGTCATGGTACACCAGTCATTGAAGGTAGGCATGCAGGTGCAGCAGGCAGTAAAGAAAGCGAATGGTATGTTGGCTTTCATAGCAAAAGGATTTGAGTATAGGAGCAGGGAGGTTCTACTGCAGTTGTACAGGGTCTTGGTGAGACCACACCTGGAGTATTGTGTACAGTTTTGGTCTCCAAATCTGAGGAAGGACATTATTGCCATAGAGGGAGTGCAGAGAAGGTTCACCAGACTGATTCCTGGGATGTCAGGACTGTCTTATGAAGAAAGACTGGATAGACTTGGTTTATACTCTCTAGAATTTAGGAGATTGAGAGGGGATCTTATAGAAACTTACAAAATTCTTAAGGAGTTGGACAGGCTAGATGCAGGGAGATTGCTCCCGATGTTGGGGAAGTCCAGGACAAGGGGTCACAGCTTAAGGATAAGGGGGAAATCCTTTAAAACTGAGATGAGGAGAACTTTTTTTACACAGAGAGTGGTGAATCTCTGGAACTCTCTGTCACAGAGGGTAGTTGAGGCCAGTTCATTGGCTATATTTAAGAGGGAGTTAGATGTGGCCCTTGTGGCCAAGGGAATCAGAGGGTATGGAGAGAAGGCAGGTACGGGATACTGAGTTGGATGATCAGCCATGATCATATTGAATGGCGGTGCAGGCTCGAAGGGCAGAATGGCCTACTCCTGCACCTAATTTCTATGTTTCTATGTATCTAATTACTAGCATTTTTTTCAAATTATCTGGTGTTAAACTATGCTGTCTGTCAAACAGAATATGCTTCAGTTGTGAAAAACCTATTTCTACCCCAGCTGAGGTCACTGGTGCATTCCTGAAACAAGCTACAAACTCAACATTACAATTACCTTTGAGAATTGTTTTATTTTTTTAAATATTTTTATTGGAAGTAATGCACGATAATATAAGACATGAATAACATATTACATTTCATGTACAACTTCTTATTTTAAATTTAATAGTAAAAAAGAAGAGTAAGAAAAGCAATAATGAAAGAGAAAGATAATATTATATAACTCGAAAAAGAAAACAAGAAGGTGATGTGAAATAAGAGAAAAAAAAGAATAGAGAAGAAAAAAAGAGAAAAAGAAAAAAAAAAAAAATTGAAAGGCCATTTGGAAAAATGTGCTGAAAGATGGCAGATGGAGTTTAATGCTGATAAATGTGAGGTGCTACACCTTGGCAGGACAAATCAAAATAGGACTTACATGGTAAATGGTAGGGAATTGAAGAGTACAGTTGAACAGAGGGATCTGGGTATAATCGTGCATAGTTCCTTGAAGGTGGAATCTCATATAGATAGGGTGGTAAAGAAAGCTTTTGGTATGCTAGCCTTTATAAATCAGAGCATTGAGTATAGAAGCTGGGATGTAATGTTAAAATTGTACAAGGCATTGGTGAGACCAAATCTGGAGTATGGTGTACAATTTTTGGTCGCCCAATTATAGGAAGGATGTCAACAAAATAGAGAGAGTACAGAGGAGATTTACTAGAATGTTGCCTGGGTTTCAACAACTAAGTTACAGAGATAGGTTGAATAAGTTAGGTCTTTATTCTCTGGAGCGCAGACAGAAGGTTAAGGGGGGACCTGATAGAGGTCTTTAAAATGATGAGAGGGATAGACAGAGTTGATGTGGACAAGCTTTTCCCTTTGAGAATAGGGAAGATTCAAACAAGAGGACATGACTTCAGAATTAAGGGACAGAAGTTTAGGGGTAATATGAGGGGGAACTTCTTTACGCAGAGAGTGGTAGCGGTGTGGAATGAGCTCCCAGTGGAAGTGGTGGAGGCAGGTTCATTGGTATCATTTAAAAATAAATTGGATAGGCATATGGATGAGAAGGGAATGGAGGGTTATGGTATGAGTGCAGGCAGGTGGGACTAAGGGGAAAAAAATGTGTTCGGCACGGACTTGTAGGGCCAAGATGGCCTGTTTCCGTGCTGTAATTGTTATATGGTTATATGGAAAGGGATATACCTACTTCATATCTTTACCCACCTCTCACCCGGTCCTGAAACAATTAATTTCTAAGATTGTGTTGCACCACCTTTGAGAAATTTAGCTATGTTTTGTACTTCAAGATCTTTGTTAGCTAAAATCCCCCTCACATTTTCCTTGTATGTCTTTACCTACATTGCCAGGAACTTTAAGTAGAAAGTACAGCAAGTGAGGATGTAAACAACTGAGCAATAGTTGAGCTGTCTGACTTCTCCAATACTTCCGACGTCAACAAATACTCCTTTGATGGTTGACCTGCCTCCAGTGTACCAATGGCCACATTGGCAACATATCTCCCCACAGCATGATTGTCTCGTCTATTGAGATCCATATTTTGTCGCGTGCAACTTCCTCTCTAATATTCTGCACAACAATGTTGAAGTTGCTATCATCAAATTTTTCCGTAATGATGACTCGCTATGTTCGATGTGACCGATATGTTCCTCTGTGTATTTCTCTAAAAAACCTCTGAGAGATTTGTTTTCCAATTTCCACAGTGGAATTCCAGCATCAATGAATGCTTTGCACAGGTCACATGAAAACTCAGATTTGCGACTGGAGCCAGCAGTAAATGTCGTGAGGAGACAAGCTTGCGTATTTCCCGCCTTCAGTTTCTCTGCCGCCCGACTTGTGTTTAGCTGTCTGTACATACTGGGAGATGAAATATTTCTTCTCATAATTCACTGCTTTCTCACATGCTTTGCAAAACAGCACACAGTTATCTGTAGCGAATATATCACTCCCATACACTCTCACCAAATTGTTCAGTTTTTTTACAAGACTTTCACTTGACTTTAGGCAATTTTGACGTTTGCAGGGATAGATCCCACAGGAACGGGGATGCAGACCTCTACAGGCAGGCCAAGTACAAGCTGAGAAGAGGAATCAGAGCTGCCAAGGAAAGGTACTCTGGGAAGTTGAGGAGCAAGTTCTCAGCAAATAATTTCTTCAGTGTGGAAGGCTTGCAAGTAATCACATGCTACAAGGGAAAAAACCCCGCTCCTTGGACAATCGTCAGCTGACCAACAACCTGAACAAGTTCTACTGCAGTTTCGATACACATAAACTTGGGGAGGGGGTGTGTGGTACCCCTACACTCCCTTCCCAACCAACCACTTCACACCTACTCACAGCCTGACTCCAGTTTGAAAAGGCTATATCCTTCCCCACCTACACCTCCCCAATCACCACTTCACACGTACTTAAAGCATGACTCCAGTCTGCAAAGACTGGACCCTTTCCCACGCACGCACCCTTTTCCAATCGCCACTTAACACCTACTTACAGCCGGGTTTCGCCCTGGTAGTGTAAATTTTCTTGTAAGTTACGTTAAAATGGCAAAAAAAAAGGCTTATTTAGGCACACAATCGTGAAAAAGGCATTATCTTCCTGAGATCATCAAAAAAGCATGAAAAGGCACGGCATTTACAGCAAAATCCTGGCTCAACTGATTTGTATGGGTAAGTCACAGACAGATAGGTCAGAGACAATGGGACAGGCCATTAGAATGAGAGGTAATTGAAAGGTCAGGATCACCCCCGTGGACTAAGAAAAGATGCTCTGCAAAGTTGTCACCCAATCTGCATTTAGTCTTTCCAACATAAACGACTGCAGGTTGTGAGCACTGCATACAGTATACTAGATTAGATTCCAAGTGAATTACTGCTTTACCGGTAAAGACTATAAGTCCCTGGATAGTAGGAAGGGAAGATGTAAAAGAACAGATATTACATTTCCTGCCTTTGCATAGGTAAGTGCCGTGTTCACTCTGAGCATGTAATCAAATAAGCCATTTCATAATAAATTCTCAATTCAGGTTATGCCAGTATCAATTGCCTCAATAGTTTATAGCAGCCTTGCTCCACTCAAAAATATAAAGGTTTTAGTCTTATCCTAAATCCACTATCAACATTTGGGGTAAGGTAAATACTCATTTAGGACCTTGCCCATCTCCTGTGGCTCCACACAGAGGTGACCGCTTTGATTCCAGACAGGTCCCACTCTCTCTCTAGTTCCCCTCCCCCATCCCAGCTCTCCCACATAGCCTATTGTCTCCGTCTCTTCCTTTCTTTTTCCTGCCCCCACCCCCCGACATCAGTCTGAAGAAGGGTCTCGACCTGAAACATCGCCTGCTCCATTTCTCCATAGATGCTGCCTCACCCGCTGAGTTTCTCCAGCATTTTTTGTCTACCTCAGATTCTTATTAAATCTTTTTCCCTTCACCTTGAACCTATGTCCTCTGGTCCTTGGTTCCCATACTCTGGGCAAAAGTATCTACTGATCTATTCCTCTCATGATTTTGTATACCTCTATAAGATCTCCCCTCATCCTCCAGCGCTCCATGAAATAGAGACCCAGCCTACTCAGCCTCTCCCTACAGTACACACCCTCTAGTCCTGGCAACATCCTTGTAAATGTTTTCTGAATCCTTTCAAGCTTGACAATATCTCTCCTATAACATGGTGCCCAGAACTGAACACAATATTCTAAATGCAGTCTCACCAATGCCTTATACAACTGCAACATGACCTCCCAACTTCTATACTCAATACTTTGACTAATGAAGGCCAAAGTGCGAAAAGCCTTTTTGACCACCTTATCTACTTGAGACCCAACCTTCATGCACCTGTACTCCTAGATCCCTCTGCTCTACAACACTACCCAGAGGCCTACCATTTACTGTGTAGGTCCTGACCTTGTTCGACGTCCCAAAATGCAACACCTCACACTTTTCTGTATTAAATTCCATCAACCATTCCTGGTCAATTGATCCAATCTTTCACAATCATCTTCACTATTTTCAAAACCACTAACTTTTGTATCATCAGCAAACTTGCTAATCCTGCCCTGTATGTTCTCATCCCAATCATTGATGTAGATGACAAACAGTAACAGGCCCAGCACCGAACCCTGAGGCACACAACTAGTCACAGGCCTCCAGTCCAAGAAGCAACCTTCCATCATTACCCTCTGCTTCCTTCCTTGGAGCCAATTTGCTCTCCATTCAGCTATCTCTCCTCGGATCCCATGCGATCTAACCTTCCAGAGGACCCTACCATGCGGAACCTTGTCGAATGCCTTACTGAAGTCCATGTACACAACATCTACAGCTCTGCCCTCATCAACATTTTTGGTCACGTCTTCAGAAAATTCAATCAGATTTATGAGACACTACCTCCCAGATTCAGATTCAGATTCAGATTCAATTTTTAATTGTCATTGTCAGTGTACAGTACAGAGACAACGAAATGCATTCGAGACACTTACACTTACAAAACCATGCTGACTATCCCTGATCAGCCCTTGCCCACCCAAATGCCTGTATAAACTATCCCTCAGAATACTTTGCAGTAACTTACCAACTACAGATGTTAGGCTCACTGGCCTATAGTTCCCACCATTTTCCCTGCAGCCCTTCTTGAAAAGAGGTACACCATTTGCCACCCTCCAGTCTTCCAGCACCTCTCCTGTATTTAAGGATGACTCGTATTTAAGGATGACTTGCTGAACTCGGAGTCCCGCCGATAGATTTCTCCGGTCCCTCCGTCCCCATTGTTTAATTATTCTGTATTTTTTGATTATTCTGTATCGTCTCTCTTTCTATTTTTTTTTTATTTCTTTATGCACAACTACTACGGACTGACGCAAAACTGCATTTCGTTGTACTCATACTTGTATTTGTGCGATGACATTAAAGTTGAATTGAATTGAATTGAAATGAATATCAACCAAGACTCCCGCAATTTCCTCTCTAGTTTCCCGCAATGTCCTTGGATATATCTGATTAGTCTGTGGAGATTTGTCTTCCTTCAGACACGGCAGTACCTTTAGTACTTCTTCGATGGTAACCCTGACTGCTCTCAAGACACGTCCAGTGACTGCTCTAATTTCCTCCATCCTACTGTCTTTCTCCCCGGTATATATAGAAAAGAAATACTCATTTAGGACCTTGCCCATCTCCTGTGGCTCCACACAGAGGTGACTGCTTTGATTCCTGACAGGTCCCAATCTCTCTCTAGTTACCCTTTTCCCCCTTATGTATTTATAAAATCTTTTGAGATTGTTCTTAATGCTTTTTGGATTGTCCAGAGCTATCTCCTGCCACTTTTTGCCTTTCCTTTTTTATTTTACTCCTTAGTTCCCAAAACTCCTCCAGGGATGCACTTGATCCCAGCTGCCTATACCTGTCCTATGCATCCTTCTTGCTTTTGACTAACGACTCAATTTCCCTCGTCAGCCAAGCTTCCTTACATTTGCCTGCTTTGCCCTTCACTCTAACGGGGATGTACATATCCTGAGCTTTCTTCAGTACACTTTTAAAAACATCCCACTTGGCCGATGATCCTTTCCCCTCAAGTAACCTGCTCCAGGCAACTTGAGCGAGACCTTCTCACACACCCTCAAAGTTGGCCTTACCCCAATTGAGCATTTTAACATGTGGACCCTCTCCGTCCCTATCCATAACTATCTTAAACCTAAACACACTGTGGTCACTGGTCCAAAACGTCTCCTCCACACACACTTCATTAACTTGCCCCTCCCATTTTCCCAATACAAGATCCAGCGTTGCCCTCTCACATGTGGAGGCCTCCACATAATGCTTAAGAAAACTCTCCTGAACACTTTTGAGGAATTGCACCCGATCTAAACCCCAAGGCTATGATTTTCCCAGTCAATATTGGGAAAGTTAAAATCTCCTACTACAACAACCTTATTTGACCTGCAGCTGTCTGCAATCTCCTGGCATATTCGTTTCTTTAATTCCCATTGACTATTTGGGGGTTTGCAGTGCACCCCCAACAAGGTGATCATCCCTTTCTTGTTCCTCAGTTCCACCCATATAGCCTCACTAGACAAACCATCCATAATGTCACCTCTGAACACAGCCGTGACATCCCTCTTAACCAGCAATGAACCCCCCCCCCCCCTTCCCTTTCCCTCGCCCCTGTCTCTTTTGAAGCTCCTGTACCCCAGAACATTGAGTTGCCAGTCCTGCCCCTCCCTTAACCAGGTTTCAGTCATGGCCACAACATCCTAGTTGCTCGTACCTATCTATCCCCGAAGCGTATCTGCCTTACCCGTCATTTGCATTGAAATATGTACGTGCAGTTTAAACCAACCCTCCTTCCTCACTCTCCGCCTTTCCCCTGTCGATTCTGTCCATTAACCTTTCCCACACCACCCTCCATACCAATTTATAGCCCCTCATGTGCCTCTGTCCTGCATGAGATCCCACCCCCTGCCAATCTAGTTTAAACCCTCCAGTGTAGCATTAGCAAACCTTCCCGCTAGAATATAGGTCTTTCTCCAGTTTAGGTGCAACCCGTCCCTTTTATAAACCTGTAACTTCCTGCTTCTTGACTTAAAAGTGATAATACTGTCAAATGGGTCGCTGTAACCTCTTCTTTTCTTTCTGTCTTGACTTTTCAACCGACAGGATAAATATGTCAACCTGCACAATTCTCTCTAAAGCATTGCCGAATGAGTCAGTGAATGTCATGGGATCTAATTAGAGCCATTAGTAAAATCCACACCAGCTGTCATGTAAGAGTTCCTCGGAGACCCAGAAAGGGCTCAAGGATGAAATTCCCAGTGGATCTTAAGAATGCCTACCGATTTGCTCCCTTGATATGGCAAGGTGTGCTGAATATCAATCTGATGTGTTGTCAGTGAAAAATGAGAGCAACATAGGGCAGAGAGCAAGTAGATTGGTTTTGCTCTCATTTTCTAGTTGGCCCAGATTGGTTGGGGCCTCGTTGAAATTCTGTTTCTATGTCATTTATAAGATTGGACTTTTGCTTACAATTTTTTTCCTACACTCGTGAATACTCCCATAACCCACAGTTAAATGGCATGTTATCTCATAACTAATACTTACACATGAGCATTTGCACAAAGTACCTCAACAACCGTCTCAGATACAGGGTGATAATAAGATATTGGGTGATAAGAAGTTATATGAATTATGCACTCATAATTACTTTATATTGGTCTGTACTTCAGAGTAATTTTTTAACATTCCTTTTGCTTCATCCAGGAAAACAAAAAGCAATATGTTTCATATGTTTTATAACACAACTTACTATCAACTATAACAATATATACCATACCAAAATAAATTGACCTCCATTCTATCTATCTATCTATCTATCTATCTATCTATCTATCTATCTATCTATCTATCTATCTATCTATCTATCTACTGTATCTATCTATCTCTCTCGTGTTGGTTCCAACGGGTTTTATTTCGCGAATATTCGTTTTAGGTGTTTGTGAATCTCCTCCAAAATTTTCAAAAACTAAACAATTTTTACATATTCCGGTAGGGTTTTCCTCCTCTTAATGTTTGTAAAATTAGAACATTCGGTTCAATCTTTTCCCTGCTTTTTTGTGACATCACACGATGGAAACGAATCAAAAGGCAGAAAGGCAGCCGGCAGCCGGACGGACAGACGGCAGGCGGCAGCCACAGACTTTTTTTATAATAATAGACAGATAGAATAGATAGATAGATAGATAGATAGATAGATAGATAGATAGATAGATAGATAGATAGATAGATAGATGACATCACAATGGGATAAGGGTGGGAGATTGGAACCTTCACGTGGTCTGGTGTGCACAATCAAATAAGATGAAATAGAGCAAGTTGTCCTACCGCCCTGTCTACCGCCTCCCTATCTACCCCTCTCGCTCTATCCATCCCTCCCCCCCCCCGCTCGTCCCCCTCCCTCTCCCCTTCCCCCCCCTCTCTCCCTTCCCCCCTCTCTCTCCCTTCCCCCCTCTCTCCTTCTCTCTCTCCATTTCTCTCCCTCCCCCTCTCTCTCTCTCTCTCCACATTTCCCCTTCCCCTCTCCCTTCCTCCCTCTCTCTCTCTCCCCCTCCTCTCTCTCCCCCTCTCTCGCCTCTATCCCTCTTCCCCCCTCTCTCTCTCTATCTCCCTCTCTCCTTCTCTCTCCCCTCCCCTCTCCCTCCTCCTCCCCCCTCCCCTCCCTCTCCCTCCTCCCCTTCTTCCCCTCCCCCCTCCCTCCTCCCCTCCCTCCTCTGCTACCCTCTCTGGGAGAAATCCGTGCAGGAAAGAGCTGCACATCATGAAATGGAACTACGCCGTGTCACAGAGACAAGGCGATAGCACCATAAGAAGAGAGAGAGAAGGGGGCTTGACAACTATCAACCACCGCCAGTTTCCACTGCCCACATTGCACCAAGGTGTGTGGATCGCTGATCGGCCTCTGCAGACCCACAAGTCAAGTCAAGTCAAGTCAAGTTTATTTGTCACATACACATACGAGATGTGCAGTGAAATGAAAGTGGCAGAACAAGTAGATGATCCTATGGAGAGGAGAGTATAGGAGCAGGGAGGTTCTACTGCAGTTGTACAGGGTCTTGGTGAGACCACACCTGGAGTATTGCGTACACTATTGGTCTCCTAATCTGAGGAAAGACATTATTGCCATCGAGAGAGTACAGAGAAGGTTCACTAGACTGATTCCTGGGATGTCAGGACTTTCTTATGAAGAAAGACTGGATAGACTCGGCTTGTACTCGCTAGAATTTAGTAGATTGAGGGGGGATCTGATAGAAACTTACAAAATTCTTAAGTGGTTGGACAGGCTAGATGCATGAAGATTGTTCCCGATGCTGGGGAAGTCCAGAACAAGGGGTCACAGTTTAAGGATAAGGGGGAAATCATTTAGGACCGAGATAAGAAAAACATTTTTCACACAGAGAGTGGTGAATCTGTGGAATTCTCTGCCACAGAGGGTAGTTGAGGCCAGTTCATTGGCTATATTTAAGAGGGAGTTAGATGTGGCCCTTGTGGCTAGAGGGACCAGGGGATATGGAGAAAAGGCAGGTACAGGATACTGAGTTGGATGTTCAGCCATGATCATATTGAATGGCGGTGCAGGGTCGAAGGGCCGAATGGCCTACTCCTGCACCTATTTTCTATGTTTCTATTAGAGGACAGTCTTACTCGTTTCGAGTGACCGACGATGATGATTCATCAATAACTGGACATTGTCAGGTCTCGCGTTTCATCTAGTTTCTGTTTCGTATTGGTTTTTAGTATTAGAGTTTGCATTCTTGTTTTATTTTGGTGTCTCGCATCTCCTCGTGTTTCAGGTCCCATTTCCTGTCAGGTCGTTTACCCTCATGTGATTGTTGGCCCCGCCCTGATGTGTTTCACCTGTGTCTCGTTATCCCCTGCTAGTCTGTATTTAAGCCCTTTGTGTTTTAGTTCTCATTGCCAGTTCGTTGTGTATGCTCCTTGGTATCGCCTCGTTCCAGCTCTAGAAATCTTGTGATCTCGACCATTGCCTGTTTTTTGACCACTGTTTTTTGCCTGCTCCTAGATTGTACTGTTGCCTCCGTTTTTGCTTACCTGTGTACCGACTTGGACCGATTAAATTCTGAAGACTGATCTGCCCTGTGTCTGAGCCTGCATTTGTGTCCTCCTCCTTGTTCAGTTCTAATATTACGAACTGGCCTACAATGGACTCGGCGGGCTCTGATCCTTTTCGTGCAACGCTCCCGAAGCAAGAGGAGCGCATCTCGCATTACGAGGGTCAACTCACCTCGATCGTCGCTGGGTTCCGGGACCTCGGCGAGCGTCAGCAGGGGTTCCAGGCGGACACCGGTTCACAGGTGAACACTTTAGGTTCTTGTTTTGAACACTTGGTTACTCGTCTGAATTCTTTGTTTCCTGCTGCGGCTCCTGTGCCTGCCAAGTCTGTTTCCTTGTCTGTGTCTCCAGGAGCTCCAATGGCCACGGCTGCTGCAGCATCTCCATTCGTCCACCTGTCAAGACCGGAACACTTTTCGGGGGAATCGGCGAAGTGTAGACTTTTTTTTATTCAGTGTGGACTGCATTTCGAACTTCAAGCGGCTTCCTTTCCATCAGAACGCTCAAGGGTAGCCTTTATCATCACGCACCTGTCGGGTAGAGCAGAAGCTTTGGCCACGGCGGAGTGGTCTCAGAATTCTCCTGATGCCAGACGTCGGTCCTGTTCATGGAAGCTCTGTCCCGCACGTTTGATCACTCCAATCCTGGCCGAGAGGCTTCACAGAACCTGGTCTCCATGAAACAAGGTAATCGCTCAGTTATGGATTTTGCTATTGACTTTCGAACTGTTGCTGCTAAGAGTGGATGGAATGAGGCTGCTTTGTTGGATGCTTTTCGCAATGGATTGTCTGAAGCTATCAAAGATCAGTTGGCTCCACTAACCCTGCCTTCCGACTTCGAGTCCATGATTTCCCTGGCTGTCCAGATTGACGCTAGGCTCAGAGAAAGAGAGCGAGAGAGGAGATCGGCAGCAGTTCGTTCCTCCTCCCAGCCGTGGCGGCAGCGTCGCCCTTCGCCTTCCGGTCGGGACTTGTTCCCTCTCGGCCGGTCCAGTCAGCCTACAGTGCCACCTGTCTCTTCGGAGGAGCCCATGCAGGTGGGACGAGCCAAACTCAGCCCGGAGGAACGGCAGCGCCGCATAAGGGAGGGGAGGTGTTTTTACTGTGGTGAACTGGGACATTTGTTGAACAGCTGTTCAGTAAAAGACAAGGCTCACCAATGAAAGAGAGGACATTGGTAAGTTGTACCACTCCTATGAGCCGTTCCTCTCGTCAATTCTCGACGGTACAATTGTTGGTGCATTCCCAGTGGCACTCCCTGCAGGCTTTGGTTGATTCTGGGGCAGATGATAACTTCATGGACATTCGCTTGGCTGATGAATTGAAGCTGGAATGTGAACAGTTTCAAGATCCTCTGGAGGCTAGTGCACTGGATGGGCGCCTACTGTACAGGGTAACTCACCGAACTCCACCTGTCAGGTAATCACCTTGAGACCATCAGTTTTCATCTCCTCGACTGTCCTCTTCATCCTCTGGTTTTGGGGCTCCCTTGGCTGTCTTACCATAATCCTCACATGAACTGGGGTACTGGGGAAGTAATTTCTTGGGGGAATAACTGTAAACTCATCTATCTGCATGATTCGTCTTCTGAGTCTATGAAGGATCCATCAACACAGAAACACAGAAACACAGAAAGTAGGTGCGAGAGTAGACCACCAGGTCCGTCGAGCCCGCACCGCCATTCGCTCATGGCTGAACACTAAACAGACACACTTACCACAAACAGTAGACACAAGACACAGAACACAAGACACTACCCTCCCCTTTATACCGCTATCACCCCTCTCCACCCCAAGAACCTCGTGATCTCCTGGGGGAGGCAAAAAACCGGATAAAAACCCAGGTCCAATTCGGGAAAAAAAACCGGGAAATTCCTCTCCGACCCCAATCCAGGCGATCGACACTTGTCCAGGAGATCACTCGGGTCTTACTATACTAACCATACCTAGGTCCATATCCCTGCCCTCTCCCCGTAGCCCCTTATCCCCTTGGCAGCTAAAAAACCATCTATTTTAGTCTTAAATATATTTAAAGTTTCTGCTTCCACTGCTCCCTGGGGCAGTGAATTCCATAAATTAACCACCCTCTGGGTGAAGAAGTTCTTCCTCATCTCAGTTTTAAAAGAGCCCCCCCTTATTCTGCAACTATGTCCCCTAGTTCTAGTTTCCCCGATCATTGGGAACATCCTCGGTGCATCCACCCGATCAAGGCCCCTCACGATCTTATATGTTTCAATGAGATCGCCTCTCATTCTTCTAAACTCCAAAGAGTAGAGTTCCAGCCTACTTAACCTTTCCTCATATGTCAATCCCCTCATTGCAGGAATTAATCTTGTAAACCTTCGCTGCACTGCCTCCAGGGCTAGTACATCCTTTCTTAAGTATGGACCCCAGAACTGTACACAGTATTCCAAATGTGGTCTCACTAATACTGTGTACAGCTGCAGCAAGACCTCCGTGTTTTTATACTCAATCTCCCTAGCAATAAATGCCAAAACTCCATTGGCCTTCCTAATTGCTTGCTGCACCTGCATACTAACTTTCAGTGATTCATGTACTAATACCCCTAGATCCCTTTGCGTTGCATTACAACGCAGCTCCTCCTCATTTAGAAAATAACTTGCCCTATCATTTTTTTTTCCCAAAGTGAATGACTTCACATTTATTAGTATTAAATTTCATCTGCCAAGTTGTTGCCCACTCACCTAGCTTGTCTATATCCTTTTGCAGACTCTTCCTATCCTCCTCATCCCCTACTTTTCCTCCCATTTTTGTATCGTCCGCAAATTTTGATATATTACACTTGGTTCCCTCCTCCAAATCATTTATATAAATTGTGAACAACTGGGGTCCCAGCACCGACCCTTGCGGAACCCCGCTAGTTACCGGTTGCCATCCCGAGTATGAACCATTTATCCCCACTCTCTGCTTCCTATTTGTTAGCCAATCCTCTACCCATGCTAATATATTACCCCCAATCCCATATTTTTTTATTTTTAGCAATAGTCTCTTATGTGGCACCTTGTCAAAAGCCAAGGAGCAGGTTGCTGGGATCTTCCAGATCTCACCAAGGTTCCCTCATGTTATCTAGACCTAAAGGAGGTGTTCAACAAGGCCAAGGCCACATCTCTTCCGCCGCATAGACCGTACGACTGCTGCATCGACCTTCTGCCAGGTACAGCGCCTCCTAAGGGTCATCTCTACTCCTTGTCTTCACCTGAGCGGCTCGCCATGGAAGAGTACATTGACGATGCCCTTGCTGCTGGGATCATCAGACCTTCCTCTTCACCGGCATGAGGTGAATTCTTCTTTGTGGATAAGAAGGATGGAACACTTCGGCCCTGCATTGACTACAGAGGACTCAATGACATTACTGTTAAAAACAGATACCCTCTTATCTCCTCTGCATTTGAACTGTTAAAAGTCACTAAAGTATTCACTAAGTTAGATCTTAGAAATGCTTATCATCTGGTGAGGATAAGGGAGGGGGATGAATGGAAATCTGCGTTTAACACACCCAGTGGTCATTATGAATATTTGGTCATGCTGTTTGGTCTTACTAATGCTCCAGCAGTTTTTCAAGGCATGGTTAATGATGTATTACGGGATATGCTGAACAGATTTGTGTTTGTGTACCTTGATGACATTTTGATTTTTTTTTCTCCAGAGAAGACTTCCCATGTGCAGCATGTACACCAGGTGCTGGAACGTTTGCTCCTGAATGATCTGTTTGTGAAAGCTGAGAAATGTGAATTTCATGCTAACACTGTTCAATTCCTTGGTTATGTTGTATCACCTGCTGGTATACAGATGGACCCGAGCAAGGTCAGTGCTGTGGCCACCTGGCCTACACCCTCCAGTCGTAAGCGACTTCAGGGGTTCCTTGGGTTTGCTAATTTTTATAGGAAGTTTATCTGGTACTTTAGTGTCACTGCTGCACCACTCCATGCTCTTACCTCACCCCACGTGCCTTTCTCTTGGTCCTCTCAAGCAGAAACTGCATTTATGAGACTCGAGGAGCTTCTCCTCAGCCCCCATCCTGGTTCACCCTGACCCATCACTCCAGTTCATGGTTGAGGTGGACACCTCGGGTGTGGGCATCGGGGCCGTTCTCTCCCAGAAATCCTCCGCAGATGGTCGATTACATCCCTGCGCTTTCCTCTCAAGAAAGCTTTCTCCTGCTGAGAGAAATTACGATGTGGGTAACCGTGAATTGTTAGCGGTTAAAACAGCCTTGGAGGAATGGAGACATTGGTTGGAGGGAACCAAGCAGCCGTTTCTAGTTTAGACAGACCACAAGAACCTGGAATACATCAAGTCAGCCAAACGGCTCAACTCGCGCCAAGCAAGGTGGGCTCTCTTCTTTAATCGATTTGATTTTGTACTGTCTTACCGCCCTGGTGCCAAGAATGGCAAACCTGATGCTCTCTCCAGACAGTTTGATCCTGACCCGTCCCCTAAGGTTTCAACTCCCATTCTGCCTGCTTCCTGTTTTGTTGGGGCGGTTACTTGGGAGATTGAGAAGAAAGTTTCCGAGGCAACTGCTGGTGTTCAGTCTCCACTAGGGTGTCCTTCTAATCGTCTGTTTGTCCCCGAGTCTCTCCTTTCACAGGTGATTCACTGGGCTCCTATGTCTCGGATCTCCTGTCATCCCGGTGTCCGCCAAACCCTATTTGTGGCCAAGCAGCGGTTTTGGTGGCCTTCCATGGAGCGGGGGATTAAGGAGTACGTCGCCGCCTGCAGTATTTGTGCTCAGAACAAGACCTCACATCGGGCCGCCTTTGGCCTCCTGAATCCACTGCCTGTCCCCTCGCGCCCCTGGTCAGACATCTCCATGGACTTTGTTACGGGCCTGCCCTCTTCTGAAGGTAACACCTCAGTCATGACTGTGGTGGACAGATTTTCTAAGATGGTCCATTTCATTCCGTTGCACAAGCTTCCCTCCGCCAAGAAAACGGCAGAGGTCATGCTGTCTCATGTTTTTCGTATTCATGGATTTCCCAGAGACATTGTGTCTGACCGGGGGCCTCAGTTTGTGTCCAGGCTTTGGAAGGAGTTTTGTTCTCTGTTGGACGCCACGGTCAGCCTTGCATCTGGTTATCACCCGGAATCCAATGGACAGACTGAACGCCTTAACCAGGAATTGGAGACAGGACTACGGTGCTTGGTGGCACAGAACCCTTCAACTTGGAGCAAACACCTTATTTGGGTGGAGTATGCACACAACACACTTCCTTGCTCATCCTCTGGTCTCTCTCCATTCCAATGTGCCTATGGTTATCAACCGCCATTGTTCCCTGCTATGGAGAAGGAGTCCAGTGTGCCCTCCGCTCAGGCTCTCATCCGTCGCTGTCGCAAGGTTTGGAATGGGGCTCGTCAGATGCTGTTGCGCAGTTCTGCGCGTTACAAGAGGATGGCTGATCGTGGAAGAACGCCGGCTCCAGTATACTCACCTGGCCAAAAGGTGTGACTCTCCACTCGAGACTTACCTCTGAGGGTGGAATCCCGGAAGCTGGCTCCTCATTTTGTTAGTCCTTTCCCCATATCGAAGGTCATCAATCCTGTGGCGGTTCGTCTCAAACTCCCCCGTGCCATGAGGATCCACCCTACTTTCCATGTCTCCCGACTAAAGCCATTTAAGGAGAGTCCTCTGGTCCCTGCCCCCACACCCCTTCCGCCCCCCCGGTTCCTTGATGGGGGTCCAGTGTTTACGGTCAGCTGGTTGCTGGGGATGCGCCGGCGTGGTCGTGGTTGTCAGTATCTCGTGGACTGGGAGGGTTATGGACCTGAGGAGCGGTCTTGGGTGCCGGCTCGCAACATATGCGACCCGGAGCTTATCAGGGAATATCGGCGCCAACATCCTGAAGATCCTGGGCTGTCAGGAGCCGGCCATGGAGGGGGGTTACTGTCCGGTCTCGCGTTTGATCTAGTTTCTGTTTCTTATTGGTTTTTAGTATTAGAGTTTGCATTCTTGTTTTATTTTGGTGTCTCACATCTCCTCGTGTTTCAGGTCCCATTTCCTGTCAGGTCATTTACCCTCATGTGATTGTTGGCCCCGCCCTGATGTGTTTCACCTGTGTCTCGTTATCCCCTGCTAGTCTGTATTTAAGCCCTTGTGTATGCTACTTGGTATCACCTCGTTCCAGCTCTAGAAATCTTGTGACCTTGTGATCTCGACCATTGCCTGTTTTTCGACCACTGTTTTTTGCCTGCTCCTAGATTGTACTGTTGCCTCCGTTTTTGCTTACCTGTGTACCGACTTGGACCGATTAAATTCTGAAGACTGATCTGCCCTGTGTCTGAGCCTGCATTTGTGTCCTCCTCCTCGTTCAGTTCTGATAGACATCTGGTTAGGTTACTCATTTTATTTCATTCTTGTCTCATAACCAGCTGTTTGATAATAAAACCGGAGCAATCTGGGAGGTTTCAGCAGTTCAAGAAGTATTTGTAAGGACAAAAAGGTAAGAGTTTGTCTTGTCAGTGATTTTATTGAACTTGGGTTATGGTGATAAACTTAATCTATGAACCCTATGTTCTCTCTCGGGTTGGATTTTGTTAGATTGCAAAAATTTACAGTACGTTTTTAAGGTATTTACAGCTTTGGCAGTGTATTTAATAATTTTTTTTGCAAGGAAGTGTTGAGTGGAATTTTGGACCAACTGAAACAACTTCAAATCAAAGGCACTTAAGAGATAAATTTTGAATGTATTTATTAGAATGTTTGAGCATCTTTTGTGTTGTCAGAATGGCCCAAAGTGCTCCACAAAATTGCTGGAGAAACTCGGCGGGTGCAGCAGCATCTATGGAGCGAAGGAAATGGGCGACGTTTCGGGCCGAAACCCTTCTTCAGACTGCTCCACTTTTAAAGTACTTTTCTGAGGCATTGCTTTAACTGCTAGTATTGACTTCAGTCTGTGTATTCCAGCATTCTTAGCCAGACAGATTCTGCTGTGTATTGGAAGTTGCTTATTCCAAGGCTCAGAATGCATTCTGGTGGAGTGCACAGCTTTGTGTAATCTTTAGATTGCCATACTGACACCTGGTGGCAGTATTGCATAAAGACTAACACCCAACTCTTAAAGGAGGCCAAACACAGAAAGATCAGTGCTTAGACAAACTTGATGTAGCATTCACACATGAGTTTTATAAAGACTGCACAACAGTGTGTTAACATGAGGTAGGTTTTACCCTTGTGTTCTGAAAAATCTTGTGCAGCAGTTCTCTTGCATATAATTCAGCATGTGGAGCCAAAAGGTTTGCTATAGTAAATTCCTGATTCTGCAGAAATTTTTATTTATAGTCAGACTAACCTCTTCAATCTAATTCAATGAATTTACTGAATGTATTGGAGGGACATTTCCCAAATCATTCATGATATCACTCTTTATTTGTTTTTTTTTGTGTGTGTGAATATCTGTGTGTGTGTGTATATATATATATATATATATATATAGCAGAATATGAGGTGCTGCTCCTCCAGTTTCCGGTGGTGCTCACTCTGGCAATGGAGGAGACCCAGGACAGAGAGGTTGGATATGGAATGGGAGGGGGAGTTAAAATGCTGAGTCACAGGGAGATCAGGTTGGTTAATGCGGACCGAGCGGGAGGTGTTCGGCGAAACGATCGGCAAGCCTATGCTTGGTCTCACCGATGTAGATCAGCTGACATCTAGAGCAGCAGATGCAATAGATGAGGTTGGAGGAGATGCAGGTAAACCTCTGTCACACCTGGAACGACTGCTTGGGTCCTTGAATGGAGTCGAGGAAGGAAGTAAAGCGACAAGTGTAGCATCTCTTGCGGTGGCAAGGGAAAATGCCCGGGGAGGGGGTGGTACGGGTGGGGAAGGGAAGAATTGACCAGGGAGTTACGGAGGAAGCGGTCTTTGCGGAAAGCAGACAGAGGGAGCGATGGGAAGATGTGGCGAGTTGTGGGGTCACGTTGGAGGTGGCGAAAATGACGGAGGACTATTTGTTGTATGTGACGGCTAGTGGGGTGGAAGGTGAAGACTAGGGGGACTCTGCCCTTGTTATGGGGATGGGTAGAGAGAGCAGTGTTGCGGGGTATTGAAGAGACTCCGGTGAGAGCCTCATCTATGGTAGGGGAGGGGAACCCCCGTACCTTGAAGAATGAGAACATTTCCGATAAAACACTCTTGACGACTCTTCAAAAATGTAAATTTGTTAAGGATTTAATTTTTAAATATCTTGAAATATAATTTGATCCCATTTGCTTTTACTATGTAATTAGATTTTCTAATGCATATTTTCTCTGTGTGATTGATATCTAACAATTTTAATAATTTATATTGGGCTTTAAATTGCATTCTAGTTCCATGCCCATATGTGGTGCATGGCCAACAATTTTCACCAATTGGTTTCAAATGGGAAAGTCAGTGAAACATTATCTCCTTAACAAAATCCTTACCTGATGAATGCAGAATCCCTTTTTTTCATTACTCATTTAATTAAATTTTATAGTGTAAACGCAGAAGTGAGATATTAATAGAAGCAGCATAGGGTGAAGTGTGAAGGACGAGGATGGCAAATTCAGGGTGTAATTTCTGACTTTTCCAGTGTCTTCTTTTCCAGTTGCCATTACTACATAGGTAAGAGTGATCTTGCGCAGACCAAATAGAACAGATCTTTCAGTCATTAATTCCAGTTTAATTGGTTGTTTTTTGAAGCAGTTGTACAAATAAAGAGATGAACGCACCATGTTTTCCTTATTCTGCATGCAAGTTGTAGCTGTCTGTTCTGTCCCTTGTCGGGTGAGAACTGTATGCTCTCCCACCCTGTGCCTGCCACTTCCTGTCCTCTATGCCCTTATATATACGCCACTCTGTGCATCTAATGGCCACCCCCAAGCGTCCAAAATAATATGGCAAGATATATCTAGACAAAATAATATAATATGCCAACAGCAGCTAGCCTAAACATAAATGGCACCTACACAGGGAGTCCCTGTCGATGGGAGATGTTGAGGCTCTGGTAAGGAAAGAAAAAGAGGCATGTCATATTTAGGCAGTCTGGATCAAGGGAATCCCCTGGCATGAATGTGAAATATAGTACACTTAAGAAAGCAAACGTAGGACAGGAATGGGGTTACTGATTTTGGATGATCAGCCATGATCATATTGAATGGCAGTGCTGGCTCGAAGGACCGAATGGGCCTACTCCAACACCTATTTTCTATGTCTCGACCCGAAACATCACCCACTCCTTCTCTCCAGAGATGGTGCCTGTCCCGCTGGTTACTCCAGATTTTGTGTCCATCTTCGATTTAAATCGGCATCTACAGTTCCTTCCAACACACAAACGTCGATGTATTTTGTAAAAGGTTAACATTTCCAGTGCTGATGCTGTAATTACACTCAGTCAGGGTGTGGGTCACAATGTTCATGTCTGACACCAGACTTGTGAAACACATATTCTTTTATAAGCTCTGCCACAGAAATAGATTTTTTTCGCAGACATAGAAAATAGGTGCAGGAGGAGGCCATTCGGCCCTTTGAGCCAGCACCGCCATTCATTGCGATCATGGCTGATCGTCCCCTATCAATAACCCGTGCCTGCCTTTTCCCCATATCCCTTGATTCCACTAGCCCCTAGAGCTCTATCTAATTCTCTCTTAAATGCATCCAGTGACTTGGCCTGCACTGTCCTCTGTGGCAGGGAATTCCACAAATTCACAACTCTCTGGGTGAAAAAGTTTTTCTCACCTCAGTCTTAAATGGCTTCCCCTTTATTCTAAGACTGTGCCCCCTGGTTCTGGCCTCGCCCAACATTGGGAATTTTTTTCCTGCATCTAGCTTGTCCAGTCCTTTTATAATTTTATATGTTTCTATAAGATCCCCCCTCATCCTTCTAAACTCAAGTGAATACAAGCCTAGTCTTTTCAATCTTACCTCATATGACAGTCCCGCCATCTTGGGATCAATCTCGTGAACCTACGCTGCACGGCCTCAATCACAAGGATGTCCTTCCTCAAATTAGGAGACCAAAACTGTACACAATACTCCAGATGTGGTCTCACCAGCGTCCTATAAAACTGCAGAAGAACCTCTTTACTCCTATACTAAAATCCTCTTGTTATGAAGACCAACATTCCATTAGCTTTCTTCACTGCCTGCTGTACCTGTAAGCCAACTTTCAGTGACTGGTGTACGGAGACGCACAGGTCTCGCTGCACCTTCCCATACCTAACCCCATTGAGATAATGATCTGCCCCCTTGTTTCTGCCGCCTGGATAACCTCACATTTATCTATATTATACTGGATCTGCCACGCATCTGCCCACTCACTCAACCTGTCCAGGTCACCCTGCAACCTTCTAACATCCTCTTCACAGTTCACATTGCCACCCAGCTTTGTGTCATCTGCAAACTTGCTAGTGTTGCTCCTAATTCCCTCTTCCAAATCATTAATATATATGGTAAACAGTTGCGGCCCCAACACTGAGCCTTGCGGCACTCCACTTGCCACTGCCTGCCATTCTGAAAAGGACCCATTCACTCTTACTCTTTGCTTCCTGTCTGCCAACCAATTTTCTATCCATGTCAACACCCTACCCCCAATAACATGTGCTCTAATTTTAGTCACCAGTCTCCCGTGCAGTACCTTATCAAAAGGCTTTCTGAAAATCTAGATACACTACATCCACTGGCACCTCTTCATCCATTTTACTTGTCACATCCTCAAAAAATTCCAGGTTAGTCAAGCATGATTTCTCTTTCATAAATCCATTTCGACTTGGACTAATCATTTTACTGCTATCCAAATGCCCCATTATTACCTCTTTAATAATTGACTCCAGCATCTTTCCCACCACCGAAGTCAGGCTAACTGGTCTATAATTCCCCGTTTTCTCTCTCACTACTTTCTTGAAAATTGGGATAACATTAACTATCCTCCAATTCACAGGTACTGATCCTGAATCTATTGAACATTGGAAAATGATCACCAATGCGTCCGATATTTCTAGAGCCACCTCCCTGAGGACCCTGGGATGCAGACCATCAGGCCCAGGAGATTTATCATCCTTCAGTCCCATTAGCCTACCCAATACTATTTCTCGCCTAATGAAAATTGCTTTCAGTTCCTCTGCCCCCTTAGATCCTCTGTCCTCCAGTACATCTGGGAGATTGTTTGTGTCTTCCTTAGTGAAGACAGATCCGAAGTACCCGTTCAACTCTTCTGCCATTTCCTTGTTACCCATAATAATTGTCTCTTGGGAGTTCCAGGCCCATCAACATTCAAAGTGAAGAAGGAGCATTCTCAATCATCTTGAGAATCTCAAGACTATACATCGAGAACATACAGAGAATTAGTGTAATGCCTCACAATCCATCCCATCAGGACCATCCTGCCCAATCTATGGAAAAGTCTACAGTTCCCACATTGGCCTCATCAGCCAACTCTGAACCCACAAATCTGGAGAGGAAGCATTTCATTTCGAGGTCTGCTGGAAAAAAAAATCTTTAGTGGATCTTTAATTTGTTAAAGTCTCTGCAGAAAGAGAAATGGTACTTGCAGTAATGCTGTTGGTAGTCCACACCTCACTAGTCACCCTATTCATTGTTGATATTCAAAGTGGTGCTTCTGGAGGGTAATGACTGCCTATCTGCCTTTCATTAGCTTTACTTGGTTGCCAGTGCGATGACTGTGGATTGTTTGAGAGCAATGATGAACCCACGCATGTTGTGAATAACAATTTGTGGCTAGATCTCCTGTGCTCTTTCCACCCGCCATTGGTTGTTTATGGCATTGTTTTTTTGTTGTATACTAACCTTTAGATGCCCATTGTGCAATGTTTTTTCCATTGAGGCTCAATGGAGTTTTGAAACCAAGAACATGTTACAATTAAGTTACTTTAGTTCAGTATTCAGCATGGTCCTTCTTAAATTGGTCCCCATTTTTCCTGACCTTAGACTATTCTCCCTTCTTAAACATTCTGTCCTAATACTTCCGCAGACTTCAGTAACCTCTCCTGCACTCTCCTTCCCTTTAACTTCATGCATACATTTTCAATTTGTTGCCCCCACCCCTCCACCACTATTTAGTTTAAAGCCCTAAAAACAGCTCCAGTTATGTGTTTCCAAGGACCTTGGTCTCAGCATGGTTCAAGTGGAGTCTGTCCCATCGGATCAGCTCCTTCCTCAATACGGATGCCAATGTCCCATGAATTCAAACCCTCTTCTTCCACACCAATCTTTGAGCCACGCATTCAACTTTTTAATCTTCTCGACCCTGTATGAATTTGCACATGGCTCAGATAGCAATCCAGCGATTATTATCTTTTTGGTTCTTTTTTTCAATTTTGGATCTCGCTGCTTAAATTCCCACAGCAGAACCACTTTCCATGTTCTACATACGTCATTGGTTCCTACATGAACCAAGCCAACTGGGCCTTACCCTTTCCACTCCAAACTCCTCTGCAGGTCCTATGAGATGTCCCGGACCCAGGCACCTGGCAGGCAACACAGCTTTTCGGACTTTCAATCCTCATGACAGAGAATCCTGTCTATTTTGCTAACTATACTACCCCAATGACAACTATGCGTCTCCCCTCTCCCCTCTTGAATGTCTCCCAGATGCACTGTGCCATGGTTAAGTTGCTCATCTTTCCTGCAGCCACCACACTTATCTGCACTAGAAGCAAGAATCTCAGACCTGCGTGACAAGCTCAAGTGCTGAGGCGCCTCTAACACTGCCTTTACCTCTATCCTTCTGCCTGCCTATTATTTCTTAAAATGTTGTATTGACAATAGACAATAGATGCAGGAGTAGGCCATTTGGCCCTTCGAGCCAGCACTGCCATTTAATGTGATCATGGCTGATCATCCCCAATTAGTACCCCGTTCCTGCCTTTTCCCCATTTTCCCTGACTTCGCTATTTTTAAGAGCCCTATCTAGCTCTCTCTTGAAAGCATCCAGAGAACCTATCTCCACCACCCTCTGAGACAGGGAATTCCACAGACTCGCCACTCTCTGTGAGAAAAAGTGTTTCCTCGTCTCCGTTCTAAATGGCTTACTCCTTATTCTTAAACTGTGGCCCCTGGTTCTGGACTCGCCCAACATCGGGAACATGTTTCCTGCCTCTAGTGTTTCCAAGCCCTTAACAATCTTATATGTTTCAATGAGATAACCTCTCATCCTTCTAAACTCCAGAGTGCACAAGCCTAGCTGCTCCATTCTCTCAGCATATGACAGTCCCGCCATCCCGGGAATTAACCTTGTAAACCTACGCTGCACTCCCTCAATAGCAAGAATGTCCTTCCTCAAATTAGGGGACCAAAACTGCACACAATACTCCAGGCGTGGGTCTCACTAGGGCTCTGTACAACTGCAGAAGGACATCTTTGCTCCTATATTTGATTCCTCTTGTTATAAAGGCCAAAATGCTATCCGCTTTCTGCACTGCCTGCTGTACCTGCATGCTTACTTTCCTAGACTGATGTACAAGGAGTCCCAAATCCCGTTGTACTTCCAATGCTTTTATCACAATCCTTCACTATCTTCACATTAGAGGGCACAACTTTAAGGTGAGAGTGGCAAAGTTTAAAGGTGACTAGACCAAGTGCAGACCCCTCGGGTCTGTTTCCCCAACGGCGTTTGCGGGGGGGGGGCTGTGGCATCACTCACATTAACCACCCCCCCAAACACACAGGTGGGGGGGAGAGAGGAGAGTGAGAAGAGGGGAGGACGGGAGGAGGGGGAGACGGGACAGATTTGGGAGGGAAAGGAGAGCGGGGTAGGGGTTGAGAGAGAGGGATGGGGAAAGTGATGTGGGGGAGGGGGAGGATGGGAAGAGTGATATGGGGGGGGGGGGAAGAGGGGGGGGTGGGGGGGAGGGAAAGAGTGGAGGGGGGAGAAGGGGGGAAGAGTGGAGGGGGGGGAAGGGGGGAGAGAAGTGAAAGAGGGGGTGGGGGAGGGAGGGAGGTGGAGAGGGGTAGGGGGGGAGTGATGGAAGAGGGACGTAGGGGGAAGGGGGGGGGGGAGGAGAGAGAGGGGAGAGAGAGAGGGGCGGGGCAGGGAGATGGAGAGGGGTGGGGTAAGGGGGAGTGGTGGAAGAGGTACAGAAGGGGAAGGGGGTGGGGGGGAGCGAGGGATGGCGTGGGAGGAGGGGGAGAAGGGTGAGGGGGGAGGAGGAGAGAGGGGGGGGGGAGAGATGTGGGGGGTAGGGGAGAGGAGGAAGAGTGTGGAGGGGAAGGGTGGGGAGAGAGGGAATGGGGGGGGGGGGAAGAAAGTGATGGGGAGGAGAGGGAGAGCAGAGGAGTGGGGGAGGCGAGAGGGATGGGGAGGGGGGAGGAGAGAGAGATGGGATAGAGGGGGGGGGAGGGGAGAGGGAATGTGGGAGGGAGAGGGGGGGCTGGGGTGAAGAGAGGTATGGGGAGGGGAGAGAAATGTGGGGTGGGGAGGGGGAAGGTGGGGAGAGGGAGGTAGGGGAGGGAAGAGTGTGGAGGGAGGGGGAAGAGGGGGAAAGAGTGGGGAGGAATAGTGGAAGTGGGTAGGGGAAGGGGTGGGAGGAGGGAGGGAGGAAGAGTGGGAGGGTCAGAGGGGTAGGGGAAGGGTGGGGTGAGGGAGAGGTGGAAGAGTGGGGAGGGAGGGAGGGGGAGTGGGCGGGGGAGAGTGAAGGGGGGTGGGGAGAGAGGGCCATTGGGAGCTGAGGAGAGGGAAACATAGAAACATAAGATTCTATAAGATCCCCCCTCAATCTTGTAAATTCTAGCCAAGTACAAACCGAGTCTATCCAGTCTTTCTTCATATGAAAGTCCTGACATCCCAGGAATCAGTCTGGTTAACCTTCTCTGTACTCTATGGCAAGAATGTCTTTGGGCATTGGGCATTGTGATATCACACGATGGAACGTTCACCTGGGGCTGGTGCAAAGGCATATGTAAATGGATCCATTCCGATTGGACATCTGTGAGCATTGGGCATTTTGACATCACACGATGGAACGCATCAAAAGGCAGAAAGGCAGCCGTATGGACAGCGGATGGCAGGCGGCAGCCATACAGTTTTAAGTATAGACTAGACCAAGTGAGTTTTGTTTAATTTAGTTTGGAGATCCAGCGCGGAAGCAGGCCCTTTGACCTACTGAATCCGCTCCGACCAGCGATCCCCGCACACCAACGCTATCCTACACACACTGGAGATAATTTACAATTATACCAAGTCCATTAACCTACAAACCTGTGCGTCTTTGGCGTGTGGGAGGAAACCCACACAGGTCACAGGGAGAACGTACAAACTCCATACAGACAACAGCCGTGTCAGGATCTAACACGGGCTTCTGGCGCTGTAACGCAGCAACTCTACAGCTGTGCCACCATGCTGAGTTAAGACTGAATAAAATCTAGACTCAAATGACATTCTCTCCCCATTTAAACACAGAAGAATGATAGTTGACTATCATTGCGACTAACTGTCTGGAACCAAAATTGGTAATATATTAAGACAAATTAGTGTAATTATTGTGTAGGAAGGAACTGCAGGTGCTGGTTTACACCGAAGATACACACAAATGCTGGAGTAGCTCAGCGGGAAAGGTAAAATCTCTGGAGAGAAGGACGTTTCGAGTCAAAATCCTCTTCAGCCAATTATTAACCATTCAAGTGACTGCTTGAACAAAATAAGTCATGAACCATTATCCAGATGTGATAGCTCATTTCGATGACATCAATTGTTTTGGATTCCAGTTGAGGTCTGTGCTGAATGAGGCAAATTAAAACAACATTTTTGGGATGGCATTATAGTAAGAGCATTTACTGGAGCATTCTACAGCCTATGAAGATCCACTAAATTTTTGCCAATGTTGTAACTTGATCAAGCTCCTGTGAGCAGCAAATTAAAAATGACCAGATATTTTGTCTTTGTGATGTTGATCGGGACATTATGGTTAGCTATCCTGCTATGCTTCAAAATGTTGCAATTAAGTACATATTAGACAAGGCACAGGCCACTGATAAAATAGCACCACTGACAAGCTAGCATTTCCTCGGTACGGCAGAAAAATGTCATGCTGAATTTTTGTTCTCTCTGTGATGACTGTGAAGTTGACTGTTTTGTAAAGTATTTGAAAGAATTGTTTTATATGGTTGATCCATGCAGCATACTGATGTAAACACGTAATGTTATCCAATAATTTTCACTAATAATAATTACTTTAATAGAGTCTTGTAAGTATATGAAGTGCTTTATTACAAAGGGTAATTGAGACTGAGATAAAACCAATTACAACAGAAATAAATAACTTGCAGAAGATATGGGGAAAGGGCAACCGAAGAAGTATTTCATTTAATCACTTGTAAGAGCACGGTATTGACTGAGTTGCTTCCTTCTTCACAGTTTTTTTTCCCTAATTTAAAAAAATGGAAGCTTAAATGGCAATATTTAACAAACATCATAGACATTAACGGAGAATACATTTTTTCATAGAGGCTGGTAAAATGGTTGAACTAATTGAGAAATTAGTTGCATAAAAGGTTACAGAAGAAGCCACAGTTGAATTTGGTTGAGGTGAGGGAAACTTTAAAAACCGGATATACTTTCATAAATTCAAAACAACCTTAAATTGATTACTACTGTACGTATAAAATCTGGAATAATGACGGATTACATTTATGTTATTTGGGCAACAAATCATGACAATTAACACACGAGATGAAAGAAACAGGTGAAATTTGCATTCTTAAAGAGATTTCAGGAAATGTTGTTTAGGTTTCTTTCCTTCTTTATTCATAAGCACATATTGCAATAAATAACATGAACTACATCAAAACATACAAGAGTATCATTTCAGCTGAACACTAGAATGATGAAGTAACATTTTTGTTTCTGACCCACTCCAGAAATCTTTACGGAAACCTTTAATGAAAGTCATGGTTATATAATCATACGAATTGGGAATGGTACAAAATAAATGTCCACAAAAATAAATTGGAAGGTAAATGATAAAACTAGATTTAAATATTAGAAACAAATAAACATAAAATATTAAAAGGCCTACAAATACTTATTTATAGATACAAAGGAAACATGGAAGAAAATGAAAAAGGAAACAAGTTTCAATTTGCTGAAAAATTATCTGAAATAATTCAATGAATTTGTATAAACAAAGTATTAGCACACTAATCATGTTAGGCCAAACTGATAGTTGTTAAATGAATTGTTCATTGTGGATTGAAAGCAAGCATTCTGGGATGACCTCGTTTACAGTCTGACATAGCTGATATCTGATGAAGGAGCAAGAATTATGATCTATTTTACTTCACAACCCTGGTGAGGAGGAAATGCACCATGCAATATGCTCATTTTTGCAGTTCAATTACTCCTCTTTATTGTATGTGTGCGCTCGTGTGTGTGTGTGTGTGTGTGTGTGTGTCTGTGTATTTCTGAGTGCGTCTTTCTGTATCTGCATCTATGTGTGTGCTGAATATGTGTTTGTGATTTGGAGAGGGGTATAGAGAAGGTCTATGTGTTTTGCACAGAATTAATATCACACTATATTTTGCTTAAGCTAGTGTCCATAAATTTAGAGGTGATAGCTTAGGCTTTTGATGTAACTGTATATAATGGAAGAGTGAAAAATGAAAAAAAAACAAAACAAATTCACCACTAAGCAGTATAATTCAGCAATAGCTTCCAGAATAAGAACCATCCACTTCTTTCAATGTTTATCATCTCACTATATAAAAAAACAGTTGGAGATAATGGAGGCAATTGGTCCATCTAGATTAATACATGTCGGAACTCTGGTTTGCCTCTTTTCAGCAACTTCAATTCTTCAGGCAATGTTTCCATTATACATAATTGACAAGTTCAATTAGCATCTCAAAATCACTGTTCTCATTTTTAGTAAAACAAAAAAATAAAAACATACTTGTTAGTGTTAAGTAGTTTTACTCGACAATAATGCATAATTATTAAACATGGGTGAATCTCATTTGTCATGACTCTCAAAAAACATTTTCAACTGCATATCTTTTTTTCCTCCACAGTTCACCATTTGAATATGAAAAATGCTTTATATATATAAGCATGAAATGGCACTTTGCAATATTAGTAATAAACGATTCATTGGTTGATATAAAATGTTACTATTGACATTGAAAAGATTTTCATTTAAAGCAGCATCCCAATGAATTTCACATTAAAATAGTAAAGATCCATATCATACAAAGTGTTTTCAACTTGGAGATAAATATCTGCAACCAGTTATCTTGGATTTTTTCAAAACATTGATTTTTTTTTCCTTTAACTATTACTTTCATATTTGTGATTTTTTTTCAATTATTTAAAATTTTCATTTAAAAGACAATGCCAATAAGGAAAAGCAGAAATGGACAAACAAAGCAATATTGATCTGTTGGTAAGTACATCTGTTCTACTTGACTTTTATCAAGTCCTTGCTAAGGAATGCTTAACAAATAGTTAGATTGGGGTGATATTAACTAGTTAATCAAAATGTTTCCAAAAGTACATGCAACAAACTAGTAAATAAATAGTATTTCCCCAAAATATATACTGCAATGCTACATATAGAAAAATATTCCACGTCATAAACATGTACTCTGAGGACTCATTAAAGGAAATATATTTTTTATTTGAAATACAGGTGCTTTTAAGCAGTTTAGTGGCATCTGTTGACAACAATGACACTTGCTATGATGTGTGCACTGTTTCTTACAGAGGTCATAAACAGAAACTTAAAAACAATACTTTAAAAGAAAAGTAACAGTTGGTTCTCTGGGCTTCAAATGACATTTATTACATTCCTCTATATTACAAGGCAGCAATCTGTTAATAATTAAAAGAAAAGAAAGGATCCTGTTGTCATTTTATACAGAAACCAGTACATGCACATTTGCATATGACATTTGATGAGGAATCTGGCGCAGAAGCTAAAGGTACCTCTAAAATGTAATCGTTTTTCTCAGCATAATTCACTGTTTTTTTTTAACCCTTAAAGGGCTAGTCATGATATTTGTTGTGCTAATCATCTGGAGTTTTAATTTATTTGGCAGGGCAGAGGTTAATTATGCATAATATTGTATAAACGTAGGTATATCTACACTTTCAGCTTCGACTGTAGTCCTTGAAATGATTAGCAATGTCCACGAAGATCAGGTATATGGATTAGACGTAGGAGTCCAGCGCTGGATCCATTATGGAGTGCATCTCTATAGGTTAGCTTGTTAATACATAGCAGCATCAGAAATCGCAGCAACCAGGTGAGGTTTTATTGAACAGTGCTCACGGTTGTGGGGATCTGTTTCTTACTCTGTCCTCTCCTTTTTTTGTTTTCAGGTCTTTCTTTCCTTACTCGTCCTCCTTTGTTTTCTTTGCCTCTTCTGCTACCTTTGCCTTGTTTGTCTTGTGTCATTTCCCTCCCTGGTTTCTTTGGTTCTTTACTCTTATTTCCTAAAGTAAAAGTGCATGGATTAGAACCAATAATCCAACTTAAAGTTAGAACACATTAAAAGAGAAAATAAACATTTTGAACTTTACAGACCACGAAGAAACAACACTATCATGAATTTTATGAATATTCTGAAGAAAGGATATACAAAGCATGGAAAATCAGAATACCAATTTAGTCTTAAACTTTATAAGAAAGCAAAGTAATCATGGGGGCACATGTTTGTGCCACAACTCTGTGCTGCCATTCAGATAGTATGGCTGATCTTTTGCCTCAATTCTATCTTCCCACACTATCTCCAGCTCTTTTTATTTCATTTATATCAAAAAGCCCATCAATTCACCAGCATGAATGCTCACGACATATCTGATGATTCACAATCCTTTGTGAAGAAAGTCGCATTCACCTCACTGCTGGCCAAGGACTACCTGAAATTGGAGAGGTCAATGCTCATACCGCTGGGGTGTAAACTACCCAAGCGAAATATGAGGTGCTGCTCCTCCAATTTGCGGTGGACTCACTCTGGCCATGGAGGAGGCCCAGGACAGAAAGGTCGGATTCAGAATGGGAGGGGAGTTGAAGTGCAGATCCACCGGGAGATCAGGTTGGTTAATGCAAATTGTGCAGAGGTGTTGGGCGAAGCGATCGCCAAGCCTGCGCTTAATCTCACCGATGTAGAGCAGTTGACACCTAGAGCAGCGGATGCAATAGATGAGGTTGGAGGAAGTGCAGATGAACCTCTGCCTCACCTGGAAAGATTGCTTGGGTCCTCGGATGGAGTCGAGGAGGGAGGTAAAGCGACAAATCCCACCGCAAATTGGAGGCGCAGTACCTCATATTTTGCTTGGGTAGTTTTCACCCCAGCGGTATGAACATTGACCCCCAATTTCAGGTAGTCCTTGGTTTCTCCCTCCTTCTCCTCCCCTTCCCAGTTCCCCCACAGCCTACTTTCTCCGCCTCTTCCTTTCTTCTTTCTGCCCCCATCCCCACATCAGTCTGAGGAAGGGTCTCGACCTGAAACGTCACCTGTTCCTTCGCTCCACAGATGCTGCCTCACCCACTGAGTTTCTCCAACATTTCTGTCTAGCCAATGAACATGATCACCAAATTGTCTAAGAACAATTACAAAGTGCCTTAACAAGTAAACAATTTAGCATTATTTCCAAAATCTCAAGTAAGTAACATATCACATTTGCCCTGCTCTGCAGTTTTTATTATTTATAGTCCTATGGTGGCTGGATCAAGAGTTGCAACAGAAGTGCTTTTAGGTCAGAATGTGAATGCCCCCATGCTTCCTGTTACTATGAGATGCGCAAGCAGGAATAAAGAATAATAAAATGTTCCCTATTACTATTGGGGGGAAAAAAAAGCTTTTAAATCTTATTTGTGTTGTGAAACAATTGTTTGCAAATGTAAGTCATGCCAAGTACAAGTTAACAGCTGTCAGAGAATTTTGGAGAAAATAAATCATTGATAACCCATATCCCACTGTAAAGGAACCCAAATACCTTGATCATTACTTGACAACGCATGAAACTCAGACATAGCTAGTTATTGTTTGACATTTTTGTATAATGATAATATTACATTTCACAGCTGCACTACAGAAAAAAGGGAAAAAGTGCCAAACACAATGAATGCCGCATCCTGAAGCCCTCGGGTGCATTTTGACATTTCTTAGTCATTAATGATAAAAAAGGACCCTGAGATCATTGCACTTCTGACTTTTAAGCATACTGCAAACTATTTGGAAGAGTCAAGATAACGGGGAAGGATTTTTGTCATAGCCGATATGTCTTTGTCCTCCGTTCAAATCTTATCAGCTGAGGAATTACTGTTTCCCTTCCCTTTCCCCTTTCTTCTTTTCCATTTCAATTCTGTCTACTTGAACTATTTCTTCATACAATTCTTGTGAAAGAGCTTCAAACTACTGCAGTGTTTCAAACTACTTAGTCATTGAGTCATGGAAACAGGCCTTTTGGCTCAACTCGTCCATTGCGGTCGGCCAAGTAGCTTAACTGTGCTAGTCCCTCTTGCCTGTGCCTAGCCTATATATCTCTGTACCTGTCCAAGTATCTAAATTTTGTAATTGTACCTGTCTCTGTTCATTCATTCGGCATGTACACACGCCACCTCCCTGTGTGAAAAGTTGCCCCTCAGATCACTTTCAAGTCTTTCCCCTCATCTTATACTTATGTCCTCTAGTTTTTGACTCCGCAATTCTGGGGAAAAGACTGTGGCTATTCGCCTTATCTGTTCATTTTAGTCAAGAATGTAGCTCTCGGGACTTTTTTAAGTAGTTATGGATATAAAGTTCAGAAAGGTTCATGTAAGCACCAAAACCACAACTGATTGAAGTATGCTGTTTCTACAAAGAAAGTGTATTTGAGTTTGGAGACAGATCACCCACCCAACCCACCTCCCACTGTCTTCCCTCCACTCCCAATGTTCTTCCCACCACATATGTTTTTTGTTACTCTTCATGAGGATCTGCTTCTTAAGTATGAGGCTGCTGCATCACAGAGAGCAAACTGATATTATAGAACAAGATATGACATCAGAGAGGCACATGAGACCACAGATGAGAGAATCTGTTGCATGAAAAAGGAGAACTGCTGAAGGAACTCAATGGATTAAACAGCATCTGTGGTGGAAAATGGATAGTTGACATTGTGCGTTGAGATAGTTGATATGACCCCTTTTATGCCATGAAATCAGAGTTGAGGACTGTATCTGATTCAATCTTTAATGTGGAACAAAGAAATAGGAGTAAGCCATTCAGTCCTTTAACATTATTCTGGTATTCAATTACAGATTTTTTTCTTTATAAAAAAAACTCAAACAATCTCAGACTCAATTTTTTATTAGATTCCTAGTCATAACAATTTAAACCAACAGGGAATTTCTGACCTTTATAAGTTTAGTTTTGAATCCAGTTACTTTAGAATTGGCCGCGGCGTTTCTGGGAGTGGAGAAAACCAGTCAAAGATTTTGCTCAACAACACGTCCAAATTGTCTTTTCAGCCTGGTCACTTGGTGGCATTTACTGGAAGAGTGTCGGCAGATATTTGCTTTCTCCCCATTTTTCTCCATTGACTCTTTTGGAAGCCGCCCCCCCTTGCAACCGCGCGTTGCAGGAACAGACCCAATGGGTCTGCACTTGGTCTAGTATCTATTAATTCTACAATATTGTGTTTACTATTCTCACTCATTTAAATATTATTTTCATCATCTGCCTTGTCTTCATTCTCTCACCTCATCTCGTCTTTTCTATGATCCTTGTGGTAATTTTCTACCAAATCCTCTCTCCAATCAGTTTTAATTTTTTCACTCCCCTCGCTTTTCCTGTCCTTATCTATTTCACGTTCTGCAATGCTTGACCTCATCTCCTTCATCCCAATTTCAATTCACCTCTAGTTTCCCTCCTTCCTTTACACATCCAGACATGAGCCAACATCAACTGCCCTTGATACACCAGGGCATCATTTCACGAAGCGTGGCATCAAAAAATCCTCGTAAGCAATAATTTTCAGGGTTGGAGAAAGGCGGGTGAAATTCTCTGAAACTGGAGACAACTATCACACCAAATTACGGCTGTGGTTGATGGATGCCAACTAACTTGGCCACGGATATTGCAGCAAGAATTTTGCAAGTCATGATTCCAACTACCTTCATCAATGTTCTTCCCATCATCACATGAATAGAAAACTAATGGTGGCATAGTTGAGGTCCATTAATAACTCCTCAGATAATCAGATAGCAAAATTTGAACATTACCCAACCAGAAAATAGCAAGTGGCATTCAAATAAGCTTTAACCTTTTTTTGTTAATCAATTGCCCCACCATTTCCTAGTTCACCACCTTCAATATCTTGCCGATTGCTAATGACTATAAACTCATCTGGAACGGCCATTATCAATAGTGCCACTACTTGTGTTGGTCAGTAGTATGTGGCTTATTTCCAAAATTTCCAATGTCTCCTTTCCATCATCCCTGTGAGACAGTAAATGCATTTCGTTGTCTCTGTACTGTACACTGACAATGACAATTAAAATTGAATCTGAATCAGTACAAGAATGTAATGAACACTCAACAACTTTCTGAAAGGATGCACTGGAAGAATAGTGAACAAGTTCAACACCAGCTCATTAAAGTAATATGCTTGATAGGCAAAGTGTCCACCACCTAATCACTGACTTGTTCATCCATCAGTGAACTGGTTACAGTGTGTGAAATCTTCAGGTACACTGCATACATGAGGTGAGAGAGGTACACTGAGGTTTCTTCAGCAGCCTTTAGAAAGCAGCACCCATTTTCAGCAATTAGCCATGTGCCACACCATTTCACTCCAAAAACCATGGATGACCAAGTGCAGCAGGTGGATGGAGCACAATTTCATTACTAGATAAATCATTCATAGTCTCGACTTGGTCATATTTCATTGTTCATTCATCACGGCTGTTTAAATTCACCCTGAATGGCAGTGATAGTCAGATGATTATTATTATGACCTTGCAAACTGTTAATATCCTGATAATGATTTAAAATTCCCTTTTCTCACCTTTGCCACTTTCTCTCTAAACCATCTTCATTATTGCCCTCTGATATCTTACTCCTACTTATCCTTCCACACAATTTTGCACATACTCATACATACTTATTTTATTAGCCAAGTATGTTATGCACCATATGAGAAATTTGATTTGCATACAGTCATACTAATAAAAAGCAACAGAACACGCAAAATACATTTAAACATAAACCTCCACCACAGTGACTCCTCCACATTCCTCACTGTGATGGAAGTCGAAAAAAAGTTCAATCTTTTCCCTTCTTTGTCCTCCAGCGGTCGGGGGCCTCTAACCTTCCATTGTCGGGACGATCATACTCCCGTAGCTAGCGGCTGGCTTCCTCGTTGGGGTGATCAAGCTCCTGCATCGGGGGGGAATCTCAGTTCCCCCACGCCGGGCGATCTACCTCGGGTCGGGGCTAGTCGATGTCGTGCGGCTTCTGGAGCTTCCTGACTTGGTCTCTCCCGAGACTGCGAGCACTTGATGTTAAAGTCCACAAGCTGCGGTAGTAGCGTCGATCCCAGGCAAGGAATGGGCTCCGATGGTAAGTCCATGAGTGGGACTCAAATTCAGTCCCGAACAAGGCCTCCAGCTCCACGACGTTAGGCCGCAGAGCGACTGGAGATACGACACAGAAAACAATCATATCTCCAGCAAGGTAAGAGATTGAAAAAAGTTTCCCCCGAACCCCTTCCCTGCCCACCTCCCACGTAAAACAAACCGGAGAACATTAACACAAACTTTTAAAACACACTAAAAATAACTAAAAAAGATGAAAAGGACAGACAGACTGTAGGTGAGGCTGCCGTCAAACGCCACCCAGTGGTTATACATGAAATGTAAATGTAAATAATTTACTAATTGTTGGTTAGGTGGCAATTCAAATATTGGGCTGACCTTGTCCAGGTATACTAGTAAGCCCAGGTTCCCATACCTCAAGGCCCAGAAGCTATGTTCCCTGGCCTGATCTCCATGTAATATTGCCTGAAGTAATGAATAAGTGAATTGCTCAGCTACATCCCAGACCTTTAAAACTCCAATGCCATTAATGTGCCAGACACAATTAAATATGCAGTATAATGCCAGAAGTTTTATGTTGATGGAAGGCCGGATTATACTCTGCACATTTTCAGGTTTTTTTTTAATGAATATTTGTGTGAAATTTGTGTGAATCTCCTTTAAATTGATTGGTGCTGTCATGCAGAGGGTAAATGTGGTAACTGCCTGCACCAAGCAATGATCCGCATTCCCCCATAATCTGCTTTGAAGGAAGTTGATTAGAGACGTTATGATGTACCACTGAGCATTTCATCGAGTAACATCAAGGAAGATTCTTATGGTAGAGAAACAGATAAACGTGACACTGAAGCATTTTGGAGGAATAGTTCTAGTAGTTGTGAAGAAGGCTCATTATGCTTCCTCTCATCTGCCTCCAAATAAACCACAATCAGAAAATAGAGGAAGGGTGACACATCACAAAACATAAGATTCCTTAATTCATGCAAAAGACTGACAGCATTCTGCAAAAGGGTACGCCAATCTTTATTCAACATCGTAAAAAGCTCTCTTGGCAACCAATCCATCTTTTAAGGCTAATAGCACTGAAACGGCTGCTCTGGAATCAGCAAGCTAGGCTTTTCCTCTTTATCTGACATCATTGCAGGAAGTTTGGGTGCAGAGGTCTCTGAGATACTTATTCACAGATTTACATTATAGGGGCCCACTTCAGGCAGATGCCAGAAATACATAGTGGAGGTTTAAGGCAAAATGAGAGCACTCTGGCATTTTCTGGTGCCTGAACGGCTCCTGCCTAATCATCAGTCAGATAGAGCACATCCATCCCTCTGAACCCAAACTGCCTGCTTTCCTACAGTCAAGTGGACGGGATTAAGCCCACGGAGCAAAGAACAAATAAGTGAATACCATTATGATCCTGACTGTACTAATCTATGGCTGTTACAGTCTAGATAAGAAAGTGAATTTTTAAAAAGCATGCCTTCACCTTCATCGATATTAGTTCTTTTAACCTCAGCTCTAATTTTCTTGTCACTGGAGGGTTATTAGAGCTGTATTTTTTTTTGTTGTTTACATGATATGATAATTGAGCCGAGCTGCATGCAGATATGCTTATAAATCAACTTTGGACCATTTGTGTCAAGCTGGAGTTGGTGTAAACCAGTACCTCACACCTGTTGGGTTTAGGTTATTCCACCATGTTTAGAACTTCTTTCTCTCTGCGCTTCTGATCATGCATTCATCCATGTGAACACGACTGCCAGGTTATGAAGTACATACTAGTTTTAGCATGTAAGAATAACTTGGCGGCATTCCCTTTTCCTTCAGGCATAAGTGACTCCAGTTTAATAACTCGCTTACTTTAAGGCAGAATTCTTTAGTGTGTGAACACGGTGTTGTGTGGTGGATCAGTGCCAGCTTGATGAAAGGAGGTGGGACAGTGATATTCTATTGCGCACATAAATCTCAGGTCTTCAGAGGTCAAATTACATAAAAAGTGCTTTAACAGCATACTTTGATGCCTAAATTCCCACCATGGTTAAGAACTATAAAGAGGAAGATCCCATCATTTCAAATCATCTTCATTTTTGGAATCACTTTGACCTGATGTCAAAGGTGGGCATTCAGTGGAAGGAAAATGGTCATCATTTTTGAATCCCCAATACAGTCCAATTAAAGATCTCGCTACAAGTGTTTGATTGAAAGAGTCGCTTCTTTGCCTAATTCAAGGCACTTTGGTTCACAAGTATGTAGTGCATAAAGCAGTGTCACAGATAAGACAGGTTGGTAACCTTCATCATAGACACAGTGTCCTTCATCAATCGTGGCAAAGTATAGCAGTTGGGATGTTATGTTGCATTTGTACTAGACATTGATGAGGCCACGTTTGGAGTATTGTCTTTAGTTTTGGACACACTGCTATAGGACAAATGCCATTAAGTTGGAAACCGTGCTGAAAAGATTTGCAAGGATGTCGCCAGAATGAGGGACTGCGTTATAAAGAGCGATTGAGAAGGCTAGGACTTTATTTATTGGAGTGTAAGGGACTGGGGGGTGATGTTATAGAAGTGTATACAATCATAAGAGGCACAGATAAGGTGACTTTTCCCTAGATTTTGATAATCAAGAAATAGAGGGCACAGTATGGTATGGCAACTGCTCTGCTCTCGACCGGAAAGCACTGCAGAGGGTGGTGAAAACTGCCCAACGCATTGTTGGTTCCTCACTCCCCTCCATTGAGTCTGTCCAAAGCAAGCGATGTCTGCGAAAGGCGCGCAGCATCGTCAAGGACTGCTCTCACCCCATCCGGGAGGCGCTACAGGTCTCTCCGTTGCCAGACCAGCAGGTTCAGGAACAGCTTCTTCCCTGCGGCTGTTACACTACTTACTTAACTCTGCACCTCCGGACACTCCTTCCCCCAGAAAATGAGACTAGTTTAGATGTCTGAAGAAGGGTCTCGACCGAAACGTCACTTAATCCTACAACTGTTGTACATATATATATATTTTACTGTTCATTATTCTATGTTCGCTCTTCTGGGTGAGATGCTAACTGCATTTCATTGTCTCTGTACTGTACACTGCACAATGACAATAAAGATTGAATCTGAATCTGAAGTTTAAGGTGAAAGGGGAAAGGTTTAATAATAATTCGAGGGGCAACTTTTTCATACAGAGAGTGGTATGAATATGGAACGACCTGCAATATTAAGTGGTTGAGGTAAGTACAACACAATTTTTAAAATACATTTGGACAGTTACATGGATAGGAAAGGTTTAGAAAGATATGTATCAAACAGTCAAATGAGACTAGTTTAGATGTCTGAAGAAGGGTCTCGACCGAAACGTCACCTATTCCTTCGCTCCATAGCTGCTGCCTCACCCGTTGAGTTTCTGCAGCATTTTTGTCTACCCTAGTTTAGATGAGCATCTTGGTTAGCATGCAAGAGTTGGGCTGAATGGCTTGTTTCTATGCTCTGTGATTCTGTAACTCTTTGACTCCATGACTCTATTAGATAAGGGTGAACCATTGAAACAATGCTGGATAAGATTTCAGTTGTGCAACACAATATAATTTTTCAGCATTTAATTTAATTGACTAATGAACACAGAAAATGCTGGAAATACTCAACAGTTTGTTCAGCGTCTATGAGAAAGACAGAGATAACATTTCTGATGAATGACCATTATCGGATCTGATGAAAAATTCTCCACCTGAAACTTGAATTCAGTTTCTCCATCCACAGGTGTTGCACTACCAGCTGAGTGTTTCCTGCATTTTCTGTTTTATTTAAGTTTTCAAGCATCTATAGTTTTTTGCTTTTACCTTTATTGTGTGATCGCTGATTGATATTTTCAAGCATGCTGAACGACCTTTCACTATCAGTGAGTCATACGCGTGGAGAAGTGTGATTGAGCTTTCAGTACCCCACTGCACTTGCAGATCCATTTACAGATAAAATACCGTGACATGTCGATAAAATCTTTAAGCTATTTGATTTAATTTCTAGTTCACTGCTCTCCATTTTGGAGTAGCTACTACTTTTAGATATTTGGTTTAGTTTAGTTAAGAGATTCAGTGCAGTAACTGGACCTGGCCGACCAGTGATCCCCATTCCCCACACACTAGCACTATCCTACACACTAGAGTCAACTAGGGTCAATTTATAATCTTTACCAAAGCAAATTATCCTACAAATCTGGAAGGAAACAGGAGCATCCGGGGAGAACCCTCGCAGTCACGGGGAGAATAGCTCATGGCTGATCCGAGTTCTCCCCCAATGTGACAGTTCCTCACAGTCTTACTTCCCCGATCTTTCAAAAGTATCTTTCAAAAGTTCAAAAGGGTCCTTGTACATCAGTCTATGAAAATAAGCATGAGGGAGTGCAGCGTAGGTTTACAAGGTTAATTCCTGGGATGGCGGGACTGTCATATGCTGAGAGAATGGAGCAGCTGGGCTTGTACACTCTGGAGTTTAGAAGGATGAGAGGAGATCTCATTGAAACATATAAGATTGTTAAGCGTTTGGACACGACAGTTTAAGAATAAGGAATAAGCCATTTAGAACGGAGATGAGGAAATACTTTTTCTCACAGAGAATGGTGAGTCTGTGGAATTCTCTGCCTCAGAGGGCAGTGGAGGCAGGTTCTCTGGATGCTTTCAAGAGAGAGCTAGATAGGGCTCTTAAAAATAGCGGAGTCAGGGGATATGGGGAGAAGGCAGGAATGGGGTACAGATTAGGGATGATCAGCCAAGATCACATTGAATGGCGGTGCTGGCTCGAAAAGCCAAATGGTCTACTCCTGCACCATTTGTCTATTGTCTATTGTCTATAACTACTTATTTTTGAAATGACTCCTAATGATCTAGCATCCACAAACGTCCGGGGTGGATAAATCTAGAGATTCATTAGCCTTTATAATAATTCCTACGCACATTACAGTAAGAACATAGAATATAGAACAGCACAGCATTAGAACATGCCTTGTGTTCCACAATGTCTGCGTTGAACATGATGACAAGTGAAAGTAATCGCGTCTGCATGCACATGACCCATACCTGCATATCCACGAGCCTATCTAAAAGCCTCTTAAATGCCACTATCATATCTGCCTCCATCACCACCACAGGCAGCGTATTCCATGCACTCACCACCCCTCATCTCCTTTAAATTTAGGTCTTCTCACCTTAAAGCTACACCCTCTAGTCTTTGACATTTCCACCCTGGGAAATTGGTTCTGTTTTAAATAACCACGCCATAATTTTGTATTCGTCTAAAACTCCTGCAAAATTCACCACCACTACCACTATTTATGATGCTTCTCACCCTGTTCTTTCCATTGCAGGTTTTGCAACTGTTGCAGTTATTGCAGTTGCTAAAAATCTGAAATAAAAACTGAAAATGCCGAAAACACTCAGCAGATCAGGCAGTATCCATTGAAAGAGAAATCGAGATAAAGTTTCAGGTTGAAGGCATTTTATCAGAACAAGGAAAGCGAGATACCCAGCTTTAAGTTGTGGAGAGGGTGAAGGAAGGATTGTTCAGTCAAATCAAATCTCTCTGATATGGTGAGGCCAGGGTTGTCATGGGAATAAGCTGTAGATTAAATCATGAACTTGGTAGGTTGACTGTTTACCATATCTATGCCTCTCACAATGTTATATGCTTCTATCGGGTTTCCCTCAACCTCCAACGTTCCAGAGAAAACAATCCACTCCTGATTGCTAATATCCTCTAATCCAGGCAGCATTCTGGTAAAACTCTTCTGAATCATCTCCAAAGCTTCCACATCCTTATTTTGTGACCAAAACCGCACATAATGCTTCAAATTCAGGCTAACAAAATTCCATTAAAGCTTCAATATGAATTCCTGACTTTTAGTTCAGTTTAGTTTATTGTCACGTGTACCGAGGTACAGTGAAAAGCATTTTATTGTGTGCTAACCAGTCAGCAGAAAGACAATACATGCAGGGCTGGCCTTAGGCCGATTGGACCGATTTTTCCAAATTGGGCCCCGCGCCCAAGGGGGGCCCCATGTTAATTTTCCATATTTCATATGGAAATACAAATTCGCTTTGTTAAATAAAGATTTTTTTTTTTTTAACATTTGCCATTTGGATTTTTTTACAAAACGAACATGGATAACAACCGCGGCACGGCCATCAGACACAAATGATGTGTTAACTACTACTGTAGCACTTGTTAACAGCCAGTAGTTACCAAGTAGTTATACAATGCGGCATCAATGGTCTGATCCACATTCCTCAGTAAATGTAATTGTGTTTTGACTCGCTGCTGCCGGAATGGCCGAGACTCTGGTCTGGACCGGGGGGAGAGAGAGGAGAGGAGGAGGGGGTGGGGTAGTACCAGGCTCTGGGGGGAGTCTCACAGCCCCCGCCAGACTACCATGTCCAGGCGCAAACAGGGCAGCAAGCTCCAGCACCGAAGCAAAATCAGCCGTGAGTATTCAACGCTAAACACCGGGAGCGGGCAGGAGGACGGTGTGTGAGTGAGAGGGGGAGGGGGCGAGAAAGGGTCAGATTTGTATGAAATCGGCGGCGTGCCGGCCCACTCTTGGTTGGGGGGGGATAGAGTTAAAAGACCTGACGCAAAACGGAAGACAACAGGCTGGATAAGTCCGAGAGGGAGACAATCTGTGGATAAACAGATCTGGGGGTTGTGTTAACTCGTTCGGTGCTGGTACAACAACAAACCAGGTTGGAGGTTTCAGTCTGTGTTAGCATTGGTGTCGGGGTTAATGTCCGGGCCAGGGTACAGGTGGGATTTAACCGTGTGTGTGTGTGTGTGTGAGACTCTGTGTCTGTGTATGTTTCTGTGTGTGAGTGTGTGTCTCTGTGGCTGTGTCTCTGTGGCTGTGTGTGTGTGTGTGGGGTGGGGACAGTGGAGAGACGGAGAGAGGGGGGATTTTCAGTTTGCAAACCACACGTTTTCAGTTAAGAGTTGGACACGATTACTGTCAATACGAGCAGCTCACGGAGCAGAGTCAGAATGAGAAACACTGCTCGACTCTCTCACACACACACCATACACACACAGACACACACATACACACACACACACACACATACACACACACACACACACACACACACACACACACATTCATGGAGTGAACTGTAGATATAAACATGGCTGGGGGTAGAGGAGAGAGGGAGAGATCCCTTCTGCCTCACCACCACTGTTGGCTGCCCTTTGTGAGGTGATTGGAGATTAAAACCAGTTACCATTTAGATATCCCTCTACCCCCCATCTCCCGCTCCCTACCTCTCACTCCCTCCCTCTCCCTCCTTCTTTAGAGAGGGGGGTGGATGAGGGGAAGGAAGGGGGGAGAGGGCGGAGGGGAGAGAGGTGTGTGCCTTGCTTGGTGGAGAAGAGGGATGTGGGAACGCTGTACGCAGGTGGTGACTCACTCCCACACTGGGATCCCCCCCCCCCTGTCATTGCTCAGTCTATCTGACTCCCTGCACCCCTGCACCCCCACTAGAGGTCAAAGCCTCAGAATTAAAGGATGTTCTTTTAGGAAGGCGGCGAGGAGAAATTTCTTTAGACAGAGGGTGGTGAATCTGTGGAATTCTTTGCTACAGAGGGCTGTGGAGGCCAAGTCAGTGGATAGTTTTAAAGCAGAGATAGATTCTTGCTTAGTGCGGGTGTCAGGGGTTATGGGGAGAAGGCAGGAGAATGGGCTTAGGAGGGAGAGATAGATCAGCCATGATCGAATGGCGGAGTAGACAATGGGCCGAATGGCCTAATTCTGCTCCTATCAATTATGAACTCGTGAACAAGTATTAATGACGCTGCATTCCTTTGAATACAGTTCACGCAGCGTCATTAACACAATTCAAAACAATTACATTTACTGAGGAATGTAGATCGATGCATTGATGACATATTGAGAATTTTTTTTAACTCATCATCACGATTGAGGACTTCTTCTTGGTGTGCAGCAGGTTAGTCATTCAATTTACCTACCGACCCACGTTGTGTCTCTCTGTGTTTCGCTCTCTCCCTCCCTCTCTCTCTCTCGCGTGCTCTCTCTCTCCCTCTCTCTCTCGCGTGCTCTCTCTCTCTCCCGCTCTCCCTCGCGCGCTCTCTCTAGCTCTCTCGGCATTCCGGGAATCATTGACGTTTTGCGGTAAACAAAAATGCTGGAGAAACTTAGCGGGTGAGGCAGCATCTATGGAGCGAAGGAAATATGCAACGTTTTGGGTGGAAACCCTTCTTCAGACCCGGCCCGAAACATTGGCTATTTCCTTCGCTCCATAGATGCTGCTTCAAGCCCTGTCCCACTGTGCGAGTTCACCCAAGAGCTCTCCCGAGTTTAACATCTTTGTGTAGCATCTCTGTCCCTATCTTCAAATTCCCACTTTGAAATAAAATACAACTTTCGACTTAAAAATTTCGCAGCAGGATCACGATTAGTCGATTCCAACGCATTTTCAATCATCGTTCGATTCAGTGTAATTTTCACACCTGGTTGATATAGTTTTTTTTAAAGATACAGTACATTACAATAAATTGTTTCAAGCATACCCGGTACTAAACGCACGAACATTAAGGTGGTTACTGATGTTACAAACGGTTATAAATTAATATAATTTCAAAGTGAAATAGAAGCTTTCCGTGGAAAGAATATTTAACCAGAATATGGGGAGGTCGCTGCAAAATGCTCACTTAAAACAATACGCCGTCAACTCAGTGTTTAAGAAGGAACTGCAGATGCTTGAAAATCGAAGGTACACAAAAATGCTGGAGAAACTAAGCGGGTGCAGCAACATCTATGGAGCGAAGGAAATAGGCAACGTTTCGGGCCGAAACCCTTCTTCAGATTGATGGAGGGTGTCGGGGAGAAGAAAAGAAAAAGGAGGAGGAGCCCGAGGGCTGAGGCTCAGGATTGTTTCTTAGCCCTCTGACAGATGTTTCAATCTCACCTCGTAGCTCGCTGTTAATCGATTCTTAGCTATTAATTTTTATTCCTGGTCTGTATCAAACTTCTCCAAATGCAAACGCTTCAAGTTACACTCCTTGTGTGGTGGTAAGGGGGGGATGCTAGGATAAAATACCATATATTTGCATTTACATAGCGATCCCGCTGCGAAATTTTAAAGTCGAAAGTTGTGTTTTATTTCAAAGTGGGAATTGGAAGACAGGGACAGAGATGCTACACAGAGATTTTGATAGGAAGGAAACGTTACAGCAGCTGAGTAAAAGATTGGTCGAATGGTGGGTTCAATGAAGATCGGGCGAGGGGGATTGGGGATGGGGGGAAAGTATCTACAGCTTGGGACTTGACTAAATGAGTACTGAGATGGATTATCATTCCACACCAAATTTCTTAGACAATAATACCTTTTATGCAATTATCACAACATTTTGCTGGATATGGATCAACAGACTCTGTATGGTACATGCTCTTAAATTAGTAAAACAAATCTTCTTCATTAAGTGCTGTTGTTCCTGGGATGGGGCAACTGATAACAAATAACCTACATTCTATATTTTGTCATAATGTGGCTGAAACAATGGCATATTTTGTGATATTTATTAAGATAGAAAGATACAACTAAGTTTGGGCAAGATATTACCTTTTGGGCTCTAAGGTGGGAAGGGGCTGTAAAAGGACAGCACCCTCTGGGGGGGGGGGAGTTCCTTTGAGTTCCTTTCGAGAACTTGTGGGTAGTCTGTCCAGGGGTAAAGTTGTCGGGGAGGGCAGGAGCGTTGAGAAGGAGGGGGTCGGCCGGGGATCATCCAGCTCAAGAGCGGGTCAGCGGGTGGTGGATAACAGGACAGCGGGCTGTGGAGCTTACTCCATATGTCAGTGCGAGTAACCTCGGTTGATCCCTTGTTCGTGCTGACACAGGAGTAAGCTCCACCGCCCGATGTGATGTTATCCATCACCCGCTGACCCACTCCGCTCTATGATCTTTGCTCTTGAGCTGGTCCCCTCACTGTTTAGACGGAGAGCACTGCCAGAGGTGAGTGGGTCGGCAGAAGGCGCTGAGATGGCAGTCGGTTCCGCTGTCCAGTGATGGAGGCCGCTCGTTGCCACGCGAGCTGCTTCCCTCCCCGGCCACAATGCAGTAGCTTCGCGCCCGGAGCGCCGCGGCAGCGGTGAGTGAGTGAGTTACTGGCATGAACCCGACCCCCTCCTTCTCAATGCTCCTGCCCTCCCTGCAACTTTACCCCTGGCCAAACTCCCCACACGCTGTGAAAGGAACTCTTCCCCCAAATTGGACCCTTGATAAGTTGAACTAGTATTGTCATTCAATAAGATGACAACTGATTCAACTTGTCCCGGTGTGCTCCCGTTTTCCCCACCATCTTTCCACCTGCCGTCACCCTCCACCCATTAAGTAATTCAGAAAGAAGGAGATTTGGAAGCCGTGGGAAAATTGAATTGTTACTTTATTTATTTTTATTTTTATTTTTACGGAGAGAACAATCTGCGCATGCGCGGTTTAAGATTTTTTTTAAAAGCCGACTGACTGTCATATTAATCACGACACATGACTCATTTATAATTATTTATTTCTATTTCTATATTTCTATGAACATTTTTCCCAATTGGGCCCCGCACCACCTAAGGCCGGCCCTGAATACATGATTACAATCAATCCATTTGCAATGCATAGATACATGATAAGAGAATAACGTTCAGTGCAAGGTAAAGCCAGTAAAGTCCGGTGAAGGATAGTCTGAGGGACATCAAAGAGATATAGATAGTTCAGCAATGCTCTCTGGTTGTGGTAGGATGATTCTGTTGCCTGATAACAGTTGGGGAGAAACTGTCCCTGAATCTGGTGGTGTGCGTTTTCACACCTTTTGCCTGATGGGAGAGGGGAGAAGACGGAGTGGCCAGGGTACGCCTCCGTCTTTAATTATGTTGCTGCCCTTGCCGAGGCAGCATGAGGTATAGATGGAATCAACTGCAGGGAGGTTGGTTTGTGTGATGGCTTGGGCTGCTTCCACAATTTGCTGCAGTTTCTTACTCAATGCCCTGAATTATGAAGGCAAGCATATCATACACCCAAACTCGAAACGTCACCACTCCATTCTCCAGAGATGCTGCCTGACCCACTGATTTAGTCCAGCAATGTATATTGTTTTGTAAACCAGCATCTGATGGTCCTTGTGTTGGCATATCATACACCTTCTTTACCACACTATGCACTTATGTTACCCTTTCAGGGAACAATGAATTTGAGCCCTAGATCCCTCTGTACATCAATGCTGTCAAGGATCTTGCCATTTAATGTATACTTTCCCATTACATTTGACCTCCCATAGTGTAACACCTCAACAAACATCAAACCATTTCACAGCTGTGGCTTCCTCTGATCCTTTTTGTTTCCTTGTGCAGTCTCCAACAACCACTAAGAAATCCCTTTATGCAATACATGTAGTGCTATTTACTTGCTTGCTGTTATTTGTGTACTTAATAATCAATGGCACTGCATTACAAATGGTTGCAAAACTTCAGAAATGTTTCAGTTGCAATTGTAACTCACAATTCAATCATTATCCCCATTTCTTAGTGCTCCACTAGATAGCGTACTTGTAATACAAGAAGCTGCTTTTGCTTGCCCAGTGAGAGAGAATGATCAAACTCTTTTCATTTAATTGTCTAGACAACCATCAGGTCTCTATATATTTTGACTACATGGCTGCCAATGCAGCCCTCCAGTTGCCTATGTCTGGCCGCACTCATGGCCACTTAATCATTCACCGATATATATATTTCTGTTGGAGAGCTCACTCACTTATGGAAATGAAAGATTCAGTTAGATTCACATACTGGAGCTAATGATGAAGAGGCTTGCCATATTATTACAGTTAACGTGCATTTTAGTGAAGAATTAGCAAAACAGCCGTGTGAAAACAACAGGAGTAAATGCCTCATGGGAAACTGGGTTGTAAATTGAGAAGGATTAAGCAGCTGGCCACATGCCTCACTGATGAATCTGCTGCTGGGATTAGATTGCCTGATCCAGGCACTCTGCTCATGGGATATGACTTTTCATTTGGGCACTCATTTTCTGGGCTGCCCATTCCATTAGATGTAATACTTTTCTAAGTTTCAATCGTTACAAAATGAAATTAATAGCTTTACCATGTATTCATAATTGCTGATACAAATTCTTTAAATATCATGTTGAATGTCTATTGCATCTGAATACAAATCCACTTTCAATAACATTCCACTGAATCACTACTTCAATGTATTTGTGAACTTGCTTTGTTACTGATATCAGTGAGAACAATTTCAAATTGTACATTTCCTCAATGTGTTATAACGACATCATGGAGTTTAAACCATATTAATAATTGCATTAACATGAGCTTCGTTCTCTTATTTAAAGCAAAGGGAGGGATTGTCAACACTGCAATTGTTTCAATTATTAAAGTTAGGATTGCTTTCTTACAAATGGTAACAGAAACTATAACATAATTTAAAAGGGAGATGCTTAGTTTAGTTTAGAGATAGCGTGGAAATAGGCCCTTCGGCCCACCGAGTCTGCGCCAACCAGCGATGCCCGTACACTAACACTATCCTACACACTAGGGACAATATTGCAATTTTTACCAAAGCCAAATTAACCTACAATCCTGTACATCTTTGGAGTGTGGGAGGAAACCGGAGTACCCGGAAAAAAAACCCAAGCAGTCACGGGAAGAATGTACAAACTACACACAGGCATTCCATGGTCAGGATCGGACCCATGTCTCTGGCACTGTAAGGCAACAACTCTACGGCTGCACCGCCCTAAATGTAAAGAAAAGCAGATTTTTTTCCAGGAAAAGAGCAGGGAAATCAAAATAGAATGCTACAATTGAAGAGTCAACAGATTGCATTTCAATTCTGTGTCAGCTTTCAAAGTGATGTGAACTGCTTGGTATATGATTGTATTTTAGTTTTGGTGTGTTATGTCCAACAGGATCTCCTCTAAAGATGCTGCCAATATGAACAGTATTGTAATTGTATCTGCATTGAACTTAGTTCAACCTTCTGTCAATGGCGCTTACTGACGATCGAGGCAGGCAATCCTCTGAACTGATCCACAAGTATAACAATCCTCCTCACTTGTAACTCTTGCAGGAGAAACTCTATTTGGCCAGGTGTCAGAGAGAGAGAGTTGAAGAGGCTGTGTGACTCAGGCATTTTTCTCACATTTTCCTGCCACCATATTATTGTGCCAGTCATTAGCATCATCCAGCATGTAATTACGTCTACTAGGCATTTGAAATGCCTTGACAGCAGTTGTGTCTTTTCAAACCTAATTCAGTTTGTTAATCATAGCTGCACTCCCTGGGAGAATGTAAATAGTGGGCGATGAATGAAGCCTATAGAATTAATAGCTAGGGCAAATGCACAGAGTCTATTTCGAAAGGTAGGATGAATGAAGGTATAGAGGGCATAGGTTTATGGTGAGAGGGAAAAGATTTAGTAGGAACCTAAGGGGCAATGTTTTTACACAGATTTACAGTGTATTTGGATGGGAAAAGTTTGAAGGGATTTGGGCCAAGTAGGTAAGTAAATGAAACCAGCTTAGATGGGGCATCTGGGTCGGTGTAGATGACTAGGGTTGAAAGGCCTGTTTCTGTGCTGTATGACTGATTCTATAACTACTGAAACCATTACATTTAGTAAAGAACAGCTGCTGCAAATCTGATGTAAAGGAAATTGCTGGATATACTCAGGACATGACTTCAGAATTAAGAGGACATGACTTCAGAATTAAGGGACAGAGGTTTAGGGGTAACATGAGGGGGAACTTCTTTACTCAGAGAGTGGTAGCTGTGTGGAATGAGCTTCCAGTGGAAGTGGTGGAGGCAGGTTCGATTTTATCATTTAAAAATAAATTGGATAGGTATATGGATGGGAAAGGAATGGAGGGTTATGGTCTGAGTGCAGGTAGATGGGACTAGGGGAAAGTAAGTGTTCGGCACGGACTTGTAGGGCCGAGATGGCCTGTTTCCTTGCTGTAATTGTTATATGGTTATTTGGTTATTTGGTTATATGGATCAAGTAGCTTGTATGGAGAGATGGCATTTGTGTCACTGGAGAATCTTAATCTCCACATTATCACAAGCATTCTACCCCTGCACCTCTCTGCAAAGTATGTTTTTCCCACAGCTCATCAATAGTGATAAAGAGCAAGAGAACAAGCATGATTGAGGGGATCTGGCATAGACAAGCCAAAAATAAATATGAAACTGTTTCGTATTCCATGCTTTCTGGCAATCATTTTTGAACAATCCCATGGATATCAAGCAAAAACAATTTTCCTCAAATCCATCTCAGGGAACAAGCGGTTGAGATTTCATGCTATTCTTCTAATTGGCTAACAACTTAATTTACTGCCTCTACAACTATATTGCCAGTCTTATATTTTTTCCGGTCAATTAACCCATGACAACAGTATCAGCTGCAATAATGTTTAGCCAAGTAAGTACTTGCATCATTTTTTTTTGTTAAAGGCTACTTGCTCTCTCTTATTGACCTCCATTAACAATACAATTTTGGCTGTTGACTCACAATGAATAGTTTACTTTGACTAGTTTTGAATATCTTGGGAAGAAAGGTAGGTAGACGGGTAGACGGATGGACATCCAGACAGACAGGCAGACAGATGGACGTCAAATTTGCCCTGTCCTATCCTGCCTTTCCATTGGACCAGAAATGCCTCCAATGTCTGAGTGGCAAACTTCTTGCAAATGCACACATGCACAAACCTATGTGCATGGATTTTTACTTTTGTCTAACATGAAAAACAAAAGAAATGATCCCTTTTAAATTTTAGTGCTAACTTGTATTCCCTGAATTGATGGAGGATTTCCTGTAGTGAGGCAAAATCACAAAATCAAACATCAGGTTGGAATCAATTTTGGAAACAATTCTTTGACTTTTCAGTTCTAGAAATGAGCATTGAGGAAAGGAAGCAAACCAGCTAATTTTCATTTGAATTATACCAGGCTTGTATTCCTCAAACCATCAGAAAATACCAGCATCAGCATTTATTTACAATCTCAGTTTATAATTTATAATCTTCACATTTGGTTGATCTCCCTAAAATGAAATGTGGATGGAAAATATTTTTTCCACCTAGTATTCTTACTAAAAGTCATTAAGCTGCCTAAGCAAATATTTTACACTGTTCTAAATAAAAGATCATCGTAAACAATGCCTTGTATTGGAGACAGCATTATGATGAAAAACCTGCTGTCATGATTTATTTGAATTAAATGTCAACAGGGCAGTGAACAGCTGTAACATAACATAAAAAGCAGAATTTAAATAAAGTTTATGAATAATAATTTCCAAACGGGCAGCTGTAATGCTTCAGGATTTAAACTGTTTATATTTTTTGAGTGTAGTGCAGATTTAGAGGTTTTATTTATCAAATATTCAAAAGGCTGTACTTTTATCTCTATTGCAGATAATCAAACATTAATATCAAATGCATGATGCACCAGCAACTTTTACCCATAACAGTTTAAAGTACCTGCAGACAGAATTAATCGTTCATTTTCAATAATAAAAAACATCTACCCTCAGTTTTGCATAAGCCATTTGAGGTTAGATTTAATTCAATGTGCTTCTGATGTGTGAAGTAACGAGTTGAATATTGTTGAGTGGAGCCTACCACTGCAGTTTTGATTAATTATCTCAACGATGTGTGATTTTGTTGTCCATATTTGGAAAAAGTATCTTGCCGGCGAAAAGCTTTTTGGACGTATTAACAAGGAACTGCAGAAACTGGTTTATGTCAAAGATAGACACAAAATGCAAGAGTGACTCGGCATCTCTGGAGAACATGGATATGTGGCATTTTGGGTCGGAATTTTTCTTCAGACTGATTGCAGGGAATGGGAAAGGAAGCTGGGAGAGAAGAGCAGCAGAACAGAGCATGGCCGGTTATAGGTGAGCGCAGGTGAGGAGGTTATTTGATTGTTGGACAAAGGACAGAGAGGAAGAGATAGGTGTGTGCCAAAAGGATTAAGAGTTGCAAATTGTTAAGCTTGCAGATAGAAAAGTTGCGAGTTGTATAGCCTGTGTAAATCAAAGATCCTATAGCGGAGCAAGATAGACCACTCCTGCTAAATGCAACGGGCTGACGTGTAGTACGCAAAGGAACGTAACGTGGGCCTTTTTTTCATCCATTTCCGTAACCGGACCCGACCCGACTCACAGTGTAATCAACATTGCGGGGGATTTGTGTTAATAAATTTTAAAAATTCTGAAAATGAGGAGCAAATTTCTACCAAATAACTTTTATTTTTACGTGGATGTTTCCGTAAACGGCTTCCGTCTCCGCACTATTATCCTATTGGATCTTTGGTGCGGAGACGGAAGCCGATTACGGAAATGGGGCCTTAAATTTCCCATGAATCTGCCCTTGACCGTACTATGTCTTTTTCGTCGAGTGGACTATCTTGCTCGCTATAGGATCTTTGGTGTAAATGGTACAGGTGGAGTGGAGAAACCGGTTTCAGGGGCTCAGATCTGCAAAAGGCCCATTCAAGTGGCCTGAGAGGCTCATGGATGCTTCTCCCAGATCTGCGAGGAGCAGGTTCTCCAGCAAAGATGCCAGTGAATGTCAGCAAGCCCCTGCTATGTTGGTGGGCGCCCTGCAGAGTCCAGTGGAAGAGCATCACCAGCAAGTTGCGGACCAAGCTTGGCCACTAAGATCATGTCTTTTGCATTCTTATGCAGAGATAACATCAGCGGTTCTTCATCAAATTGCCAGCAATGCCCAACACAATCTGGGCCAAAGTACTATGCATTTCTAAGTACAAAAATGTTCTTCTTTCAAGTTTTCACCAACCTGTTCTTCTTCCTGAATAGGTAAAAAAAATGTGCAGTGAAACAAAATGTGTAAAAAATGTTGTGCCTTTGTTTATCTCCCTTGGAGGTACAACAGAGCTTTGAAACTGAGTGGCGTTATAGTTTGGGAGAATACCAGCCACATCCTTCTGCTCAATGATGTGTGGAACATTGCACTGCGGCCACCCTAACTGTCCTGTTGCTTAATTTAGTGGATAATTTAAATCAGCTTACTGTCTGCATTTCTTTAACTTGTCAACACAAGAAGGTTCTGCTGAGGAGATAGCTTGCCTGATGATTTAGATAATATACCAGATGACACTTTATCAAAATACAAACATCCTGTTATGCATCCTATTTGCTTGGTCATATATATTTCCCTGGTTTAAGAGTGACGATATACAGAAATACGACTTTACACAAATTCTCTAATTTTTAAGCAAATTTCAAACCAATAATTACAATAATAATAATAATAATAACAATAATAATAGTAATATATTTCCTGGTATTCATTCATTCTGGATCCAGTATATATTCCATCAGTTCAATTATGCATCATGTTAGAGAAATTAAAACTATTATACAAAGTGTATGTAGAATAGAATGATATGGGTTACTATAATGAATGGACATTTCTCACATGGAGAAAATGGTTTATGTACAGTTCTCATGAATGGAACCCTTACATATCCAGGGAAATAGCCATACTAACATTCTTCTATGTAACTTTTGTTTTACGTGGTCATACTGCAAATATTGGCATCAACTTTGTGTTCGGTGATAAAGTTGCAACGTTCATCATTGAACTTCAAGGTAGATCCATATAGAATTCCCACAATATCGATTCTGGTGTACAGCAATCTGATCACTCCATCAGGTAAGTTGAACAGCCATTTTTAGTGGAACATTATCTCAGGCATTAAACCCATTAGCAAAAAGTTAATTGCTTAACTAATTAAACAAATATTTTACAGCTTTGTTAAAAATAAATTAAAAATAATTTAACATAATAATTTTAAACTACACAGAATTTTGAAAACAATTTGAGAGGATAACAGTGTATGGCTAAAATTATAAATAGATAAAATATATAATTAGGTTGTTAAGTAGCAATATAGTTGCCTGCTCTATATTGTTACTCGTTTGTAAGCAAATATTAAGCCCGTCTCTGGCATCTTAAGTGTTTAAAGATTCTGTTATACCAACTATCCACAGCCAAGGATGAGGGAAAGCAAGAAAGAAATCTTAGTGTAATATCTTGCAGCCTATGACTATGACTAATGAAAAAGTTGCAACTGTAGAGCTCTAACCTTGTTCTCTTTTTATCAACACTCATAAATAGGACAAATTTAAATTCAGTCCTTTTTAATCAGTGTTATTTTAATGACTGTTAAATTATTAAAAAATAAATTAGGGAAAATCTAGGCTCTACTGTGGGTACAGGAAATGACAAATATGAATAATATAAACACCATTTGGAAGTTTGAACAAAATATTAAAATGCTTGAATAACAAGTCATTTATGTTCATGAACAAGTCATTCCTATCATGTTTTGTTATAACACGCGCCAATATAGGATACAGCACAGTCCAAGACAGTTAGTATATGTTGCTTCCCAATTTAAAGATAAGTGCCTATTAACTTCTGCAGAATCCCAATCTGTACAGTGCTGCAATTCTGTTGAAGCATCGTGTCCTTCATTCACAGAGATCCTGCCACACTTTTAGTCATGACCTCCATATCCGGGAGCGTTGCCTTTAATCCCAATTGGATTCTCAGTTTAGTGTTGAAGATGTAGTGAAGCAAATGTTCCACATCACATTAATTGCAGTCTATGATTATTTCTAGCATCAAGATTTTTTTGCCTCTATTATTAGCATTGCAGAGACATAATGCAGAATCTGGCTAATTGCAACCTTAACTCAACCACAGATTGCCAAAGTATGATTCACATGGAGTTCAAGTCACAGATTCTCATTTGGCTATTCCATTCATCTTTAACAGGGTAAACTTCCATCCCCAAAAATAATGCTTTCGTAAGGAGCCATTCTGATTGAGAATATGTTTCTCTAGTGACCAATATATTTCCTATGGCGTTGAATAAAGGAAGTCTAGACCAGATTTTGTCTTTGCATGAAACTAAATTATAGAACAGGGTGTAATTGGACTACGGCATAATATAATCAATTTAAAGAAATGTATATAGTTTTTCTATTTCTATTATAATTTCTTTTGTGGACATTTAGACAATAGACAGTAGGTGCAGGAGTAGGCCATTCGGCCCTTCGAGCCAGCACCGCCATTCAACGTGATCATGGCTGATCATCCCCAATCAGTACCCTGTTCCTGCCTTCTCCCCATATCCCCTGACTCTGTTATCTTTAAGAGCCCTATCTAGCTCTCTCTTGAAAGTATCCAGAGAACCTGCCTCCACCGCCCTCCGAGGCAGAGAATTCCACAGACTCACAACTCTCTGAGAAAAAGTGTTTCCTCATCTCCGTTCTAAATGGCTTACCCCTTATTCTTAAACTGTGGCCCCTGGTTCTGGACTCCCCCAACATCGGGAACGTGTTTCCTGCCTCTAGCGTGTCCAAACCCTTAACAATCTTATATGTTTCAATAAGATACCCTCTCATCCTTCTAAACTCCAGAGTGTACAAGCCCAGCTGCTCCATTCTATCAGCATATGACAGTCCTGCCATCCCGGGAATTAAACTTGTAAACCTACGCTGCACTCCCTCAATAGCATGAATGTCCTTCCTCAAATTAGGGGACCAAAACTGCACACAATACTCCAGGTGTGGTCTCATTAGGGCTCTGTATAACTGGTAATGGTTAATGTAAACTTGTCATGTAGTATTAATAACCTGATGGTAGTAGATATAAAGGGGTTAACTTGGCTGGAGGGAATCGCTGAAACATCCTGTACTTCCATGGATTGTTTCCAGCATAAATGTATACATGTGAATTTATATTAAAACAATGACAGAAAAAGTTAACAGACCCAATATTGTTAATAAAATAATACAGAAGTTTGGATACTTCATGGATTGGAGTATTGAATGTTTCCATAGTACTTAACGTTATATTATTTCTAGTTGCACCTTAAGTTATTATTGTAGCTTTATTTATCTGCCAGCCTGTGTTTGTGCACAATGTGGTTTAGGGCACCTGAATTTTATCATTGTATAAATTACAAAACTTTGTCATTCTTTTCCGCTAGGTAGATTTTTGTCTCCAGATAGGGGAGTTTTGGGTTCAAGCCTCACTGCATAGTCCAAATTGGCACTTTCAGATGAGGCAGGCACTGGCCAGCTTTTTAAGTAAATTTTAGTTAGGAGCATGTGTAGCTGAGCTTAAAGGGAGAGTCCCAGACATTTTTGGCACCTAAACTATTTTCTAGCAATCTTCTGACTTCAGTTGAGCGACAGTCTCTGCACGGATTCTGCAGTGGAACTTGAAACTGCAACTATTTCTCATCATTTAAATTGGAAAACACATTAAATTGGAAAGGTCTATCTGGCACAGGATCCCTGGCCTAGAAATGTAACTTTTTTGTGTTGAAACAGAATTGTTTGTGAAATGAGAGAAGTCCATTTGCAAGGTTTACGGGACAGCATCCAGAAGTTTCCCAGTGTAACCTTGCACTGACTCAGACATTCAGCATGGCATTCCCTATGGATATGTTGTGATTTCTCACAGTCTTCAGTATGCAGCTGAACAGGTGCAATCTTTGGGTCCAGCGCTTAAAGAGACATTCCACAAAATTAAGCTAAACTAAACTAAGAAAATAAACCAAATACAAGCAATACATTTCCAATTACACAAATGTTGCTAATGAATGAATGAATGAATGAATGCTGTATTGATGGTAAAAGGTGGGAATGGGGGATCCCTGGGGGGACCTGGGCGGGTTGGTGACCAACGTCCCCAGCTGAGGGAAGTTGTTTGATCAAGGTGGCCACGGAGACATTTTAGAGCTACACCTGCGTTCCTCAAGCAGGAGAGCTTTCTGAAAAATAATGAATTTTTATGAATACTTCTGCTGTGGTGAAGACTTATGCTGTGATCACTCTGCCTCTTACTTTGAACTGAAGGAACAGCAAGATGAAATCAAGTCTGGAGAAGGGTCTCAACCCAAAATGTCACCCATCCCATCTCAGATTCAGATTCAATTTTAATTGTGTCAGTGTACAGTACAGAGACAACGAAATGCATCTCTACAGTGATGCTGCCTGTCCCGCTGAGTTATTCCAGCATTTTGTGTCTATCTTTGGTATAAACGAGCATCTACAGTTCCTTCCTACACATGAAATCTCCTCTCCTTAATTATGAAATGTTGGTGAGATCCCCAGTGCAGCTGTGTGATGCTGCGGAGATCAGCAGAGATGTTTAATTTCTAGCACAATCTCATTGTAACCAGCCAGTACAGATCACACAGACAGCAGCTGATGTCAGGATTGAACCCATTCAAAAATGTTCTCTTCACGGTTGCACAGACGCCAGGGTCCAAATTCCTAGGTTTTAAAATCCAATAATGTAATGTTGCTTAAAGTATTTGAAATTTGCGGTAAATAAGACATATGATATGCTTAAGAAGGAACTGCAGATGCTGGAAAATTGAAAGTAGACCAAAATGCTGGAGAAACTCAGCGGGTGCGGCAGCATCTCTGGAGCGAAGGGAATAGGCAATGTTTCGGGTCGAAACCCAGCTTGATTTAAACCTTTTTATTTTATTTGAATTTCACAGCAATTTGCATACATACAATGATAACAGACAGTGACAGTCAAGGCATAATTGTGCAACAGTATATAGGCGACCCTCAAAGCCCTTACCCTTACCCACCTTCAACCCACCCGAATCAGGTCTGAACCAAGCGGGGACAAACAACACTCACATACATACACATCCACACAAATATGGTAAGTTAAGCGAAACAAAAAGTACTAAAAAAAAAAGAAAAAAAAAAGGGGGGTCACTAATAACAGTAAATAAGTAAGTAATTAAATAAATAAGTGTGGGGATGGGGGGGGGGGGGGGGGGGGGTTAAGGGGAGAGCAGCTGCAGTAGAGCAGAGCAATGGTGGAGAGCACTCAGTCCTCTTCCGAGTCCGGGGACAAGTTGAGAGAGACAAGTTCCAAGAAAGGGTTCCATGTGTCTAGGAATGTCTTGGTAGAGCCTTTGAGAGAGAACCTAAGTTTTTCAAGCTTTAAATTGTAAAGCACCTCCTTAATCCAGCGGGCGTGTGTCGAGGGACAGGTGAGCCTCCAGTTAAGCAAGATCAGTCTCCGGGCTAACAAGGTTGTAAAAGCTAGAACCCATTTCACCGCAACAGAGAGGTTGGTGTTGGGAGGGGTACCGAAAATGGCTTACAGTGGGTTTGGAGAAATAATCTGGCCGTAGGAAACCCTTCTTCAGACTGTATTCATATGCTTGTTTTTATAGGTTGGGGTATTGAGTCAGGAAGTCATGATGCAGCCTTATAGACAATAGGTGCAGGAAGATTGTTTGTGTCCTCCTTAGTGAAGTACTTGTTCAACTCGTATGCCATTTCCTTGTTCCCCATAATAAATTCCCCTTTTTCAGAACTGTTTATAGGACTGCATTTGGACTATTGTGTGCAGTTGGGGTCACCCCATTGCAAGAAAGTTGTGAAGGTTCTGGAAAAGGTGCAGAGACGGTTTACCTCTGGAATGCTAGAGGTTGAGAGGAGACCTGAGAGAAGTATATAAAATTATGTGAGGCATCGATAAGGTAGACAGCCAGAATCTTTTCCCAGGATGGAAAAATCAAATACTAGAGGCATTGCTTTCAGGTGAGAGGGACAACGTTTAAAGGAGATGTTCGGGGCAAGATCTTAACACAGAATATGCTGGTAGTGATTGAAGCAGATACATAGTGGCATTTAAAATAATTTTAATAAAATGCACAGTGGTCAATTTCAATGCACAGTTCTGATGAAGGGTCTTTAAGATGGAATATTAACCCCGTTTCTCCTTCCACACCTGCTGCCTGGTCCACTGAGCATTTTTACATGCTTGATTCTTTTGGTACAATGGGTTCCTTGCTGTTGTACAGCAGAGCTATAACAATGTCTTGGAACAGATTCTCATCAAAGCTTGGCACAATGGTACAGCAGTTAATGCTGATGCCTTATAGCTCCAATGGGGCTGATCTTGTGTGGTGACAGTGTGTTGTCTGTTCTCCCCACAACCACATAGGTTTCCTCCGGTGCTCTGGTTTCCACCCACATTCCAAAGGCATGTTGGTTGATGGGTTAATTGGCCACTGTCAATTGCCCCCATCTTGTAGGTGAGTGGTAAATCTGGGTGGAGTAGAGAGTAATTTGGGAAGAATAAAATAGGATTAGTGCAGGTGTGCATTGATGGCTGGTGCAGGCCTGGTGGGCCCGGAGTGCCTGTTGCTGAACTGCTCGACTCCGACTCAAGTTATCATTGTTCCTATTCACTGAGATTTCATCTGTGTTAATAATTTGTACAGAAGCCATTAAGATGATTAAAGTATTCTCCTTATTTGTTTTAATTAATTCAATTAAAATTGTATTTCCTGAATCCTATACATAGTTATACTCCAACTAAACAACTGCAAACTGTTTTGATTGCACTATGGACTTTGGGCTTTGTTTTGTTCTTTGCACTAATTGGGGTTTTTTTTTTTAATTTATTGAACATTTTTTTATGTTTGCTTATTATATTATCTATTGAGTACTGTGTTTACAAACTTGCAGTGCTGCTGCAAGTAAGAATCACATTGTTATGTTTTGGTAGATATGACGATAAAACACTCTTTGACTTATTCTGGGAGCCCTGGTCTGTTGGCAATGTGTGGTTTAAATAACTGCTGAGAGTGAATCCTTCGGGTTTCTTAATTGTGTTGTTTTACTTTGGATTTCTTTTGATGCCTTGGCATCACCTTTTTCAGGGCTAGAACGATAACTTAAATGTTAGTACTCTGCCATTTGGTATTGGGATCACTACACTTGGAATCTTAATGACAGGATGAAGCATTTTTGAAGTGCCAGCTCTTAACTTCCTTTTTGCAGGGTTTGCCAAGATTCAGAAATCCATATCTTACCATGTAATGGATAACTTCAAGAACTTTGGAAGTGTTCAACATAGCAATGGATTAAGACATGCCCTATACATTACAATTTAAAATGTAAGTTCAAGAGAAAATGAAGTACTACTATGACCCCTTCTTTGCCCTGTAAAAATGACTTCCTTGAGACTTCATTCTGGTCCGCTGGCTATTCAGAAAATTAAATTCAAGACTTTTAACAAGATACACCAATCCAAAATTAATAAAGCGTACTCTGGACAAAAAAAGAATAAGAGACAAACAGTAGAAGTCTGAGGACATGCTGAGTTTAAATTGTATGTAGTTCACTTTTGGTGAGTTCAAGCTTTGACCCCTCTGCGTATGTGAAATATAAACACTACAGCTCAAAGGATACAGTAATTAGTTTTGAGTTAATTTTAAAAGGCTACAGCCTGCTGGATAAATACGATAGAAAGGTCATTCGTTACATTGGTGTCCATTACCTATGCTTACAGCTGCGAGACTGCAGTGCTACCAGCTCCAGTCTGTAAGTACTCTGACCTAATCATAATTTGACTGGACCAGGGTCTCACCTGGGAATTCAGATGTTTTTCTTTTATGCTGAGGGGAAATTTAAGACAAGAATTGTACCGCAGAAAGGTTAAATTACAGACATAAAACGCCCTTTAGTATTTCTACAATTCATTGCCAATTATTCCATAAAAAAGTTAAAACACTGGGTATTGCAGCTGCAAGATTTATTAACTTTCTTTTGCACCTTTGGGAAATAACTCAGCTGAACTCTGCCAGTGGCTGTTTTTATTTAATTCATTATATTTCAAATTTGCACAATCAAATTGCAATTTCTTATTATTATGATTTTGAAGGCTGCTGCCTTATATTACACACTTTTTTGATTGAATAGGTTCTATCTTCATGTATGACTTCTGAGGTTTGAGAGTTCTTGGCTGGTTTCCCTGGCTCTTCCACCAATATTTGACAGTACTCGGAATATAAGCCAGGGACCCATTTGTCAAATCTTATTGAGGCCAAAAGTAATCTACACTCTTTATCAAAAAGTATTAGATTACTAAGAAGCAACTTGGCTTTGACCAGGCAAGTCCCTGTTCTTTCAATTTCTTTGGTAAATTAGAACATGGGTTGTGCAGTAAAAAATTAATTGCACCCACAATGTTTACATCAAGCCTGTTTGAACAAAGATTATTTCTAAATTTGGGAATAAATTTAAATGAAACTACTTGAGGTGGCGTCCATATACATATCCTCATTTTTGTTCATCGTCTAAATGATTTATGTCAAATATCTAAGGCTCCAATGAGACGGCATGCTGGCAGATTTGTGAGTACAGGTGACCCCTACATTAATGGGGTGAGGCGGGGGTGGAAGGAATTGTGTTCCTCAAAAAAAAATCGCAATTTCTCATAACACAAAACCACGTAATCTGTGCACATATCTAGAAACGTGAATTGAAAAAAAAGTATGTTTATTTATTTACTTTTCTTCATATAAATTACACAAAAGCAAATTTCATTCTATTTCTCCAATTTTTGGGTCGTGAGTTGCGAATTCTGTAAGGGTGGAGTCCTGTTACCGTAATGTGGGGGCTGCCTGTTAAAACACTGGTGGTGACCAAGGCGACTCTGCATGTTCTGAACTTGAAATTATTTCAATTAGTATGAGTTCAAAATCTCAAAAGGTGGTCGCAAATGGCTCAAATAAATAATATTAAGCAGGGCTGACAACTGTCCTGCATTGAGCGTGAGAATCACGCATTTTGCCAAATTCTCACGCTGATCACAAATTTCTCATGCTCTGTGATGGAAGCAGAAGCAATTGCGGGGACAGATGCAGACGGGAAGCGAGTGTTTGCCGGGCTGGCGAGTGTTTGCCAGGCTGGCGAGTCACTCGCTGCAGCTCCGGCCATGGAGCAGCCTCAGTGCAATAATCCTGGGCCGTCGGAGGTGTCGGAAGCGTTGGGCCACTGCCGTGAGAGTCTCTGTGCCGAATTTGTCCAGGTGACCGGCATGGATCAGGCTGCAGCTTGGTGCATCCTGGAGGACAACCAGTGGTTGCTGTAAGTAAGTACCAAGCACTGGGTAGAAACGGTGGAAGATAGTGGACTTCAAATGGGGGTGGTTGGAGAAAGCATTCTGCTTGCCTGCTAGATTTTCACTTACTGTAATTGCTGGAAAAATGTTCCCGATGTTGGGGGAGTTCAGAACCAGGGGTCACCGTTTAAGAATAAGGGGGAGGCCAGTTAGGATTGAGATGAGGACAAACTTTCTTCACGCCGAGAGTTGTGAATCTGTGGAATCTGCCACAGAAGGCAGTGGAGGCCAATTCACTCGATGTTTTCAAAAGAGAGAGTTACGTTTAGTTCTTGGGGCTAGCGAAATCAAGGGATTTGGGGAAAAAACAGGAAAGAGGTACTGATTTTAGATGAACAGCCAAGATCATATTAAATGGCAGTGCTGGCTCGAAGGGCCGAATGGCCTATTCCTGCACCTATATTCTATGTTTCTATGCTTGCGTATATGGCAATAAAACTCGATCACTTGATTTTGAAGCATTCGTGCATGGTGGAGGTATAATGTAGTCATAGAGTGATACAGTGTGAAAACAGGCCCTTCGACGCAACTTGCCCACACCCGCCAGCTACGCTACCTGCTTTTGGTTCATAACCCACTGAACCTGTCCTATCCATGTATCAGTCTAACTGTTTCTTAAATGTTTGGATAGTCCCTGCCTCAACTGCTTCCTCTGGCTGCTTGTACCATACACCAAAAGTTACCTCGTTAAAAGTTACCTCTTAAAATAATTCAAACAAAAAACATTGAAATCATACTTCTACAATGCACTAATACATGATTTTAATACATAAAATTTCAAAATGTTCCTTCCGTGGGAAGGCGTCCCTCGCCCCCTCCCACACCCACACCCCACTTGGTTGCTCCACTCCCTCGCCAGGTGCCCCAAGGTCGGTGATCAGTGATCTCTCAGACTCCTCACTTTCAAAAACGCTCCATGGCCCCTGGTTCAGAGAGAGAGCACTGCCAGATGTGAACGGGGTACGGAGGCCAATTGTCTGTGATGTCTGGATCTCAATGCTCAGCTCTTCATGTTTCGGAGTTGGCTAATTTGATTGATTTGTAATTAGCCTACCTTGTAATTAGTTGACAAAACGTTAATTTATTAATCTGGAGTATCCATGGGGATGGGATAAGTGTAATATTAAAATGACATGCAAGGTGTCAGACTGTCTGTCACAATATACAGCCCCGATACCCCATTAATTCCTTCCCTCCCCCCCAATTCCATTGACAGGTTGAATAGAAATGTCGCCAATCTTGTTGTTTTATTAATTGAACATGTAGATGAACTTCCTCTCGGAGCGTAATCAGATGGAAACTGATTCAGATGCGATGTTTAAGAGCTTGTTCAAAGAAGGGGCATATTTTAAAGGAGTGACAGAGATACTTGCAGGGGAATGTGTGAGAAGGTTATTATTTGTCTTTAGTTTTAGCTTGAACCAGGACATCTGAAGATTCAAAGTTTAATATAGTAATTGTGCTGATACTGACTCCAACCAACCACGTAATGAATATCATCCATTCTGGAGGTTTTATTTTTCTGATGCCATTTGAACTTCATTTGGATTTCAATCATTTCAATGTGAAAGTAATTGGGAATGGGGTGCATTGGAACAAAATTTGCCCTCGGTACATATTGGAGGAGATATTTATCACAAATAGGGGAGACCATTTGGGAAGATCTTATTCAATTTAGATTTTGAGTAATAAAGTCTATGCAGCATTAAATTGTATTAGCAAGTCCCTAACATTAAGGGAACATTTGTGTGTATATATAGAATGCTTTCCTCCCAACTATCTTTAAAATTTTTTAGACTCAGTTCATCTTCCCAAGCTCGCCTAATTATTTCCGATGATGGAGTTTGTAAATTTAAAAGGGTATTATAAAGGTACGATATTAACTTATTTGAATCCGACTTTCTATTCAAGCATTCGTCTAGTATGTCTGGAACCATATATTGACAGTCTTGTGTGTGTGATTTCACATAGTCTCTTATTTGAAGATATCTAAAGCATTGGTTACCTTTCAGATGATATTTCAACTGTAATTCTTGAAATGAGAGGAGAGTCCCCATCTCATAAATGTCTCCCAGCTTTTTAATTCCTAAGCTTTCCCATTGTATAAACGCCTTGTCAAAAGTAGACGGTTTAAACGAAGGAATTATTGGCGATTGGTAATAATCTGATTTCCATACATGAATATACTAAGATCATTCATGTGCTGCACCTGTTGATCAGAGCCTGACTCTACTGCGGAATGTAATTAGGAATGTAATTTAGCCTAACCATATTCATAGCTAATCCAACTTAAAGCATAAATATTGCATTCCAGTGTAAGTTAAAAAACTCGCTACAGTATGCACCAGATTGCACAATTTCAAGCTGAAAAATGCAAAAGCTCCAAACCAATGGGATGAGGGACACCCTATCTCACCCCCCCCCCCCCCCCACCCCCACCCCCACCCCCTCACACCCCCCACACCACCCCTCACACCACCCCCCCCCCTCAGTCGCTACACTCTCTCGGGCTTGGTCTCTCACAATTTCTCACTCCCACCTCTCACCCAATGTGGGTAGCCCTGTGTTAAGATTACTCTGGACTAGATTTGCTGCAGGGACGAAAGAGACTTCCAATCGTGGAATCTGGAACACGAACAATAATAATCTGCTGGAGGAGATCAGCAAATCAAGCAGCATCTGCAGGGAGAAAGTTGTCAAAAGATCCTGATAGGTTTAGATGCTGTGTTTTGATCCAAAACATTGCTAATTCCTTTTGCTCTGCAAATGTTGCTCGAACTGCAGTTCCTCCAGCTGATTGTTGTTGTTCTTGATTTGCTGCAGTGTGGTAACATTAGATTTCCTGGGGGGGGGGGGGGTGAGTACGTTACAACGTCCTTCTACAGAATTTATTTCAAAACATTCAAGCTCCAAGAATATGTTTCAGTGAATGGCTTTTACATTTTTGAGGTTTATATTTTACTGTAACACTAGGTCCCCAATATATTTTTGAATAAATGATAACTCAAACAGTGAATTGTGCTTTGTAAAGTGAAGGAATTTTGAAATAAAGTTAACCTGCTAACAGGATTGTATTATTAAACATCTGAAAAATCCTGCTCCCATTGTAACTTTGTCACTGTCTGTTTCCTTGTGCAGCAGCCCTAGCATTCCTGCACCACTAATCCTTCCCACTAATTAAGATCTTATCGTCACATCTACTTTACACTGACTAGTTGTTGAGTGAAATGAGTTGTTAGGACAGAGGTGCTTTACTTTTCCCCCCCAATTCTTCTTAATTAAATTTGATTCCATGTCAGAAGGAACTGAGAAGCTAAAAGGCAATGTATACAGTAAAAGAAAACGGCTTGCGTTTAGCTCCCGTCGTGACTATAAGATGTTCCAAAGTGCTTTGTATCCAATTAAGTATTGCTTTATTGTAACCACCACTTTATGCAGGGAAAGCAATTGCTGAATTGCACAATGTATGATCCTGTACAGAGGGTAATGTGACAGTGTTGTTGATTGAGAGATAAATATTCACCAAGGAGAACTCCGTGGATTTTTTTGAAACACTGTCATTATATTTTCTTTGAGTTAAGTAGATTGAGTGGACAGGATCCTGGTTTAGGTTTTGCATGTGTAAGATTCCCAACAGTACAAGTCTTTTTTAATACAACACATGGATGCCAGTAAATAATCTCCAATTTTTGCAGAAAACTCCAATGATCTTCCACCCTTTTGGTGAGGAGTCCCATGAAACTGCCAAGGTATCAAAGTCAAATCTAGTTGTGTTGGTTGTAGTTTATCTATTGACCTCCCCTCAATGTCTTGGGATGGCACTACCATTATGGAATCTCGTAACAAACCTGTTACTGCTTCATCAACATGAGTGGAGAGAGGAGCAAGAGGGTGTATATCCAGGTCCAGAACAGCAAATGGTATACAAGTGTACCTGCACCTTTAAGATCTGAGTGTACCATGTGGTATAACATTATTGTATCCAGGGCTGCCAACTCTCACGCTTTGAGCGTGAGAATCACGCCCTCAAGCAAACTCTCACGCCCTCACGTTGATCAGAAATTTCTCACGCTCTGTGGTGAGAAATTATGTGATCAACAAAAATGTCAAAACTCAGATAAACTGTATGGTCAGCGGGCGTTGGAGAGCCGGGGCTTAGGGCGGAATGGAAACAGCGGGCGGGTACAGATGCAGGGAGCCGGGACTGAGAGAGGGGGGGAGAGTGAGGTGGGATGGAGAGAGAGAGGGGGGGGGGGAGAGAGGGAAGAGAGAGGGGAGAGAGAGAGGGGGAGGGAGAGAGAGGGAGAGGGGGAGAGAGAGAGAGGGGGGAGAGAGAGAGAGAGAGAAGGGGAGAGAGGTGAGAGAGGGGACAGGGGAGTGAGAGGGGGGAGACAGGGGAGAGAGAGAGGGTGAGAGGAGAGACAGGGAGAGAAGAGAGAGAGAGGGGGGAGAGATAGAGGGGGAGAGAGAAAGGGGGGGTTGAGAGGAGAGAGAATGCATCCTGGAGGACAACCAGTGGCTGCTGGAAGTAAGTACCAAGCACTGGGTAGAAACGGTGGAAGGTAGTGGACTTCAAATGGGGGTGGTTGGAGAAAGCATCTTGCTTGCCTGCTAGATTTTCACTTACTGGAACTGCTGGAAAAATGTTCCCGATGTTGGGGGCGCTCAGAACCATGGGTCACAGTTTAAAATACAGGGGGGGGGGGGCAGTTAGGACTGAGATGGAGCACAAACTTTCTTAATGCAGAGAGTTGTGAATCTGTGGAATTCTCTGCCACAGAAGGCAGTGCAGGCCAATGCACTGGATGTTTTCAAGAGAGAGTTACATTTGGTTCTAACAACATCAAGGGATATGGGGAAAAAACAGGAAAGAGGTACTGATTTTAGATGAATAGCCATGGTCATATTGAATGGCAGTGCTGGCTCAAAGGGCTGATGGCCTATTCCTGCACCTATTTTCTATGTTTCTATGCTTGAGTACATGGCAATAAAACTCGATCACTTGATTTTGAAGCATTCATGCATGGTGGAGGTATAATGTAGTCATAGAGTGATACAGTGTGAAAACAGGCCCTTCGGCGCAACTTGCCCACACCCGCCAACATGTCCCAGCTACGCTACCTGCTTTTGGTCCATACCTCCAAACCTGTCCTATCCATGTATCAGTCTAACTTTTTCTTAAATGTTGGGATGGTTCCTGCCTCAACTACCTCCTCTGGCAGTTTGTTTTGTTTTTGGCTTATTCTCTGTTTATTGCCCGATACAAGAAGCAACATAAAGGAATCTTCAGAAGCTATGTTTCTAATACATTTGAGATGTTGTTTGCTTGAACAAGTAGCAACAACTAGGACTCGGCTCATTCCCTTACATATTTGAGCCTGTGAGTAGCCCAGTTAGTGGCCTGCTGCTGCCACACAGCTCCAACAGCTCACACCCAATCCTGACTTCCAATGTTCTGTATGGAATTTACACTGTATGGGTTTCCTCTGAGTGTTATAGTTTCCTGTCTCATCTCATGGGTGTGCAAGTTAGTACATTAGCTAACTACTATAAATTGCCCTTGATGTAGGTAAGCGACAGAATCTGGGGGATCAGGGGAGAAGTTAATGGGATTTTGGAGACAATATATTAGGAAAATTAGTGAGGAATTGTTTTCAACACTTACTCGAAGGACTAAATGGCCTTTTATGTTGTAAGAAAATATGGAAACTCCATCCCGGTTCTCTTAACAACCACCTCCACCACAGATGATTTACAGTGACCAATTAACCAACCAACCATTTTTTTTTTTTAAACTAAACATGCTGAAAATTTGAAATCTTGAAACAATACAGAGTTCAGGCAGCTTCTGTGAAAAGTGAAACTGAATTAATATTTCAGGATCCTTTGACATGAAGCACAGACACTGTTTGACCTGCTGCTTGTTACCAGCATATTCTGTTTTTATTCTACAGTTATTCCTCGTTTGTAGGAAGTGGTATTAAGACTCGTAATATTGTTAAAATTGTGATTTGGAAGTTTTTGTTCAATTGATAGGAATTCTAATTTTTGACAAAGTTTGCAAATGTTGAAGAAAGCAAATGTGTAAGTGCATGGTTTCTTCAGGCTTCATAACATGCAGTTATTGAATTGCTGTATTCATAACCCCAAGTGTAAAGTATGATAATAATAGCTTTGAATCAATCCCTTTTTAATTATGTACTAGACAACCTTGTCTATGAATTGAACAGCACAGTAGGAGAGTCTGAATTTATTTTTTTGGATCCTTATAGTAGGTATTGATCAAAAGTCCAGATTTTCACCTCTCATATCCTGATCATACAATGGTCAGATGCAAGCTCAGGACTTCCTTTAAGTTTGTTTTCTATCATATTGTACTAACTACTTGAACAGGTTTGGAATCCCTTACCTTGCCCTTCTTGGAATATGACGAATGTTAGTGCAAGACATGGTTTAACATGGTTATCATTTAAACAAACCAAAATAACCACAACAAAAACTAACCTCAGGTGCAAATCTGTTAAAGAACTCTGTAGGATCCAAAAGTACATAATACGGGAGCTTCTACTTATTGTTCCTCAGATTTGAGGATGACTTTAATGAGGATATTGCCAGAACTCAAGGGCCTGAGCTAGAAGAAGATTAGATTAGATTCGTTTATTGTCATTCAGACCTTTCGGTCTGAACGACATTTCTAAGAGGTTGAGCAGGCTAGGACTTTATTCCTTGGAGTGCAGGAGGATGAGGAGTGATCTTATAAAGGTGTACAAATCACGAGAGGAATGTACAGTCTTTTTCCCAGAGAGGGGAATCGAGAACCAGAGGACACAGATTTAAGGTGAGGAGAGAAAGATTTAATAGGAACCTGAGGAGTAACATTTTACACAAGGGTGTTGGGTATATGGAACAAAAGGGTAGTTGAGGCAGGTACAATTATAATTTTTAAGGGATATTTGGACAGGTACATGGATAGGATAGGTTTAGAGAGTTAATGGGCCAGGCACGAGCAGGTGGGGCTAGTGTAGATGTGGCACGTTGGTCGGCGTGCGCAAGTTGGGCCAAAGGGGTCTTTTTTGCGTGCTGTATGACTGTCGTGCTTTCTCTACAGTTCTATGAATTCTGAGGTGGCTGATGAGGCCAATGTGAGACTTGTCATGGACTACACCATGAGGTTCTTGGCAGGATGAGCAAGTGAGTAGTTTGGGAAGTATATGCTTTTCTGTCATTTACATTGGGCTTCTGTGCTACATAAACATGAGGTTCATAATGCCATTCAATAAATTTGGAGTTGTTAAAGGCCAGGCATTCCTACGAGTCAGAATGATAAACATTTTTGATGAGGCCTTGAGAATGTCTTTGAACCATTTCCTTTGTTTACCTGGTAATATCTTGATCTACCTCAAGGGTAGGCTATTTAGGAGATGAGGAAAAACTTTTTCACCCAGAGAGTTGTGAATCTGTGGAATTATCTGCCACAGAAGGCAGTGGAGGCCACTTCACTGGATGTTTTCAAGAGAGATTTAGCTCTTAGGGCTACAGGAATCAAGGGATATGGGGGAAAAAAGCAGGAACGGGGTACTGAGTCTGAAGAAGGGTTTTGACCCAAAACGTTGCCTATTTCCTTCGCTCCATAGATGCTGCCTCACCCGCTGAGTTTCTCCAGCATTTTTGTCTGCCTACTGATTTTAGATAATCAGCCTTGATCATATTGAATGGCGGTGCTGGCTCGAAGACTCGAATGGCCTACTACTGCATCTAATTTCCCATGTTTCTTTGTGATGCTGAGTTCTACAGCAAAATGTGCTTCAGACAGGCAGAGGTAATATTTCAAGAACATTCTCAGGGCCACTTCAAAAATATTGTCGCATTCTGACAGGAATTTTTGGAATAACTTAAAGTAAATCAAAGATGCACAAATAAAATAAAAATAAATGATGCTATTTTAACTCTAAACATTCAAAGTTGATAGAAACAAAGTTGGTTTAAGACATTTCCCTCTCATGGGTGGGGCAGCAGGAGGGGTAATAATGGTAATGTAAAATTTGACACAACCAGTGTCAACTGAACACTCAGTTTAACTAGAGAAGACTTGGGGACTTCAATAATAGTTTGAGGTCAATTATTATATTTAAGTGAGGCCTTGTTCCTCAGATTTTGTAAGGCAGTGAGATTTGTGAGGTTCTTTTCTTACGTTCAGTTTTCTCTGAGCTCTTTAAACACCTGTCAAAGAGTTAGAGTCATACAGCATGGAAACAGGCCCTTCGGCCCAACTTGCCCATGCTGAAAAAGATACCCACTGATGCTTGTACTACTTGCCCGTATTTGGTCCATATCCCTCTAAACCTTTTCTATCTATGTACCCGTCTAAATGTATGTTAAATGGGGTTATGGTGTCTGCCTCCACTAGCTCACCTGGCAGCTTGTTCCATATACCCACCACCTTCAGTGTGAAAAAGTTGCCCTTCAGGTTCCTATCAAATCTTTCCTCTCTCACCTGAAACTTATGTCCTCCGGTTCTTGATTCCCCTACCCCGGATAAAAGACTCTCTGCATTCACCGTATCTATCTCCCTCATCATTTTATAAACCTTTATAAGATCACCCTCTCAGCCTCCAGCACTTTAAGGAATAAAATCCGAGCCTGCCCAACCTCTCCTTATAGCTCAAGCCCTCCTGGCAACATCCTTGTAAATCTTCTCTGCACCTTTTCCAGCTTAATAACATCCTTCCTCTAGCGTAGTGATGAAAACTGAACACAATACTCCAAATTCCACACCAACATCTTGTATGACATCTTGTGTAACATCCCAGCTTCTAAAAATAAAAAGGAACTGCAGAACTGCTGGTTTATACCAAGGAGAGACATAAAATGCTGGAGTAACTCAGTGGATCAGGCAGCATCTCTGGAGAAAATGGATAGGTGACATTTCGGGTCAGGAACCTTCTTTAGACTGATTGTAGGGGATGAGGGAATTGGAAACAAGGAAAGACCAGCACATCAGGACTGGCAACAGATGACTTCAGGCAGGGTGAAACAGTTACTGAGTCTATGTTTGGTCACACCAATGTACAGGAGCCCACATTGGGAATATCGGATGCAGTAGTTGAGGTTAGAGGAACTACATATGAACCTCTGTCTCACCTCTGCTTCATTCTGTGAGGCCAATTCTCTATCCAGTCAGTTAGTTCTCCCTGGTCCAGTGCTTTGGATTTCCCAGGCCTCAGGAAACCAGACAGCTGAAGGGAGCTTAGAACTGTGTAAGAAGGAACTGCGGATGCTGTTTTAAACCGAAGATAGACACAAAACGTTGGAGTGACTCAGCGGGTCCCTTTATTTTCATCGAAAACTTAGAAAATAGGTGCAGGAGGAGGCCATTCGGCCCTTCGAGCCAGCACCGCCATTCATTGTGATCATGGATGATTGTCCCCTATCAATAACCCGTGCCTGCCTTCTCCCCATATCCCTTGACTCCACTAGCCCCTAGAGCTCTATCTAACTCTCTCTTAAATCAATTTTCCCCTGACTCTCAGTCTGAAGAAGGGTCTCAACCTGAAACACCACCTATTCCTTTTCTCTGACCTGCTGAGTTACTCCGGATTTTTGTGTCAATCTTTGGAATTTGGAACTGCCAGATTCAGCAATTAAATACTTTCCATGCTCTTCAAGCAAACCTCCATTATCTCTCTCCCACAGATTTCCCCTTTCCCATGGCCTTTCTCCTTCTGTGTTCACAAATTGTTTATTAAAAAAACCCGTGACAGGTAATTCTGCATTTTCTGCTTACAAAACATGCTTTTTGGCTGCCTCCTGCTCAGCAACTCTTTTCAAGGCTATTCCCAGCCTTACTTTTCACAACATTAATATATGCTCAGAGACAGCAAAACCTTTTTGGATTATTTGAGCACAAACAACAAAGTGTGTATGGTCATTCGGAGAAACATGAAGCAAATTGCCTGGTTTCACTGAATAAATGTAACATATGTTATTGATTGCTTGGAGTTAGTAATTTGTTGATTACTTCAGCTTTTTATAGTCACTTCAACAGGATTCCTGCTTTGCGTAACATTTCACATATGTTTGCCAGAAGCCGGAGATTAAGTGGTCTTTCATCAGCAGGAATACAGAGAGCATTACAGTTAAATATTGAAAGAGTAACAATTTAACGGATATTCAAATGCAAAAATTAAATGCTTACTTTCCTAGTTATCAAACAAATAAAACAGCAGATAGACACAAAGTGCTGGAGTAACTCGGTGGGTCAGGCAACATCTCTGGAGAAGTCCTGGGATGGCAGGACTTTCATATGAGGAAAGACTGGATAGACTTGTACACGTTGGAATTCAGAAGATTGAGGGGGGATCTTATAGAAACCTACAAAATTCTTAAGAGGTTGGACAGGCTAGATGCAGGAAGATTATTCCCGATGTTGGGGAAGTCCAGAACTAGGGGTCACAGTTTAAGGATAAGAGGGAAGACTTTTAGGACCGAGATGAGGAAATAATTTTTTACACAGAGAGTGGTGAATCTGTGGAATTCTCTGCCACAGAAGGTAGTTGAGGCCAGTTCATTGGCTATATTTAAGAGGGAGTTAGATGTGGCCCTTGTGGCTAAAGGGATCAGGGGGTATGGAGAGAAGGCAGGGATGGGATACTGAGTTGGATGATCAGCTATGATCATATCAAATGGCGGTGCAGGCTCGAAGGGCCGAATGGCCTACTCCTGCACCTATTTTCTATGTTTCTATCTATGTTTCTAAAAAGGATGGGTGACTTTCCAGGTTGGGACCTTTCTTCAGAGTCTGAAGAAGGCCCCCTTCCCAAAACATCACCCATCTTTTTTCACCAGAGATGCTGCCTGACCCGCTAAGTTACTCTTACATGTCGTGTCTATCTTCAGTATGAACCAGTAACTTTCTACAAATAATACTAGCATGCACTGGTAACAATAATAATTGGTTTCCTGAGTTCTTTGAGGCATTTATGGTAGCATTATGAAGTTGGTTATTCATAGGGCTCATAGTTTATTGCTAAGTCTCACAGAAATCCTCTTACCTTTTTGGCCTGGTGGACACCGCTTTTTCTGAACATTACATTTCCTTCTCTCAGTGGTCTTTGGACAGGAGTTGCCATGTGCTGAAGGTTCCAGCACTATATCCCGGCTCCTTGACTCGCTGCCTCTCCGGAATCCACACGTTCTCCCTCGCTTTGTACAGGGACTCCATGCATTCCACTCACCGACTTCGCAATGCACTGCAAACAGAAAAACAAAGTTGTTCTATATATTCTTGTTTCTTTGTTCTCAGTTTATTTTCCTTCACCAAGAACCTCTCACCCCCAATTCATTGCTTTGCTTTAATCTGCTCATTTAGGGCTGCACATACAATGGGTGGGAATGTAAAGAGAATAAATTCAGATTACAGTAGGATTGATGTTAATGGATGTTAGATATGGGGTATGGACTCAGTGAACCAAGTGGCCTGTTTTCTGTGCCGAATGACAATATGGATGCATTGCTCCTCGTCAAAATATGAGCGTGAACATTGGATGTCAATAGCTATTTAACTAAAAACTACTCCCGATTAGTACATATATACTAGGGGTCATTGAACCATGACAAGGAACAGAAAGTGGGCTCCACTGATTTTAATTCTATTGCCCAATTACCAAATCTCAATGAGATAAATGTTGTTGACCAAGGGCTGAATTTCATTGGGTTTTGTAAAAGTTCAGAAAAATGTTAAAAACTGAAACGGTCTTAGAAAATGGACCATATGAAACATAATCCAGGTTGTTAAAAGAAGCAAATGTGGAAATTGCAAAGACTCTGGCTAGTGCTGCCTAGGGATTGGCAAACTGGTGATGGTGTAATATTGTTTAAAAAGGAGACAATGGTATAAACCAAGTAATTACAAGCCAGCTAATGCAACACCTGTATTACTTGGATTTAAATCCAAGGGCCAATTTTCACCTTCATTAAGATTAAGAGAAAGTTGTATCTGAGTAGCTCGATTAAATGATTTGAGCAGGGCCGATTAAAGGCAGTGCACATAATGCAGTTTACGGGAATTTGTGCAAGGCTTTGATAAGACCCTGCGTGAAATATTTAAAAAGAGTAGAAGTGAAAGAAAGCCAAGGTGTTGTGACAAATTGTACCCAAATTTCCAAATGGCAGGGGGCAAATAGGTGGCCTCTATTATTGGAAGGTTGTTGCCAATGGGGATCCACGAGGCTGGGTACTTGGCCCCTTGCTTCATTATAATTAATGTTTATGACTTGAATGTAAGGGGCATGACAATGAAGTTTGCCGATGATACAAAAATTGGCCATGTCATTGATAGTGAAGAGAAAGCCTTCTACAAGAATAATTAGTTGGTCTAGCAGGTAGGGCAGTAAAGTGGAAAATTGAATTTGAAGTCTGAGTTATCGTATTTGGAGAGATGCAATAGATTCAACATTCAAGAGATTCAAGAGAGTTTATTGTCATGTGTCCCAGAAAGGACAATGAAATTCTTGCTGTGCTTCATCACAACAGAATATGGTAGGCATGAATACAGAACAGATAAGTGTGTCCATATACCATTATATAAATATATACACACATGAATAAATAAACAGATAAAGTGCAAATAAACAGATAATGGGCTATTAATATTCAGTTGAATCTAAGCCTGCCAGTGGCGACTTTTTGCTAACAGTCAAACAGCTAACAGCCAAACAAATAAGGCAAGGGAATATACAGTGAATAGGAGATGCTGAAACATGAGGATGAACAGTTTACTTTCATTTATTCGTGTCACATGTATCAAGGTACAGTGTAAAGATTTGCATGTTATCCAGTCAAAGATAAGAAAAGAGGGACGTGGAATGTGAATCTATATGCTTAAAGACAGAAAAATATAACAAGTGGTTGAAAAGGCAAAAAAGATGCTTGCCTTTTTAGCCGAAGCATAGGATACAAGAACAATTAATTTATTAAACGTGTAGCACTTGATAGGCTAGAGCTTGATTATTGCAGATCACCCATTAGAGGAATGGTGTGATTGCATATAATGCAGATTTATTAATACGCTTTTGGGAGTGGAAAGTGGTAACTATGATAAGGTTAGATAAGCAAGGGTTGTTTTCTAGAGGTAACTGAGGGGAGACTTAATTTAGGTGTTTTAATATTAGGGGGTGTTCAAACAGACTAAGTCAGATGGATCTAGTCCCTGTAAGAAGGGTCAAAACCTGACAGCAGTGACTTAATGTTATTTGTGCAAAGAATAGACGGGAGATGAGGAAAGTGATTTTCACCTAAAGGGTTAAAGTGGTCTGGAATTTACTGCTTGAAAAAAGGTGATAAAGGCAGAACATTCATCATATTTAAACAGAATGTGTACTCGAAGAGCAATGACCTGTAGAGCTACAGATTGTGATGGAAGACGGAATGAGGGTTGGGTAGGAAAAACACCAAGGAACGAACTGCTTCATTCTGTGATGTAAATGTTCTATGATTCAATAACTGTGACATTTTCCTTCTGCCAAGTTGTAAATTCATTCACAGAGATTGATTGTTATGATGAATAAACAATTTTAATTTTCATTATATCATTTGGCTATCAGGTGATAAAAGGGGAACCAAGTGAACATTAGTTTGTTTACCAGTTCCTATATTTTATTATTCTCCCTTACCTTCAACACTTCAATTTTTGCTTTTAATCTAGTTTTCCCCATGACTTCATTTTCTTCCTCAGTTAATATACAATATCTTTTTCTGATCACTGTTCTACAATATCACTGATCTACAATAGATTATAACCTATTCTACCATTTTAACATTCTATTTTTTCCTTTATGCTTTATAACCTCCTTATTTTCCCATTTTAATTCCGGTGTCTCAAGGTAGGTCCCAATCTGCAACTTTGTATTATGATCCACATTTTGTGGCTTGAAACATTTTTTCCTTAAGACATCGAATTTTCTAGCTTTCCATCAACATTAATCATTAGGACTTGCTCAGTGTGAAGGAGTTGCCTTTTCGATAAAACATTAAGCCAACTTTGATCCACTCTCTTAGGTAGATGTAAACAGTTTCATTTTGAAGTAATGTGAATAGATTATTACATTGTTATGCCGGGTTATACCCTTCAAACAACATCAATAAAATAAGTAATCTGTCAAGACTTTACTGCATGTAAATTGGCTCCTATATTTCCTGCATTATAGCAGTGATTTTGTATCACAAGTTTTAACTTGGTTCCAAGAGCACTTTAAAACACCTTGAGAATATGAGATGCCCTGCACAAATGCCAACCATTCCTTTGCTTTGCACTGAAGTTTGCTTACCAGTCGTAGTGCATTCCATTGTCTGGTTATTTGGGGCAAATCCTTCAGGACAGATATCAAAACATCTTCCTTTATGCAAGTAGAATGCTGGTTTGCATTTTGTGCAGAAATTTTTGTTGAAGCAGGTATCACAGTTGTCAGCTGTACATTCTGAAAAACAATAATTTAAACATGAGAGGCAGTGGCAGGTTTTAAAAAATAATAATCTGATGCCGCTCTGATGCAGTGATAATTTACCCACATATCACATCACAGAAGGGAGCCTTTTGGCCCAAGGGGTCCATGCCAATCCCAACAAAATCAGTCCCATCAGTCCCATTCCCCCCCATTTTTTTTTGTTACATATGGCCCTAAAATGTGTTCTTTTTCATATGCTTATTCCTCAACGGTTTTGATTATTATGCCACTTACCTACAGTAAGGACTAATTTACACTGGCCAATAACCTACCAACACATCTATAGATGTAGGAGGAAACTAGAGATTTAGAGGAAACCCATGTGGTCTTGGGAAGAACATACACAGACAGAACTAGAAATTGCAAGGCTGCCAACTCTCACGCGTGAAACTCACGCATTTCATGAAATTCTCACGCTCTCACGCTGATCACAAATTTCTCATGCTCAAATTTAAAATAAATAATAAATAAAGTCATGAACAATTCAATTCGTCCAAGGCTTCCAGATCTCCTCCACACTCACCAATGAGAATAATTTTCTGTCAGCGGGTTTCCCATAAAGAACGAGCAATTTAATTGTCTTAGGCTCTTAAGCACACTATTTAACAAGGCAAACTGCAGTACATTTGACATTCATGGAACCAAAATCTGCAGGTGCTGGAAATTCAAAATAAAGCAAAAATTGTTTTGGAGGTGAGTAAAAACCACGACGGGGAATATATAAGGTGAATGCAGTCTTTTTCCCGGGATATGTGATTCAAGAACTAGAGGGCATCGGTTTCAAGCAGGGCTGTCAAACTACCAGCCCGTTTGATGATTTTGGGGGAAAAAGTTGTTTCGTTTCTCCCTTGCAAATGGTGTGATAGGTGAGACATGGTGATGGTCCCAGCACCGACCCTCCCCCAAGGCACCGCTCACACCTCCCACCCTCACTTCCGGCCGCTCTGTGTTCGTCGGCCGTTCTGTCCACACTCAATGGAGCTTTAAAACCGGCCCAGAGCCAGGAGCGGACCGGGTGAGTGGGGGCGTCAGTGCCACCTTCGGAGCCATGGGGATGAATCCTGGGCTAAGGCTCTGCTCCGATGCCCGACCCCCGGGATCTTGATCTGCATGAACAAGTTGGGATGAAGGGCCTGTTTCCATGCTGTAAGGCTATGACACATTGTAGAAAGGGTGCAATTGCTCTGGAAAGGATCCAGGGGCGATTTATGAAGATGTTGGCAGGGCTGGAATTTTTTTTCACTTTGAAGAAAGATTTGATAACTGGGATTGTATTCTCTGCAGCAACGGAGGTGAAGAAAAGACCTAGTTAAGGGGAATAATATTATGAGAATTGACCTGATTTGCTTAACTAAGAGTGAAGGAAGGAACTGCAGATGCTGGTTTAAACTGAAGATAGTCACTAAACTCAGCAGGACAGGCAGCATCTCTGGAGAGAAAGAATGGGTGATGTTTTGGGTCGAGACCTTCAGACTGAAGAGGTGGAAAACCAGCCATAAAAGACAATGACTGGAGATGTGTGTTATCCAACTAAGGGCAGAAATCAGAATCATGTGTTCATCTTTATTAACGCGACACCATAATAAATATATTACAGAAAAAAGAATTTAATGGAGTGGCATGTTGGCGCATTGGTAGAGTTGCTGCCTTACAGTACCACAGACCCAGATTTGATCCTGTAAATTCTCGCTGGCATGTAGGATGGAACTGGTGCATGGTCGATTGCTGGTCGGTGTGGACATGGTGGGTTGAAGGGCCTGTTTCCATATATATGTTTTACATATATATATCTTAACTTCATTGAATCATATACAATTGAAAACGTGGCATTATTTTCGTCTTGTTTCTATAGTCAAAGGGTAAGGTTGATTTATTTATTTGTGCAGAACAGTGATGAAAATCCTACTCTTGCCTTGGTTCTCTGTTTTTTTATTTATATATATAACAGCATGAATTATAATCTGATTTCCATACATGAATATACTAAGGTCAACCATGTGCTGCACCTGTTGATCAAAGCCTGACTCTACTGTGGAATGTAATTAGGAATGTAATTTAGCCTAACCTTATTCATACCTAATCCAATTTAAAGCTTAAATGTTGCATTCAAGTGTAAGTTAAAAGACTCGCTACAGTATGCACCAGATTGCACAATTTCAAGCCGAAAAATGCAAAATCCCCCCCCCCCCCCCCCCCCCCCCCCCCCCTGGCAGCCCTGAAATTGGGATCAAACTAGGGTACCAGGAGCTATGAGGCAGCAACATTAACTTAGCCTATAGGGAACACTCTTCACAAATTGAATTTATATCATCTTATTGGTGTTTGGAGTCAAGGTCAAACCTGAAAAAAAAACATTCTAACAGACATAAGTGTAAGAGTGGAATTTTACATTAGACATTGTGACAAAGCTTGCTGTATTTGACTACAGTAGCTATGTGACAAAGCAGTACTCCAGAAATGTTGACTAATGGCATGTTCAAATCTTACTAGGAATAAAAAATTAAAAAACAGAAAATATGAGGCGAAAAGGAATAGGCGATGTTTTAGGTCAAGTCCCTTCCTTTCCTTTTCTTCAGCGATGCTGTTGGACCCACTGTGTTACTCCAGCTTTTGGAGTCTATCTTTGGTTTAAACCAGCATCTGCTGTTCCTTCCTACTACAAAATAGTAGTTGACTGAAATGGGCCACCACACTTGAGGGACAATTAAAAATGAGGAATTTAGTGTTGGTCTTGCCCACATCCAAAGTAGAAATAATCTTTTATCTCTCATAATATGAAGCATTTTCATGGCAATATATTTTAAAAGACCATTTTGTTCTAATGTTTCACAAAGCTTGCAGATCACATACAATTGGCAAGCCACTTTAAACATAACTGAACCAAAAGAAAAACAAAATAAACAGTTTTGAATGTTAAATGAAATTCTAAATGAGAAATTACCAAGTTGCTTTGTTCGGAATCTACAACAATATATGGTTACATCTTGCTGGGATTATGTGGGAATGGATGAAAATATATTCAAACATGAATTAAGGGATACAATGATGACTGGCCCGAAATGTTAACTCTTTCTATCTCCATTGATATTTCCACCATTTTATTTTTAATTTTTACTTACATCTGACAAAGTGTATAAGTAAATGTGTGGAAATTCCAGGAGCTCCGTTTCCTCCCACACTCCAAAGACGTACAGGGTTGTAAATTAATTGGCTTGATAAATTAAGTTGTCCCTCGTGCATGTAGGTCAGAAGGTCATAAGTGATAGGAGTAGAATTAGGCCATTCGACACATCAAGTTTACTCCGCCATTCAATCATGGCTGATATATCTCTCCCTCCTAACCCCATCCTGCCTTCTCCCCATAACCTCTGACACTTGTACTAATCTAGAATCTATCTCTCTGCCTTAAAAATATCCACTGACTTGGCCTCCCCTGCCTTCTGTGGCAAATAATTCCACAGATTCATCACCCTTTGACTAAAGAAATTTCTCCTCATCTCCTTCCTAAAAGAACGTCCTTTAATTCTATGGCTATGACCACTAGTCCTAAGCTCTCCCGCTAGTGGAAACATCCTCTGCACATCCACTCTATCCAAGCGTTTCACTATTGTAGGATAGTGTTAATGTGCGGGGATCGCTATTCGGTGCGGACTCGCTGGGTGAAGGGCCTATTTCCGTACTGTATCTCTAAACCAAACTAAACTAAACAAAACTAACCTTCCTACTGTTCCCCAGAGTCATACTGGGAAATCTAGTGTACTTCAGTGGAGAGGAAAGGTTGTAGCTCGAGGTTAGTTTTTGCATTATCTTTGTGAACTTAAGAATATTTTATTATTAAATTTTTAACAATTATATGCATTTAGATATATTTTATTCGTATTGTTTGAACGTTCTAATTTCGGATTTAAAAAAATAAATTTTAAATTACATTTTTAAAATTTAAGACGTTGTAATAGTATGATTATTATTTTAATAGACAATAGACAATAAAAAAGACAATAGACAATAGGTGCAGGAGTAGGCCATTCGGCCCTTCGAGCCAGCAGCACCATTCAATGTGATCATGGCTGATCATCCCCAATCAGTACCCAGTTCCTGCCTTCTCCCCATATCCCCTGACTTCGCTATTTTTAAGAGCCCTATCTAGCTCTCTCTTGAAAGCATCCAGAGAACCCGCCTCCACCACCCTCTGAGGCAGAGAATTCCACAGACTCACCACTCTCTGTGAGAAAAAGTGTTTCCTCATCTCCGTTCTAAATGGCTTACTCCTTATTCTTAAACTGTAGCCCCTGGTTCTGGACTCTCCCAACATCGGGAACATGTTTCCTGCCTCTAGCGTGTCCAAACCCTTAACAATCTTATACGTTTCAATGAGATCCCATCTCATCCTTCTAAACTCTAGTGTACAAGCCCAGCTGCTCCATTCTCTCAGCATATGATAGTCCCTCCATCCTGGGAATTAACCTTGTAAACCTGCGCTGCATTCCCTCAATAGCAAGAACTTCTTCCTCAAACTAGGGGACCAAAACTGTACACAATACTCCAGATGTGGTATAACTAGGGCTCTGTACAACTGCAGAAGGACCTCTTTGCTACTATATTCGATTCCTCTTGTTACAAAGGCCAACATGCCATTTGCTTTCATCACTGCCTGCTGTACCTGCATGCTTACTTTCATAGACTGATGAACAAGGACCCCCAGATCCCATTGTACTTCCCCTTTTCCCAACTTGACGCCATTTAGATAGTAATCTGCCTTCCTGTTTTGGCCACCAAAGTGGATAACCTCACATTTATCTGCATTAAACATCATCTGCCATGCATCTGCCCACTCCCCCAACCTGTCCAAGTCACCCTGCATTCTCAGAGCATCCTCCCCACAGTTCACACTGCCACCCAGCTTTGTGTCATCTGCAAATTTGCTAATGTTACTTTGAATCCCTTCATCTAAATCATTGATGTATATTGTAAATAGCTGCAATCCCAGCACCGAGCCTTGCAGTACCCCACTAGTCACTGCCTGCCATTCTGAAAGGGACCTGTTAATCCCTACTCTTTGTTTCCTGTCTGCCAACCACTTCTCTATCCATGTCAGCACTCTACCCCCAGTACCATGTGCCCTAATTTTGCCCATTAATCTCCTATGTGGGACCTTATCAAAAGCTTTCTGAAAGTCCAGGTACACTACATCCACTGGCTCTCCCTTGTCCATTTTCCTAGTTACATCTTCAAAAAATTCCAGAAGATCAGTCAAGCATGATTTCCCCTTCGTACATCCACGCTGACTCGGACCGACCCTGTTACTGCTATCCAAATGTTCGGCTATTTCATCTTTTATAATTGACTCCAGCATCTTCCCCTCCAATGTCAGGCTAACTGGTCTATAATTCCCTGTTTTCTCTCTCCTGCCTTTCTTAAAAAGTGGGATAACATTAGCCACCCTCCAATCCACAGGAACTGATCCTGAGTCTATAGAACATTGGAAAATTATCACCAATGCATCCATGATTTTATAGAGTCTTCAGGGGTCCAACTTTGGTCTTAACTATTTTTTCCTCTTCACATACCTAAAGAAGCTTTTACTATCCTGCTTTATATTCTTGGCTAGCTTACCTTCGTACCTCATCTTTTCTCCCCGTATTGTATTTTGGTTACCTTCTGTTGTTCTTTAAACATTACCCAATCCTCTTGCTTCCCGCTAATCTTTGCTACATTGTACTTCTTCGCTTTAATTTTTATACTGTCCCTGACGTCCCTTGTCAGCCATGGTCGCCCCTTTCTCCCCTTGGAATCTTTCTTCCTCCTAGGAATGAACTAATCCTGCACCTTCTGTATTATTCCTAGTATTTCCTTCTGCTTTTCTGACAATCTCAACTATTTAGTTTTTTAAACAGTTTTGACACTGAAGAGTATGGGTATGACTATCCAATTGCCAAATCATTTTTTGGGGCAGGCATGGCGAAGCTGTTGCATGTGCTGAGTTTTGCTGTGAGTTGTTTTTAAGGACCATTTTGACTGGAGATTTTACAACAGCTAAGTGCCACCCAAGTGGGTAAGGGCATGGTGGAAATGGTTGGTTCACTCCTCGCTGTGGAAGGTTAAACTAAAAATCCCATGTGTTTTTCTTTAACCATGCTCTGGGATTATACTGTATGTTGTATACCATTGCTTTACATCAAGGGGCGATTTTTAATTTCTCATAGATAATTTCACATTCCTTTGTGGCTTCCCCACTCCCTATCTCGGTGGGCTTGTTCAATCCTAAATCTAAGATCTCTACTCTCCTATGATTCCGGCCACCTGCACAATTCCAACTTTGCTTGAACACAGTAGGTGTCAATGCTTTCAGCCACCAAGAACCTAAATTCTTTCCCCGAGCCTACACATTTCTACCTCTTTCCTTTAAAAGTTCCCTTAAAAATAGATATCCCTTTGAGCAATATTTTGGTCAAGTCCCAGTGTGTCTGAATGTGACAGTGCCATTTGTTTGTTGTTTCTGTGTTAGATTTACAATTTTGAACTTGCCGTATTATGCAAAAGAATAAAAATGAAAGGCAGGAAATACTGAACATATGTTGGATCACACCATATATTTTAGGGTAAGGAATACTAATCAGAATTTTTTTTCAGATTTGATGAAAGGTCATTGACCTCAAACTTTTAACTTTTGATTCTCTTTCCTCAAATGTTGGACTGCTTCGCAGTGTTTCCAATATTTTTTGTTTATGTTTCAGATCAGAGTATTGTGCAACTTGCACTTTACAACATTGCAATAGTGACCGCACTCTAAACAAACGCACATAATTTTATGTGAAGTACTTGGGGCTTCCTGAGGTTGGGGGAAAGGATTATGTAAGATCTTGTCTATTTTTTGTTATTGATAGTTATGTTTTTGGTTGCTACGAACTGGATTGAAACAAAACAGTCAAAGACAATTTCATATCTGTATGGTTTCGCTGACTAGAAAGTGGAACCATTTTTCTGAAATAATATCATTAATTAATGACATAACATCTGTCCCAACTCACTGCCATGAATCAGGGGGTGGGAGATTGCAACCTTCACGTGGTCCACCCTGTTTTGACGAATGCAATCAACCTGGTGTGCACAATCAAATAAGATCAAATAGAACAAGTTGTCCTACAACTTTAGGCTGTGCACGCCATACGCAAGAAGAAGAAGGCATGAATCGGGAGCTTAAAAAACTGAGATGCAAATATGCCGAATGCAAATTAATGAAAAAGTTATATTCCTTTTTAGAATCCATCACATAAAATTAATCTTTGTTAATAAAATAGTTTATAGTTTACACTGTGGATAGAAAGTCTTGAAAATTAATTGCAGGTTATATTTTATTGGCAATTTGTTTAATCTTTCAGTAAAACTATTGTCGTTAAATGGTCATGTTTCCCCATAATCACAAATACAATCAGTTACATGTACAATGAAAATATTGCTTGCAGCTGCATCACAGACACAGAGACAGACAGCACACAAATTATACATAAATTATTCAAAATAGTGAAAGGAAAAAGACTATACAGAAACTAGATATTAGTGCAAAGCACAATTAGAAAACAAGTCCATGGTAGTACAAGAGGCAGTCAATGGTGTTTCATGGCCAAAGTAAGATTAGGTTGTAGGAAGGAACTGCAGATGCTAGTTTACACCAAAGACAGACATAAAATGCTGGAGTAACTCAGTGGGTAGGCAGCATCTCTGGAGAAAAGCAAGAGATGAGGCTTTGGGTTGAGACCCTGCACAGGTCAGTTAAAAACCTAATGGTTGTAGGGAAGTCGCTGTTCAAGGTTGTGTGGGATTTCAGATTCTGAACTTTCTGCCCTATGGTAGCAGCTAGAAGAGGGCGTGGTTTGTGGGATTCCTTGATGATAGATGCCTTCTTAAGGCAGCACCTCATGTAGATACTTTTGATATTGGGTCGGCAAGTGTCAGTGATCGACCAGGCTGAGTTCACCAGTCTCTGCAGCCTTTTGCTTTTCAGGGCCTTGGAATTACTGTATCAATGCAACCAGTCAGGATATGTACAATGCATTTGTAGACATTTATTAAGATTATTCAGTGATATGCCAAATCTCTTGAAACTTTTAAGAAAGTAGTGGTATTGGTGCGCTGTCCTCATTGTCACATTTATGTACTGGGCCCAGGATAGGTCAATTGAGATTATTGCCCTGGAATTTGAAGCTGCAACACCTCCAACAGCGGCCAGCGAATGAAAAATGGCACATGGTCTCCAACTTCCTGAAATCAACGATTAGTTTCTTGGCTTTGGTGATTCAGTCAATAACAGTAGTGTCAACGGCGAAATTTATAGATGGCAATGGTACAAAGTGAGTAGAGCGGCGAGCCAAGCACCCATGGAGTGTAAATCGAAGATAGACATAAAATGCTGGAGTAACTCAGTGGGACAGGCAGCATCTCTGGAGAAAAGGAATGGGTGATGTTTTGGGTCGAGACTCTTCTTCGGATCTGGAGTGTACCTGTGTTGATGGTCATTGAGATGTGTTACCAAGCAGCACTGATTAAGGTCTGCTGATGAGGAAATCAAGGATCTCTTTGCAAAGGGAGATGCAGGGTCCCAGTCTTGGAGCTTGGTCTTTGAGTTTGGAGGGGATGATTGTGTTGAATACAAGCTGTAGTTGATGAATAGCAGCTTGACATGTGTTCCTGTTATCCAGATAGTTCAGAGCAGAGTGGAGAACCAGTGAAATGGCATCCATCCACTGTTGAAAACGCCTGTTGTGGCGATGGGCAAAATGAAGCCAATTCTGGTGATTCCTGAGGCAGCAGATGATTCACGCCACAACCAACCTCTTCAAGCACTTCATCATAGCGGATACAAGTGCTCCAAACAGTAGTCATTGTGGCAGGTCACCATGCTTTTGGGCATTGATATGATAGATGTCCTTTGGAATCAAATGGGAACCTCAGACCACAGAAAGTGAGGCAGACAGTTGTTGCTTGCATTTAAAACAAAATTCCCTGAAACTTCAATAGTCACGTCGCATTAATCTTTTATTTAAAATATATCACAATTTAATTACAATTGTGTTATCTAATCTTGCATTCCCAGTACAATTATAGATTGTTTAGTCTTTCTCCTACTAAAACTCCCATTTAAACTTCAGCCAACTGCATGGGAACAATCCTTAGGAGATTTATTTAATACTACTGCCAGCTTGAACCTGAAAAATTGTGGTGGTGCTGAATTTGAAAGATTTTCTTTTTGGAGTGGTCATTTTGCAGAAATTTTCAGAAAGTAGAATGTAAGAGAAAATGTCATTGTCTTTTCACCCCCATCTGTCACCCAGACATTTACAAAAAGCCTGTTTTTCCTTTATCATCATAACTTTTTTGCATATCTTTCATTCATTGTCCTTTATCTCTCCGCATCACCATCTATATCTCTCATTCCCTTAACCCTAACCAGTCTGAAGAAGGCTCTCGATCAGAAACGTCACCCAATCCTTCTCTCCAGAGATGCTGCATGTCCCTCTGAGTTACTCCAGCTTTTTGTGTCTATCTTCGGTTTAAACCAGCGTCTGCAGTTCCTTCCCACACATTTAATCTGGGCTGATTCTGCTGACCGTATCACACTATTTGGTGGGAACTGAAATGTAGTTAAAATCCTTTTCATCTATAACATTTATCACCTCCAATGATACATAAAGAATCTTCTGTCTTGTTTTACAAATATCAGTGTAAACCCAAAACACAATCCCATTCCATTGATATACTTTTCATTGTGGAAAAAGAGCATTTAAGATAAATGAACACAACAGTAATTCCTGGTGGCATCTATACATATTTAACACTTACGTGCACATTTGTTCATTTCCGGTGTTCGGACTCCATAATATCCACTTGGACAAGAAGAGAGACAAACTCCAGTCTGTTTCATCCCATTTCTCTCCAGAGAGAAAAAAAGTCTGGGCATACATGACAGACATCCATTAAACTCAGAACATCGATCACACCCTTTTGGGCAACCTTGGTTCACACCTGTATTTGCTGGAAGGAAGCAAGAATAATTGTTATCTAGTTGGCTTTTAACACTATCCTAAATTTTTACGTATTATTATACATTATGAACGAAATTCTAAGAAACTCAGAATATTCGAGACACATATTCATTATCATTCTTTGCTAATGCAACGAATAGCTGTTAATATGCATTTAATAGTGGTTGATTGGTAGCTGTAAAATATATTGATAATATAAATATACTACTGATACTTAGTTTGCATTTATGGTTGAGGGAGAGCAATCAGAATGTGAAATGCCTCTGTCCAGAGGCTCTTTATAGTCACCAGTTTGCAGCATCAACTATTCTACTATTTTCACCTCCGCTATTTGGAATATGTTAATCTACATGTTAATCAATATTATGGGAAGAATAATCTCCTGGTATCAAGAGGTTGAATGTGTAATTCATTAGTGTGAATGTGACTTTTACAAATTATTTTTTATATTCTGTACAGGAATGTTCTTCCAAATTTTAATACTTCAATAAGACTACACCAATAATATTAACTCTGAGTTGCATTCTTCTTATGTCAAGAATTCCAAATTATTCCAGTCTACCTTCATAATATAGTTATTTAGTTGTTCAGATCAGATCTGTTCGGATCAGTTTATATCAATTCTGTTCATTGTCTCCAACATTTCATTATCTGCTTCATGTCATGCTGACCAGAACTGAAAATTATTTTGACAACGACTCACTCTGACAATGGAGAAGGCCCAGGACAGAAAGGTCAGATTGGGAATAGGAGGGGGAGTTAAAGTGCTGAGCAACCGGGAGATCAGGTAGGTTAAGGTGGACCGAGCGGAGGTGTTCAGCGTAATGATCGCCGAGCCTGCGTTTGGTCTTGCAGATGTTCGGGTCACTCGCCAATTGTTTTGCTAAACGCTGTTTCAGGTGTCAATTTCTGTACATCGGCGAGACCAAGTGCAGGCTCGGCGATCATTTCGCTGAACATCCCCGCCTTAACCTACCTGATCTCCCGGTTGCTCAGCACTTTAATTCCCCATCCCATTCCCAATCTGCCCTTTCTGTCCTGGGCCTCCTCCATTGTCAGAGTGAGGCCCAGTGCAAATTGGAGGAACAGCACCTCATATTTTGCTTGGGTAGCTTACACCCCAGAGGTATGAACATTGACTTCTCTAACTTCAAATAGCCCTTGCTTTCCCTCTCTCTCCATCCCCTCCCCCTTCCCAGTTTTCCCACCAGTCTTACTGTCTCCGACTACATTCTATCTCTGTCCCGCCCACTCCCCTGACATCAGTCTGAAGAAGGGTCTTGACCCGAAACATAACCCATTCCTTCTCTCCAGAGACGCTGCCTGTCCCACTGAGTTACTCCAGCATTTTGTGTCTACCTTTAATCTGCAGTTCTTTCCTAAAACAATAAGTAATATGGGCAAATATAGCACAATATAAATGTGATGTTCTTCATTTAGGTCAGAAGAATAATTTTCACATTAGAAAGTGAACAAAGTATGATTCTCCAAATAATTTAGATGTGTTTGTACGTAATCACAGTTAACATGCAGATGAGAAAAGCAAGTTTAAATGGAATTTCTCTGCTCGTCTTTATTGGGAAAGGACTGGCTACAATTGGACAGACTTAGGTGATACTACCCCTGGCGTTCACAACTACAAAACTCTCTGTAGTTTACTCTCCCTACTGAAAATATTACACTTACCTTGACACGATGAAGATTCAATCCCAGGGTGAATAGGTAGCCTTATGAAGAGTGATTGAATATAATGGGTCTACTAGATTTAGAATTAGAAGGACTTTAATAGAAGAACACGAGAGCCCTGAGAGAATTTGGCATAGCCAATGTTGCAAAGTTAGCTCTCTCAGGTGGAGAGTCTAGAATTAGGAGTCCTAGAATAAGAGATCAAAGAAAATAGGAGGAAATGTGTTCACTCAGTAGCTTGTGATTCCTTGGATTATTGTACTTTCGATGTCTTTGTGATTGTGTAAATTCAAAGTTAAAAAACATACAATGCATTCAGAAAGTCTTCAGACCCCTTCACCTTTTCCACATTTTGTTACGTTACAGCCTTATTCTAAAATTGATGAAATTCATTGTTTTTTATCATCATTCTACACACAATGCCTCGGAATGAAGCGAAAACAGGTTTTTAGACATTTTCTCACAGTAATTTAAAAAAAACCCTGAAATATCACATTTACATAAGTATTCAATTGATTGGAGTCCATCAGTGGTAAATTAAATTGATTGGACATGATTTGGAAAGGCGCACACCTGTCTATATAAGGTCCCACAGTTGATGTTGCATGTCAGAGCAAAAACCAAGTCATGAAGACGAAGGAATTGTCCGTAGACCTCCGAGACAGGATTGTGTTGAGACACAGATCTGGGGAAGGGTATAAAACAATTTCTGCAGCATTGCAGGTCCCGAAGAGCACAGTGGCCACCGTCATTCTTAAATGGAAGAACTTTGGAACCACCAGGTCTCTTCATAGAGCTGGCTGCCCGGCCAGCTGAGCAATTGGGGGAGAAGGGCCTTGGTCAGGGAGGTGACCAAGAACCCGATGGTCACTCTGACAGAGCTCCAGAGGTCCTCTGTGGACTTGGGAGAACCTTCCAGAAGGAGAACTATATCTGCAGCACTCCACCAATCAGGCCTTTATGGTAGAGTGGCCTGACGGAAGCCACTCCTCAGTAAAAGGCACATGTCAGCCCGCCTGGAGTTTGCCAAAAGGCACCTAAAGAACTCTCTGACCATGAGAAACAAGATTCTCTGGTCTGATGAAACCAAAATTGAACTCTTTAGCCTGAATGCCAAGGGTCACGTCTGGAGGAAACCAGGGACCGCTCATCATCTGGCCAATACCATACCTACGGTGAAGCATGGTGGTGGCAGCATCATGCTGGGGGGATATTTTTCAGTAGCAGGAACTGGGTGACTAGTCAGGATTGCGGGAAAGATGAACGGAGCAAATACACAGAGATCCTTGATGAAAAGCTGCTCCAGAGTGTTCTGGACCTCAGACTGGGGGCGGAGGTTCACCTTTCAACAGGACAATGACCCTAAGCACACAGCCAAGACAACACAGGAGTGGCTTCATGACAAGTCTGTGAATGTCCTTGAGTAGCCCAGCCAGAGCCTGGATCGAACATCTCTGGAGGGACCTGAAAATAGCTGTGCATCGATGCTCCCCATCCAACCTGACAGAGTTTGAGAGGATCTGAATAGAAGAATGAGAGACATTACCCAAATACAGGTGTGGCAAGCTTGTAGCATTATAACCAAGAAGACTTGAGGCTGTAATCACTGCCATAGGTGTCTCAACAAAGTACTGAGTACTTGTATCTGAATACTTATGTAAATGTGATATTTCAGTTATTTCTTTTTAATTACTTTGCAAACATTTCTAAACACTTGTTTTTGCTTTTTTATTATGGGGTATTGTGTGTAGATGGATGATAAAAAAAAGTATTTAACCCATTTTCGAATAAGGCTATAACGTAACAAAATGTGGAAAAAGTGAAGGGGTCTGAATACTTTCTGAATGCGCTATTGAAACATAGAAAAAGAGGTGCAGGAGCAGGCCATTTGGCTCTTCGAGCCAGCACCGCTAATCAATATGATTATAGCTGATCATCCAAAATCAGTACCCAGTTCCTGCTTTTTCCCCATATCCCTTGACTCCTTTAGCCCTCAAAGCTAAATCCAACTATCCCTTGATTATTAAATCCAAAGGCAATCAAAGGATTTCGAGATTGGGTGCAAAAGTCGATTAGGTCAATGTTCAGACATGGTCTTATTGCAAGGATGATGTTCCTTGTTCCTATTTATAATAGAGGGTAGCCAGTGAGAACCCGATTGTACCGCTGCTGGCAAATTCATTTCACTTGTACTTTATGTGCAATGTGTCAAATAAGATTGATTGATTGATTGATTGATTGAAAAGGTTTACGAGTTTGGTTAGGCCTCATTTGGAGTATTGTGGAGGATCTGGTTGACCCATTATAGGGAGGACGGAGACAGTGCAGAAGAGGTTTGCCAGAATGCTGCCTGGATTAGAGAGTATTAGCTATAAAGAAAGGTTGGAAAAACTTGCTTTCGAACATTTCTTCTAGGATGGCAATGTCAATGCCAAGATGCCATAGCTTTGTGGTGAGAGAGGCAACGTTTAAAGAAGATATGTGGGGCGATTATTTTATACAGAGGGTTGTGAGTTTCTGGAGAAAGCTGCCAGAGGGTGGTGGTGGCACCACATACAATATTGGCATTTAAGAAGCTGTTAGATAAGCACACAGATATGCAAGGAATGCAGAAATGTGGATCATGTACAAACAGAGATGATTGGATTACCCTGACATCATGTTTGGCATGGATATTGTAAGCTGAAGGGCCAGTTCCCATTCTATCCTGTGCTTTGTCCTATGTTATGGAAATTGAACTAGATAGTCGGTGACGTTAAGGATTATGGTGTTGCAACTTGTCTTAATTGAATAACACTAAAAATGTATTCAAATAATTGCAACAAAAAAAGTACACTGTGGATGCTTTCTTTAGTACATCCATTAGGTATCTGTGTTTGGGCAAAATCTTTTTCTCTGCCTTTTGATGATGGGTCTCAAAATATCCAACACAGATATTAGTACTTTCCTAATGCAAAACAAGAATAGCTTAAATGCCTTATTGTTACCATAATTATTTACTGGAATTCCTGTGGCAACATTTTCAATTATCTTTAAGGCAAACTCCTCAGCTGCAGTATTGAAGACTTGTATTTCAGAGTTATAATATTGGAATCTATTTGATAATGTGAAAATCGTTGAGGTGCATCCTGTCCCAAAGGCTAGACAAATCCAATTCAACTAATTATTCTTTAATAATCCACTCATGGAGCAGCTTGTGTTTCACCTAGGACCATTCATCACCAGAACTCATCACATCAGCACCAGCCCCATATAACATGGAAGCAGCAATTTACTGAATGTGGCATTAAGGAGGTACATAGTACAGTACAGTGTAGTACAACACAGGAACAGGGCTTTCCACCCACAATGTCCATTTTGAACATGATTCTAAATGAAACTCTGCTTGCATATGATCCATATCCCTCCATTCCCTACATATCCTTGTGCTTATCTAAAAACCTCTTAAATGCCACTATTATATCTGCCTCCACTATCACCCCTGCCAGCATTTTCCAGGCATCCACCACACTCTGTTTAAACAAAACTTGCCCTGCACATCTGTATACAAATAAAACTCTGATCTTGTGCTCTTCCAGTTTGTGCAGTTTTTCTATATGCGCAAAAACAGTATGTGATAGCGCTGCGATTTTTCGTCAGCTCACTCACTATTCTCTTGTGCTGCAAGTGCAACACGTTTTGTTCCGATCAGTAGTATATTGTAAAGGCAAGGTTTTTAAATCGTAAAAACCGCTCGTGCACAGATTGATCTCCTCCCCTGCCAGTCAGCGCCACGCGGATTGGTCTCTTCTCCGGTCACTCCCCGGGCCGGTCCGCCCCTTCCTGTACCATCGCATCTTTACTGGAGCTGAGGGATGCTGCGGGTGGCTGGCGAAGGTCTCCAACTGGACACAATTTTCGGAGGGACCGGAAGCGGCACGAAGTTGCAGATGTTGCCAAGCGGAAAGTCTGATCCCGGCAGAGAAGAGCGTCCAATGCCCGCTGTGAATCCCAAATGCACTGCCATCGCAACGCCCTGCAGCTCCAGCCCCTTCCCCTCTGGCCCCCCCTCACTGGCTCCTGCCCCCCTACCCCGTGATACCCCCTCTCTCCCATGGTTCTTCCCCGTGTTTTCTCCAAGCCCACCCCTACACCCACTCCCCTCACGCCAGGCACGGCCATAGCTGCTGGTGCTTTAGGGCCGAGCCGAGGATCCGAGGCCTGGGTCTAAGGTCGCTGATGGCTGATGCTCCTCTGGGTCACGCAAGAAGGAAGAGGAGCGGCAACCTCGAGATCCTGGGGAGGGAGAGTGGGGGAGGAGAGGGGATGGAGAGAGAGCAGGGGAGTAGGGAAGGGAGAGGAGTTATGGAGGGAGGCAGTGACTGAGGGGAGGGAAAAGAGGTGAGAGTTTGGGAGAGGGAAAAGAGGAGGGAGAGTGGGTGAGGAGGGGATTAGAGGAGGGGGGAGTGAGGCAAGTGGGGAATAGTGGGGGAGGTGAGGAGCGATAGTGGGGGGGGCTAGGAGGAGGTGAGGAGTGGGGGAGGTGAGGGATAGGAGGGTGGTAGGGAGTGGAGAGGAGTTATGGAGGGAGGGAGTGACTGCGGGTAGGGAAAAGCAGAGGGAGAGAGGTGAGGGAAAGATTGGGAGAGAGGAGGAGGAGAGGGTAAAGAAGGAGGGTGAAGAGGAGGGAGAGAGGGTGCTAGAGATGAGGGGAAATGAGCTGCACCCGTGCAGTTAGGGGCTATGGGTGAGTGGTGGAATATTGCATTGGGGGACCAACGGGTCCCACTTAGATTAGTCTTCTTTAAATTGTGCCCCTCTCACCTTAAAGTTATGCCCTCTAGTCTTTGACAATTCCAGTCTGGGGAAAAGGTTCTGGGTCTACACTATCTGTACATCTCAAAATTGTATTACTTATATCAGGTCTCCTCTCAACCTCCGAGGTTCCAGAGAAAAGGAGTTCTGGTGAAACTGAAATTAATGGAAATCTGGGGGGAAACACCCTAATGATGGAGTAATACTTTGCACATGAGAACGACCTTAATTTTCGAATGTCCACCAATTCAATCCTAAACTATCTCTGCAGGAGCTCCTCAGAACAGTATTGTAGGCCCAATATGAATATTCTCCAATGACTGACAATGTTTAATCCTACTTCCAAATCTTCTGCAAATGAAGCAACAAAACCTAGACAGCATTTAAGTAGGGGCTGATAAGTAGCAATTAATATTATTGCCACATGTGCCAAGCAGATTATCTCTAACAAGAGTTTATCTACCTTGATTTTCAATGGCATTACTGCCACTATGGGATATATAATTGATGAGGACAACAGTACTTTAGACTACCTTTGTAACATCGTGTCTCCACCTACTGACGCACTGAGCAAAACACAAAGTGCAGGTCAGGCACCATCTGCAGAGGGAATCGATGGGCATGTTTTGGGTCGGGATCCTTATTCAGAAGTAAAGCTCTCCTACTGACACACTGAATTCATTCCAGTATCTACAAGGAGCAAAGTCGGAGGTGTGATGGAATACTCACAAATCAGCTGCACAACACACAAGTTCAATAATATCCTGGAAAAAGCAGTCGGGCATTTTGGCTGGAAACCCATGCACCATCATACATATTATCTCACTGTGTACCATCTACCAAATACTAAGTTACTCACCTAAGTTATTCTGAGCACACCTCCCAAACCCATGACCTCTATCACTAAGAAGGACAAGGGCAGTGGGTACATGAGAACACCAACTGGTTCGCCTCAAGTTTACATACCATCCTACTATGGAGAAATAGTCTCATCATTGCTGGGTCTAAATCCTGGAAGGCTTGACCACAATGGAACTGTGGGATAATCATCACCAGATTATCGGAAAGAGAGATCACTATAATTTTTTTAAGGGCAATTAGAGATGGCCATTAAATACTGCCCTTGCTGGTTGCTCCCACTTCCAGAAAACATGAATAAAATATCTAGCAGATCAACTTGAAACATATGAAACCATATGTTAAGATGTTAACATGTTTAATGTGGTAAAACAAAATATAGATCCAATTTATTTAAGATGTAAAACATTTTGAAGTTTTCAATCTTTTCAGGGTTTCCTTTTAGATAAACTAAGTCAAGATAATTACCTAGTCTATCATTTGAAATTTATTTGTAATTAAATAGATAATTTGGAGCTTGCCTCAAAGATGAAGTGGTGTTTAAAGCAAAACTAAATATTTCAATGAAGTGAGCTCCACATAGGCATCTGAATTTTTAAGAACTGTTTCCTGGGAACATCGACTTCTAAACAAAGCCTCAAGTTAATTAGAAAAAGATTCAATTGAATATAACTGAGCAACCCATGGAAATCCAATGAAAGGGGGGAACAAAAATCAGAAAATCAAAGTGTCTTTGCAGTAAACACGTGGATGCATTGCAGCTTAAATAGATCATTTGGAACCCAAAGCCTTGTGAGAACTTGGGACTCAGTTTTGTTGCTTTTATTTGACTAGAGAGGGCACGATAACTTGCTGAAGAAGGGACATTTAAGAAGTGTTGCACTTCATGTCAATTTAAATGACCGTTCATAAAATTTCCATTGGCAATGATTATGAAGTTAGCAAATAACTACCTATCCACTCATTTAAAGGCGCGCATTGGTAGCTCAGGGAAAATTTGGTATAATTGGTAGCCCTGATAAAACTAACAGGAAACAAAAACCTTTCTTTTCGCCCAAGGCCAGTGGGAGCTATCTCACAGTCAACTTATTATAAATAATTCTTCTTTTAATACGCTTTCACACCACGTGCTAAGATATAGATTTTCCCAGACATCAAAATGTTGCTGGGAGTAAGTTTCCTCTCGTGGTATAATCTAGAACTAAGGGGCGTCGTTTCAGTATTAGAGGTTCTCCCACTGAAAATGGAAATGAAGAGGAAGTTCTTGTGGAGTGTCTTTGCAATCCTCTGTCTCAAGAGAATTATTGATGCTAAATGAATGAATATATTCAATGCTGAGACAGATTGTCTATTAGGGAATCCAGGGTTATGGGGAACAGACAGGAAATCGGAACTGAAGCCAAGATCACATCAGCGGTGGTTTATTGAATGGCGGAGCTGGCTCCAGGGAGAATGCGGCCTATGCCTGCTCCTATCTTGTTTTTAAAAAAAAGCACAACACAAAATTTATTAAGCCTCAAAAGCACAGCCAACTTTCTGCGTATTTTAAAATCTTTATCACATCACAGTTAACTTCAGACTCTACCCGCTTTAACCTCAGAGCAATTTGCATTGGCTTCCTGCAGGGGTCTCGTGCTGTTTAACTAGAGTGGGCTCGAAAAGAGTTTCAGAACAATATTTTGTATTCAATTTCCACTTTGTCTCGGTATAAAATGATGATTAAACCTCCACAAAGCTGAAAGTCATGCACAAATTTTCGCTTAACGTTTGCCCCGAGGTTTAGGTAGGTGCTAACTGAGTTTTTCCTATGATCAGGTGTACTTGGGTGGTGTTTATAATATACCCTCTGAACATTTACTGTTGTTCATTTATACCACACGTGTAATTTCACGAACACGGTACCAATCACTTGAAATTGATTTGCATTAAATATCCATCATTTTCCCTGACGCATGGCTGTCCTGTGCCCCCCTGTAAGAGTTACTCAGCAGACATAGCAATATCCCCATTTTAAGGAATACCTCAGTCATATTTAAATGGGCCAGTTGAGGGAGGATCTTATAGAAACTTTCAAACTTACAAACCCCATAAGAAACATACAGAATTCTTAAGGGGTTGGACAGGCTAGATGCAGGAAGATTGTTCCCGATGTTGGGGAAGTCCAGAACAAGGGGTCACAGTTTAAGGATAAGGGGGAAGTCTTTTAGGACCGAGCTGAGAAAATTTTTCACACAGAGTGGTGAATCTGTGGAATTCTCTGGCACAGAAGGTAGTTGAGGCCAGTTCATTGGCTATATTTAAGAGGGAGTTAGATGTGTCCCTTGTGGCTAAAGGGATCAGGGGGTATGGAGAGAAGGCAGGTACAGGATACTGAGTTGGATGATCAGCCATGATCATATTGAATGACGGTGGTAGCACGAAGGGCCGAATGGCCTACTCCTGCACCTATTTTCTATGTTTCTATGTTCTGTGGATCTCATGCGATGCAATTGAGAACACGGTATCTGGAAGCGAATGCACAGGGTAAGCACGCGGCTTGTGGATTCAGGTCTCCGTGGACCCATCACACATTTATATGGCGAGTTCCAACAGAGAGCAGGGTTTGTTTAAAGCACCAGTACTACAGTATTAGCAACTGGTGCGATTCACGTGTATTTATTACTGGGAACAAATGTAAACAAAAGTTACACTTTAAACATCAGTGACAACTTTGACCCGTCCATAAATTTACATTAAATGCAGAAAACTGGTAAAACGTTCAATTTGAAGTATGTATTCTCCAGCCCTGGACACTAGGTCATGTATACACCGCTGCAGTGGGAGTCCCCAAACTTAAAGTAAACATATCGTCTTTTATACATGCTGGATTCAAGGTGTATGATAATGTTTTTTTAATTGATAGTTGTGTGGCTTTCTCGCCCTTTCAAAAAACAGGTATTAGTTAACTAAAGATTATTAAAGCAAATGTTGTTAATATTTCAGCCTTCCATGTCGATCTAAATGAACATTGCCCAGAAGACCACAGACATTGGCTGTCCAGCTTGTGCAACAAAAAAAAAGCAATGTTGTTATTGTAATAGGAACTGTTGTTGTGTTTGGACCTCACCATCCCAGGGCTCGAAGAGGAACGCTATGAATCACTTTTATCGCCCAAAATGTCAGTGGAAGCAATAAGTGGAGCAAAACGCTGCACAAAAAAAGAACTACGACAATGTTATACAACTGTTGAGTTTTGAAAAGGCTAAAAATAATGTGTTTCCCACGGTGAAATTGATTAGGAATAAAGAATGGTGTGGGGACAGAGAGATTGGTTTGTAATTTTACCCCAGCCCGCTGAGATCCTCCAGCACGGTGTGGGTTGCCCAACATAAAATAATCCCAGTTTGTAGAGGCATGTTACTTACAGCATCCGGACAAGACTATGAATCAAATACGGTTATCCGAATACTGGTTGTAAAAAAATTAAAACAGCAGACATTTTCGATGAACAAGCGTCAAACGTTTATTTCTAAACAAGCAAACCAGCTGTGGGGATGTTATTTATGGAGTTCAGCTCCTTAGAACTGTTCTTTTTGGTGACATGCGAATGTGTTTTTTCATTAATCTGCGTTTAATTCCTGCTTGTAAGTGAACACATTTGAAATGGATCCTGCTCTCAAATCAAGATTCTTGCAATCTTGAGCCAGTCGGTTGTTGCTAAACGTTTGTGGATCGAAGGACGAGGAAAGATTCAGGGCCTGGGGAAGTAGGTAGGGTTGATGCTACGGTGGGGATGATGATTTATCCACATCTCTTCTCCCAATGGCGTCCAATTCAAATCACCACAAAAGGTTCAAATATCTTGCCAAAATGGACATTATCTTGAGAAAAATTCTCAAACAAATGTTTCTGACATAATGCAAATACATCCAGGGTTTAAGCGGGCGTCGATACCACGGTACCTTCGGCCCGAAAAGTGGCCTATTTCCTTCTCCATAGATGCTGCTGCACCCGCTGAGCTGCTTCAGCATTTTTGTGTACCTCCTGTCTGTATATATGTCTAGCACCAGTCACTAAGACTCCAAAAACCTTATAAACTATTATTACTTATTATTCTCTACACGGCTTGGAGATAAATATTCTTGCTTTATATGGACAAATTTGAACGTTTTTTTAAATCTAGCGACAGGTGGGAGGCTGTGTTACTCACATGGTATATTAGGTTTAAAAAAAACGCGCAATGCTTCACGCAACTTTCGAGCCATATTTACGACTAGCTCTTCTATACAGTATAAACTTTATTTTAATGGCGGGGGTATATCCCTGTGTAAGGCGGTCTGTACCAAGTTCCATATTTTGCTATCCGAACCATGCCTCCCTCACAGATCGGGATCTCAGTGTAATTGTGTTAAGGTTTTTGAGTGCTTTGAAGACAATTGAATCTCAGCTGTATGTTAATCATCGGCTCAATGTTAGGCAAATCCAATGGGATTGGAGACAATTTCCTCTCATCGAGGACTTTAGCCATTTGGGAATGATTCTGACTTTTACCCCTAGGCTAATCTCTTGCTGCTGAGTGCCATCAGTCAAACGCCCGCAGCTTCATTATATTTACATCGACCAAGCACAGATATAATAATCACTGGACATTTAATACCACGGACTGGACGATATCATCCCCCAATTAATCATTGCTGAGGCCATTAAGCGACCATGTCAGCATCAGAACATTAGTAAATACTCGGTCCATCCCGCGAGTTTGGTTGTATTGTTTAAAGAGTAAGTGTTGTTCATCAAAGAAACCAGTAAAAACCCCTGCATCTCCAGCCGAAACCTAAGAGCACAGATCTATTTATGCTGAACGACCTCACACTAATAAACTCGAACACGATTAGATGAGAGAATGGGGAGCACGGTTTCTAATGAGGCTTGCCTCCGCCCTCTTCATTCGCAGGTATAACAAAGGGGAAGGTGCCTGTAGCTGCCTGTGGTCAAAATATCCATTGCATTTCCAAAACATGTTTTGATTTGGTTTAGAAAATTAACTCAAGTGAAGGGAAAGAAGTGCATACGCACTCTTCCTCTTGCGTGATTACTTTCGGAGATAAAGGTGGGCTTTCAAAACCAGCATCTTTACAGGGCGTGTGTGCGTGAGCTCTTAGGGCCTGGCTTTAAATCCTAACTCTCTCTTAGTCCGCAACGCTGAAATGAGATAACTTGTGGTATCAACTCGAGAATTGAGATATTTAAAATAAGATGAATCAGATTCAATTCACTTTCTGACTATTTTAACAATACATTTCTGAAGTGCTGATCGCATGTTGCCAACAAAATGATCCTGAATACTGATTGTTATGTTACCTTCACATACGTTAACATTACATAAATTCTAGCGTCATTTCTACTAAGGTCAGCGTTATCTGTGTTAGAAAATAAAACCTTCCTCACCAGAATCGCAATGGGCTGGGAGCTGTGATTATATTGACTGATTATAGACGATTAAACAAAATGCTTCCTATGGGCATTAATGGAATTTCAGGCCTCTATGTAAACGGGTCACTTTTTTCAGGGAGTGTCTAGTAACATGATAGTAGGACATGCCCCTACATAAGGCTCTCCTCTCGCCAGCACGTTTAGAAATAACATTTTACAACGCAAGATGTCGCAGTAGGTGTGGGTTTAACAGGATCACAGATATAATGAAATGGAAAACCAAGTCTGAGCTCAGGACAGGCCTTCGAACTGTGATTACTGGCGTAGCCAGTTCGCGGGAATGATCCTCTGCAACAGGGGAGCTAACCGAGAGTGTCCACTGCAGGGCAAGGCACGTGGGCAGGGGGTGGGATACCTCAAACACAGTGCAATGAATGTAAAATAGGACCCCAGCGACTGGTCCCATTCTCTCATGTGTAGACCTTGAGGACCGAAGGTAAACATGAGTCTGAAGAAGGGGTTCGGCCCGAAACGTTGCCTATTTCCTTCGCTCCATAGATGCTGCTGCACCCGCTCAGTTTCTCCAGCACTTTTGTCTACCTCCCATTTGTAGATGCTGTTCCCCAGCACTGGTCCCACAAAAGAGAAGTGCTGAGAAGTTGCTTCACTCGTACGGTATTTTTAAAGAGGCTGGAGCGAATGGCAGAAACAGTTCCTGCAGAACAGCGCTCGCAACTAAGCCTGGTTTGGGGTTCCACAGTACAGGGCATGTAAAACCCGAATATGAATGATGTTCCCAGAGGTATGGTGCGGCTGGGATTGTTGACTAATGTGTCATATGCAGTAAGGATTTAGACTCGTTGCTCACCGACTCCTTATGGACGAGTCCAATCCCTTACTGCTTCATTCATGAATGTTCCCCTGGTCAGTGAACTTTCTTCTCTCCCTTTCCAAGATCGTTTCTCCGGGCGCTGCTTCTTCCCAACCCCTACCCCCGCCCTCACTTCCCTTCCTTCCTTCCCCTCCCCATCCATTGCCCGCTGAAATCTCGCCTTTTGAGTAACTTAGTCAAAGGATTGAAAAGTAATATTTTGACTTTTTTTTCTCCTGCTTCCTGGATTTGTAAAATCCAAAGCTGGACAGTACTACACGCTACGTCTACCTCTTCGCCTTTCTTGGCTTCGCTTCTTTCCCTTTGATTCCCAGTAATAACAGATGACAATGTGAGCTGGCTTGCAGTTAATGGCATGCAAACTATTTATTTACGTGGAATTAGGTGCGTAAGTAGTCGCCACTAAGTTATGCATTTCTGAGATATTGAAAGCAAAGATATGTTGAAAAAAGAGAAACATGAAACATCTTCACACGCAGAGGATAACGTGCACATACTAGATGGGTTGCCTTTTAAAAAATGTGGAATGGGGGAGGGGTGAAAGCTATTAGATAGCCGCATCTCGAGCTCTGGTTGCTCTACAATTGTGTTTCCTTCCGAAAGTCTCAACACGAGAAGGGCGCCCAGTTTGTTTCCCTCCCTCAGTGTGGGCCATTTGATCACAGATGATCACACGAATATGGGAAACTTCAAGCGTAAGAAAGAGTTTATCCAGATTTTGATCACTGATTTAATTATGATGGGGCTCGTTCTTCCTAGATTTAGTAATCTATAATAATAAGACTGGGCCGGGAATGAGATGTGCTAAAATCGGCAAACGGTAAATCCGAAGCACCTTTTATTTCGAGAAAAAGCCGATAGTTTAATCGATCTTTCTGATTCTATATCAATCATCTGCAAAAAAATTGTGGATCATCCACAACACACGTCTTGCGTTTAACCAGCAGACCTTTGGCATTTTTGATATTGAATGACATTAACGGATAGAGTGTTATGAATACTTATATTCCAAAGAAAAGAAACATCCCGACTAGCGTCTAACATCTTCTTAATTTTATGGAAACGGAGATATATTCTATTTCAGTTTACACACTGCACTAAGGGGTAGAAGTCCAGCTGCGAGGAGTGTCTGTCAGTAAGTTTCAGATTACATGTAGTTGACCAAAGAAATAGTCTGCAGTCAAACAGAAGAAGCGCATTAGCTTCACGATCTCAGGGCGATAAGCGAAGTGTGTCGAATACAAAAAAACGTTCTCAGCCGCAAAGCTCCATCTGATGAAGAAATAGGCGCTTATTGGTCCGACTTTGGTGAACTGATTACCCGTACCCTTGACCTACAAGTTTTTTTCCTCGAAATATTCTCGGGCGAAAAAGGGATGCTTTTGAGCATTTGGGTGGTGGCAATGTGTATTGCCATATGGATCGCTTGGCAGGTACTCAGGATGGTTTCAACTTAAGGTAGTTCACACCCAATCGAAACTCCGGGAGAAGAAGACAGGGATGGATCCCCAATATCCAGTTAACTTTATTTAATTAAACATCTCCAACAAAGTGACACACTGTACATCGTTCCCCTTCAGTGCATGTACTGACCTCTTCTATTCTTTTTGTAAACCTGTTTTTTTAAGTCTAGCTATTAAAATCAGAAGATTACTGGTTTGACATCTACCCCGAGTCATTGGTTCGCTGATTGCTCAGCGTTGAAACTGATCTGTAATTGACAAGCGTCTCGTTGTGAAAGGAATCCCGCCGCCGTTTGAAACCAATGGCGAAATTGTATTAAGCTCACTACAAAGTTTTAATTACTATTTTCCCCCACTGGCCATGGGAGCCTCGTTTCAACGGATTGGGAGAGCGGCGAATGGGAACTAAGGACACAGCGTTTTTTTTTTAAAGAGTATCTCTTGAAGATCATACACTGTTTAGCGATTATTACAATTAACGTATTGAAGTATCCACTGACAGAAAAGTTAACTGAAATCCTCCACAAAGTGTCTTAGTACTGCGACGAAAGTCTGAATTTAAACGACACAATTTGAATGGGAAGCTGAGGTACAGACAGGGGGAATAAATAAAATAAATGTAGATGGAAACTTAAACAGGTGTAACAGTAATAAAAAAAATCAAACTTACTTCGTCTGTGGCGCCTTCCTCTGGAGGCGTTTTGGCTGCCAATGTATTCCATACAGTTTAATAAAATTAGAACCACAGAAATCAGTTGAAATTGCATAGTAACCTGCGGGTGATGGCTCCTGAAAGCAACTACTGCAGTAACTCGGAGCACACTCGAGGGGGAAAATTCCAGGATATCCTCGGCCGCACAATCAGGCACTGGTTATTGATGCAGATGCGAACAAAAAAAGTCAAATTTATAATGCTACAACTTGTAGACAGATCTGATGGAGGGCCCCGGCATCACTGGCCCGAGTTGTATGTAACATCTTGCAGCCAAGTGTTTTGGAACCCTCTTCATAGAACTCGCAGTGCCGGGGTCTCACCTCTTTAAAGAGCAACGCCTTGGACAGTCCCGGACCAGGTCCCGTCAACATCTGCTCTGCCGACACCCCTTAAAAACTGTCACATTTAACACCTTCACAGCCATCCAGTTTTCAGCCGTCTGAACAAATGCCAATTTTTTTTTCAAAACTTGGGTAAGCCTTTCTGGAATAATGTTCTAGCTATCTGATTGCAGTTCATCCAGATCCTTAAATCACAGGAAAAAATCATAGATCAGCAGACTAACTGAAAGAACAGCACCATTTTTTAAAACTAAACAGGCCTTTCAGTTTTGTTTTAATCAGATTTGGTTTTGTGCCATTTCCCCTTAACACTTTTAAAGAAAAAGGCGATGGAAAATATATTCAGACTTTCCGCACTCTGCATAAGCCAATCCAAGCCCTCTCCAGTATTACGGGAATTGTTGAGATCTTGCTTGTGCCCGAGGTCTTGATAATGCCAACTTTCACGGTGCCGCCGCACTCAACGTCTTCGGAGCCTCACCAGTCATTACCTCCAATCGCTGGACATCTGTAGGTTATTTACAGAGTTGCTGCCTTCTCTCGCTCGCTCAATGAGAGTGGGTGTGAAGCGTGTATGCAGCTGAGCGCTGAGATTTCTCTCAGCACAGCGTTGCTGTCCTTCGCACTCTTGAGGGCGATATGACTGAAGGGAACGGGACCAGGCAGATCATATGACGTGAGTTGGCGCTGTGAACCACCACTGGCCAGTATAAGGCTCTGTCTACTATATTTGTCTTTTTTCAGTAAATATGGACTGGCCTCGCCCCTTCTGCTGATTGAATTCTCCACTGATTTCATTAACTCCGCTAATACCGCACACTCTTTCTTGGACAGTTAATAGACTGTTGTGGTCATTTTATATCTTTGAAGAAAGTGCTAACTGATACACTATCCCATGAACGCAATTCCATCTTCACCAGAATATTCTCGCTCACCAAGGGTGAGAAGAAGAAAATGAATCTTGTTCCGTGCAGAGGAATTGGTATCAGAGCAAAACGGAATAAACGAGGGCATGCGGATGATTCAGTCGTTATTGAGGCTATGTTTTCAGTGCAAACTATATCGCACGCATGCACTTTTCAATGGTGCATTTTAAAGGCTGTATTTAAGGGAGGATACATTTTTTAAATTAATTTTTCTCAAATTTTGATTATTAAAGGGACAAATAGTAAACTTCTGATGCGTCGGGATTCATGAAGCAGGAAATTGTTGACAATAATAGCAAAACGATACCAAACAGTTGAACAAATACAGCCCCGCAGTCCGTAATCACTTACATTGCCTGTTAATCATGTAATGAACATGATTATATGTCCCATGGAATGCATATGAAACCTGTGCGGTTATTGTACCCTTTCCGTGAAATTAAGAGCAAGATAGATGTAGATGCTATTTGCGTGAAATTAGAGAAGTAACTGTTAAGTCGAGGCACTGGTGACATAACGTGTCATGTTCCACTTGCGAAGTTTACAGCTCAACACTATGAGCATAGAAACAAAGAAATAGAGAAAATAGGTGCAGGAGGAGGCCATTCGGCCCTTCGAGCCAGCACCGCCATTCATTGCGATTATGGCTGATCGTCCCCAATCAATAACCCTTGTCTGCTGCCTTCTCCCCACATCCCTTGATTCCACTAGTCCCTAGAGCTCTATCTAACTCTCTCTTAAATCCATCTAGTAATTTGGCCTCCACTGCCATCTGTGGCAGGGAATTCCACAAATTCACAACTCTCTGGGTGAAAAAGTTATTTCTCACCTCAGTCTTAAATGGCCTCCCCTTTATTCTAAGACTGTGGCCCCTGGTACTGGACGCGACCAACATTGAGAACATTTTTCCTGCATCTAGCTTGTCCAGTCCTTTTATAATTTTATATGTTTCTATAAGAACCCCCTCATCCTTCTAAACGCCAGTGAATACAAGCCTAAATCTTTCCTCATATGACAGTCCCGCCATCCCAGGGAGCAATCTCGTGAACCTACGTTGCACTGCCTCAATCACAATATTTCCTCCAATTAGGAGACCAAAACTGTACGTAATCCAGGTGTGGTCTTACAAGAGCCTTATACAACTGCAGAAGAACCTCTCTACTCCTATACTGAAATACTCTTGTTATGAAGGCCAACATTCCATTAACTTTCTTCACTGCCTGCTGTACCTGCACGCCAGCTTTCAGTGACTGCTGTACAAGGACACCCAGGTTTCGCTTTACCTCCCCCATACCTAACCTAACCCCATTGAGATAATAATCTGCCCCCTTGTTTTTGCCACCAAAGTGGATTACTTCACATTTATCTATGTTATACTGCATCTGCCACGCATCTGCCCACTCACTCAACCTGTCCAGGTCACCCTGCAACCTCCTAACATCCTCTTCACAGTTCACACTGCCTCCCAGCTCTTTGTCATCCGCAAACTTGCTAGTGTTGCTCCTAGTTCCCTCTTCCAAATCATTAATATATATGGTAAACAGTTGTGGCCCCAACACCGATCCTTGCGGCACTCCACACGTCACTGCCTGCCATTCTGCGGCACTCCACTCGCCACTGCCTGCCATTCTGAAAAGGACTCGTTCACTCCTACTCTTTGTTTCCTGTCTGCCAACCAATTTTCTATCCACGTCAACACGCTACCCCCAATACCATGTGCTCTAATTTCAGTCACCCGTCTCCCGTGCGGAACCTTATCAAAGGCTTTCTGAAAGTCTAAATACACTACATCCACTGGCACCCTTTCATCCATTTTACTTGTCGCATCCTCAAAAAATTCCAGAAGATTAGTCAAGCATGATTTCTCTTTCATAAATCCATGTTGACTTGAACTAATCCGTTTACTGCCATCCAAATGCCCCATTATTACCTCTTTAATAATTGACTCCAGCATCTTTCCCATCACCGAAGTCAGGCTAACTGGTCTGTAATTCCCCGTTTTCTCTCTTGCTCTTTTCTTGAAAAGTGGGATAACATTAGCTATCATCCAATCCCCAGGAACGGATCCTGAATCTATTGAACATTGGAAAATGATCACCAATGCGTCCACTATTTCTAGAGCCACCTCCCTGAGGACCCTGGGATGCAAACCATCAGGCCCAGGGGATTTATCATCCTTCAGCCCCATTAGCCCACCCAATACTATTTCTCGCCTAATGAAAATATCTTTCAGTTCCTCGACCCCCTTAGATCCTCTGTCCTCCAGTACTTCTGGGAGGTTGTTTGTGTCTTCCTTGGTGAAGACAGATCCGAAGTACCTGTTCAACTCTTCGGCCATTTCCTTGTTCCCCGTAATAATTTCACCCGTGTCTGCCTTCAAGGGACCCACATTTGACATTGCTACTCTTTTTCCCTTAACATATCTAAAGAAGCTTTTACTGTCCTTCTTTATATTCCTGGCCAGGTTCCCTTCGTACTTCATCTTTTCAGCCCGTATTGCCCACTTTGTTTCCTTCGGTTGTCCTATGAAAGTTTCCCAATCCTCTGGCTTCCGGCTACTTTTTGCTGTGTTATACATCTTTTCTTTTAGTTTTATTCTATCCCTAACTTCGCTTGTCAGCCACAGTTGCCTCCTACTCCCATTAGAATCTTTCTTCCTTTTTGGAATGAAATGATCCTGCGTCTTCCGGATTATGCCCAGAAATTCCTACCATTACTGTTCCACCATCATTCCTGCTAGTATCCCTTTCCAGTCGACCTTGGCCAGCTCCTCTCTCATGTCTTCAGAATCCCCTTTGTTCAACTGCATCACTGCCACTTCCGATTTAAACTTCTCCTTCTCAAATTGCAGATTAAAACTAATCATATTATGATCACTACCTCCAGCGGTTCCTTTACCTCAAGTTCTCGTATCAAATTTGGTTCATTGGACAACACTAAATCCAGAATTGCCTTTTCTCTGGTCGGCTCCATTACAAGCTGCTCTAAGAATCCATCTCAGTGGCATTCTACAAACTCTCTTTCTTGGGGTCCTGAACCAACCTGATTTTCCCAGTCTACCTGCATATTGAAATCCCCCATCACCACAGTGGCATTACCTTTGTTACATGCCAGTTTTAACTCCTGCTACAACTTACACCCTAGATCCGGGCTACTATTTGGGGGTCTGTAGATAACACTAATTAGTATCTTCTGGCATTTGCAATTCCTCAACTCAATCCACAGTGACTCTACCTCGTCAGTCCCTATATCTTCCCTCGCAAGGGACTGAATTCCATTCTTCACCAGAAGAACTACCCCCCCTCCTCTGCCCACCTGCCTGTCCTTTCTATAGGATGTATAACCCTGAATATTAAGTTCCCAGACCTGATCCTCCTGCAGCCACGTCTCAGTAATCCCCACAATGTCATATCTACCTACCTCTATCTGAGCCTCAAGCTCATCTACTTTGCTTCTTATACTTCGCGCATTCAAATACAGTACTTTTAATTCCTTACACATCTCACTATTCAATAATACAATACAATACTGTTTATTTGTCATTTGTACCACATGAAATTCAAACGAAATTTGGTTTCTGCAGCCATACAAGAAAAGAACCAAGACACACACCAACACAATTTACACAAACATCCTCCTCACTGTAATGGAAGGCAAAGTCTTGTCTCTCCCCTGCTCTCCATTCCTCTCCCGAAGTCAAAGTCAAAGCCCCCGGCAGGTGCTAGCAAGTCCCACGGCCACATAAAGCCGCGCTGGGCAATGCAAGGCCCTGCTCCGGGTCCCGATGCTGGAGCCCCCGACGGGCGCTAGCAAGTCCGTGGCCATTTAAAGCCGCGCCGGGCGATGTAAGGCCCTGCTCCTCTCAACCCCGCAATTCGGGCGGCAAAGCCACCGTTGCCAATGCCCCGCAAAGCGGTCTCCCACCGGGGACCCGCGAGCTCCCAGTGTCACCATCCACCGGAGTCGGGTCACAGCAGCGAGCCACCACAGCTCTCCCCGCTCCGAAGCTGGCCAGCTCCACGATGGTAGGTCCACAGCTCCGCAGGCTCCATGACTTGAGCTGTCGTTCCGGTTGGAGGCCGCTCCACGGTGCTAGGCCCCAACAGCAACTGAGACCTGACAGGGAAAAGGTCAGGTCCCCGTACAGGGAAGAGATCTAAAGGTTTCTCCCACACACACCCCCCCGCCCCCCACACATACACAGTCAAAAACCCACCACAAACTTTACACTCTGCAGGACAATAAACGCCGCCAACCCATATTCACATCGATCCCTACTACACTTGGCCATACTCTCCTATCCCTTTGTGAACTTTCTTTCCCGTTAATTCTAGAGTCATTAACTATCCCTTTAACTCCGTCCTTGACTATCCCATTTGACACACCCCACCCTTATTTAGTTTAAAACCACCTGTGTCGGAGTGGCAAACCTGCCTGCCAGAATTGCCAGTCCCCCACCTGTTAAGATGCAATCCGTCCCTTTTGTACAGTTCCCCCTTACTCCAAAACAGATCCCAGTGGTCTAAGAATCTAAATCCCTGCCCCGTGCACCAGTTCCTCAGCCACACATTCAAGTCCTGTATCTCCCTGTTCCTGCTCCCGCCAGCACAAGGAACTGGAAGCAAACTGGAGAAAACCACCCTGGAGGTCCTGCCTTTCAGCACTTTTTTGACCTCTCTAAAGTCACACTTCAGAATATTAATCGCCTTCTTTCCGACATCGTTTGTGCCAACGTGCTCTACAATTTCCGGCTGTTCACCTTCGCCCAAGAGGATTTTCTGCACTCTGTCCGTGACATCCTGGATCCTGGCACCCGGGTGGCAGTACACCATCCTCAATTCCTGTCTGTTGCCGCAGAAACCCTGTCCATACCTCTCACAATGGAGTCTCCAACCACCACTGCGTTGCCTGACGTTTTGGCCCAACAGCACTTTGGTTTTGGCCCAACAGCACTTTTTGCTTCGCAAGCCAGTGCGCCGCTCAGTGCGTCAACATCTTCTGTCCCAACAGCTTTTAAGTGGCTGAACCTGTTCACAAGAGATCCAACACTTGGGGGTCTGTGCATTCCATGTTTACTTCAGTTTCTCACCCACCTTCCCTCTTCCAGTAACTTTGGTGTAACAATCTTGTGGTAGGACTCGTCGAGGAATGACTCCGTTTCTTGGACGAACCTGAGGTCATCCACTTACTTCTCCGGCTCTCCAACATGGTCCTTCAGGAGTTGTACCTGGATGCACTTCTCACATTTGTAGCAGCCAGAGGCACCAGCAGTGTCCTTGACCTCGCACATACTGCAAGCATTGCACTGAATCAGCTTGCATGACATCTCCTTCTTTCGTCTCTCCCTCTCCTGCATATTCCGTAGTCTCCTCTCTTCAGCCTTCTCGCCGAAGACTCTTGTGCCAAAGACTCACACCTTACTCACAAGGCACCTCCCTCACAAAGCCGCTCCCTAAGAGCCGCCTTGCTTATATTGACTGATAAATTGCCTAATTCACCAATTTACAAAACAAATTCCTCAGTTCTAAACTGTTTCCCCCCCCCTGACTCACTTCTAACTCGCCTCCCACTCAGGCTAGAGCCAATCAATGCTTTTTCCTGCTTCTCTTTAGTGCTGTTTCCTCAAAAATCCACGGAGGCTCTGAGTTAAGTCTGTGTGTTTTGCCTCTCTTTTTAAACTGTTTTCCCCTCTGACTCACTTCTAACTCTCCTCCCACTCGGGCTAGAGTCAATCAGTGCTTTTTTCTGCTTCTCTTTGCTGCTGGTTCTTCAAAAATCCACGGAGGCTCTGAGCATCGGATCCTCCAATTTGAAGTATCATTCTCCCTTCTCTCTCCCTTTTTCCTGTGTCCCCATTCGCCTTGTTGTGCACCCATTTCTCCCACTATCCTGCCCTCCCCCTCCCGTCCCCCTTCCACCTATATTCCTCCTGGTTTTACTCGAAGGGCCGAATGCCTGCACCTATTTTCTATGTTTACATTTCACTACTCTGACACCCTTTTGTCTCCTTTTCATCTCTGCCCTTTGTCTCCCCATCAGCCAATCAACTCCCTTTCACCTGCTCCACCTATCACTTGCCAGTCTTTGGCCAGTCATGACCTATTTTCCAGCTTTCTCTCTCCTACTACAATCAGTCTGAAGAAAGGCCCTGATCAGAAACAACCCTGTCCATATCTTTCACATTTGCTGCCTGACCCAATGAGCTACTCCAGCACTGTGTTTTACTTAAGATTCGAACATCTGCAGTTTCTTGTGTCTCCATCTAACAGTCAACTTATTTCGATTTTATTGGGTCTTCATAATTTTATGTTGTGTAGAGATAGGAAATGGTGCAAAAGGTCAGCAGTTCAGACAACATCCATGGAAAGAGATAAACCAAGTTAATGTTTCAGTATGTCGGAAGGAACTGCAGATGCTGGTTTGCCTTGAAGGTAGACACAAAAAGCTGGAGTAACTCAGCGGGTCATGCAGCATCCCTGGAGAAAAGGAACAGGTGACGTTTCTGGTCAAGACCCTTCTGGAGATCTGAAAAAGGCTCTGAACTCTAAACGTCACCTATTCCTTTTCTCCAGAGATGCTGCCTGACCCACTGAGTTACTCCAGTTATTTGTGTCTAATGTTTCAGTGTTCAGATGTACAATTAGAATTCATAGCAAAAGCACTATAGATTTGGGGCTCCCTGAGTCCTTTGATCTGCCTTACAAGTAGCTTTGCCACCATGATCTCCATGCACCCAGCACAACTGTACACTCCTCTAAACGATTCACCTCATGTAATGTGATGAGCACCAACACCATATAATTTAGCGGAACGACCTTAAGAGCCACACTGTCGGGATTCGTTTTTTGTTCAGAATATTGAGCAGGTCTCTTGAAACAAAACAATTGTGCCAAATAAATAAATCTAAGTGCTCTCCACCTGAAAACCATGTGATCCAGTCCCATGTGATGACCAATTCTGAAGTATTCAAGTTGGGTGATCCTGACCCACACAGGAAATCTAGGTAGGATCTTCAGAAAACCGTCAGGGATGCCAAGGTGCAATTCTAGATCAAGCGAGAGCTGCTGACTAACCACGCCATCACCTGTCGATCATGGCAAGACTTGCAGGCAATAATGGACTATGAAAAGCAAAGTTGGGTGGAATTGCTGGCAACAATCCAAGCTCAAAGCATTCCATGCTTGTTTTAAACAGAAGGCCACTGGAATGTCGTGTGCTATTATGGTTCCTGTACACATTTTGGATTTTTCACAATCATTGAATAGTTTTCTTAGAATAAATGACAAGTTATCGTTAAAAAACCCTGCAAAGTGCTGGAGTGACTCAATGGGTCAGGCAGCATCTCTGGAGAACATGGATGGGTGACGTTTTGAATCTGGACCCTGACCCTCCCCCCCCCTGGGGACCCCCTCTCCCCCCCCATTAGTCTGGGGAGGGAGGTTATAACTGGAAACATCACCTATCCATGTTCTCCAGTGGTGCTGCTTGACCCACTGAGTTACTCCAGCTCGTGTCTTTATTGTGAACCAGCATCTGCTGTTCCTTCTTTCTATTCTCTGATGATTTATTGTATTTTTTGCATTTGTTGTTTCATCTACAATGCCTGTAAAGCTACAGAAACTAAGAATTTCATGGATTCAGTTCATATCCGGTGCACCTGACAGATACGCACTCTTGACCCACCCAGACAGCCTCGGTTACCCCTGAACCTACATTGACCGTTGCAGACGTCAGGTCACCCTTCCTGATAGTGGACCCATGGGAAGTGACTGGGTTGATTGCAAACCCAGTCCCCGTGTTCTCAGCAACTGTGCCGACTAACATCATCACAGACATCTCACACCCAGGTCATCCTCTCTTCTCTCAGGCAGAAGATACAAAATCCTAAGAGCCTTGCATCTTAGAATCAGCTTGAGGATACAAGATATCTGTCAACAGGTTCAGGCAGATCTCAACAGAACATCTTATTTGTTCATCAGATAGAGAGCACATTGGAACTTTATTTCCATCCCTCGTTGTTCTTAAGTTGCGGAGGCAGTTAAAGGCCAGTTACATTAATGGGGCTGGTCATATATAAACCAGCCAGGGACAGAATAGCAGATATCCCTCACTCAAAGACATGGATAAATAAGATTATTTGAGTAATTTGATGGTTAATTAGGTCAACATTGTGTTTTAATGAGAGGTCCAGATTTACTTAAATTCCCTTTCAGTAGGGTAGGATTTGATCTGTCTGGCCCAATGGAGTAAGGAGCTCTGGCAGCTTGTCTGGTAAATCAAGTATTCTCTCACCATTCTATTACCAAGCCCCCATAATAATACAACCGATAACGAATTGCATCCGTACACCCACGAAGCCTAGCTCAAGATCTACCAGTAGAAATCATTCCTAAAACATCAGAATAAACTGGTTCCAACCCCCTAAGCAGCATTATTTTAAACTGGACCCCTGGCTTGGTATTTCTATCCTTCTTGCATGGATGTGTCGGATCAGTTAAGAGCACCAGTATTTTATTATATATAGCATGTAAGACAATATAAAGATGTTAAAACCATAACAACTTGGTACAGTATATAAAATAAGTTAAATGGCCCTGCATTGTTTCTATGTTGTTTAGTAGATTCTGAGTGATCAGTGCCTTGTTGGGGATCATGACAGAAACCTCCTTGTGGCGATCCCCGGAAACGACGACACGATGCACTCTGTGACGTGTCTGGTGACCAATTCTGTCAACATGTCGGACTCAGCCAACAGCGAGCTATACGTCATCTGACACACGAGCAAACAAAGTGCCATGTCCATCATTCCCAACTGATTCCCATTCCCTCGCCTTTGTTTTTCGTTGGTGTCCAATTAACCTCGGTTAGTCTCAGCCTTGAATATACTCAAAGTTTGTCTATTCCCAGGGTTGTGAATTTGAAGGATCTCTTTGTATATTAATTCTATATGGCAGGCTCTTGCATTTATTCAATGCCTCTAGTTTATAGACTTTCCAATGAGAGGAAACAAGCTCTTGGTGTCTATCCTTTCAATCCCCTTTAAACATGTGTGTACTTCAATGAATTCAAACATTAATACATATTGTGTATTTTAATCATATATTCATTTTGTTTTCACTCTTTAGAATTATTGCGAATGTAGGCTCAGCCTACTCAAACAGTCCTCATAGGACAGCCCCTCATCCCGAGAATTACACTGTTCTGATGACAGAGACCCAAACTGCACACAATTGTCCAAATCAGCTTTCACCATAGTCCTGTACAATCTCAAGAAGATTTATCTATTTGTGTACACCAGCCCTCTTAGAAGAATACCAACATGACATTTCGTCTTTAATGCATGCTGTGACTGTAAGTTTTTTTTCTGTATCTATTTAACCAACATACTTTGATCTCTCTGCACACCAACATCTATCTATCTATCTATCTATCTATCTATCTATCTATCTATCTATCTATCTATCTATCTATCTATCTATCTATCTATCTATCTATCTATCTATCTATCTATCTATCTATCTATCTATCTATCTATCTATCATCTATGTCATCATCGGTGGTCACTCGAAACGAGTATGACTGTCGTCTCCTCTCCATAGGGTCATCTACTTGTGGGTCTGCAGATGTCTGTAGAGGCCGATCTGCTATCCACACACCTTGGTGCAATATGGGCAGTGGAGACTGACGGTGGTTGGTAGTCATCAAGCCCCCTTCTTTCTCTCCTTACGGTGCTGTTGCTTTGTCTCTGCGACACGGCAAAGTTCAATTTCGTGAAGTGCAGCTCCTTCCTGCATGGATTTCCTCCAGGAGCGCCTGTCCAGTGCAATGTGCTCCCAGTTGCTCGATGTGATGTGGAATTTCTTCAGACTGTTCTTGATGTTGCTATTGAAGCATTTCTTTGGCCTGCCGTGAGCTCGCCGACTTTCCTTGAATTGAGAGTACAGGATTTGTTACGGGAGATGTGTGTTGGACATACGGATGACATGGCCAGTCCATCGAAGTTGGTGCTGCATTATTGTGGTGGTGATGCTGGTCATGTTGGCTTCCTACAAAACGCTGATGTTGGTGCGTTTGTCTTCATGGCTGATCCTCAGAATCTTTCGTAAGAATCTTTGATTGTACTTTTCCAGGGCTCAGGTGCCTGCTGTAGTTGGTTCATGACAGCTCCATACAACAGGGTGGGGAGGACAACGGCTCTGTAGATCAGCAGTTTTGTTTGAGCCTTTAGGCCTCGGTCTTCAAAGACTCTTTTCCTGAGTCTGGCTTAGGCTCCACTGGCACAATTCAGGCGATGGTTGACCTTAGGAGTTGGTCAGCTTTTTAGGAAAGAATGCTGCCAAGGTAGGGGAAGAGGTCAACGTTTTCAAGAGTGGTGTCGTCCACTTTTATAGTGGGCTAGGTAGACGGCTGGTTGGGTGGAGGTTGAAGTAGGACCTGGGTCTTCTTGATATTTAAGGCTAGGCTCATTGCTCTGTTTGCCTTGGCAAAGCCATTCAGGATGCCCTGGAGGTCTACTGCAGTGTGCTACAATGGTGCAGTCGTCCGTGTACTGAAGCTGCATGATGGCGGTGTTACAGACTTTGTTCTTGGCCTTCAACATATTATGGTTGAAGAACCACCATCAGTTCTGTAGAGGGTTGGGATCCCCTGTGGCAGCTCTTCATCAATGAGGTGAAGTATGGCAGCATTGAAGACGACAAACAGGGTGGGTACGATGATGCATCCCTGTTTGACCCCCGTTTCCACAGTGAAGGGCTCGGACTCAGAATCGCAGTTGCTGACCACTGTGACTGACATGCCATCATGTAGAAGCCTCAATATTCTGATGTACTTGTCGTGACAACCGTACCTTGATAGTATGATCCAAAGAGCCTGGCGGTCTACCGTGTCAAAAGCCTTTGTCAGGTCTATGAAGGCCATGTACAAAGGCTGCCTTTGTTTATGGCATTTTTCCTGGAGTTGGCGTGCTGTAACTATGACCTCCCCACCCTGTTATATGTAATGCCAACTCTATCTATCTATCTTCTATCTATCGATACATAATTAAAACTCTGATCTTGTGCTCTTCCGGTTTGCGAAGTTTTTCCACTTGCGCAAAAACAGTACTCGATTGCGCTACGATTTTACCCCAGCTCACTCACGGTTTTCCTGTGTTGCGAGTGCACCAAGTTTTGTTCCGATCGGTAGTATATTGTAAAAGTTAGCGAGGTTTAAAAATCGTAAAAACCGCGCATGCGCAAATCGATCTCCTCTCCTGCCAGTCACCCCCTTCTCTTGCCACTCCCCGAGACGGACCGTCCCTTCCTGCACCATCGCGTCTTTACTAAAGCTGTAGGTGGCCGATGGAGATCTCCAACCGGACAATTTTCGGAGGGACTGGAAGTGGCGCAGCCTGGCACGGCCCGGTGCAGCGCGGCGTCGGAGATGTGAAATCCAATCCTGGCGGAGGAGAGCGGTGAATCAAATCCCAGCGGAGGAGAGTGTTCAGCGCTCACTGTGAGTCCCAAACGCACCTCAATCGCAACGCCCCGCTGCTCCAGCCCCTTTCCCTCTGTTCCCCCTCGTTGGCTCCTGCCCCCTCCCCCATGATACCCCCCTCTTCCCCATGGTTCTTCCCCCGTCCTTTCTCCGAGCTGGTGAGGAGGGATAGTGGGAGGGGGGGGGGGGGGGATAGGGGGAAGTGAGGAGGGGGGTAGGTGGGGTATAGAGGGGTAGGAGGGGGGTAGGGAGGGGAGAGGAGTTATGGAGGGAGGGAGGGAGTGACTGAGGGTAGAGGAAAGGAAGAGAGAGGTGAGGGAGGGATTGGGGCAGGGAGGAGGAGAGGGGAAAGAAAAGGGAGGGTGAAGAGGAGGGTGAGAGAGTGCTAGGGATGAGGGGAAATGAGTTGCGCCTGTGCAGTTGGGGGAATATTGTATTGGGGGACCAAGCCTCCTGTGTGACAGGGACCCGACAGGTCCCACTTAGTCTAGTTTACCATTTAAAAATACTCTATTTCGTGGTCTACCTATTAAATAGATAACATCACATTTTGATTTGTCATTTTCTTGTTCACTGACTTAACCTGCTATATTGCTTTGAAATTATGTTAAAGACACCTGCAACAGATGCAATCAAGGCCAACCATAGTCATATGTTTTGGTCTTGCCCTAAGCAGCAACCTTTTGGAGGAGTGCTTTCGACGTGCTAAGCAGAGCCTATGGCCAGACTATTCCTCCAAACCCACTGTCAGCTATTTTTGGTATTCCTCCCAACACCAACCTCTCTGTTGCGTTGAAGCGGGTCCTGGCTTTTACAACCTTGTTAGCCTGGAGACTGATTTTGCTTAACTGGAGGCTCACCTGTCCCCCGACACACGTCCGCTGGATCAAGGAGGTGCTCTACAACTTAAAGCTTGAAAAACTTAGGTTCTCTCTCAAAGGCTCTACCAATACATTCCTAGACACATGGAACCCTTTCCTGGAACTTGTTAACTCTCTTAACTTGTTTCCAGACTCGGAAGAGGACTGAGTGCCCTCTATCACTGCTCTGCCTTATTGCAGCTGCTAATCTTGAAAACATCCAGTGTGGCAGAGAATGCCACAGATTCACAATGCTCAGGGTGAAAAGATTTTACTCATCTCAGTCCTAAATGGCCTACCCCTTATTCTTAAACTGGGACCCCTGGTTCTGGACTCCCCCAACATCGGGAACATTTTTCCTGCATCTAGCCTGTCCAATCCTGTAAGAATCCTTTAAGAATTGTATATGTTTCTATTAGATCCTCTCTCATCCTTCTAAATTCCATTGAATGCAAGCCCAGTCGACCCATTCTTTCATCATATTCGTACTTAGAAATACACCTGCATGTTCCCCTTTCACCTCACAATGTTTCCCTTTGAAAATTATTTTGCCTCAACATATTATGATTTTCTAAGTGCCCAGAAGTTGCATCGTGAAGATGGATTCCAGTACTTTGCTCCAGAACAGATGTCAGGCTAATTGGTCCATAATTCTTAATTTCTTCATTTCTCAAATCCTCACTTTTATATATTGATATTTAAGCATTTTTGGCAAGGCCAGAATGTATTGCTCATCCTAAATGACCTTGAGAAGGTGGTGGTGGACTGCCTTCTTGAACCACTGCAATCCTTCTGGTGAAACACTACCACAAGATCACTGGGGAGAGAAATCCAGGATTTTAACACAGCATCAATGTTGTGATATCACGTTCGTGATATATTTCTAAGTCACAGTACCCAGTATTTCTAAGTACCCAGCACACTGATGCAATCATAAAGAAGGCACATCAGCGCCTCTACTTCCTGAGAATATTACGGAGAGCCGCTATGTCAAGGAGGATTCTCTTGAACTTCTACAGGTGCACAGTAGAGACCATACTGACTGGCTACATCGTGGCTTGGTTCGGCAACTTGAACGTCCAGGAGCGGAAAAGACTGCAACAGGTCACACTTAGTCTAGTTTACCATTTAAAAATACTCTATTTCGTGTTCTACCTATTAAATAGATAACATCACATTTTACAGGTGCACAGTAGAGATCACTGGGGAGAGAAACCAGGAATTTGATACAGCGTCAATGACGTTCAAGTGGTATATTTCTAAGTCACGATTCTGTGCAATGGAAGGGAATTTGATGGATTCTGACCAATTTGATCCAAACAGCTTGATGCAGTAACTCTATTTCTCTATACCCAGGTGCTGTCTGACCTTCTGAATGTTTCCAGCATTTTCTGTAGTTGCTGTGGGTGGTGGTGTTCCTATGTTCTTGCTGCATTTTTTGATGCTAGAGGCAATGGAGTTGTCAGAGTAGGCTGTGTGCTTAACTGCACCACATTTTGTAAGATGGTAGACTGCATAGTCACCGTTGTAGCAGCAGTGGAGGGAATGATTATTGAATGGGTTGCTTTGTCTTTGATGGTGTTGAGCTTCCTGAGTGCTCCTGATGCTGCCCTCTTCCAGGCAAGTGGAAAGTATGTCATTACGTTCTTGACGTGTGCCTTGTGGATGGTAGGAAAGAGTGTCAGAAGGTGTGCAACTTGCTGAAGCTTATCTCTGACCTTTTGTTGTAATCATATTATTAATGTTGCTCATTTAATTGAGTTTCTATTCAATAATCCACAGTGTGTTGATTGTTGGGGAATCAGTGATAGTAATTCAACTGAAAGCCAAGGAGAAATAGTCACAACCTCTCATGTTGGAGATGGCCATGGTACTGGTGTGGCACAAATGGTACCTGGCACTGACCAGCCATGTCTGAAAGTGGTTTGGATCTTTCTGCAGACAGGCATGGACTGTTTTTGTTTTTTTTGGAAATAGAACATTATGCAATTATCAGTGAACATCCCCATTTCTGACTCAATGATGGTAAGAAGATCATCGAGGAAAGAGCTGAGGATGGATTAGCGCAGAACATTGCCCTGGGGATTTCCTGCAGTAATGTGCTAGTGCTTGGGTGATTAATCTTCAATGATGAAGATGTGTGGGGTGTGGCTACAAACATCAGAGTGTTTTCATCTTACTGCTTATTGATAGCATTTTTAACAGTTTCCTTGATACCTTACTCAGTCAGATGTTGCCTTGACGTCAAGAGACATCACTCTTCCCCCACTTCTATGAAGCATATCTGGACCAATGCTTTGATGGGGCTGCGTGGTCTGGCAGGGTCCACTGGGTATTGGTAAGCAGGTCCTTGGTGAGTTGATGCCATTGCATCGCATCCATCACTGCAGATAATTGAGAGCAGGCTGATTGATATGGTCTAATTATCCAGATTAGATAGAACAGATAGACAATTATCCACCTTGGTCATGGATGCCATTGTTATAACTCTGCTGTAGATGTGGATGTTAGTTTTCTAATATTTGTACTATTTCATTATACTTTCATGACATCTGCAAAGGTGTGGCACTGTGGCGTAGCAGTAGAGTTGCTGCCTTACAGTGCCAGAGACCTGGTTTCAATCCTGACTACGGGTGCTGCTTGTGTGTTTCTTCCTGTGACCATATGGGTTTTCTCCAGGTGCTTCAGTTTCCTCCCATACTCCAAAGACGTGCAGGTTTGTAGGTTAATTGGCCTTGGTAAAATTGTCCCTCGTGTGTAGGATAATGTTAATGTTAATGTATGGGGTGATCGCTGGTCGGAACAGATTAGGTTGGGCTGGAAAGCCTATTTCCATGCTGTATCTCTAAAGTCTAAAGTGTATTACCTGAAACTGTGCTATCTACAACTTATGGATATTACTGATGTACATACTAGAGCATGGAGGAAAATAACTCGCCAAAGTCATTTTAAATTTAATTTTATGTTTTATTCTATTTTATTGCTTACTATTTTTTGTAAACCAATTTTGTTGGTTTTCTAGGTGTAATATAACCTGATGATTTCTTAGAAATTATTTGGAAGTAGTCCACTATTTTTTCAGTTTCACGTACATTTCAGTTCACACATGGAGTACAGATATCATTAGCCTCTATAACTTGCCTCATGGTTTTGAGCTGAACAATAAGAATTTCTCGATTTCTTTATTTGCTCTTCATGTTTCTGTCATGTTGCAGCTGTATACAACTTTGGTTAAGTCACATTTGAAGTGTTGTGTGCAGTTCTGGTTACCAAACTGTAGGAAGCATGTTGAGCCTTTGAAGCGGATGTGGTAGAGGTTTATCAGGATATTGATGTATTGACTATAATGAAAGATTGGAAAAAAACTTTGATTGTTTTATCTGGATCATTGGATGCGGAGAGACAACCAGATAGACGTATATAAAATTATGAGAGACACACTGTAGATCGGTTAATAGTGAATGTTTTTCCCAGGATGGAAATGTCAAATACTGGAGGAAGGTAAGCAGAAGGAAGTTTAAAGACAATTTGTAGGACATGTTTTTATGCAGAGAGTGGTATGTGCTTGGAACTTGCTGCCAAAGGACATGGTAGAAGCAGATACAATAGAACTTTAAAAATATATTTTAGATAGACACATGAACAGGCAGGGAATTGAGCAATGCACACTATGAGTAGGCTGAGGATGTTGGTTTAAATTGGCATCATAGTCATCACAGACAAGGTGGGCTGAAGGGTCTATCCTTGTGGGCTGTTGATGTACAATTTAAATCAACATGCACGTCTTACAGAAAGGTAGCATACTCTGGTTCATTGTTCACGAGCAAAAGAAGGAAGTTCCCATTATTTCTGATGTTTTCTTGGTGGCCTAGATCAAGAAGGTCAGGCCATGGACATAGGTACTTCCCCCCCAGCAGCCACAGAAGCATTCCAATACGACAATAATAGCTCTGCTCTGAGGTAGCTCATAATGTTACTAACTTGTATATCATCACAAGGCCTTGAGTTTTGTCCCAAAGTGGTCCGACACCTCGAAAGAACAGAAGATTCTTCATTCCATCATCTCTGTGTCAACAACACTTGACCACACTCTGTTACCCTTGATCAGCAGCACTTCTGTTTATCACTTCACTTGTCTTTTCCTTGGCTTCTTCACAGTATATATTAACACCACTCTCTTTTCACAGCTGAGCACTCCCTCACACCTCCGAGCACTCTTTCCTCACCACATCAAAGACACTGGCCTTGGATACTTCACATCCTCCTGCCACCCTGTTGCTTCGCAATTCTCACTGGAGGTTTCCTAGTCTTTTTCAGTTATACCAAACATTCACTTAGCTGTTTTTTTCATTGTGACAAAACTCCATTCGAACTCAGTAAAAACACAAAGAAGATGAGATGCACAGGATGTAAACTATACATCGCTGCTAACCTCATCCTCACAAATGCACAGGGTTTAATCCTGGATATTAATGGGCAGACATTGTAAACTTTGGAAACATCAACTTGAGTTCTCAAGACTTGCAGCATAAGATGAGGGGGGGCTTTTTAACCTAAAGCAGGTGAGTTATTCCCAGCATTTCTCCCAATATTTATGCCTCAATTAATATTTCTGTAACAGATTGCCTGGTAATGTTGACAATACGATACGATAGAACTTTATTCATCACAGGAGGGAAATTGATTAACATTGATTAACATAGAATTGATTAATACAGAAGGTGCAGGATCAGTTCATTCCTAGGAGGAAGAAAGATTCCAAGGGGAGAAAGTAAAAGCTTCTTTAGGTATGTGAAGAGGAAAAAATTAGTTAAGACCAAAGTTGGACCCTTGAAGACCGAAAAAGGTGAATTTATTATGGGGAGCAAGGAAATGGCAGATTAGTTGAACAGGTACTTTGGATCTGTCTTCACTAAGGATGACACAAACAATCTTCCTCATATAGTAGTGGCCAGAGGATCTGGGGTGATGGAGGAACTGAAGGAAATCCACATTAGGCAGGAAATGGTGTTGGATAGACTGATGGGACTGAAGGCTGATAAATCCCCAGGGCCTGATGGTCTGCATCCCAGGATACTTAAGGAAGTGGCTCTAGAAATTGTGGAAGCATTGGTGATCATTTTCCAATGTTCTATAGACTCAGGATCAGTTCCTGTGGATTGGAGGGTAGCTAATGTTATCCCACTTTTTAAGAAAGGCGGGAGAGAGAAAACAGGGAATTATAGACCAGTTAGCCTGACATCGGTGGTGAGGAAGATGCTGGAGTCAATTATAAAAGATGAAATAAACGAACATTTGGATAGCAGTAACAGGATCGGTCTGAGTCAGCATGGATTTACGAAGGGGAAATCATGCTGGACTAATCTTCTGGAATTTTTTGAAGATGTAACTAGGAAAATGGACAAGGGAGAGCCAGTGGATGTAATGCACCTGGACTTTCAGAAAGCATTTGATAAGGTCCCACATTGGAGATTAGTGGGCAAAATTAAGGCACATGGTATTGGGGATAGAGTGCTGACATGGATAGAGAAGTGGTTGGCAGACAGGAAACAAAGAGTAGGGATTAACGGGTCCCTTTCAGAATGGCAGGCAGTGACTAGTGGAGTACCGCAAGGCTCGGTGCTGGGACCGCATCTATTTACAATAAACATCAATGATTTGGATGAAGGGATTCAAAATAACATTAGCAAATTTGCAGATGACACAAAGCTGGGTGGCTGTGTGAACTGTGAGGAGGATGCTATGAGAATGCAAGGTGACTTGGACAGGTTGGGGGAGTGGGCAGATGCATGGCAGATGAAGTTAAATAAGAATAAATGTGAGGTTATCCACTTTGGTAGCAAAAACAGGAAGGCAGATTACTATCTAAATGGCGTCAAGTTGGGATAATGGGAAGTACAACTGGATCTTGTTCATCAGTCTATGAAAGTAAGCATGCAGGTACAGCAGGCAGTGAAGAAAGCGAATGGCACGTTGGCCTTTATAACAAGAGGAATTGAATATAGGAGCAAAGAGGTCCTTCTGCAGTTGTACAGAGCCCTAGTGAGACCACACCTGGAGTATTATGTGCAGTTTTGGTCCCCTAATTTGAGGAAGGACATTCTTGCTATTGAGGGAGTGCAGCTTAGGTTTACAAGGTTAATTCCCGGGATGGCAGGACTGTCATATGCTGAGAGAATGGAGCAGCTGGACTTGTACACTCTGGAGTTAAGAAGGATGAGAGGGGATCTCATTGAAACATATAAGATTGTTAAGGGTTTGGACACGCTAGAGGCAGGAAACATGTTCCCGATGTTGGGGGAGTCCAGAACCAGGGGCCACAGTTTAAGAATAAGGAGTAAGCCATTTAGAACGGAGACGAGGAATCACTTTTTCTCACAGAGAGTGATGAGCCTATGGAATTTGGTACGGTGAAGGCAGGTTCTCTGGATGCTTTCAAGAGAGAGCTAGATAGGGCTCTTAAAAATAGCCGAGTCAGGGAATATGGGGATAAGGCAGGAACGGCGTACTGATTGGGGATGATCAGCCATGATCACATTGAATGGCGGTGCTGGCTCAAAGGGCCGAATGGCCTACTCTTGCACCTATTGCCTATTGTCTATTGTCTATTGTCTATTGACATTGCCATTTGTAAGATCACTCTCTGTGTAAATAGCGAACTGCATTTCCTAGACCAGCATGGTAACTACAAAGTACATTATTTAATCTTGAAAGGATGGGGATGTTCTAAATGAGTTCCTTTTTAATTATGTTTTTTTTTTTACTTGATAATTCCTGGCTTCTTAGAGATATCATCCTTTCTGTCTGCTATCTCTTTCCCTTTGATACATATCTGGATAAAGGTGGAGACCGGCAACCCTCTTGTGGATGGAGAGTCCCATGAACCATTCCATCTGAGCACCAGTAGAGACTGCCATCCTGCTTGACTTGTATTGTGAGGAAGAAGATAACTCAAATGAGAATCAATAGATAAAAGTGGAATGAATGCCTTTGAGAAGAGAACACCTTTGAAACGCCTTTCCTTGCTACCTGAGCAGGACAAAAATGAAAACCTCATGGGCCTGAATATGAAAATAAAACGATTTGCCTTTTACAGTTGTGAAGCCTCCAAGAAACATCACTCCCACAGTAAATGTCTGTGGTTATTTTGCATTGATGTGCAACCTGCTACACGGATCCTGTGGTTAGGTCCTCACAGCCGAAATCCTAACCAGTCCAGTTGACAAGACTGGCACACAGACTTTGGAGTCCACCTTAGGAACACAGGGGACAGAATAATCGACAAAATAAATTGCAATCTCACCTTGTGGAAGCATTGACTAACCTCTAACCTCTTTTGAGTACCATAGTTGGAGCTGTATATGCGCCACACTCAATCTGCAAGTAGACTTTTACAGAAATTCTCATCAATGGTTGTTGACTAGAGAAATGAAGAATATTTCTATCTTTACAGACCTGCTGCCCATTACATAGTGCATAAGTCTCATATTTAGTTTTTTTTAGTTTAGAGATACAGCGAGGAAACAGGCCCTTTGGTCCACCGAGTCCGTGCTGACCAGTGATTGCCACACACAAACACTATCCTACACACACTAGGGACAATTTCTACAATTAGACCAAGCCAAGTAATCTATAAACCTATACATCTTTGGAGTGTGGAAGGAAACTGGAGCTCCCAGAGAAAACCCACGCTGGTCACAAGGTGAATGTACAAACTCCGTACAGACAATCACCCACAGTCGGGATCAAACCTGAGTCTTTGGCGCGAGTAAGGCAGCAACTCTATCGCTGTACCACCGTGTCACCCAATAGTCTAGTCTAGCATATAGTCCGGAGCCATTGGCCTCTCCAAGACACCTGAACCTCAGACTTAACAACTCGGTAATCATCTCCATTGTATAACTTTGATTAGACTGCATTTGGAGTATCGTGCATAGTTCTGGCCATTCAATTACAGGAAGGATGTGGAGGGTTGGAAGAGAGTGCAGAAGAGGTTGACCAGGATGTTGTCTGGATTGAAGTGCATAAGGTATAAGGAGAGGCTGGATAAACATGGACTGTTTGCTCTGAAGAATTAGAGGCTGAGACCTGTCCTGAAAGAAGTTTATAAAATTATGAAGGGCATGCTAAAGGTAGATAATAGAAATGTCAAATACTAGAGAGCATAGGTTAAGGAGAGAGGGCGGAAGTTTAAAGGAGATGGGTGAAGCAAGTTTTTTTACAGTGGTAGAGGACCTGTTTTTTACACACAGAGAGGACCCATATCCTGTTTATATCAATGGTGGAGAGGGTCAAAAACTTCAAGTTCCTGGGCGTGCATATTTCCGAAGATCTTTCCTGTACCCAGCACACTGATGCAATCATAAAGAAGGCATATCAGCGCCTCTACTTCCTGAGAAGATTACGGACAGTCGGTATGTCAAGGAGGATTCTCTTGAACTTCAACAGGTGCACAGTAGAGACCATACTGACTGGCTACATCATGGCTTGGTTCGGCAACTTGAACGTCCAGGAGTGGAAAAGACTGCAAAAAGTTGTGACCACTGCCCAGTCCATCACCGGCTGATCTCCCCACCATCAAAAAGGCAGCCAACATCATCAAAGACCCACATCTTCCTGGCCGCACTCATTTCACCGTTGCCATCGGGAAGAAGGTACAGGAGCCTGAAAACTGTAACAACCAGGTTCAGGAACAGCTTCTTCCCTGCAGCCATCAGGCTATTAAACACAACAGCAAATGAACAATAACAGACTATTATTATTATTATTATTGCACTATATTTATTTATTTATTGAGTATGTGTGAATATGTGTATATACACAATAAACTTTCTTTTTTCCCCATTATGTACTATGTTTATATATTCTGTTGTGCTGCAGCAAGTAAGAATTTCATTGTCCTATCTGGGACATATGACAATAAAACACACTTGACATGCCTGGGATGCTGGGGGATGGGGGAGATGGTGGAAATAGTTGTGATAGCAGCATTTAAGGGGGATCCAGACAGGCACATGCACATGCAGCAAATTGAGGTAGATGAGGTTAAGTTGATTTCAAGTGCAACAGATGGTTGTTTTAATTTTGCATCATTGTTGGTATAGACATTGTGGTCCAAGGGGCGTGTTCCTGTGTTGATCTTTGTTCTATCCCCTGGCCTTTTTTTAAAATATCTGTGATGGCATTGTGTAGCAGTTACAAACCATGCCTGTCAGGTATAACCTTCATCCCCAGCAGCCATCCTGCCATGTTATCGAGTGGATGAATACAGTGCTGGTGAAGGAGGGTGGATACTGCAGGTTACAGAAACATAGAGACATAGAAAATAGGTGCAGGAGTAGGCCACCCGGCCCTTCGAGTATGATTCAATATGATCATGGCTGATCATCCAACTCAGTATCCCATACCTGCCTTCTCTCCATACCCCCTGATCCCTTTAGCCACAAGGGCCACATCTAACTCCCTCTTAAATATAGCCAATGAACTGGCCCCAACTACCTTCTGTGGCAGAGAATTCCACAGATTCACCACTCTCTGTGTAAAAAATGATTATCTCATCTCGGTCCTAAAATACTTCCTTCCCTCTTATCCTTAAACTCTGACCCCTTGTTCTGGACTTCCCCATCTTTAAACTGTGATCCCTTGTTCTGGACTTCCCCAGGACACATACCTTGTGGCAACTGTTTGGCTATCTTGAGCAAATGTGCACAATTCTGTTTTTGAGATGGTGGTCTTGCTCTACTGAAGCACTGAGTACAGATCGTCAGTGAGAAAAATAATACAATCCTGTAATTACAGCATCTGCAGTCCTCTGTGTCTCCCGTGGCCACTTTTTGGATCTCAATAAGATTTCCTCAAGCTCTGCACTTTTTCTAATTCTAATCTCCAAGCCTGATAATAAAAAGCCCTTAAACTTGCGTGACCCTCGTCTGAGTTTTTAGCAGATGCTCCCAACGTATAAAGAAATCCAATTGACACCTAATCAAGGCTCGCTTTACATTGAACTCCCATTTCTACACAGCCTTATACTCTACTCACTCAGCCTTCTGACACTGGTCATCGCTCTTCAATAATTCATGAGCCACTATCCCAAGAGTTTCTCCCTTGCCACATCTTTGAGTTCACAACCTTGTGTTGTCTGGATTGCACTTCCTCAAATGAAAAATGCAGATTGAATGGCATCTGCCTGATACAGAACGAATCCCCAATGGGTTACACCTGGAAACTATTTGTCATCCAAGATCCCAAATCACACACATATATTTGTTTCATTAGCTCGTGAGGATTCCTTAATGAATATCATTTATAAAGATGGAAAAGAACAACCACCCTGATACAGATCCCACTGGGGCTCCACTTGTGACCCAGACAGGATTGATTACCTCCGGCCTGAGGCAAAGTGGCTCCATTAGACTTGTGATGTTCATTTTTTAATCTGAGGTCCTGGGTGCATATTAATCTAACATTTGCTGTTCCACTTAACAGGGCTGCAAAGGTTTGCACATGGTTGAAATTCCTTTGCAAAACTTTAATTCACCATTTTAGATCATTGATTTAGATTAGGTACTGTAAGTTTCTTCTTCTTGTAGGCAGATTGAAATATGTCATGCACAGTAGTTGTGTCTGCTCTCAATTTCTCCAGGATTGATCACGCTGCGTGACTCCAGATAGATGGACGCCACATCACTATTATTATTTCCTCAGCTGTCTGGTGAAGATGGTTGAGAAGGATCACGATGACTTTCCCCATGGTAAGCAGTGGGGGACGTCTCCATTTGAGCCATAATCAGACTTTCTTGACAATGATCATACTGTATCTTCTGCAATGTATGGCAGTATTGAAGCCAAGCGCATGGGTCAATGAAGATTCTGCTTTGCTACTCATTCCCCAGCAGAGCAGCCACCAAACAGATTTTCTTATCTATATATTCCTATTAATTAAGATATTTGTGAAATTATCAGTTCCTTGTTGAAGTAACGGAAAATTAATATTGAAATTGTATTATATTTGTGATGTCTGCTAACTTATAGGAACTGCTATTTAATTCCTTCTGCCATCATTGCTAACCATAGAGAAAATATAATTATGGAGGTCAAACACAATAAACCTAAATAAATTATTTCATCACCTCTGGCCTGAATAGTTAATTGACAGATTTCACCCACTTATGATCTTCCTTTTTGCTTCCTGTATTGCACAATACATTGTTTTGCACTCGCTAGAATTTAGAAGATTGAGGGGGGATCTTATAGAAACTTACAAAATTCTTAAGAGGTTGGACAGGCTAGATGCAGGAAGATTGTTCCCGATGTTGGGGAAGTCCAGAACAAGGGGTCACAGTTTAAGGATAAGGGGGAAATCTTTTAGGACCGAGATGAGAAAAACATTTTTCACACAGAGTGGTGAATCGCTGGAATTCTCTGCCACAGAGGGTAGTCGAGGCCAGTTCATTGGCTATATTTAAGAGGGAGTTAGATGTGGCCCTTGTGGCTAAAGGGATCAGGGGGTATGGAGAGAGAAGGCAGGTACAGGATACTGAGTTGGATGATCAGCCATGATCATATTGAATGGCGGTGCAGGCTCGAAGGGCCGAATGGCCTACTCCTGCACCTATTTTCTATGTTTCTATGTTTCTATGTTTTATCACATCTTTACCCTCCAAGATATCTCATATACTTATTAAAACTCTGATCTTGTGCGTGTGTATATGTGTGTATATATGTGTGTGTCTTTACATCTTCGCGAAAAAACTATGCAGTAACGATATCATTCTTAAATATTCCAGTTGACAGTTTTCCCGTCGAGGCCGGGATCACCTTATCTGAACATTTCCTCCATTATTTCTCGACCTTTTGCAGATCAAGTTGAAAATTGTCAAAGACTTTGAATTTATAATGATCGGCTTTCGCTGATGAAGTCACAATGGGTCTGCTCCGAGCCGTCTCACACACAGATCTTCCACGCGCTTCGAATGACGTTACCCCCCCCGACCCCCCCACCCCCCACCTCGGGTTATTCAATAGACCACGCCAATGGAAGAAAGGACGAGCTCAGAGATTGGAGACTGCGGCGGCCAAACTCGCGGTCCTCAGGTCGACGCCCATCCGCCCGCGGCCTCCCTCGAGTCCATGTCCACCCGCAGCCCTCTCTCTCTGTCTCTGCCCTCTCCCTGTCTCTGCCCTCTCCCTGCCTCTGCCCTCTCTCTGTCTCTGCCCTCTCTCTGTCCCTGCCCTCTCTCTGTCCCTGCCCTCTCTCTGTCCCTGCCCTCTCTCTGTCCCTGCCCTCTCTCTGTCTCTGCCCTCTCCCTGCCTCTGCCCTCTCCCTGCCTCTGCCCTCTCCCTGCCTCTGCCCTCTCTCTGTCTCTGCCCTCGCCCTGTCCCTGCCCTCTCCCTGCCTCTGGCCTCTCCCTGCCTCTGCCCTCTCTCTGTCTCTGCCCTCTCCCTGTCCCTGCCCTCTCCCTGTCCCTGCCCTCTCTCTGTCCCTGCCCTCTCTCTGTCTCTGCCCTCTCTCTGTCTCAGCTCTCTCTCTGCCCTCTCTGTCTCTGCCCTCTGTCTCTCTGCCATCTCTCTCTCTGCCCTTTCTCTCCCTATGCCCCCTCTGCCCTCTCTCTCTCTGCCCTCTCTGCATCTCTCTCTGCCCTCTCTCTGCCCTCTCTCTTCCCTTTCTATGTCTCTGCCCTCTCTCTGTTTCTGTCCTCTCTCTGTCTCTGCCCTCTCTCTGTCTCTGCCCTCTCTCTCTGTCTCTGCCCTCTGTCTCTGCCCTCTGTCTCTGCCCTATGTCTCTGCCCTCTCTCTGTCTCTGCCCTCTCTCTGTCTGCCCTCTCTGCCTCTCTCTCTCTGCCTCTCTCTCTGCCTCTCTCTCTCTGGATCTCTCTGCCCCTCTCTCTGCCCTCTCTCTGCCCTCTCACTTCCCTTTCTCTGTCTCTGCCTCTCTCTCTGTCTCTGCCCTCTATCTGTCTGCCCTATCTGCCTCTATCTCTGCCTCTATCTCTGCCTCTCTCTCTCTGCCTCTCTGTCTCTCACTCTCTCTCGCTCTGTCTCTCTCTCTCTCTCTCTCTCTCTCCCTCTCTCTCTCTCTCTCTCTCTCTCTCTCTCTCTCTCTCTCTCTCTCTCTCTCTCTCTCTCTCTCTCTCCCCCCTCTCTCTCTGCCCCCTCTCTCTCTCTCTCTGCCTCTCTCTCTATGTGTCCTCTCTCTCTCTCTCTCTGCCTTCTCTCTCTCTGCCTTCTCTCTCTCTGCCCTCTCTCTCTCTGCCCTCTCTCTCTCTGCCCTCTCTCTCTACCCCTCTCTCTCCCTCTCTAGATGTGCCTGCACAGTTGGGGGCTATGCGTGAGTGGATAGGGTGGAAGATGGGGTAAAGGGAGCGAATGAATAATATTAGTATAATATCAAGGGGGGGGGGGGGGGGGTTAGAGTTTCTGTGTTTGGGGAGGGGGGTGGTTAGTGTGTGTGACATCACAGGCCGCGCCCCCGCAACCACACGTTGAGGGGACAGTACCCAACTGGTCCCACTTGGTCTAGTAAAACAATAAAAATCTTTTCAAGCAAACCAGTGCCTCAAAATCAACACCGAGGTGGACCATTTGTTTGAAGAAAGCATATAATATCACAATCTACTGAATTAAAATTGGGATTGCAATTTTCTTTTTATGCATGTCTTTTTTGGGGAGAAATTTATCAGAAGCAAATAGGCCAGACAAATTGAAACAAAGGAATTTTGGCATGCTATTCTGAATTTTGTGTCCATGTGAAACAGTAAAGACTGCTTGCTAAGAACCTATTAAATGTAACTAAAATCTGAGCTAGAGAAATTGAACTGGAATTACGGAGAGAAAGTGAAATCTCAACAATCAGACTGTAAGGGTTTTCCCACCAGTGCTGAAGGAACCAGTCACTTACTGCCAGAGCATCAGGCAGCATATGTTGGAAAGAAGACCTGTTACGTCGATCCTCTACATATCTCTAATTTCCTTCTCCCCTGACTCTATCTGAAGAAGGATCTCGACCCTAAATATCACCTATTCATTTTCTCCCGAGATGCTGCCCGGCTCGCTGAGTTACTCCAGCATTTTGTGTACTTCATCTCTTTTGTACACGATACCAGGCAAAACCTCAGCATTAGTGGAATGTTCCTTGTAGCACATGGGAATGCATAATTTAGATGGTAATAATAAAAAGATTTAAACACAAATAATGCCCAACCATCAGCCGGTGGGTTTGTACCAGGATGACCTTAAAAACATGACGATCTAAAAGATAGCGTTAGATTCCCATTGTCCATCAGATTTCTGTAGAGCTCCTGAAAGATATGTTTTATGGATTTCTAGAGAAGCAGATTGAAATTATACAACTGGAACATTGGAGAAATAATATAATTAATTAATACAAACTGATATAGAAGCAAAAAAGTCAACATTTTAAAATCTTAAATATCTATTTCTTGTAAATATTGATTAATACAATTATCTATTTATCTACTTTTAGTACCACAAAAACTTACTTTGTATTTTGAAAGCATCTTTAAATAAATAAACTATAACACTCTTATACATATTACTGCTGAAGCAAAGTTTCACAAAGACTGCAAAGTTTTACATACTGTATTTTCAGACATTATGTAAAATAATATGTGTGTTATGATTGTGTTTATAATTTGTTTGGTTGTTTTGTTGTTCCGCGAGCATTGCCACTTTCATTTCACTGCACATCTCGTATGTGTATGTGACAAATAAACTTGACTTGAAATAAACTTGACTTGACATCATTCTTTTGGGCTTTTTTCAAAGAACAATTTACCTCCGTGCGAACATTGATATTTGTATATTTGGAAAATTATGTTGTGTCTTGTGCAAAGTTACCTACCTTGACTTGATGCCTATTTGCCACAATACCTCATTAAGTCTCCTGGTTGCAAAGGTGATGTGGGAAATATGAATTATTTTATTGTTGCATGTATTATGTTTGTATAATCTATTTTACACACTTCCTGCTCCATTTTAGTTTGTTAGAAAGAGCCAAACAGAAAATAAGTTTCATCAATTCAATGGAAGGATTCATAAGGTCATAAGGTCATAAGTGAGAGTAGAATTTGGCCATTTGGACCATCAAATCTACTCCTCCATTCAATCAATTGCTCGCGCCCGCCGGGGGCTTTGACTTTGACTTCAGGAAAGGAATGGAGAGCAGGGGAGAGACAAGACTTTGCCTTCCATCACAGTGAGGAGGAGATTCACTGTGATGGATGTTTGTGTAAATTATGTTGGTGTGTGTTTTGGTTTCTTTTCTTGTATGACTGCAGAAACCAAATTCCGTTTGAACTCCATGTGAGGTTGAAATGACAAATAAATAGTATTGTATTGTATTGTAATCATGGCTGATCTATTTCTCCCTCCTAACAACATTCTTCTGCCTTCTCCCCATAACCTCTGACACCTGTGCTAATCAAGAAACTATCTCTCTCACTGCCTTAAAAATATCCACTGACTTGGCTTCCACAGCCTACTGTGGCAAAGAATTCCGCAGATTCACCACCCTCGTACTAAATAAATTTCTCCTCATCTCCTTCCTTAAAGAATGTCCTTTAATTCTGAGGCTATGACATGTAGTCTTAGAATCTCCCACTAGTGGCCACATCCTCTCCACATCCACTCTATCCAACCTTTTCAAGATTCTGTATGTTTCAATGAGGTCCCCCTCATTCTTCTAAACTGATTACAGGCCCAGTGCTGACAAACGCTCATCACAGATAACATACTCATTATTGGGATAATTCTTGTAAACCTCCTCTGGACCCTCTCCAGAGCCAGCACATCCTTCCTCAGATATGGTGCCCAAAATTGCTCACATTGTTCCAAATGTGGCCTTACCGGCGCCTTATAGAGCCTCAACATTACATCCCTGCTTTTGTATACAAGCTCTCTTGAAATAAATGCAAGCATTGAGTTTGCTTTCTTTAATACTGATTAAGCTTGCAGATTAACCTTTTGAGAATCCTGCACCAGCAGTCCCAAATCCCTTTGCACCGCCGATTTCTGGGTTCTCTCCCTATTTTGAAAATAGTTTACGCCTTTATTCCTACTACCAAAATGCATGACTCCACACTTTGCTACATTATATTCCATCTGACAATTCTCTGCCCACACTCCCAACCTGTCCAAGTCCTTCTGCAGAGTCCCTGCTTTCTCTACACTACCTGCCCTTCTACTTATTTTCATATCATCTGCAAACTTGGCCACAAAGCCTTCAATCCCAGTGAATTGAAGTCCTTCAATCCCAGTCACAGAATCACGGAGAGATACAGCATGGGAACAGGCTCTTTTCCATACCAAATTCATAATTACCATTAACGACCTGTTTATACTAATCCCACGTTTATCCATTTTCAACAACTTCACCCAGACTCTACCACTCACCAACACATTAGTGACAATTTGCAGTGACCAGATTACCCACTGAAGCTGTATGTATGTGTGAGGAAACCAGAACATCCAGAGGAAACCCACTTGGTCACAGGGAGGATGTGTAAACTCCACACAGATAGCAGCTGAGGTCAGGATTGAGCCCGAGTCCCTGAGAAGTAGTGGCCCAGCTAAACTGCGCTTGAGGGCTTTGTTAGTTGCTGTGTTGGATGAAGAAGTGCATGAAATGGAGGAAAATCAGAAACCAAATCAATTCATTTCCACAGATTAAAATATGGTATTCATCAATGATTCCACAAGCTGGACATGCTTCTGTAGAGGTATAATGAATGTAGAAATCCCCGGTGCTTATGGTGATAAATGGAAGTTAAATTATATGGCTTTCATTCTGTTGTGGCTTCTGTTTGTCATTATAAATAATGTATGAATGGTTTCTTTGTCAGCTGAGCACAGCTGTAACATTTCTGTATGCTTGTGTACTCTTGCAATTTGATATTAATGTTTGGGTTTTGGTTATGTCTTCAGATCCTATAAAACTGCAAGGACCATCTTTTTATTCTCATTTTTACGACCTAAAACTGTATTCCTCCACTGGGAAAAGTTGGCCCAGAGATGTAGATGAATTGGAATGCCATGGCTTTAAGGAAACCATTAAAAGTGGGAAAGGTTGACAGATGAGTCATAGCTGTAGGTGCAGAAAATAAGAGAAGCCATCTACTCCAGCTAGATGGAACAACTTGGCCAAAGAGATTGACGATGTAAATGCTGGAGATGGAGCTTTGCAGGGTGCTGAGATGAATTGCAGAGTCTATCAGCTCGGCACAACATAGGAGGAGCCAATAATTGCAGAAAATATAGAAACATAGAAAACATAGAAACATAGAAAATAGGTGTAGGAGGAGGCCATTCGGCCCTTCGAGCCAGCACCGGCATTCATTGTGATCATGGCTGATCATCCCCTATCAATAACCTGTACCTGCCTTCTCCCCATAGAAGAAAGATTCATACATGCTATTACAGATAAGGACATGTTCTAACCCACTAGGATGATACACAGACAACCAAGAAGGCTGTGGGAGCTCAGTCATTGCATTCATTCAAGAGATAGAGAATCATAGTCATGCAGCATGGAAACAGGCCCTTCAGCCCATCTCGACCATGCCAACTAAGATGCCCCATCTAAGCTATTACCATTTGTTTGCATTTGGTCCATCGCCCTCTAAACCTTTCCTATCCATGTACCGGTCCAAGTGTCCTATAAATGATTGATAGATTTAAAAGATAATAGATTTTTGTTTTATTTGACGGGAATCAAGGTGTTTGGAGTTAGTGCAGGGAAGTGACACTGAGTTCAATGATCAATCATCTACTTATTGCATAGTGAGGCAGGCAGGTATTCAATAATTTATTCTGCTTCTATTTCTTATGTTAACGCAGAATTGTAATCCTTTTTTTTGGCATGTGCCTTTTCCAGATTATTCCATAATCAAATTCTGCGTATTGAGGTAAGTAGAAATTTATGTTATTTTATTTGTTATCACCCATTCACAATTGCCTTCAAGAATGTGATAGGGAGTTGCTTCATTGCAAACTGCAGTCTGTGTAGTGCATGTACTCCCACTGCAGTGTTATAGTGAACTCTAGCAGTTGAAACTCACTGAATCAATACAGATATTTTAATTTCAAATCATAATAGTGTGTGATTTGGAGATAAATTTGGAGACATTTGCATGTGCTGGGTTTCCCCTGATAGGTTAAGGGTGTAAGAGATGTCATCAAAAGAGCCTTTACGGTTTGCTGAAATGCATTTTATAGATGATATACAAGGCAGAAATATGTCATTAGTTGGGGAAAAAATAAAATTAAAAATGGAATATTGGTTGCTGGTAGAGTAGGAATGAAGTTAAGTTTCTTCAGCATGGTTAAACTTACTTCCATCCAGGCAAATTGGTCTATTCCAGTCCCGACCTGGGTCTATTCCAGTGCCCTGTGGATGGTGGAAAGTTTTTGAGAAGCCAAAAGTTGTATTCAACGCAGTGTTGAACAGAATTAGGCAGATTTTAACCGGCCTGAAATCACTGGTCATCCATTTGGCAACATGTGGTTCATCATTTACAATCAAATGAGGAAACTATGCCAAAGTTTGCTTAGTTTTCATTCTGGTGAGGATTGGTGGATGGAGCAAATGTTACACCAACTTTGGGACAAAGACAAAATTAATTAATAATAATAATAATAATAATAAACTTTATTTTGGACTTGAGGTCCAGACAAGGGGCAACATTACATAAAAATGCATTGCATATTAAAAAATAACATAAAGTACATATCAAATCTTAATATATCACTTATAAAAGCATCATAAATTATATATTACAAAAAAAACACAATACATGAATTAAATATATCCACTCAAAATAGCTGATATGATTGCACGTGAATGTGATTAAGCTTATGCACTGTGAATTTGACCCAGGTAAGAGATCTGTGAATCAAGTGAAGACACAATTGTTATAGGTTACAGATCTGAAAGGTCTCATCTGCATACTAAGTTTTGTACGTTAATTGGCCTGGTGTATGTGTAAATTGTCACTCGTGTGTGTAGGATAGTGTTAATGTGCGAGCACCGCTGGTCGGTGCGGACTCAGTGGGCTGAAGGGCCTGTTTCCGCGTTGTATCTCTAAACTAAACTAAACTGCATGCACAACTGTGTGTTCTGCAATTTCCTGCTGGGCAGCTTCTCGTTCGCGCTGGTGGAGTGTTTCAATCGTGAGCTATTGCTGGCTGAAAATTAAATGCAGCTGGGTCGTTCAACAGGACGGCAAGGATTAAAAGCTCCATGGGTGGGACAGCAGAGAAATGTGAGGGATTGTCAGAGTAAAAGGGGATTGGTTTACCTCTCCTCCCTATCAGCAGAAAGTGGACAAATGTGAGATGGGGGCAATGAGCGGACAGGAAAGATAGATGTAAAACAGAAGTAGTTGAGAGGGAGAGAGTGAGGGTAGTCAGGAACTGGGAGAAATGAAATGATTTTAAGGTTAAGAACTAGGAAAGTGGGTGATCAAGAGGAGGGGAAGTGGAGGTGAGCGTTGTTTGTCATCTCAGCAGAGCTCCCTCTTCTACTCCACATTCAGGTAAACATTTTTAATGTTACATTTTTTAATGTTACTAAACCTACTTGATCTCCCGGTTGCTAAACACTTTAACTCCCCCCTTCATTCCCACACTGACCTTTCTGTCCTGGGCCTCCTCCATGGTCAGAGTGAGGCCCAGCGCAAATTGGAGGAACATATTTCGCTTGGGCAGCTTACACACCAGTGCTATGAATATTGACTTCTCTAACTTCAAGTAACCTTTGCTTTCAGAGGGAACTCTTCCTCCCCCCCTTCCCAGTTCTCTGACCAGTCTGACTGTCCTTGTTTACATTTTATCTCTGTTTGCTTCGTTGTTACCCTCTCCTAGCTAACAATGATCTATTCTACATTTTCCGTGATCTCTATTCCCTTTGTCTCATTTTAACACCCTACACATCCTTATCTCTGTATCTTGCTCTCCCCTGACAGTCTGAAGAAGGGTCTTGACCCAGACATCACCCATTCCTTCTATCCGGAGATGTTGCCTGTCCTGCTGAGTTACTCCAGCATTTTGTGTCTATCTTCGGTTGAAACCAGCATCTGCAGTTCCTTCCTAAACATTTTTAAGGTTGATTGGGTGGTCTGATATCGGCACGGTGCTGGCTGCTTAAGTTTTCCAGAATAGCCCAAGTTTGTAAATGAAACCTCAGACAGACATAAGATAACCTAGTAACAACTACAAAGTAAGCATGCAGGTACAGCAAGCAGTGAAGAAAGCAAATGGCATGTTGGCCTTCATAGCGAGAGGATTTGAGTATAGGAACACATGTGGAGTATTATGTGCAGTTTTGGTCTCCTAATTTGAGGAAGGACATTCTTGCTATTGTGGGAGTGAGGCGTAGATTCACCAGTTTCATTCCCAGGATGGCGGGACTGACATATGATGAAAGAATGGGTCGACTGGGCTTGTATTCACTGGAATTTAGCAGGTTGGGAGGGGATTTTATAGAAACATATAAAATTCCTAAGGGATTGGACTGGCTAGATGCAGGAAAAATGTTCCCCATGTTGAGGGAGTCCAGAACCAGGGGTCACAGTTTAAGAGGTCATCTAGGAATGAGATGGGGAAAAACCTTTTCACCCAGAGAGTTGTGAATCTGTGGAATTCTCTGCCACAGAAGGCAGTGGAGGCCAATTCACTGGATCTTTTCAAGAGAGAGTTAGATTTAGCTCTTAGGGATAAAGGAAGAAACAGCAGGAATGGGGTGCTGATTTTAGATGGTCAGCCATGATCATATTGAAGGGCCGAATGGCCTACTCCTGCACCTATTTTTCTATGTTTCTATGTTTCTATGTTTCAAAAGAGAGTACAGTCAAGAGTGTTTAATTGTCATATGTACTGACAATGGAACATTTACATTCTTATTTACTGCAGCTTAACAGGCCCATAAATGCCAGAACACCCGGATAACAGGGTACTGATTTTGGATGATCAGCCATGATCATATTCAATCGCTCGAAGGGCTGAATGGCCTACTCCTTCTATGTTTCTATGTTTCTAAAGAGGCCAGCAAGTTTTTTTTTTTGCCTTTACTAATATAGTGGAGAGTGGACTTTAAAATGCTGTTGTAGCGGCACCTGCTAGCGCACGCAGAGATCGAACCCGGTGTTCGGAAGCCGCGGTCACATGACTTGGGAGGGGCTGCTTGTTTCGCGAGGTTTTTGCTTGCGCGCATCAGTTCAGCGCTGAGCACCGTTGTGGCCAGACGTGTCTAGAGAACCTGTATACTGGAAACCAAACTTTTGAATAAAGATCAGTTGGGAAATTTAGTTGTTGTTCTTCAGACCGCCAAATTGGTGACCCCGACCCATCTAGCCATCGTTGGACGGAAGAATTATGCAGGAAGAGAGTGTTCCCACAGAATCAGTCAGCACGAGGCAGGGCTCACCGGCCTTGAAATTGCCAGCCTTTAGGCCTGATCAACCTCAGGTGTGGTTCGCCCATGCGGAGGCACAGTTTCACCTCCATCGCATCGTAGCGGATGATATCCACACTGATGCTTTTGCCGAGAGCTGATTTTCTGCAACCCCAACAACTGTCGGAGGAACCGACCATTGATGGTCACCCAGATGGCGAGGACGTGTTAACTTTTCACCCAGAAGAAGCCCAGCCAAGTACCAAAGAAGAATCGCCGCGGCCACTGGTCTACAGCCCACGTCGCTGGTGTTGCTCTCATCAACGATACAGACCCAAAGCCCGAAAATGTTGGAGCCCCTGCTCGTACCCGGGAAATGCCTCAGCCGATCGTCCATAGAGGGCGACACACGCGACTCGCCCAAACGAATGCATATAAGTCCGACGACCGCCATTGCCGGACATACGTTTCCTTAACTGGACTCGCCGGTGCACAGCATTGGCCTGCCCTGCCATGCCGAGATACTTCGCGGCCACCCGAGGACCCGTCCGACTACGGTTTGCGTTGTCCGATTACCGCGGATTCTTTGGGGCCAGTCACGCCGCCTGCATGTCCGTACGAGCACTTCGACCCTGGTCGTGCGGCCAGTTCACAACCGACAAGACACACAGAGATGACTGCTCCGGCGTTCGCTAAGCCGCTAATAAAGCGTTTCGGTGTTCCGCGGACTGCTTGTTCCAACGCGCTTGTGTTACCTGTCTATCCCGTCAGTCAGCGGTGGACCAAGGTCATTTCATGGCAGTTCGCTTAATCGTTCTTCACCTGCACACTGAGCCGGATTAAAAATGAAAGTCACTGCTTTTCTAAAGATCAAAAGGGGACACTTCATGACAGTCTGTCGAGATCCGGGGCTACCGCCCTGAGCGGTGTCGCAAATTCAAAAAAACTGAACTGTGGAGAACCGGTTCAAAGCAATAAAGAGATCAGTGTCCGGAGTAATTACTGCACCGGGGAAATGAGCTCGGTAAAACAAAGCTGGTCATGCAAACTATAGGTGCATTGAACGGTGATGCCACGAATAAGACTTGGTCAAATGGGCATTTCCTTTTAGATTAGATACTCTAGGGGAGGGTTCCGAAATGAATCGGGATTAACTTTGGGAGTAAAGCGTCCGTGGTAATGTCAAACTATAGTGACATTTGCCAGAGACAGAATGACGCATAAAGGAAGAGGAAGCATGTGCCTGGGGAGATTATATTGGTGCATCATTCCCTAGAGAGGGAATACACTGGGGGGAGTTTCTGAAGAGCGGTGGGCATTTGCACGGGGAATGAAAAGAAGAGCAAATTGGAATAAGTAAAGGCCGATGTTACTTGTATACTGCTCCATGGGTGCTCTAAACTAAGTCACATTGCTCCTTGAACCTGGGCCGAGGTTCACGCAGGCCTAGGGAGGCGAGAATAAAGAAGAAGTAAAAAAGAGTATTCCACAAAGTTCAGGGACCCCACTCGAATTTGAGCTTAGAATACACCCAGGGTTGCAACAAGAAGATATGGGGAGAACGGAAGGGAAATGGGGTTCGTTCAAAGCTAGAGAGAGACCTAGACCATGAGCATTAGCGAGGAGTAAAAAAAAGAGGAACAGGGCTTCGACATATGTCTGTCAAGATTCCTATGACCCCTATGACATGACGCAAGCGTCTAAACAAGTGCATGCCGGAAATCAACTCGAGAAACCGAGCGCAAAGCTTGATCTCGGGATGCTTTCAGCCTATTGGTTGTGTGCGGTTTTGCGACTATGTCTGCCCTTGTGAGCATTCTTGGCAAAACGCGGGAAGAGAGGGTTGGTGGTAGAATAAGATAATGTGAGGGAATTAAGGTCACAGGGTTTCCGGAAATCTCAGAGCTCCACAACGGAATTCAGACTTGGTCATCAACCCAAACGCGGAACCAGATCAACTGCAAGGAGGAGTTGCCTCCGCAGATCGTTTGATGGACTGGGGAGTTGGGAAGAAGTGTATTTTTTACCTCCAGATTCCAGAACCAGCCTTAGGTCTCCACCTAAGATACATAATCTGGTCTGATGTACGGGGCCACTACCATCGGGGTAGCGGCAAGTTCTAAGCTGGCCGGACAATACGGCAGCTATGGTTTCGAAAGTCTGATTGACATAAAAATGAAGGCACTTGGAACAACTGTAAAAAGACAGAAATACACAGGAGTAGTCTGCTTCTGGAGTGCTAACCTATGGTGGGTTGTCTTTGCAGACAGAACAATCACAGAACTTAAGTCTAAATCACTGGTTCACTGCATTTACAGGGTAACTAACAGTTGCTGGTATTCATTGCGACTACGACAGCGATGCCCAGTGATGCGTTCTGTGTACCAATCGAGGGAATGGTCCTCAATTCGGGGGGGACGGTGGGGCAGCGATTCATGACTACGGGCTAGATCATTCCCTGGTGGTAAGTTAAGCGGAGGGCTCAATGCCTCTCCACACTGGGACACCATCAGTAGGCAAGTATCCCAATAATATAGGGTAATTTGGGATAAGCCGACCAAGTTGATACACCGATAAGTGCCCAAAAGGAAGGGTAGCCAAAGGCAATAGTTTCTAAAGCCGATGCAGTAATAGACGTATTATGTATACGATACTACAGCGATATTGGAGATAGTGATTCCACAGAAGAGGGGAATAAAGCCGGCGCCTCGAAAGTCCGCAAGAAGGAAGAAATGTATGGATTGCAAGATAAGGATGATCCCGATAGAGGGTAAATAGGGTTTAGAGCAATGACAGTTGGCTGTGAGAGTGTTGATCAGTAAAAGGATCCGCTTGCTGGGGCTGGGCTCAACAGTGATTCTGACTAATTTGCCGGCCCAAGCACTTTCTGTGAACCCTCATCTAAATCTCCCCCAGAACTTTTCTGTCTCGCTGAAAAAGCGAAAACTAATCTGAATTGGTAAGACAAGTTAAAGGGGGCTTGGTGGATCCAGTGTGGAGCCAGATTGCAGGCAGCGGTCTGGTGAGAAGCGGTTCGGGGACTTGAATAAAAATCTCGAGAAGCGGTGGAAAACCAAAGAGAGGCAGATAAGACAATGCAAAAGATTGTGTAGCAGTGGCCAACCACTGAGACAGGACAAAGATAAAGGCAGAGCACACACCTGCATGGTCTAGGGGAGTCCTCACATCGCGTGAAATAGTTCATACAAAATGCCGACAGGCCTTGCCAAAGGGTCTTCTATCTAAAGGCATTCATGCTAGCTCTTGAGTACCGTTGGTAAGATTACCACAGCAAGGGGTTGATTGTTGATGCCCTGGACCAGCAAGCACAGTGACTGCTAGGCAACAAATTGCTGCCAGCATATGATACCCGATGCGGCAACTTCAACAGTCCAGAAGGTGGCCTGACACCTAGGAACCAAACTAAGTACGACTGTAGGATGAAAACCAGTATGACATGTTATCTGGCCAGGCCGTGACCTGAACTGCTGCCTGCGGTCGCTCCCCTGACTGAACTCTAGCTGGAGGATGGGGGCCGGATTAGCTGACCGCATCCCCTGCAGTTGGGAGGTGAGATCGCTGGTGGTGGAGGAGCTGGTAAGTGGGCTAGTCAAGTTTTCTCAGCTCAGGCTGCCTCCTGAGGTCCGTCCGGTAAGACGCTAACGCATTTGGACGGCTTGAGTCTCTAGCAAAAGATGTTCAGAGAGATACAACTGTCTCTGAAAATCAAAGAAAATTAATATGTTCCCCACCATTGAAGGGATCTATAGGAGGCTCTGCCAAAATCTCATTTCACTTCTGCCATCGGGAAGTAGATAGAGGTGTCTGAAAACTGTGACCTCCAGGTTCAAGGGCAGGTTCTTCCCAATAGCCATCAAGCTATTGATGTCGGCAGCTCTTGGTACTGTTAGGGACATCAGATTTTTGTTTTGCAAATTTGTTTAAATTGATGTATTGAACTTTCTTTTGTTTATTATATTATGTATGAGTACTGTGTTTGCAGACCTATTATAGTCTGCTGCATTCGTCCTAGCTGTTTCATCTGTTCCGTTGGGTTCTGGATATGACAAGGAAACCACCCCTGTGACTAACTAGAGATAGAGGACAACAATGGATCTTCTTCTTCGTACGGGTCCCACATGGGGTGTGCACATCCTAAAGTTGTAGACCAACTTGTTGCTATTGGATCTTATTGATATGGTTTCACGCGGTGTTGATAAGTTTAGATCTTGCATAAACAGGAACGATCCAGCGTGAAGGTTGCAATCTTCACCAACCAGCCACAACAAATCCGAATAACATTACTAGCAATATCCTTGAATACCAATAAGTAAAGGAAACATTCAAATAAAGGAAAATGGCTGCAGGCTTACCTTTCTCTGCCACCTATCTGTTACTAAAGCTATTAGTTTGTACCCCAGGCAAAAGCTGAGGGGCCAGATGTGAAGTGGATCCGTCTCCAGCACATTAGTGCTCTGTTGTTAGACTCAATGATGAGTCCTTATTTGTAAGTCAAATAGCTTGCATCAGACCTGCAAAAATAAGGTTCGCTTAGGAGTAGATATCGCCTACCCATTGAATGGGTCATAATAGGTTTTGATTGGTTTAATCATTCTAGCAGAATAACCCAAGAGAACGGGCTTGAGTAAACAGATAGCCTGTTTCCAAACATATGTCCCTTTGGATATATGTCGGCAGAAAGACCGAAGTACTGCCTTGGAAGGTGGCCAGGCTCTACCACAATTCCATATAGGGGACCGTCAGATAGTATAGCTGAACGAAGGGTATTACCCGAAACGGCCCCAGGTGTCTTTGCTCTCAGAAATGCGGCCTGGGCCCGCCTGAGTTACTCCAGAATTTTGTGTTCGATCGTGCGATATTATACCGCAGTTTGGGGTTTGCACAACGCTGCTTATCAGCGCTGTGCTGCCCGAATAGCTGGTAATTCGGCGGCCTAGAACTTATGACTTAGGTTAGTACTTGTGGTGGGCCTGGGACCAGAGGAGGAAGGTGATGGGGAGTGTGGATCTGGGGCTCGCATGCAGTAGAAAGGGGCTTGCGAGGAAAGAACTGCGTGTGCTGAGGTTTTTTAATCAAAGGGTAGACACAAATGCGTGGAGTTAACGGCGAGCGGTCATGCAGTCATCTCTGGGAGAGAAGGAATAAGGGGACCGTTCCGGGCGAGACTGAGGGGGCTTCAGAACTGAATGCTGTACCTCAAGGCCACACAGCACAGTAAATGTCCTGTCCCTCACAGTAGGTTTGTATGTTTGTTTACCCTAACAGTTGTATTTTAGAAAGTGTTATTGATGGACGGCTTTAGGAGTGTTGGTTAAAGAAGCAGTGACATTTATACTTGCCAGATAATAAGGATAGCACATGAACATATACTGAGAAACCATGAGCTACTTGATTCTAATGAAATACCACTTTGTGGAATGAATAAAATGCCCAAAATATTAGATTTCCAGGCTGTTAAAAATGGAGCAAATGGAGATAAAACTTTACACTGAGCTGGCTGTCAAAGATAAAGCAAAAAATACAAATGTAAATATGCCGTTATATCCCATTGATCACGGGCAGTGAATTGTACCATACCATAAACCTTTGCGTAGGAAGGTGGAGAATTAACTATTGCATTTTTTCCTAGGAAGACAATGTTGGATGTTACCACTCATCTTGTGATCAGGAGCAGAGAAAATCCTTTGTTCTTGTATTCGAACCGAGGCCATTAGCAGATCATTGGAATTTTTTAGATTTGCAGAGCTGGATTATCTGAGATAAAAATTGTTTATGGGATGTGATGGGGAGGGGATTAAGTACAAATGAGAATGGGTTAACTGTCGGCAATTGCATACATGCGTGCAAAACTGTAGAGCTCTCCAGAACCAAGCCAGAAATGTTGGATGAACAACAAAAGGAAAAGCATGCAGTGAAGCATGAGCAATAAGGCAAAAATAAGGAATGCACAGCCAGGCTTTCTGAGATATTGCAAACGGTAACATGAGAGGTTTGAAAAGGGAAAAAAAACACCATATGGAAAGAAGTGTGTGCAATGGATTGTATATGAAAGTAGTGCATTAAGACTCCATTGAGTTGTTGATGTCTTGTTACAGCAGTAGTTCAGTCATTGTTGCTCAGTTATCATCCAGAAGCCTGGACCAATGGTCCAGAGATTGGACTTCAAATCCCAGCAAGGCAACCATGGAATTTAAATTTACTTTATGATCAGTTTTCAAAAAACAACAAATAGTCTTAAAACTACTTAATTTTCATAAAAACACAACTGGCTTACCAATGCTCTTCATATAGGGAAATCTACCTTCCTCACCCCATCTGGCCTGTATGTGACTACAGTACACCCCATTAGGTTGATTCTTAACTTCCCTCTGAAATGTTGATGCCCCTATTGATGACTGTTCTATGAAATGTTAACCGTTCTTCTTTCCACATATGCTGCTTGAGAAGCTCAGTATTTCCGGCATCTGTTTAAATTTCAGATTTCCATCATCTTCATTTGAAAGGAACAAACAAGCCAAACAAATATGTATATTTATTCCTCCATTCTAACAGAGGGGAAATAAAGGCGCAGACAAACTAGAATTGGCCTAAGGGGTGAATTTGGATTAATTATTCCTCCTTAGTTCATTTTGTAAATTCCTCCTCACTAAAATGTCTAGATGCTGATGACCTGTCTAAAAATAGCCTGAGATAGTTGTCAAAATCATACTTTCCACTTCAAATGCCAGGCTTTTCCATCATAATCTTTGGGTACATCTTGTCCCACTAGAACCATGTCTTAGGCCTTGCCAGGGTCTGTTGGCTTGGGATCTCATTCATGCATTGACCAAATAGGTGACTTGAAGAGGCTAGTTGAAAGTTCATTTGAGTATGGCAACACGAAGACGAGGAGAAACTAAAGTCAAGGGTATCACAACAATGCACTCCTTTGATAGACACAAAATGTTGGAGTAACTCAGCGAACAGGCAGCATCTCTAGATAGAAGGAATGGATGACCCTTCCTCAGACTGTGTCAGGGGAGAGGGATACAGAGATAAGGTTGTGTAAGGTATGAAAACGAGTCAAAGGAGATGGTGGCCAAGGACATAGTAGAATAGATCATTATTAGCTAGCAGCAGGTAACAGCAAAGCAGAAAGAGAAGCAAAGATGTAAACAAGGACATTGAGACTGGTCATAGAACTGGAATGGGGAAGGGATGAAGAGAGAAGGAAGGCAAGGGTTACTTGAAGTTAGAGAAATCAATATTCATACTGCTGGGGTGTAAGCAGCCCAAGCGAAATATGAGGTGTTGTTCCAATTTGCACTGGGCCTCACTGACAATGGAGGAGCCCAGGACAGAAAGATCTCTGTGGGAATGGGAGGGGGAGTTAGGAACTGGGAGATCAGGTAGGTTAAGGCGGACTGAGCGCAGATGTTCAGCTAAACGATCGGCAAGCCTGCGCTTGGTATCGTCGATATATCGTCCACACCTGGAACAGCGGATACAGTAGATGGCACTCCTTTATTTGAAGGCATAAATTACTTGAAGAAAGACGGTTGTAGTTGTCAGAGATCATTCATCCAAGTTGCAGGATATCATTGCTGGAGCTCGTCAGAGCACTGTCCTGAGCTCAACTATCTTCCACTGGTTTAAAAATGACATTCCCTCATAAGGAAAGCAAGAAATGGGGATAATGCAAATTTATAGGATTTTGGTTAGGTTGCACGGAGTATTGTGTGTAGTATTGGTTGCCCCATTAATGGAAGTATGTGAGACCCCAGCTGCTGTCTGTGTGAAGTTTGCACATTCTCCAGGTGACTGTGTGGGTTCCTCCAGGCTCTCCGGTTTCCTCCCTATATAACCATATAACCATATAACAATTACAGCACGGAAACAGGCCATCTCGGCCCTACAAGTCCGTGCCGAACAATTTTTTTTTTCCCCCTTAGTCCCACCTGCCTGCACTCATACCATAACCCTCCATTCCCTTCCCATCCATATGCCTATCCAATTTATTTTTAAATGATACCAATGAACCTGCCTCCACCACTTCCACTGGAAGCTCATTCCACACCGCTACCACTCTCTGAGTAAAGAAGTTCCCCCTCATATTACCCCTAAACTTCTGTTTAGGGGTTATGCCAAACTGTGTGGGTTGGCAGGTTAGTTGGCATCTGTAAATGTTGCCCTTAGAGTATAGGGCGCAGATGCGAATGTGGGATTACATGGAACTAGTGTGAATGGGTGATTGATGGTCAAAGCGGCCCGAATGGTCTTTTTCCATGCTGTATCTTTCAATTAATTCAATCCGTCTGAATCCAAGAAAAAGCAGCTGGCTTGATTGGCATCCCATCACTATAAGTGTTCATTCCCTCTACCAGAGGAGCACAATTGCTGCAGTGATGCACCATTTACAAAATGCATCGCAGTTATTTGTCTGGGCTATTCTGAAACCTATCATATCATAAACTGTCATCCCTACCACCAAGGCAGACAAGGCAGTTCAAGACCAGCAGGTGCCATGGAATACTATATCTAGCATACACTCGAGATTCCACGCTAACCTGAGTTGGAAACATAGCTCTGCTCTTTCTTTAATGCTGGATCTATATCCTGCAACCCCTTCTGCCTAGCAACATTGTGAAATTACTTAATTGAAACAATGTTGAGAAGAGACTTTCCACTTCTTCTCAAGGCCAATTATGGATGACAATAAATACTGCCCATTCCAGAAACACCCATATCAATGAAAATAATGATGATATATTCAATGACAGACACATAGAACATAGAGTAGAACAACACAGCACAGGAACATGCCCTTCGGCCCACATGATGCCAGGCTAGACTTGATCTTCTCTATCTGCATGCGATCCATATCCTTCCATTCCTTGCACGTCCATGACAGGGTCTGAGTCAAAATACAAGTTGATCATATGGTATCAAAGGAGGAACATTGAATAGATGTACTCACACCATGAATTAGACATATGGGCATCCAGTAACAGGCCACTTTATTCAGGAGTATTGTGTAATGTTCTCCTGAAACAAGCCATCAATCTCAGGGCTGTATAGTTAAAACGATATTGATGTATAAAACCACAGGAGAGATAAGAGCTTGAATTCCTTGCAATAAACCAAAAGGATGTCATGCCCATGTTACAATGTGGTCTGACAGATGTGAACAATAAAAGTTACAGCAAGGTGGATCCTTAAGAGCCCAAAGGAAGACAGTTTTGGAGGTCTCTGTGTAGCCTGGTCACCAAGCAACAATGAGGATGTCATAAAGCAGAAAACATTAGCAAGTATGATACCAAGACTGGAGGGCTTAAGTTATAAGAAGAGATTGGACAGGCTGTGGTTCTTTTCCCTGCAGATACTGGAAATATGTAATAAAAACAGAAAACACGAGTGAAGAGTCAAGAGTGTTTCATTATCGTATGTACCAGCAACAGAACAATAAAATTGTTACTTGCTGTACCTTTCTAAACCCATTAATATAGTGAAACGCAAAAAATTAAACAATAAACAATAATACAATACATTAATATTCAGATCATGTCTCATCAATCTGATTGAGTTTTTTGAAGAAGTAACCAAGAAGGTTAATGAGGGCAGAACCATCTATATAATTAAAAGTCTCATCTTGACCACTTCCTGTCTGTGCTGCATATTGATTTTAGAAAAAACGCTATCATATATCGCTATGATTTTGGCCATCTTACTCACAGTCTTTCTCCACTGAGCAGGCCCCGAGGAATTTTCCCATCGATGAAAAATAAAAAAATGATGAGCGTTTAAAAAACCTTGAGATCCTCTCGCCTGTCAATCGTCGCAATGAAGGTAACGCCCCTTCCGAGGGGGGCAGGACTACAAAACCCCGGATGCCTGGACGTGACTCACTCACTCTGCAAGATCGTGAAGGAGAGGCCACGACTCTCATTCTAAGCTGTGAATCAACTGAACTGTGAGTCTGCAATGTACTTGCAATAAATGATTTGTTAGCCCTTAATGACAATGCCATGAGTTGTTTGGCCTGCTGCCCTGCCTGTGCTTGAAACTGCAATGCTTTATCAGGTCCGACTGTGTTTGGAAGGAATAAATGCTTTATTAGGTTCGACTGTGTTTGTTTCAAAAGTCCGGCTCATTTCGTGACTTCCGCTTAGTGGGGAGGTCGCGCTAATTGTGTAATTTCCGATGAGTGCAGAAGTCGCTCTAATTGCGTAATATCCGGCAAGTGCAGAGGTCACACTGATTGCGGAAGTGCCGCTGTCTGCAGAAGCCACAAATTGGAGAGGCTGCGCTCAGCCGTGTGAGTATTCAAGAAAGTTTACTGCCATATATATATGGTGCGTGAGTCAGTGAGTGTGTGTGTATGTGTTTGTGAGTGTGTGTGTGAGTGCGTGTGTGAGTGCGTGTGTGAGTGCGTGTGTGAGTGCGTGTGTGTGCGTGTGTGAGTGCATGTGTGAGTGTATGTGTCTGTGTGTTTGTGAGTGTATGTGTGTGTGTGTGTGTATGTATGTGTTTGTGAGTGTGATTGTGTCTGTGTGTGTACAGGGTCTTGGTGACACCACACCTGAAGTATCGCGTACAGTTTTGGTCTCCTAATCTGAGGAAGGACATTCTTGCCATAGAGGGAGTACAGAGAAGGTTTACCAGATTCCTGGGATGTCAGGACTTTCATATGAAGAAAGACTGGATAGACTCGGCTTGTATTCACTAGAATTTAGAAGAGTGAGGGGGGATCTTATAGAAACTTACAACATTCTTAAGGGGTTGGACAGGCTAGATGCATGAAGATTGTTCCCGATGTTGGGGAGGTCCAGAACAAAGGGTCATAGTTTAAGGATAAAGGGGAAATCTTTTAGGACTGAGATGAGAAAAACAGTTTTTACAGTGGTGAGAGTGGTGAATCTGTGGAATTCTCTGCCACATAATGTAGTTGAGGCCAGTTCATTGGCTACATTTAAGAGGGAGTTAGATGTGGCCCTTGTGGCTAAGGGGATCAGGGGGTACGGAGAGAAAGCAGGTACAGGATACTGAGTTGGATGATCAGCCATGATCATATTGAATGGTGGTGCAGGCTCGAAGGGCCAAATGACCTGCTCCTGCACCTATTTTCTATGTTTCTATGTTTCTATGTGTGTGAGTGTGTGTGAGAGTGTGAGAGTGGGAGTGTGTGTGTGTGTGTGTGTGTGAGAGTGGGAGTGTGTGTGTGTGTGTGTTGGTGTGTGTGCGTGTGCGTCTGTGTATGCTTATGTGTGTGTGTGTCTGTGTGTGTGTGTGTGTGTGTCTATGTGTCTGTGTGTGTGAGTGTGTTAGTATACGAGTCCATGCATGCGTGCGTGCGCACAATGTCCATATTAGCCCTCTGGAAATCAGTCCCTTTGGCCCACTACACCCATGCTAGCGCTCCAGAAAGCCCCTCTCCACTGGCTAGCAATATTGGAATTGGTGGAGAGGTGGAATATTGCATTGGGGACCAGCCCTCCCATGTGAAGCTGGGACCCAACGGGTCCCACAGTCTAGTAGAACATAATTTCAGTAAGGCCTTTGATGTTTCCACATGTTAGGTGGTTCTGGAAGGTTGGATTGAATTCAATGAGAGATTGGATACCTAACTGGTACAGATTTGGCTTTATGGTAAAAACCAGAGGATGGTGGTGGAAGGTTGTTTTTAGAACTGGAGGCCTGTGACCAGTCGTGTGTCTCAGAGATTGATGCTGGGCCCAGTGTCAGGTATGGCATTTTGGGAATTGTAGATGCTTGGGGAGTTTTGAAGAGCCGAGGGATCCAGGAGTACATAGACACTTGAAATTGGCACCATATGTAGATAAGACAGCAAAGAAGGTATTTGGCACACTCGCCTTCATCAGTCAGGGAACTGAGTACAGAAGTTGTAACATTATGTTACAATTGTACAAGACAACATTCAGACAGCATTTGGACTATTTCATCAGTTTTGGTGACCTTGCTTTTGGAAAGATGCCATTAAGCTGGAAAGAGTGCAGAGAAGATTTACAACTTCAGTCTGAAGAAAGGTCTCAACCCGAAACGTCACCCATTCCTTCCCTCCTTAGATGTTGCCTGTTCCTCTGAGTTAGTCCAGCATTGTGTGTCTATCTTTGTTATTTTAATTTACCAGTTATTGTTCAATATTTCCGAATGTGATACTGATATAGATGAATCAAATTAAGTATAAACAGAAACATAACAAAAGTGAAAAGTTGATTAAGGCTGAAAAAATATATATATAGTATACATTTTTTATGAGATTCTACATTTCAAAAATCTCCATCAGAATTTGTTAGCTGAAAGCATTGAATTCCATTCTTGTCGTTATCACCTAGAGTGCTGGAGAAGGTTTATAGACAATAACTATCAATGTATACTATATATTTTTTTTTTCAGCCTTAATCAACTTTTCACTTTTGTTATGTTTCTGTTTATACTTAATTTGATTCATCTATATCAGTATCACATTCGGAGATATTGAACAATAACTGGTAAATTAAAATAACAAAGATAGACACAAAATGCTGGACTAACTCAGAGAAACACATCTGCGCCTTTGCAGTTCGCATACCGGCCGAACAGATCCACGGACGATGCGGTCTCCCAGGTCTTGCACACCGCTCTCTCCCATCTGGACAGCCAGAAGGGGGGCTACATGAGGATGCTGTTCATAGACTACAGTTCAGCCTTCAACACGATAGTCCCCACCAGACTGGCCGGGAAGCTACTGGAATTGGGGCTCAACACCTCCCTGTGTGCCTGGGTCCTGGACTTTCTCACCACCAGGCCCCAGGTAGTCAAGATGGGAGGGAATGCATCGAAGTCCCTCACCCTGAGCACAGGATCACCCCAGGGTTGCGTCCTCAGCCCCCTATTGTACTCCCTGTACACACATGACTGTGTGGCTAGGTTCAGCTCCAATTCAATAATTAAGTTTGCTGATGACACTGTGGTGGTGGGCCTGATCTCAGACAACGATGAGAAGGCCTACCGGGAGGAGGTGGCTGATCTAGCACTCTGGTGCCAGGATAACAGCCTCCTCTTGAACATCAAAAAAACAAAGGAGCTGATCATGGACTTTATGAGGGCACATCATCCGAGGACGTACTCTCCATTGAGGATAAATGGGGATCCTGTGGATAGGGTGAACTGTTTTAAATATCTGGGAGTCCACATCTCCAAGGATATGACATGGGCATCACACACCGCAGCACTCGTGAGTAAGGCAAGGCAGCACCTTTACCACCTCAGGCAATTGAGGAAATTCAGAGTGTCTCCGAGGATCCTCCAGTGCTTCTACGCAGCGGCGGTGGAAAGCATCTTGTCCGGGAATATTACCATCTGGTTTGGGAATTGCTCTGCCAAGGACAAGAAGGCTCTGCAGAGAGTAGTGCGTTCGGCCAAACGCACTATGGGAACTTCACTCACCCCCCTGCAGGAACTATACAACAGGAGGTGCAACTCCAGAGCCAACATTATCATGAGAGACCCCTTCCACCCCTGCAACGGACTGTTCCAGCTGCTACGGTCAGGCAAACGCCTCCGTTGCCATGCGGTGAGAACGGAAAGGTTGAGAAGGAGTTTCTTCCCAGAGGCCATTCGGACTGTAAACGCCTATCTCACCAGGGACTAACTCTACTGAACCTTTTCCCTTCCATTATTTATTATGTAAAAGAATATGTGTGTTATGATTGTGTTTATAGTTTGTTTGGTTGTTTGTCTTTTGCACAAAAGTCCGCGAGCATTGCCACTTTCATTTCACTGCACATCTCATATGTGTATGTGACAAATAAACCTGACTTGACTTGACTTGACTTGGCATTAGTAAAACGTTTTTTTAAATTAGATAAAATATTATAATCTATGATGAGTGTAATTCAGATCGAAATACACATGCAGAAAATTCACACTATTCAATACATTTTAACGATAAGCTAGTGAGAAAACATTTTTTGCAAATCCAATGTCAGATCAGCACAACTCAGGCAGCAATATTTGAATATTTTACATTAAATGTGACTCAGTTGTGGTGTAACTTTCACATAAATAATAATGAATGCCATTTCCTCACATTATTTTGACTGCAAATTATGAGACTAAATTAGTTGACAATAAACCAAATTGTAGGTTTTATTCCATTGGTATTGATTGTCAAAAACAGCTGCTTAAATCAGTGGAAGAATTTTAATGTTACTCTTTGTATGCTATTCGGGAAACGCAAATGGTGTTCCACGCGATAGTGCCATGGTTCTTATTAGGGGACAGCACAATGAGTTTCACAACATCTGCTATTCATATGTGAGATATAAATCCATTGAGCATGTGTGATAATGATGCATGACTATGATGTTAGGAGGATGCATTTATGGAGTTACTGAACTTCACTGATCTCTTGGCTAGCTGTATGTTTTCAGACTGTAGGATAAGTATGCTTTAATTACTCAAAATGACATTGATTTAAAAAACTGCAGCAAACCACAGGGAAACTGAGAATAGATACTGCAGAGTGGAGCAGGCATTGTGGTTTTGTCCATTTGTTAATCTGCATGTCAAATGGATTAACCACGTACCTGAACTGCTAGCAATCAAAGAGCAACGCAATGTCACTCAAAGCATGAGATAAAATGAATTAAATAGAGCTTGTAACTACAGGAGTTCCTTCCGAATACCGAACCATTGTCATTATCAATGTTTTAGAATTAATATTCAATAGCTCCAAATTCTGAACTTGCTTGGATATTCTGCTGCTGTGTTAACATAACTCTAAGGATCTGATGGACTCACAATGAATTGCAAAGATGTAATGGTAGGAAATACACATAATTTTAGAAATCAGGTTTTATTTTTCTTGGCACTGAAAATATTTAATTAAAATGAACACAATAAATCTTTAAAATAATTAACAGTTTTAAATAGATCTTTGGACCTGCAATTGAAAGCATAAGGATTTGGGAAATTGACACTGTGTCTTTTACTTTGTTATCACGACAATGCCATTTATTTGTGCTGTAAAGCCTGGCAAATGTAAGTCAAATACACTTTATGTCTTTTAGTTGGTAATATCGTAGTCTAAAGGTGGGGAATGTCATGGGGATGCATGTTTGTTGTTCAATCCAATGTGTAAACACATGTTGAGATACTGAGAAAGATTCACAATCTCCAAAATGGCCAGTTATGGAAGCAGATCTTCAGCCTTTTAAGTGAATAGAAATGCAGAATGGTGAATACACAAGTTGCCCATTTGTCTCCATATCTATTGACCATTGTTAGAATATGTTAAAGCAGGTTAACATCCCAACATGTTTTGCTTAAATATCTAAACAGAGACTAAATATGGAAATATTGTGTACAGTTCCAGTCATCACATTTACAGGAAGGATGTGGAGGCTTTGGAGAGGGTGCAAAAGAGGTTTATCACAATGCTGCCTGGATTACAGGGTATTACCTACGAGGAGAAGTCAGGCACAGCTTGGTTTGTTTCCTCAGGAATGTCAGAGGTTGAGGGGACACCTGTAAGAAGTATATAATTTATGAGAGGCATTGATAGTGCAGACAGTCAGAATGCTTTTTCCAGGGTGGAAATGTGAAAGATTTTTAGACAGTGGGTAGTGGGTGCCTGAAACCTGCTGTGAGTGGAGGTGGTGGAGGAAGATACAATAATAGTGTTTAAGAGGATTTAAATTGGGTACATGGATATTAAGGGAATGGAGGGATATGAATTATGAGTAGATAGATGAGATTAGTTCCGCTCAGTCCGCCTAATCCTACCTGATCTCCCAGTTGCTCAACACTCCCATTCCCACACTGACCTTTCTGTCCTGGGCCTCCTCCATTGTCAGAGTGAGGCCCAGCACAATTTGGAGGAACAACACCTCATATTTCACTTGGGCAGCTTACACCCCAGCGTTAAGAATATTGACTTCTCTAACTTCAAGTAACCTTTGCCTTATCTCTCTCTCCCTCTTTCGTTGTCATTTCGTTGTCTAATGCATTTCGTTGTCTTTAATGCATTTTGTTGTCTCTGTACTGTACACTGACAATGACAATTAAAATTGAATCTGAATCTGAATCTCTCCCTTTCCCAGTTCTCCAACTAGTCTGACTGTCCCCGTTTGCATTTTATGTCTGTTTGCTTTACTATTACCTTCTTCCTTATCTCTGTATCTCCCCCTCCACTGAATCAGTCTGAAGGGTCTCGACCCAAAACATCACCCATTCCTTCTATGCAGAGATGCTGCCTGTCCCGCTGAGTTACTCCAGCATTTTGTGTCTATCGATGAGATTTGTTAATCTTGGCATCATGTTCAGCACTGGAATTGTGGACTGAAAGATCTATTCCTGTGCTGCACTGTTCTCTGCTCTAGGGGCAAATTATATAACTAAACACCAATTTAGAAAATTAAAAGTTGGTGAATGATAACAAGTTGGTGGTGCAACGGTAGAGTTGGTGCCTGACAGCGGCAGAGACCCGGGTGTGATCCTGACTACGGGCGCCATCTGTACGGAGTTTGTACCACGCGGGTTTTCTCTAGGCGTTCTGGTTTCCTCCCACACTACAAAGCCATACAGGTTTGTAGGTTAATTTGGCTTTGGTAAAAAAAATTGTAAATTGTCTTTACTGTGTAGGATGGTGCAGTTTACAGGGATTGCTGGTCGGCGTGGACCGAAGGACCTGTTTCCACAATGTATCTCTAAACTAAACTAAACTAAACTAAGACTGGGTCAAAAGAAGGCCCATCATTTGATAAGGAGGTTTTTGTTCGGACACCATTTACCTTGCAAGAAAATCTCTTAGCATCTAGAAATGGACATGCTGTTTACCTATTGGTAACCCCATCAATGCATTGGACAAACTCGGGCATTGGGAGAAGTCATATTGCCAGCTGGTGTCTCATACTGATTCTTCTCTGTCCTCTTGGAAATGTTGTATTATGTTTTTTAAGGATGAACTGCTTCACTAATTAGCAAACTTCACTCTGATAGTTCGCTAGTCAAATTGAAACCAGTGACAATCAAGAACGTTCCTTTGGATGTACAACTTATCCATAAACTGAAATCACTCCCTGGAGCTGTAATCATATGCATATGGGTCATGATTCTTAAAATTGAATGAATGAATGAATAGTTTATTTTGGTCATACATTATAAAGAACAACACTTTACAATCTGTGTGAATATGAACCAACACTGTATCCATTTCACACAACGTTCACATAATCAATGATCGAAAAAGGAATCGGCTGAAGCCACAAATCTTATTTTTGCCTACCCCATATGAAAATTTCCTTGATCTTCTTACAACGTCAACAGATGGTCACATTCCAGAGGCATATTCTATTTTAACACTTATTTTATTTCATAAATGGAATAATTTCTAACAGTGCTCATTGAGGAAATGATTTGAGCTGATGCTCAAGTCTAAAGAGAAAGATAGCTTTTCCTATTTTAGCTCCCAAGGAGGCAGTCATTTTTTGCCATGTCCCATTTCAGTTATTTCTCTTGCTGTCTTATTGCAAGTTACATTCATAAATCAGCTTATTGGATTTTACTTTGTATGATCACAGATGCCGTTACAAACTTAATTGAGTGCATAATATTCCGTAAATTCTTCATCCATTATAAGCTAGGATAGGCCAAATTAACTATATGTTACTGATGAAAATGCAAATAAATGTGCACACTCTGCAAAATGTCTCTCCTTCAATTTTAATGTTATCTTTACAGGCATCACATAACGATTTTGAATATTTTAGCATTTTTTCATAGGTGGAAATGCTTGTTTTTACATTGCATACACAATAAAACTTAAATTTGAACTATAAAGTAAACATGTGATAATGAGAACGGCAATCATATCAGCAAACTAAATTATACATAAATATGTGAAAAGTGAACATCGATCAACCAAAGAAGACACATTAGTGGGCTGCTAAAGTGTAACAGGAAGCAATTCAGACTAATTGCAATTCTGAAAGCAACATGTTTGTTGCAAACTAAGCTAATTAAATTATGTTACAATAGCTTTGTTTCATCTATTGGTGTCAGTGCCTTTGCTCTTCTACATAGTCTCCACCCATTCAACAGTAGAATGGTATTATTAACATTTATAACAGAAAGATAAGTTACACCGATTCCCATGCTAAGCCAAATTTTCTCAAAGACCTGCCAACCTAGCCCTGATATTTTGATTTTCTATGCACCCATTCTGGTTTAATGAACTTTATAAATGTATTTAAAGACAAAATCAATCAAATAAAGGAGTTTAATCTCTCGTAAGGATCAATCAACTCCCAAAAAAGGCAAGTTAATAATAACTCCAGGTTTTAAATTGACCCCATGCATTACCATCAGAATGAAATAGAGTTGCCTGGAAATTCAGTTGACAATTATGCTAATTAAGTAAATGGTGTAAATTGCGTTGTTTTGTCCAGTTATCTCATGTTGCCACTAAGTGCTTCACTATTGCTCAGTATGCTGCACCACCAGGAGCTAAGGGACTGACACAGCAGTCTTGCCATGGCATCCCTTAGGAGAAGAGGGCAGTGCTCCATAATTATACTGGAAAGAATACTCTTGTCTCCAGTTCTCCAAGGAGCAATGTATCCAGATACAGATGGTTTTGTGTAGGTAGTGAAAGTGATTGTGACTGTCTGCAGGTAGAGTCCTGCCTTGCCTGTGCCTGTGCCTGACACCTGTGCCTGGATTATTTTTCCTGTAGAGATCAAGATCCTTGTCAACACAAACCTCACAAGCTTTGGATAATTTGAGGCAGTGGGTGTCTACTTGAGCCATACATGTGAGGTTTCTTGACACTTCAGCAATAGGATGATCTCTACTCATGAAAAGCAAACTACATCCTTTATCAGAGATGGTGGAACAGAGTGTGACACAGAATTGTGAGATTTGAGGGCTTTCCAGGGGTCAAGGAAAGAGTGTTCACATCGCGGCCCTGTTTTCACCAATTTCCACGCACAAGAAGCACAAGAAGCGCAAGACAGATACCATTGTATGCAGATGCCGAGATGTGTATTCACTCTCACTCCATGAACTTTAGAATGATGTTAACATTCATCTATGAACAAGAGATGACCCCTATTCTTCGGCAGTCTGTAAAAACGCCCAAGTATTTCAGCAACAAGCCAAATAGAGGCTGGCATGTGATGGACTGGGCTAGCTTCTAAGAACTTTCCATGCTCTGTCTAGAAAGCCTGTGCCATCATAGTTGAGGGGGAAACCAGAAGACCAGTGGAGGAGAGTGCCTTTAGGCTCCACAATACTCTACTGAGAGCTGGATACGTTATCATCTGTCTTTGCTGGACACTCTGTAACCCGTGGTCAACGGTCAATGAGAGCGTGGGGGGAACCACCGTGAGGAGGGGAAGAACAATGGAGGACCCGGCGTGGGGGGAAGAACAATGGAGGGACTACCGTGACGGGGGAGGGGAAGAATGAATGAATTAATGAATGTTTATGGCCAAGTATGTACACATACAAGGAATTTGCCTTGGTGCTCCACTCGCAAATAACAACACGACATACAGTAATAATTAAAAATGACACATAAAACATTAAACATTAATAATTAAACATTATAGCTTAAATATGTGAATGAAGTAAAATACCAGAGCAAAAGGAGGCTACTGACTTTTGGTTATTGAGTAGAGCTACTACTCGTGGAAAAAAGGCATTTTTATGTCTGGCTGTGGCGGCTTTGACAGTCCGGAGTCGCCTTCCAGAGGAAAGTGCTTCAAATAGTTTGTGGCCAAGGTGAGAGGGGTCAGAGATTATCTTATCCGCTCACTTCCTGCTTGCAATGTACAGTTCGTCAATGGGGGGATGGTTGCGGCCAATAACTTTCTCAGCTGATCAGACAATTCGCAGCAGCCTCCGTTCAGACGGTTCGGACCTGATCAGACGATTCGCAGTAGCCACAATGTCATGCTTGGTGACTGAGCCAAACAGACCATTACGGAGAAGGTGAAGACAGACTCTACATTGGCCGTATAGAATTGGACCATCATTGCTTGTGTCAGATTGAGTTTCGTCAGCTGCCACAGGAAGTACATCCTCTGTTGGGCCTTTTTGACTGTGGAGTCGATGGTGCCCCCCCCATTTCAGGTCCTTGGAGATGATGGTTCCAAGGAATGTAAAAGACTCCACAGATGTGACTGTGGTGTTGTTGATGGAGAATGGGGTGAGGGGAGGGGGAACGCTCCTAGAGTCTACTATTAATTCCACTGTCTTTGAGCTCCAGGTTGCTATGAAGATGGATAGATAGATAGCCTTTTATTGTCATTCAGACTTAGTCTGAACGAAATTGCAGCAGTCATACATATAATACAATACAATAAAACAACAATAAACACACATTAACATCCACCACAGTGAGTCCACCCAGCATCTCCTCACTGTGATGGAGGCAAAAGTCTTAGGTCGCAGTCTCTTCCCTCCTCTTCTCCCTCTGCGCTGGGGCACTTCCTGTCTGTAGGCAGATTCCTCCCCATCTTGGATCAGTCAATAGACAATAGACAATAGGCACAGGAGAAGACCATTCGGCCCTTCAAGCCAGCACCGCCATTCAATGTGAACATGGCTGACCATCCCCAATCTGTACCCCAATCAAGATCATCCCAGTCCAATCAGGATTGGAGAGGAGAGAGTACACAGCCTTGCGATGCTCCTATGCTGAGGGTCTGCGGGTCCGAGATGTGCTTTCCCAACCTCACATGCTGCTTCCTGTCTGTCTGGAAGTTGGTGATCCACTGACAGAGGGGTTTAGGCACAGTCAAGTTGGAGTGTAGTAGCTCTGGCACAATGGTGTTAAATGCAAAGCTAAAATCAACAAACAAAATCCTTGCATAGGTCCTCTGGCTGTCTAGGTGCTGGAGGATGAAGTGCAGGCCTAGGTTGACTGCGTCATTCACTGATCTATTGGCCTGGTATGCAAACTGCAGAGGGTCCAGCAGGGTGTTTGTGATATTTTTCTGCTTGGCCAGCACGTCCATCAAGGGTCTTCATGACTACAGAGGTCAGTGCAAAAGGCCTTTGGTCATTAAGACCAGTAATTCTTGTATTCTTGGGTACAGGGACAATAGTGGAGACTGAAGCAGGCAGGGACAGTACAGGTTTGCAGGGACTGGTTGAAAATGTTTGTGTAGACCAGTGCTATTTGTTCGGCACAGAGCTTGAGAGTAGAGGGGAAACATTGGAGATTTCCGGCTTTCCTGTTTTCTGAATAGCCCTTCCACCTCCTCAATTTCTATTGTTGGTGATGGAGAAGTGGCTAGACTGATGTTGGGCTGCAAGGAGGGGGTGGGTTAGTGGACGAGGGCCCAGTCTTTGCAGACTGCAGTCAGGCTGTGAGTAGGTGTGGTGTTGGTTGGGGAGGGGTGGGGAAGGGTCCAGTCTTTGGTACCAAGGTGTGGTGTTGGTTGGGGAGTTAATTTTCTGTTTATCAGAATCAGAATCAGAATCACACTTTATTCGCCAAGTATGTTTTGCAACATATGAGGAATTTCATTGGCCAGGTCAGTCATACAATTAAAAGCAGCAGATCACTAAAAAAAAATCACATTTTAACATGAACATCCACCACAGTGACTCCTACACATTCCTCACTGTAATGGAAGGCGAAATAAAGTTCAAGTTGTTCCTTAGTTCTTCCTCGGTCGTGGGCCTCGAGCCCCCATTGACGGGATGATCTTGACTCCCGTTGCCGGCGGCGTTCGGGCCCTCCGCGTCGAGACGATCAAGCTCCCGCTTCGGGGGGATGTCAGCTCCCCCGCGCTGGACGATCGAACCTCGCGTCGGGGCTAGTCGAACCTTCTGCGACGTTGGAGCTTCCCGACTAGCCTCTCCCGACTGCGAGCTTGATGGTAAGTCCGCAGTGGTCGCAGTGGGAGCAATCCCAGGCAAGGGATCAGCTCCGATGTTAAGTCCACGCCCTGTGGTGGGGCTCACGACAGTCCGTGGATGACTCCAGCTCCATCGATGGTAGGCCGCAGAGCCCGGAGAATGTGATCCGAAAATTGGTCACATCTCCGGTAAGGTAATAACCTGAAAAAAAGTTGCCTCTGACCCCCACCCCCCACATAAAACAAACTGAAGAACATTAAAACAAACTTTTAAAGCACTAAAAAATAACAAAAAGAAAGAAAATACAAACAGACTACCAGCAGGACAGCCATCTCCCCGGCACCGCTGGTGGAGCTCATTCAGGTCATTGGTCAGCTGATTGTCCAAGGAGCAGGGGGTTTTCCTTTTGTAGCTGGTGATTTCTTGCAAGCCCTTCCAAACTGAAGAAGACTTATTAGCTGAGAACTTGCTCCTCAACTTCTCAGAGTACCTTTCCTTGGCAGCTCTGATTCCTCTTCTCAGCTTGTACTTGGCTTGCCTGTAGAGGTCTGCATTCTTGCTCCTGTAGGCCTCATCTTTAGACTGGCAGAGCTGTCTGAGTTCTGACCATAAGCCTTTGCATTCGCTAAGGTTTCGGATCCCTGGTCTGCTCGGCAGCAGCGCCAACTCACGTCGATCTCTGAATTCACGACCGACATCCACCACATTGCAAGCAAGTGTAACCTGGCTGCTGACGCCCTGTCCTGCCCAGCTATTGAGGACATCCTTGACGTGGCCCCGGGCATAGACTATTCCGCCATGGCTGCGGCGCAGTGGGTGGATAAAGAGATGCCAGCCTACCAAACTGTGATTTCTAGATTGGTGCTGGACGACATGTTGTTGGGTCCCTCCGGTGTTACTGTCCTGTGCGACGTTTCTACGGGGCAGCCGCGGCCCATTGTCCAGGCTGCCTGGCGCCGCCGGATTTTCGACGTTATTCATGGGTTGGCCCACTCATCTATCCGTGTGATGGTTGCAATGGTGGCTGCTCATTTCATGTGGCATGGTCTGCGGAAGCAAGTTGGTCTTTGGGCCCGGGTGTGCATTCCGTGCCAAACATCGAAGGTGCAGCGGCACGTCTGGGCGCCAGTGAAGGAGTTCGCAGTGCCTCGCCGGCGCTTTGACCATGTTCATGCGGATATTGTGGGGCCGCTGCCTCCATCCTGGGGTGTCGTATCCTCTGATGGTGGTGGACCGTTTTACGCGGTGGCCGGAGGTCATTCCGCTCGTGGGCACCTCCGCCCTGTCGTGAGCTCGTGCCCTTGTGGCCCACTGGATTGCCATTTTGGGGTGAGTTCACGTCTGAGCTGCGGTCCGCAATAGCTCGCCTGTTGGAGACATAGCTTCACCATGGGTTGGTGGAGCGGTTCCACCACCATCTCAAGGCTTGCCTCATGGGCCCCGAATGGATGAGTTGCCTTGGGTATTGCTGGGAATTGCCCTATGGCGTGCCGAGCACTGTTCCCGGGGAATCCTGCCGTCATCTGTGTTGGTCCGTTTGCGGGAGACGGCCAGCGACCTGTCTCGTGTCCCGACGTATCGCCATGGCATGGCTCCTTCCCATGTGCTGTCGGCTCTCATGGACTGTTTGTATGTTTTTCTGCACCGCGACGCACACTAGTCGCCTTTGCAGTGCCCATATGAGGGTCCCATATTTTGGCTGCTGCAGCGTGGGCCTGCTACTTTTGTTTTGGACATGGGTGGTCGGCGGGAGACTGTGTCTGTGGCTCGTTTGAAGCGGGCTCATTTGGACGTTTGCGAGCCAGTACAGGTGGCCCAGCCTCGTCATCAGGGGCATCTGCCGTCCCGGTCGCTCCGGAGTTCGTCTGTGCTAGGCGTGTCCCTGTGTGTGGGGACATATGCACAAAGTCCGGCTGCCTTGTTCGGCTTCCTGTTCGGTTCCGTGCCTCTGGTTCTGGGGGGGGGGGGGTCCTGTGGCGCCCCCTGGTGGTTAGCCACGCGTGGTGTGAGCTTTCAGCTCTAGGGGTTGGGACATGTGACTTGGTTTGGTGGGAGGCGCAGGTCACGGGGCTCCCATGGATATATATATAGGGTCGAAAACACCCGTGCCCCTCGTTGTGGTTTTGGGAGCTGTACTGTGTATTACGAATGAAGAATTATGAGGGAGAACAAAAGGAGTCATCTGCGTGCTTTGTATCTTTGCTTGTATATCCAATTTGTATACGTTGGATATACAAGCAAAGAATTTCACTGTGCCTAGTCACATGTGACAATAAAGTATTCCATTCCATTTCAACTTTATCACTTCAAGGACTCACACTTTGCCTAAGCTTATCTAAGCCCATCTGTAGGAGGAGAGTGAGTGGAGGATGGTGGCAGATAGTGATAAAGGGCTGCCCTCTATGGACGCCCTCTCAGGGCAGCACGGTGACACAGCAGTAGAGTTGCTGCCTTATAGTGCTTGCAACACCGGAGAACCGGGATTGATCCCGACTACGGGTGCTGCCTGTACGGAGTTTGAATTCTCTCCCCTTGACTGCGTGTGTTTTCTCAGTGATTTTCGTTTTCCTTCCACACTCCAATGACGTACAGGTTTGTAGGGGTTGGACAGACTAGATGCAGGAAGATTGTTCCCGATGTTGGGGAAGCCCAGAACAAGGGGTCACAGTTTAAGGATAATGGGGAAATCTTTTAGGACCGAGATGAGAAAAACATTTTTCACACAGTGAGTGGTGAATCTCTGGAATTCTCTGCCACAGAAGATAGTTGAGGCCAGGTCATTGGCTATATTTAAGAGGGAGTTAGATGTCGCCCTTGTGGCTAAAGGGATCAGGGGGTATGGAGAGAAGGCAGGTACAGGATACTGAGTTGGATGATCAGCCATGATCATATTGAATGGCGGTGCAGGCTCGAAGGGCCGAATGGCCTACTCCTGCAGCTATTATCTATGTTTCTATGTTTCTATAGGTTAATTGGCTTGGTATAAGTCTAAATTGTCCCTAGTTCGTGTAGGATAGTGTTAATGTACGGGGGATCGCTGGTTGATGCGGACTCGGTGTGCCGAAGGGTCTGTTTCTGTGATATATCTCTAAACTAAACTAAAACTAAACTAAGATCATTTGGGTATGCGTCACTGCAATTGCAATGTGTTAATAACTGCAACAATGATAGCCTGGCTTGATATCACATGGTTTGGGGATTAAAAGGCTAAGGTTCCATGGTGAAGGTTATCATATGTTTGGATCACACTCTTCAACTACAATGAACCTCATCTTGTCTTCCACAAGCCATGATCAATATCTGTACCTTACAGGAAATTGAGAATGAGAAGCAAACATGTTCTGGGATAGGATTAACCATTTCTCAAGCTGCTGCCTTAACAAGGATTATCTGCATTATTCAGCTAAACTGGCCCAGTGTACTGAAAATGATGGAAGTTAAAAAGGTGAATGATTTGTCAGCAGTTCCTGAATTCACTTTCTACCACAAAATCATTATGTGCACTCATAGGCTGCATTCAGGACCAGGCATTAGTTTCCATCCCAGCGAGTGCTAAACCAACTTGGCTCTAGTGCTGATTACATAGGAACTCGCTGACTTACAACTTAGTCCTGTAGGGCCAGCAGCTGGCATGAGCACACTAATCACAACATCAGAGAATTGTGAGCAGCCCCTACTCTGAATGAACAGCAAAAAATGAGTATGTGACAAATCAATGTCATCATGTAGTTCCTTATTCAGGCCTAAGTGATCCCCTTGAGCCATGCATCATCAGTGCAAGGAATGGAGCTCATTGAAGGTTACAAATCACTGGACTCCCTCCGGGAACCGTGGTATCTCATGTCACATTACAGGAGAGCCTCGAGGACATACCAGTAACTGTCTTGTTAAACATGAAAGTAATGATGATGGAGGTATAATTGACAATGATTTCCATGTAACACGTTCTTCATGAAAATTTTATAAAGAACATGAGTTTACCACAATGTGGCAAGTGGGCAGCTTTATCTCCCAACGTAAGGTGAGTATCATCTCTAGGATGATCTTCACTATGTTAGATTAATCAGATGGTGACCTCTGAGATTGCCAGATTCTTGACTTTTATGGGTGTCAGGGGTTATGGGGAGATAGGCAGGAGGATGGGGTTGAGTGGGAAAGATAGATTGGCCATGATTGAATGGCGGAGTAGACTTGATGGGCTAAATGGTTTAATTCTGCTCCTAGAACTTGTAAACTTATGAACATAAGACCCATATTTGTTATAAATTATGAACATAATTCACAGGCAATCAACCTTTACTGCCAATAAAGCCTTGGGAGAGAATAAAGCCTTGGCAGAGTAACTTAACAACCCATTAGAATAGTAAGATTAAACGAGAACTTACCAGTTTGAAGTTTGATCTGTATTTTATGAGGAGTTACGATGAGGGATTACGTGAAGAACCCGCCTCAGGACGCACGTGCGGCATACTTCAAAGCAGCGGTGTGGAATCACAGATAGACACAAGTATTTGAAGTAACATAGTAAAGAAAATAGAGACATCAATTTATCAGTTTGATCCATATAATAAGGGTGGGAGCGGAGGGCACGTAATCCCTCATCGTAACTCCTCATAAAATACAGATCAAACTTCAAACTGGTAAGTTCTCGTTTAATCATACTATTTTACTTCGGAGTCATGTGAGTGACTACGTGAAGATTTCAAAGCTCTGTGATTTCAAACCGTGTAACAGCTATTACTACACCACTGCCGAAGTCTTTGAGGGAGGAAGTGTGTTATCGTAATCAACCAATGAATCTGTTTATAGAAAAACACAATGGTATTTTTACAATAACAATGAAGAAATTTAAATGCTCCCCTGGGCTAATTTAAATATTTGCAGACTGGAATCTTTCCTGCAAATAAAAACAGGTTTTGTCAACAGTTTATAATAAATTTTTTCTCTGAACGTTTTACCCCCACCATTCTGCTGTAGCCAGGATGTGGTTTATAGGCACGTCCATTCTTTTGCCGTTGACGTGGAAGCTTGTCCTGTGGAATGAAAACTTTGTACATGTTAGTTTTATCCCAGGAGCTTTAGTACCTGCTTGAGCCATCCCAAAAAAGGCTTGTTACCCGACCACAAGGTTATTTGTGACCAACCCACAAGGCTTTTCATCTCCCTCGAATATTTAGGTTGTGTCTATGTAAGGTAATAGGGTCATGGCACATTACCGTGTTTTCTGGCGGGTAAGCCCGGATTTTATGACTGGATAAGGTGTTCCTGGTCTGGTTTAACCATTCCCTGGACAATGATAGAGGTCTGGTCTGAAGCTATGAGCATGGTGTCCAATTGCAATAGGAGTAGTGACTGGACCCTCTGTGCTGCTCCGAGTGCCCTCAACATATGTGTTTAGAGCATAGATGGTTCAGGTTGAGGGATCTGGCTGGTGGGTATCCCCTGAGGTATGGCAGTACCACTGTGACATCCCATATATGGGTGTACCTGGTCTAGGGGTTTAGAGTTGTAATACCCTTCATAGATTTACCACCAGCCAGTGTGACCCCATGGCCTGTTGTCCTGTAGCTGTTTTGAAAAAACAGGCAGGGCAATTCTAGCTGTGTTGATGGTACTGTAGCCGAATCCTTCATCATGATGAAGGTTCACCAGGAATTCCAGTTCGTAGTAACTGTATCGGTTGAGTAGGTTATCCCTGTATCCTTGCAGTACTTCTCTTGATGCTGGACAAGTGCTGTAGTCCAGTGGATGTTCAGAGGGATGCTGACATGGTGTCGACGGTTCAGTATAACAATCCCAGTCCCAGATGTGGCTTGTGCAGAATCTGCAACCCAGGAGCTTGAATTTCCCATGGCACAGATGACTTGTGCCCGGCTCCGAGTGTTAATAATTCTGGGTCACTGGGGAATACCATCGAAGTTTCAACAACCATGTCATGGAGTATTGGGAAACCATGGCTGCGTAAGTCCGTCAGGTACTATCAAAATACCTGAAGCAGAGTCCTTTTGTACTGTGCGTAGTCCTCGACTGATGAGGCAGAAGGGAAGAAATACATAGAAATAATTTCACCAATCCAGCGCGAACGCATTTGCTGCCCCAGGGTCTGGTTCCCACGCGACATACATAGGACATCCCCAAACACCTGGTGATTTAGCGTTGATGCAGATAATCGATATCTGGCGTGTCATATAGCTTGATAGTTTTATTTAAACTTTTTTATAAAAAACATCTAATCGATGTTGTCATTAAATTTATGTGACCTGGTGTCTGTCAATGTATTTAGCTTACCTGGCAGGTAAGTTGCTGATAGTCAAATACATCTTTGGACACACCATTGCCAAATTGTTTTGACCAACTTGTCGCATGATACCGACTTTATGCCGCCCATATGGTTAATGTAGGCCACCACCGTAGTGTAGTCTATTAATAACCGTACATGCAAGTCCATAAAATTCACCCAAACATTTTTTAGATAATTAATGCCCAGTGTAAGTGGTAACCCCACCACTGTCTTTCTGATATTACTTCAGTGGGTAACTTCATGAGACGCTCAATGACAACCTATATGTCGTTTTTGATACTAAGGTCCGAATCATGTAGACAGAAATGCTACCATTTTCCCAATTACTCTGTTACTTGTCGAGTAGTTGGTAGTTTGTTGACCATTAATTTGTTGCTTGTTTGTGCCAATTCAACTATGTTGTCTCTTGGCAACATTATAGTCACGTAGACTGAATTAATATGAAACCCAAGATAGTCCAGGAAAGAGCTCTATATGCTGGTAGGAACCAGACCCACCTACCTCCATGGTTATTGGCGGTTTTGTCTTTTCTGTTTTCTGAGTGCTTTGTTCTGACGACGTGCTGGCGACGTTGGGGGGAGGCGCATTTTCCAGGGGGTCCGCGGTGGGCCCTGATCTAAAAGATATTTGGGGATAATGGGGCCCCAAGCATTCACCAGTCCCATATTCTAGACGTCGACTGGTGGATGCCGTGGGGTGCTGCCGCTTGGGTATCGGAGGTTGTGGTTTGCTCGTCCCGGGGCCTGCCCTCATGATGCCGAAGGTTTTTGATGCCTCTTCCATCTCCTTCAGCTTTTTGTTCAGATCTCTCCCAAATAGCAGTGAGTCTGCCTCCGCAGCTGGGGCTTTACACAAGCCTGCAAATTTTGGGATTGAGGGCAGGTCTTATATTTCCCTCCGGAGATTGTTTAGTTCGAATTGTGTGGTACACCTTAATACCAGCACATCCTGCTGGTATGTATTCATCTTCGTTGTCTCCACAGAACGAGCATAGGCTGTGATAGCTGACGTCAGGAGCCTTAGGATCCGCTGTAGCTTGAGTTTTTGTGCCCGCATAAGGGCCCCCACATTTTTCCAGATTTTGCTGTTGAGGCTTTTTTCCCTTAAGGGCCTCACAGTTCTCTGGTGCTGTATATTCTTGCAGCACCTCGGCGAGCACCTTCTTCAGTAGAGGTTTGTTGGATAGGTGATTAATACTGGCTGCCATTTTTTGGCTCCAGCGGTGCTCCAGCCCGTGGGGTTGCTACGAAGCGGTCCACCACACCCAACAGCTGTTCCTGATCCTGCACCCCATGCATACTCCCGATTTCGTCCGCCTGCCCCATTTCCCGACCAGCCCTGCCCTGGTCACCAATGCTAGCCTCCTGCTCCAGCCCGTGGTATGAGGTAGCAAAGGGCAGTGCCTGACACGACACTATGGAGGAGGTACCTGTCCTGTCCCGCTGGGAGCGCTGCTGTTCCCGGTGGACCATCTCCTCCAGGAGCTGCTAAATGCAGCTCAGGCGGCTGTCTCTCTTCTGCTTTGGTGGAGACATGTCCCCCTCCGTCGAATCGGAGACGACCGGCCGTTTGGCTTCCTGGCCGCTTTCCCAGTCCGCCATGCAGGCTCTGGCGAGACTGGGCTTGGCTCGGTCTCAGGGATAGCGAAACCGCTCTGAGAGCGACGCTGCCGCCGGTTGCTGCCCCGCTGGTAGAGTTGGAGCGGGGCAGTTTTTCTTTGAGAGTTTTCTGCGTTGTGTTCCTGAAAAGCCTGCAAAAAACACAACTGCAACTCACCTCTCCAATGCCCAAGAGCCGCTCCTGCAGCTCAGGCGGCTGTCTCTCCCCCTCCTGGGTGGAGAGACGTCCCCGTCCGATGTTGGAAACCACCGGCCGGTTTTGCATACATCCAGCCCGCTGCTCAGGCGCTAGCGGGCTGGGCTCGGTCGCGGTGTCGGGGTAGCGGACCGCCCGCTAAGCGGTCCTACCGCCTGTTGCTGTCCCCGCAATGAGACGCTCCTCCGTCGAGCAGGCAGGTGCAGCGTTTTCCCCAGCCCGCTGCTGAAGTGCTGACGGGCTTGGTGCAGTGTCGGGAGCGGGGCGCTGGTTAGCGGTCCTGCCGCGGTGCGCTCTCTCTCTCTCCTGCACTCGGGCTGCTGTTAGAGTGCAGCGCACTCCACGCCAACACTGCGTAGTGGGTCCCCCTTCATCGGCTCCGATGGTCGGAAGCCTCCGCCCGCCCGCCTGCCTGCCTTCACCTGGCCAGCTACTCGAGGGGCGAGCGAGGACTGAGGGGAACCTCCAACGAGTGCAAGCGCCGTCTTCTTCGTTGTCGCCCCTGTGGAGTGGTACCGGCACCGGCACAGCTCCCAGTCCATGGTCCGCCGTGTGTGCGGTCCTGGTGGCGTCTTTCCCCCCCCTCCCGCGAACGAACACTCCTTCCCCGGAGTCCAAGGGGGCCGCTTGCATGCCCTATGGGGAACAAGCAGACGCGAGGGGCTGTTAAAATAAAGGTAAGTACTTACCTAAAGCTTAGTTTTTCAGATTGTAGCAGGAGCCCTGTCTCCCGCCTGCCGCTGTTGCCTGCTGAAACGTAATGCCGCACATGCGTCCTGAGGCGGGTTCTTCACGTAGTCACTCACGTGACTCCGAAGTAAAATTAATCAATTACTGAGCTTCATAGGCAAGTTAATCATTCAAATACAACACTCCTTGCTACACAGACAAGCAGAGAGTTGTTGTTGAATTACTATTGGAGAACACTCTGCAAATCCATTGATTGCATTCATTTATGCCCTTAACTCTGAATATGCAAAGACCTGCCCATATTTCCACAGTGCTGATGAGCCATGCAACCTGATGTTTTCAGGTCCTTAGCAATGCTGATGATTCAGCATCTCTCAGAAAACGTTTATGTCAAGTCTACCATGGCATGACCAAAGATGCCCCAGTGATCATGTAGGCGGAAGAGAGAAGCCTACAGAGAGTCATCTATCTTCTTCAAATAGGGAAAAGCAGAGGAAATACTTCCAGTGGCTCGGCTGATTTCATGTATTTGCTTTCATAACTTTGATTTTAATCATCTCTGACAATTGCAATTGGTGCCTGTAGTTATGGAAGGGGAATTCTAACATTCTTCTTGCAATTATACACATTTCACACAAGGGACACCCTCACACTATATCATATCCTATAATCATGCATTGACTAAAAAATAGCTTACAAAATGGTCATAGTTCCTTGCAGTTTTCCAAGCTTCTGAACTTTGCTTCCTCATGCAATCTGCACTGTTACTTTAAGAGGGTGGGATATATTCTATTGCTAAAAACTTTTAAACACAGGTAAATTATTGACCATGAAAATCTTTCCTTGGCCCAGTGCATCGATGCAATTACAACGACGCATCTACTTCCTCAGAAGATCAAGGAGATACAGTAAATCGACAAATACTCTATCAAACTACAACAGGTGTTTGATAGAGAGCATATTGACTAGTCCCATCACCTGGTGTGGCAACTTGAATGTCCCAAATTGAAGGAAACTACACATACTGTAGATACCACCCAGATCATAACAGGTTATGATTTCTCTACAATAGGGGACGCTGACTGCCTCAAAGGCATTCATATATCATCAAAGACTTACACCATCCTGGCTTTTTTGCTACTACCATTGGAAAGAAGGTACAGGAGCCCAGAAACCACGTCCACCCGGTTCGAGAACAGCTTCTTCCATCATCAGGCACCTGAATACGACACAACACCAACCTCAGTAACTAGAATTATTCCTTGAACTGCGCCTTTAAGGGCCTGTCCCACAGCAATTTATTCGGCGACTGCGGCATCATTGACTGACGTATCATGTCACTGAAAAATACGCGACATGACGACGTATGACGTGGCGGTGACAAGGTGTGATATGACGCGGCGTGATGACGCGGCGTGATGATGTAAGACGCGCGGTGTTTTTTCAAGTGTTGCAACCACTTTTTTGTCGCCGCTGTATTTTGAAACATTCAAAATCTTTTGGCGACACTGATATAACGCTGGCAAAATCATGAAGTGGGACAGGCCGTTTAGTTTCACTACGGTCTAGTGTATTTGCATTTTTATGGTTATCTAGTATTACTGTTATTTATTTATTGGATTGTAGTGGCCTGGTCAAGGTCAGGAAAAGACCGGACGCCAGGCGGATTCAAAAGAAGCTTTTTAATTACAACAGTTCAAGAACACACACCGACACTCTTATCTCTACCCCTGGGGAGTAGGCCGGTAAACCCCGTGGCAGACCAACGCCCCTGTCCCTCAATCGTCGAGGGGGATGATCCAAGGAGTGGCCTACCCCCCAGGGACCGCCACAGGACCCCCCCCAAGTACCCGAGGTACGAAACGGACAGGTCGGCGTACACGACGGCCAGACCCGGTGCACACTACGCTCGGACCCGGAACAGGCGCCTGATCAACAAGTGCGGGGTACGAAGTAACCAAAGAAGGAGGTACCCTAGACAGAGGTCGCCCTCGCTTACGGGGTAGTGCAACCAGCGCCGGCCGATCGATATCGATATGTGCTGGCTTCAACCGCGCAACTGAAACAGTCTCCCGCCGACCCCCATGTCCAGGACGAACGTCGACGAGCCCTGTTCCAAGACCAGGAAGGGGCCTTCGTACGGCCGCTGTAGAGGTGTCCGATGTGCATCCCTGCGCAGAAAAACAATCTGGCAGTCCTCCAGAGCAGAGGGAACATGCGGACGGAAGGATCCATGACGAGAAGTGGGCACCGGCGCCAGCTTGCCCACCGTCTGCCGAAGACATTGCAGAGCTTCTGAAGGCTGCTCCACCTGGCCACGTGCCGGCGGGATGAACTCCCCAAGCACCGTTAACGGAGACCCATACACCAACTCAGCGGAGGAGGAGGCCAAGTCCTCCTTGGGTGCGGTGCGTATCCCCAGCAAAACCCACGGTAGAGCGTCTACCCAGTCTGGGTCAGTGAGCCGCGCCCTTAGGGCACCCTTAAGCTGTCGGTGGCCTACCCCCCAGGGACCGCCACAGGATATTTGATTGTTATATTTATTATCCGGGTGTTCTGGCATTTATGGACCTGTTAAGCTGCAGTAAATAAGAATGTAAATGTTCCATTGTCAGTACATATGACAATTAAACACTCTTGACTGTACTCTCTCTTGAAACATAGAAACATAGAAACATAGAAAAATGGGTGCCGGAGTAGGCCATTCGGCCCTTTGAGCCAGCACCGCCATTCAATATGATCATGGCTGATCATCCACAATCAGTACCCTGTTCCTGCTTTTACCTCCTTTATCCCTAAGAGCTAAATCTAACTCTCTCTTGAAAAGATCCAGAGAATTGGCCTCCGCTGCCTTCTGCGGCAGAGAATTCCACAGATTCATAACTCTCTGGGTGAAGAAGTTTTTCCTCATCTCAGTCCTAAATGGCCTACCCCTTATTCTTAAACTGTGACTCCTGGTTCTGGAATCCCCCAACATCGGGAACATTTTTCCTGCATATAACCTGTCCAATACTATAAGAATTTTATATGTTCCTATAAGATCCCCTCTCATCCCCCTAAATTCCAGTGAATACAAGCCCAGTTGACCCATTCTTTCATGATATTTCAGTCCTCCCATCCCGGGAATTAACCTGGTGAACCTATGCTGCACTCCCTCAATAGCTAGAATGTCCTTCCTCAAATTAGGAGAACCAAAACTGCACACAATACTCCAGGTGCGGTCTTACCAGGGCCCTGTACAATTGCGGTAGGACCTCCTTGCTCCTAAACTCAAATCCTCTCGCAATGAAGGCCAACTTCACTGCCTGCTGTATCTGCATGCTTACTTTCAGTGATTGGTGTACAAGCATACCCAGGTCTCATTGTACCTCACCTTTTTCCTAATCTGACACCATTCAGATAATAATTGGCCTTCCTGTTCTTGCCACCAAAGTGGATAACCTCACATTTATCCACATTATACTGGCATGCACCACTGCCCACTCACCCAATGTATCCAAGTCACCCTGCAGCCTCATAGCATCCTCATCGTAGCTCACACTGCCACCCTGCTTTGTGTCATCCGCAAACTTGGAGATGTCACAATTAATTCCCTCTTCTAAATCAGTACTTTATATTGTAAATAACTGGGGTCCCAGCACCGAGCCTTGCGGCACCCCACTAATCACTGCCTGCCACTCTTTGCTTCCTGTCTGCCAATCAGTTCTCTATCCATGTCAATACCCTAACCCCAATATCATGTGCTCTATTTTTGCACACTAATCTCTTGTGTGGGACCTTGTCAAAGGATTTTTGAAAGTCCAGATACACCACATCCACTGGCTCTTCCTTATCCATTCTGCTTGTTACATCCTCAAAAGATTCCAGAAGATTAGTCAAGCATGATTTCCCCTTCATAAATCCATGTTGACTTTGACTGATCCTGTCACTGCTTTCCAAATGCGCTGCTATAGCATCTTTATACATCATTATCGACTCAAGCATCTTCCCCAATTTCGATGTGAGGCTAACTCGTCTATAATTCCCAGTTTTCTCTCTCCCTCCTGTCTTAAAAAGTGGGGTTACATTGGCTACCCTCCAGTCCACAGGAATTGATCCAGGGTCGAGAGAACATTGGAAAATAATCATCAATGCATCCACGATTTCTATGGCCACCTCCTGAGTACTCTGGGATGCAGGACATCAGACCCTGGGGATTTATCTGCATTCAGTCCCAACAGTTTACCTAACACAATGTCCTGACTAATGTGGATTCCCTTCAGTTCCTCCCTCTCACCAGGTCCCTGGTCCCCGAGTATTTCTGGGAGAATGTTTGTGATTTCCTTGGTGATGACAGAACCAAAGTACTCATATAACTGTTCTGCCATTTCTTGTTTCCCATTATAAATTCACCTGTCTGTGATTGTAAGTGACCTACATTTGTCTTCACTAATCTTTTCCTTTTTACATATCTAATTTCAAGTCCATTTTTATATTCCCGCAAGCTTTCTTTCATGCTCTTTCCCCCCTCTTAATTAACCCCTATCTACAAAGTCTTTAATGTAAATAGAATCATGATTTGCTTTCTCACTAATTATTTTGAAGACATTTTGGATAATGAACACGAGAAAAAATACTATATTCTTGTTGTACACCTTTGTACTGGTTAACCTCCTTCATTGGCATCAACCAGATCTGTTAATAGGTTAGAGGGCAAAGATAATAGGCTTTTCAGAGTATTCCTGCAACACAAGTTTGGTTTATTAATAAACAGAAGCTATTAAAAATTGAAATTAGAGATAATTTGCAAAACTAGCGCAAGAAAAAAACACTTATGAATGACTTCAATATTATATCTATATTACTAAAAGTCTGATCTGGACCGCTTTTGGGCCACTGTGCTGCAATATCTGAGAGAACGCCGCCAACAACGGCCGTCATTTTTGGCCACCTTGCTCAGAGCCTCCCTCCGCCTTCCGGGACCGGAGGGTTTATCCCATCGATGAATCAGAGAGATATTAATGTTTTTTAAAAATTCACCATTCTCTCTGCTGCCCCCGCTGGCGGCAGGGGGAGGGACTATAAAACCCGGAAGTGTAGTGCCTCACTGAGTCTCTGCCAGACCCAAGAAGTGAGAGGGTCATGGCTCTCTGAGCTGCAAATAACACTGAAAGCACGTCTACTCGCCTTTTTAAAAGGTTTGTGTTCACAAAATGAATTTTGATTGTCAGGTGGCTGCAGCCCAATTATTTGCCTCGCCTTTTAACAAGTTTGTATTCACAACATGAATTTTGGTTGTCAGGTGGCTGCATCCCAATTGTTTGCCTCACCTTTTTAACAAGTTTGTGTTCACAACATGAATTTTGGTTGTCAGGTGGCTGCAGCCCAGTCGTTTGCCTCGCCTTTTTAAAAGGTTTGTGTTCACAAAGTGAATTTTGGTTGTCAGGTGGCTGCAGCCCAATTGTTTGCCTCGACTTTTTGACAAGTTTGTGTTCACAAAATGAATTTTGATTGTCGGGTGGCTGCAGCCAAATTGTTTACCTTGGCTTGGCTTTGAAAATCATTGTAACAGTTGGCTGCCAGCCCAAGAATCCATGTGGCCCACAATGTCCATGTTAGCTCTCTGGAAACCAGTATCCTCGGCCCGCAACACCCATATTAGCGCAACAGAAAGCCCCCCCCACTGGCGAGCAAAATTGGAATTGGTGGAGAGGTGGAATATTGTTGGTGACCAGCCCTCCTGTGTGATGCTGGGACCCAACGGGTCCCACTTAGTCTAGTCTTGTACTAAATGTTCTACCTTTTGTGCACTGTGGACGGTTAAATTATATTAATGTATAGTCTTCTCTGACTGGATAGCACGCCAACCAAAATCTTTCACTGCACCTCTGTACACATGTCGATAGTAAACTAAATTAAACTAAATTTAATGCCCTTTTCATTATTTTCCTAATCTCATTGGTATCATTCATTTCTGAGTCCTTTCATTTTTTGAGTCCTTTTAACTGCCTCTGGTGTGTTAGTTAATCTTGCCAAAGATAAATTAACATGACTTCATCTGAGTTAGTTGGTTAGAAAACAGAACAACTTTCACTAAACTGAAGCTCTCACGATCCTCTTTAATTGTGTTATTTCCAGAGAATTCATGGCTATATTTTCTTTTATTTCCATGGAATTACACTCTTTATATATGGGGAAAACATGACTACCAATCATCTTAAAGAGAGCAGAGTCAGGGGATATGGGGAGAAGGCAGGAATGGGGAGCCACGGATGTGTCCGCCACTCGGACTGGAAGCGTCGTCTCCCCCGACAGCTCCCAAGAGGGCGTACCTGTTTTCATTAGGCACAGCCACCTGGGTCTCCTGCACTCCACGGTTACCACCCTTTCTCTCAGTCACACACCTTCATTCTTCCGTATCCTTGGCATGACAACCTCACTGTAGGTCCTGTCCAGGAAACTCTAATTTTCCCGGATGGCCCTGAGGTCATCCAGCTGCTTCTCCAGTGCCCCAACACGGTCCTTCAGGAGCTGAACCCGGATGCACTTGCCACAGTTGTAGCAGCCTGAGGCTCCAACGGTGGCCCTGGCCTCCCACATCCTGCCAATTTTACTAATCCAATTCCTCATTTTAAAACTGTTCCCCCCCCCCCCCCCCCCCCCCCCCCGACTCACCTTTCCCACGGGTTTCAACCTATAAGCCCCCCCCCCCCCCCCCCCCCCCCCCCCCCCCCCCCCCCCCCCCCCCCCCCCCCCCCCCCCCCCCCCCCCCCCCCCCCCCCCCCCCCCCCCCCCCCCCCCCCCCCACCTTCCCCCTGCTTCTCTTTGATTGCTGCTTCTCTGAGCTCCACGTAAGCATTGGGCAAGCACAGGAAGGTTGTGGAGGCTTTGGGAACGGTATGGAGGAGGTTTACCAGAACAATACTTGGAAGACTTTGGCTTTCAAGATAGTATAAAGAATTTGGGGCCTAAAGGAGTGATTCACTCACTGCAGGATATTCAACCTCTGATCTGTATTTTTAGACACAGCATTTTGTTGGTCCAAATGAGTTACTGGTCAGGCCATTGAGTATAAGATCATGGTTCTATTGTCCACATGCCTATCCTCTTTTATCATGTCATCATGTGTGGGGCATGGTGGGGGAGCAGTAAGTTGTATGTACATTAGTTTAAATTAGTTAAATATGGGAATATATTTTAACACAGATAGACACAAAAAGTTGGAGTAATGGGTGAAGTTTTGGGGCGAGACGCTTCTTCAGACTGGTTAGGGATAAGGGAAACGAGAGATATAGATGATGATGTAGAGAGGTAAAGAACAGTGAAAGAATGATATGCAAAAAATAAATGATGATAATGGAAACATGCCATTGTTAGCTGTTAGCAATGTAACTCTTGTCACAGTTACCAATGGGTGTCAAGTTGTTGGCTTACCACAGGTTGATTCAGACCAAGACAGTCAGTTGGCTTTAGTCTCATAGAGTCATGAGCGAGCACAGCAGTCCGGAATTGCTTCTTTTTTACTCGTTTGTATCAGCACTGCTTGCATGTCCAGATGGGAATTTCATGATTACAAGCAAGCTGCTTTCTTTGTGAAATGTACAATTCCATTTATAATTCCTTTTCAATTTCAATACAATTCAACCAGATTTTATTTTGCAGCCCTTAGCGAGTATTGAATAAGAAAGTTTGCCCAAAAAGTTCTTGGCTCTGTTCTACATCTGAATCTCTGCTGGAAGTCGTTAAATACATTCCCCATCCTGCTCTCAGTAAAGTTACAATTGGAGCTTTAGAGTCTTGAAGAAATTCATGCTAAAAATACATTTATTTTGGGTTATTTTAACGAGAATGAAGCACAGTGCCATAGTGCAGAGAAAATCGTGAGCTTGTTTCTATTTAGTACAGTTGAACATTTATACAGTCACATTTTGTGCCCAGAGGAAAATAAACCCACCAGCCTCCAAGTACCCTTGAGAGCTAACAGTAGTTCATGACAGTAGTAAAAAAGAGTAAATATTTAATATCATATTCCATTTTGCTAACATTTATTCTCTGAGAGAAGCTGGTCAGGAATTCTATCAGATATTGTATTATTTAGGTTCATTATATCTTATAATTATATCAGAACATCAAACAGTGAATGTGATTGGATACAAAGTGCTTAAAATGACTTGAGAACATGGACAGGTGCCATTTTGGTTGGGACACTTCTTCAGACCCTTCTGTCTGAAGAAGGGTTCCAACCCAAAATGTTGCCTATCCATGCTTTCCAGAGATGTTGTTTGACCCACTGAATTACTCCAGCACTTTGTGTCTTCTTTTCTTGTAAACCAGCAGATTGTGCACTTTACCCCTTGCTGTGGGTTACCCTTAAGCATCCGTCTTTTACCCCAGACTGATCGCATCCCCAGCTATTTCTTCACTACCACCACCAATCTCGAGTCCCCATCATTGGATTGCAAACCCTATCATACACCATCAGGATCTTATTCCTGATAGTCAAACTGAATCACAAATGTCCCAAATCCTTTTCTCTTTGATTGATGTATTGACCCTCTTTCCAATCCATTCGCCACTCATGGACTTATTGCAATTTTTTTATTTTTTTATTTAATTTATTAGAAGTAGTGTACATTACAATAATATAAGCCAAAAATAAAATTTCTTGTACCACTTCATATTTTAAGCTTTAAAAAGAAGAAAAGTAAAGAAAGTGAGATAGGGAAGTGAGTGTGTGAAAAAAGCCTGTTAGACACGAAGAGCTGGAAAAAAAAGTTAAGAAGTAAGCCATAGAAAAGAAAAAAGAGAAAAAGAAAACAGAAGCTATGTTCAAAGTAGAAAAAAGAGCTGAAAGGGATATACCAACTTTATATTTTTCCTCCCCCCTCACCAGGTCCTGAAACCATTTATTTTCAGAGTTCTATTGCACCTTATACTTGCAATAGAAATCTGAAAATAAATGGAGTCGATAAATGAAGACAAAATCTTTTGGAAGTGGTCAGATTTGCCTGCTAGAAGGAATCTCATATCTTCCAGGTGTAACGTTTTGGACATATTTGAAATCCACATATTTATTGTTGGTGTTGGGTATTGAAGTATAAGTTTTTTCCCCATTATTAAACCGTAATTAAATAGGTTATTTTGGAATGCAGTTAGTTCAAGGCTGCCTTCCATTGTTCCAAAAATAATCAATTCTGCATTCGGTATCAATTTTATTTTAAATAGTTTTGTGAAAATTTCAAAAATTTAATTCCAAAATTTTTGGATTTTTATACAGAAAACAAAGGAATGCGCTATAGTTGCTTCTTGGGATAGACATTTATCACAGATAAATGTCACAGAAATTAGGAAAAAGTTTACTTATTTTATTTTTTGAGTAATATAGTCTATGTAAGGTTTTAAATTGAATTAGAGTATGTCTTACATTAATCGAGCATTTATGCACATATAGCAAATGTTTATCCCACCTCTCTTTTGAAATTTTTATAGCTAGTTCTTGTTCCCAGTCTCTTCTAATACCATTGGATGATGGTATTTCTATATTTAAGATGATGTTATACAAGTATGACATTAATTTAACTGATTCAGCCTTTGTATTCATTGCTTCGTCCAATATGTCTGGAGACAAGTTATGATATTCTTGTGTATATTTTTTCAAATAGTCACATATTTGAAAATATTAAAAATAATGATTATTTCTCAAATTGTATTTTAGTTGTAATCGTTGAAATGATAATAATTTTCCAGTTTCATACATGTCTCCAAACATTTTAATTCCTATTCTTTCCCAATGTATAAATTATTTATCTATAATAGAAGGTTTGAATGACGGGCTATTAACTATTGGAGAAAGAAGCGATAGATTTCTTAATTTTAGGGTAAGTTTTATTTGTTTCCAAATTATAATTGTACTGTGTATAATTGGATTTTTATTGTATTTTGTGTTATTCAGGTTCATTGGTGAGAGGAGGATCGCTTCTATGTTAAAAGGGGAGCAGTCCTCTCTCTCCATTACTATCGAATCCACCTGCTGGGCAGAGTTGTCCAACAGGTGAATCACATTTTTGATATTTACTGCCCAATAATAGTACAAAAAATGAGGAAGTGCTAATCCACCAAATTCTTTAGGTTTACTCAAATGTGTTATTTGTATTCTGTGGGATTTATAGTCCCATATAACATTTGTAATATCTGAGTCCAGTTTAAAAAAAAACTTTTTTGGTAGGCATATTGATATTGACTGGAATAGATATAGAATTTGTGGTAAAAAGATCATTTTTATAACATTTATTCGACCTATTAAAGACATCGGAAGGGTTTTCCAAAATTTAATTAGAGCATTTAATTTCTTAAGTAGGGGGATGTAATTTGCATTAAACAGAGCTTTATATTTTCTAGTGATTTCAATTCCCAAATATTTAAATATTTCTGTAGCAATTTTAAAAGGGAATTTTAAAAGGTGTGTTGAGTCTCTGGGTTTTATCGACATAATTTCACTTTTATTCCAATTTATTCTCGATCCTGAAACAGATCCAAATTCCTCTATTAGATTTAGTATGTTTGGTATACTAATTTGGGATTTTGTGATGTACAGTAGTACATCATCTGCGTATAATGATAATTTATTTTGTGAATATTTTGTATTATAACCATGTATGTGTTCTAATCCTTTCAGCTAAAGGTTCTATTACAAGAGCAAATAGAAGCGGTGATAGTGAGCATCCCTGTCTATTGCCCCTTGATAATTGAAATTTTGTGGACAATATGTTGTTAGTTAATATTCTAGCAGCGGGCCTGTTATATAATAGTTTTATCCATGAGATGAAATTCTCTCCCATTTGAAATTTTTGCAATATTTTAACAAGGTAGTCCCATTCCACTTGATCGAATGCTTTTTCTGCGTTCAATGAAATAATTGATAAATCTTGTTCTTCAGTTTTATTTGAGTGCATTATATTGAGCAGATGTCTCAAATTATTACATGATTGGCTCTTGGGTATGAACCCCGTTTGATCCGGATTTATTAATTTACTGACATATTTACTTAGTCTTCTAGCTAATGTTTTTGCTAGTATTTTTTGATCTGTATTTAACGGTGCAATGGCTCTATATGAACCGGGTTCTTCTGTATCTTTATCTTTTTTAAGTATTAGTGTAATCGTTGATTCTGCTAGTGTTTCTGGTAAAATTTGGTCTTTAAAAGCATATGTGTACATTTTATGTAATTGTCTCATAAAAACGTTTATAAAATTTGTTACTGAATCTGTCTGGTCCTGGTGTTTTTCCATTCTTTAATGAGTTTATTGTTTCTTCTATTTCCTTGATTTAAATTTGTGCTCCTAGTTCCTCTTGTTCCCTCAACTCAAGTTTCGGGAGATTACATTTATCCAGGAACTCTATAACTTTAGTATTGTCTGTTAACGTTTTAAATGTATATAAATTCTGATAAAATTGAGCGAATCTATTATTAATATCGTTAGGTATTGCAACCGTTACCCTGCAATCTGTCACTTAGAACAAACATTCTTTGACTAACCAGACCTGCTCCACTCCTACTGATCAAGCAGGAGCAAGAATACTCAAGTCTTTATGCTCACTGATATTTTGCAGATAGGGGTCCACTACAGAAAATTTGCAATGGCTCTCTGCACAGTTTAGGGTGTCTTCACTGATGTTGAAAAAATCCTTCTCCACTGTATTTTGATGAAATGGAAACTTATAGAAACAAACGGAGATAATAATGCCTATTTCATATAAGCACCATATAAGCACCTAGCAATTGGTTATTCTGGATGAGCACTCCTCACTGAAGACGGGTCTCGATCCGAAACGTCACCCATTCCTTTTCTCCAGGGATTGTCCCGCTGAGTTACTCCAGCATTTTATGTCTATTCCTCACAACAATGTGTTTCCATTAAACTCTGGACTGAAAATGATCTTATGCCTTGTAAAATCGATCCAGAAATTCTGTCAACTGTTATGGTATTTTGCAGCAGGATATTCCTGATAAAATTTCCAAAGTAGCTCGAAGAAATGTGAATTCGACCATTCATTTTCATGGTTGTTGGCTGCAGTGGAGTGAATATAAAAACAATGCTCTTTGTATTTTCTCCATTATAGCAGTCGCTTTGACCACAGACTTCCCCATTGCTCTGTCTGTGATTTCTGTGAAACCATGACCAGGGACAGTAATTGGACCAAAATTTGCTGAGATCCCTTTAAAAACAAACATCAGGGAATGAAATGCAGAATACACGAGTGAGTGTATTTTACACAGAACACCATTATTGTTGCTGGAAAACCCTTTATGATGGGATGGTGTTTCTTTTGAAATTCCTGTCTGCAGAATCCTGATGATATCAGATTCCTCAGGTGAGGCTGGCACATTGTTTCTGAATCAGGGCTTAAGGTGATCCTTTAATTATTTTTCTGGATGCTACAATGTAAAATAAGAAGTTACAATTTAAAGTTGGTCATAATCCAGTAGCTGGAGAGTATGGGATCTTTAAAAAGACTGGAGTCAGCACTCTAATTGTTTCCTTGACTTTATTTTTTTATGGTGGCAGCACATTAACAGAGCTCTATAAAAATATAACACACAGTGGCTGCAGAACAGGTACTTTTATGCTTCACCCAGATTGATGTACTGTATACTCTTAACTTCAGTAAATGCTTTATTTTGGGAAATGAATGCTGCAGCTGGTTTACTTTGCCTTAGGCTTGCAACAAACAAATGAGGCTTAAACCCCTGTAAAGACAATAGGGGGGTTGATTTTCCAAAATAGTTTTAAGACTTCCTTACATTTTAAATGGGTTTCCTTTCTATTAACGCGTTTATAATAGCTTGGAGCATTTTAATAGGGCATAAATCATATAAGGATCAGTACAGAAAATCCAGAGTTGTTAATAAATTATTTGTGTAAACATTTGTTGAGAAGAAACAAAGATCCGTGCAGTTACACCAAGGATTGAATTGACGCAAGATCATGAGTCCTACTTGAGATGAGTTAAGACTGTCATGAAACAAGGGAGTGCTTTGAAATAAATAAAATAATAGATTGTGAGAACAACAGATAAATAAGTAATGCAGAGAAAATTGAGAGAAATCTCTAAACTGACCTCACCATTAGGTTTAGCTTTGGGATAAGGTTACAATGACCAGGAATATTGTATTTTCTTTTGATCCTTGGGTCCTTTTAAATCAACATGCTTTCTGCAGAATATGCTAAGGTATTAATTCCCTTCCCTCTGTGAATGCAATTTTCTTGCTGCCCAATATTGTTTAAACTTATAAATTGAGCAAGGTGGTAAGTGGTAAACACAAAATGTTGGAGTAACTAAGCAGGTCAGGCAGCATCTCTGGAGAAAAAGGATAGGTGATGTAGAAATATAGAAACATCGAAAATAGGTGTAGGAGTAGGCCATTCGGCCCTTCGAGCCATTCAATTTAATCGTGGCTGATCATCCAAAATTAGTACCCCATTCCTGCTTTTTCCCCATATCCCTGGATTCTGTTACCTCCAAGAGATAAATCTAACTCTCTCTTGAATTTATCCAGTGAAATGGCCTCCACTGCCTTCTGGGGCAGAGAATTCCACAGATCCACGACTCTCTGGGTGAAAACATTTTTCCTCATCTCAGTCCTAAATGGCCTACCTCTTATTCTTAAACTGTGACCCCTGGTTCTGGACTCCCCCAACATCAGGAACATTTTCCCTGCATCTAGCCTGCCTTTTGGGTCAGGACCTTTTTTCAGACTAAAGATGGTTCCCAACCCGAAATGTCAACTATCGTTTTTCTCCAGCGTTGTGGCCTGACCTGCTGAGCTATTCCAGCACTTTGAGTCTATCTTCGGTATAAACCCCCTGCATTTGCAGTTCTTTGTTCTTACATTAAACCAGGGGTATTCTTAATTGGGCACATGAGTTGGTTCTTAATTATTTTATTGGGAATCTGAGCCAATAATGACAACACAAGACAAGACAAGAGACAAGAGACATTTATTGTCACATGCAAGAGTCAAGAGAGAGTCAAGAGTCAATTTAATTGTCATTTGGACCCCTAGAGGTCCAAACGAAATGCCGTTTCTGCAGCCATACATTACACACAAATAGACCCAGACACAACATAATTACAATTTTACATAAACATCCATCACATAGCTGTGATGGAAGGCCCAAAAAAAACTTATCTCCCCCCTGCACCCCCTCCCCCCCCCCCCCCCCCGATGTCAGAGTCAGCACCAATTGGTACAGTGAAATTTGTGGTCACAAATTTTATGACTCCATTAAAACTAATCAACCTTCCACCTTCATAGCAAAAGGATTTGAGTATAGGATCAGGGAGGTTCTACTGCAGTTGTACAGGATCTTGGTGAGACCACACCTGGTGTATTGCATACAGTTTTGGTCTCCTAATCTGAGGAAAGACATTCTTGCCATAGAGGGAGTACAGAGAAGGTTCACCAGCCTGATTCCTGGGATGTCAGGACTTTCATATGAAGAAAGACTGGATAGACTCGGTTTGTACTCACTAGAATTTAGAAGATTGAGGGGGGGGGATCTTATAGAAATTTACAAAATTCTTAAGGGGTTGGACAGGCTAGATGCAGGAAGATTGTTTCCGATGTTGGGGAAGTCCAGAACAAGGGTCACAGTTTAAGTATAAAGGGGAAATCCTTTAAAACCGAGTTGAGATAAACTATTTTCACACAGAGAGTGGTGAATCTCTGGAACTCTCTGCCACAGAAGAAAGTTGAGGCCAGTTCATTGGCTATATTTAAGGGGGAGTTAGATGTGGCCCTTGTGGCTAAAGGGATCAGGGGGTATGGAGAGAAGGCAGGTACAGGATACTGAGTTGGATGATCAGCCATGATAATATTGAATGGCGATGCAGGCTCGAAGGGCCGAATAGCTTACTCCTGCACCTATTTTCTATGTTTCTATGTTTCTACCTTGTCTGATAGTTTTGATTTTTGATGGTTGGGTTAGTATGTGATATTCGCTTAGGAGCCCATTTACACAACTCTTCCATTCTCATTTCAAATGAAAATATAATAAATAGGATCAGGAGAAAGTCATTTCACTTAAACTTTTTCTGTCATTGTATGAATATCTTTCCAGAATTTATATGTATATTCTACATTCTTGCAACAATACAGCCCAGTAACAGGTATTTTGGCCCACAATGTCTGTGCCGTACATAATGCCAAGACAAACTAATCTCCTTCGCCTACACATTATTCTTATCCCTACATTACCCTGCATAATCATGCACCTATCTAAACATTTCCTAAATTCCTCCACCGCCATCAATGGTAGTGTATTCAAGCAAGCACCACACTCTAAGTAAAAAAAAAAAATCTCTACCGCAATCATTTTCTTAAAGCTATACCCTCTATTCTGACATCCCACCCTGGGAACAAGGTTCTGACTGTCTACTCTATCTATGCCTCTCATAATTCTATATACTTCTAGCAGATCTCCCCTCAACATCCTGCATTCTAAAGAAAACAATTCAAGTTTGTCCAACCTCTCCTTGTAGCTAATGCCCCTCATCTGGGCAGCGTTGTGATAAACCTCTTCTGCACCGTCACCAAAGCCTCACATCCTTCTTTCAATGCGGCTGACCAGAAATGCAGCCTAAGCAAAGTCTTCTAGAGCTGATCATGACTTCCTGACTCTTATACAATGCTCCGACCAATGAAGACAAGCATACCATATGCCTTCTATACCAAGCACTTCAATCCATTGCAACAGAAACTTGCATGTCATTTGCATTATGTCCAATTTTCTGTGAATATTTTACAGACTCCGAATCCCTCTAAACATGAACATTTGATTAGCTATGCATCTTAAGAATAAGGGGTAAGCAATTTAGAACGGAGATGAGGAAAAACCTTTTCTTTGTGAATCTGTGGAATTCTCTGCCTCAGAAGGCAGTGGAGGCCAATTCTCTGGAGGCTTTCAAGAGAGTTAGATACTCTTAAAGATAAAGGAGTGAAGGGATATGGGGAGAAGGCAGGAACAGGATACTGATTGTGGATGATCAGCCATGATCACAGTGAATGGGCCGAATGGCCTACTCCTGCATCTATTGTCTATCGTTTATTTTAAAATGATATTGCTTTTCCTTTTTCCACCTTGAACTGAGTTTAGGAATTGAGTTTAGTTTATTGTCACATGTTCCGAGGTACAGTGAAAAGCTTTTTATTCTACCTCAGTACACGTGGATAACTGTCCATTTTGCCAGATCATACCCATACCTGATCTTCCACCCTTTTGCCCAATCACTTAACCAGTCTATATTTTTGCGGTCTTCTAGGTCAGCCTGAATGATCTGATTCACTCTTCCAGCTTCATCAATACCCATTTAGTTGTGACATCTTCTTATGCAACCACCTGTTCTTCCATCTCCTCCCTTCACTCCATCTGCCTCTTCCATATGAAGCAGCTCCCTTTTTGAATTAAATGTGCTGAATTTGACATTCCTGATGAAGTCTCCTGCAGTTGTAGCAGTGAATGAGGATTTGCAGAACACCCTGTTCAGTCTGCAGGTTGACCCTAAACTTCCAAATGCTGTCACTTTATTCTCTATCCAACTGTTACTTCCCTACTTTTGGCCTCATACATTGTTCCAGTGAAACTCACTATGAGTTCCTGGAACAGCCACTGAGATTACGATACGATACGATACGATAGAATATTTATCCCAGGAGGGAAATTGGTCTGCCAACAGTCATAAAACACAACAAGATACATGCAACATGAAATTAAAGTGACGAGTGGAAAGTCCAGGATTGGGGATGTGCAAAGATTGGGGAGGGGAGAGAGTGGAGGGGGAAGGGGAAGGAGAGTCAATTTACCCCATGACAGAAGGGGGAGAAATTGTATAGTTTGATAGCCACAGGGTAAAATGATCTCCTGTGGCGTTCTGTGTTGCATTACAATGGGACCAGTCTGTTGCTGCAGGTACTCCTCAGGTTGACCGGTGTGTCGTGGAGGGGGTGAGTTGTATTGCCCAGGATGCTATGCAGTTTGAGGAGCATAATCCCATCTAAGACCACCTCCAGTGAATCGAACTCTACCCTCAGGACAGAGCCAGCCTTACTGATGAGCTTGTTAATTCTGTTGGCGTCTGCGGCCTTCGCCCTGCTGCCCCAGCACATGACAACGAAGAAGATGGCACTGGCCACCACTGATTGGTAGAACATCTGCAGCATCTTATTGCCGACGTTGAAAGAGCAGAGCCTCCTCAGAATGTACGGATGGCTCTGTCCCTTCTTATACAGTGCTCCAGTGTTCCTGGGCCAGTCCAGCCTCTGTATATTACGGCCTTCCCAACTAAATTATGGATTCCACATTTTCAAATATTCAGCAATTTCAACTTGAAACTACATTTCCAGCAATATTTTTTTATTTTCTCTCATCTTCAGAGAATTTTAATTAGTCTCCTCCTATTTATAGGTCCTGCAGATGTATTTTTTTGCTCCCTCCAGCTGGCACCATCCACAGATTGCGTTAGTCATTATCTCCTTACATTGGCCATATCACAGATAGTTCCATTATTCTCCCCACTTCTCTCCCTTCTCTGGAGTTAACCAAGTTTAATTTCAATCTTTTTTCTCTCTGATGAAACGTCATTGATCTTGAAACATTAGCTCTGTTTCTCTCTCCAGAGATGCTGCATAACCTGCTGATATTTTTCAGCAGAATTTATTTTTTATTTCTAGCATCTGTATTACTTTGCTTTTCCCTTTCATAAAATATTGCAGTCTGCGCATAATCATAAAAGGCGGCTGGTCTGATATCATATGTTTTACACTATTTACTGAAACAAACATTGTGCTCATCCACCCTAAGTTGTTTTTAATCCTCCTTGCTCGTGCCTTATTTCAGCAATGCAATGGTGTTCATTGCATATAAGGATGTCATTGTCTGTTCCCAAAAAAAACTGGTCGTTCTAACGTAAAGTTGGTTTTTAATCTGAAAGAGGAAGAGGAAATTCTTCTTTAAATGTACAGAGATTAAATTGCACCTCAGTTGAAATTTATTTCTGCGCATTACTCCTCCAGAAAGGTAGATGAGCCTGCAAGACTTCACTGCAATGATACCAGGAATTGATTATGTGAAGAGGATAGGTTATATACAGATGGGTTACATCCCAATAAATTTAGATGGTTTAATGGGAATTTAAATTGATATGAAGAAGCTATTTCGTGAAATAGAGAATCTAGAAGACGGTGAAACAATCTTAAAATTAGGACTGGGCTGATTGGGAAAGAAATACAATGTAAAAATCACAAATTCTCTCACTCAGTAGAATGTGAATGCTGTAAAAATTGAAATGTTCAAGATTGGGGTTATTAAGTTTTCATTATGCAGACGTTTCAGGTAATAATGAAGAAAGGCAGATAAAAGGTAATTGACAAGCAGAACCCCGATGCTGAAATTGAGCAAAGGACCAGTTTCAAAGCATTGAAAACCCCACTCCTGCCCTAGTTTTCTGATCATCATTATTTAGAACAGTTGAAATAACAGGCAAATACTAACACCATCAAAGGGATCTATAACAGATGCGACCACAAAAGTCAGCCAATATCATCAAAGCGCCACACCACCCTGGACATGCTCTGATTTCACTCTTACCAGTGGGGAAGTAGGTACAGGAGCCTGAAAATCATGGCCTCCAGGTTCAGGAACAGCTCCTTCCCAGCAACTATCAGGATCGCAAAGGGGTGGGAGATTGCAACCTTCACGTGGTCCGCCCTGTTTCGACGAATGCGATCAACCCGGCGTGCACAATCAAATAAGATGAAATAAAAATTGTCCTACAACTTTAGGCTGTGCACACCATATGCAAGAAGAAGAAGATTCTCAAACACTGAACAACACTAACCTCAGGAACGATGTGGAGGCTTTGGAGAGGGTGCAGAAGAGGTTTAGCAATCATCCCTGGATTGGGGAGTATAAGATATAAGCAGAGTTGGACAGACTTTGACTGTTTTCTCTGGAGTGGCGTTGGAGGGGGGGGGAGTGCGGTGGGGCAGGGAGGTGAGGAGGGGCTATCTCTTAAATAGCAGCAGTCACTGAGACAACTGCCACCAGCCTCGTCATCATTTTGGGTGAGGGGGAGAGATTTAATAGGAACCTAAGCGGTAACTTTTTCACGCAAAGGGTGGTGGGTGTCAGAAACGAGCTGCTGGGGGAGGTAGTTGAGGCAGGGACTATCCCATGCTTTAGGGACGTTTAGGCAGGTACATGGATATGAAAAGATTTAGAGGGATACTAGACTAAATGAGACCCGTTGGGTCCCGTTCCCCAACGCAATATTCCACCACTTACCCATAGCCTCCAACTGCGCAGGCGCGGCTGACGGGTTCCCGTTGAGACGCCACTGATCTCCCCCTCTTCCCCTCACTCCTCCCCTTGTCCTTTCACCCTTTGCCCTCCCTCCACTTACCCTTCCCCCCTTCTTCATCCCCCCTGATCTCGTCCCCCCCTCGCCCAACGCCCCCGCTCTCCATACCCCCCCTCCCCCTGTAGGCCCCCCTGGTTGGCCCCCCACAACCTCACCTCCCTGCCCCCACCGCACTTCCCCCCCCCCTCCAACCCCGCACCTCCTCCCCCTGCCCCTACTCCTTCCCCCTCTCTCCCCTCTCCTTCCCCCCCCCCCGACCTTGACGTGGCTGACTGGTTCGTGTTGTGACACCACTGATCCCCCCTCTTTCTCTCCATGAAGGAAATTTAAGATTACCCGAAACTCATCCCCCCCAGAGATGCTGCCCTCCCCTCATCCCCCACTCCCCCCCCATGTTGCCCTCCCTCCCCCCCCCCTCACGAACTACTGCATGAGCCACAGTGCCACCTCACAGATGTACAATCACAATGGGTGGTGGAGGGGAGACGCTTCATTTCCAGAACATTCTGAACGCGTGATGCACGGTTGCATTTCCCTCTCTCTGTCTCTCCCCCTCTCTCTCCCCATCTCTCTCTCTCTCTCTCTCTCTCTCCCCCCCCTCCCTCTCTCTACCCCCTCTCCCTCTCCTCCCCCCCCTCGCTCCCTTAAACCCCCTTTCCCCCCCTCCGCCCCTCCCATACCCCCTTCACCCCCTCCCCCTTCTCTTCCCCCCCCCCCCCTTCCCCTCTCTCCCCCTTCCCTTCCCCCCTTCTCTCCCTCTCTCTCCTCCCCTCGCTCTTTCCCTCCCATCTCTCTCACCCCTCCTTCCCCACCCTCGCCCACCCCCTCCCTCTCTCTCCTCCTCCCCCTCCACCCCCCTCTCCCTCTGTCTCTTGCCCTTCTGTCTCTGCCCCTTTGTCTCTGTCTCTTCCCATTCTCTCTTTGCCCTCACTCTCTACCCTCCCCCCCTCTCTAGACGCGCCTGCGAGTTGTGGGCTATGCGTCAGTGGATAGGGCGGTTATGGGGTAAAAGGAGCAAATTAATAATATTAATATATCAAGGGGGGTAATTAGCGGGAGTGCAGGGGGGGGGGGGGTAGTTAGTGTGTGTGACGCCGCATGCCGCCCCCCCCCCCCCCCCCCCCCCCCAGCTCCCCCCCCTCCCCCGTAACCACACGTTGGAGGAACAAACCCAATGGGTCTGCACTTGGTCTAGTTATATTTAAAATGTATATCCTCGACCATCTACACATCCACTGAAGAGTTTATAATATCAAAGGTAGACACCAAATGCTGGAGTAACTCAGCGGGACAGTCAGCATCTTTAGAGAGAAGGAATGGGTGACGTTTCTCTCCAGAGATTCTGCGTGTCCCGCTGAGTTGCTCCAACATTTTGTGTCTCCCTTAAATTTAAACCAGCATCTGCAGCTCTTTCCTACAGTTTATAATATCAGTTGGTAATAACAAAGTGACAAATAGAACATACCTAGTATAGATGTCATGACTAACTGATTATAATAGCAAGAGCAGGAGATTGACACATATTTTAAGAATATAAGGAACTCTTAGTAAGCCTGAAAAATGTAACACTATGCAATGCATTAATAATGAATACAGCGGAATTGAAATAAATAAAGCAAGCTGGAGGGGGAGAAACAAAGATAGATAGATTGCATTTATGATTATTCCCTTATGTGCGTCAATGATGACGAAGAATGATAATACAGATGCTCATCAATAAATCCATTTATAGATATTTTCCACCCTACTTCTGTAATCTATATGACAATAACCTGCTTTTTGTAAAGCATGTTTTGAAAAGTGCTCCTCATGATCCAAGGAGAAAAATCTCCCTGAAGGAATTGCAACATCTCTATTGCAGATCCCTTCTGTGAATCATTGGGCCATAACATCTCAAAGTGGTGGAATATTCGGGACAGTGTTGAGAACTTCAAAGAGGTAGAGGTACAAGAACATAGTTCCATGGAAGTGGTTACATAGGTAGTCAGGGTGGTGAAGAAGGCATTTGACATACTCGCCTTCATCAGTCAGGGAACAGAGTACAAGAATTGGGGCACCATGTTAGACTGTACAAGATGTTAGTGAGGCAACACTTGGAGTATTGTATGCAGTTCTGGTTGCCTTGATATAGGAAGGATGTTCTTAGCTAGAAAAGGTGCAGAAAAGATTCACAAGGATGTTGCCAGGCCTTGACGGTTGAAACTATAAGGAGAGACTAGAAAAGTTTGGGATGTATTCCCTGGATATTAGAGGCTGAGGGATGATCTTATAGAGGGGTGTAAATAAGATAAATAGTCACAGTAGTTTTCTCAGGATGGGGAGTCTAAAATTAAAGGGATTAAGTTTAAGGTGAGAAGCAAATGATTTAAAGGAGACCTGAAGGGTAACATTTTCCTGTGAGTGTGAAATGAGCTGTCAGAACAAGTGGTGGACATGAATTCAAGTGCATTTAAAAGACATTTGGACTGATACATGGACATGAAAGGTTTCGAGGGATACAGGAGAAACACGGACAAATGGGATTATTTCCATGCCGTTTGACTTCATTGAGAACCACGACAGTTTAACTGTACCGTTATAATGTCTCCAAACCGCACCCCCTCCATTTTGCAAGCTGTGCATGATGTCATCTACAAGATAAATGCAGGCTGCTTCATCACAGGACATGAAAAACATATCTCACCTCAGCCACAATAACCAGGGAATGGAAGCACTGCCTTGTAGATGCAGGAGTGAATGCATTATCAGAGGGAAATCAATTCACATGGAGCGGCTGTTTTTCAGCCTGAATCTTATTCCACATCATGTGCAATGAAGCATTTTAATATGTTGAACAACTGATACTTTTGTTATTGGTGTTAATTGACGTGATTAACATGCAAATACAGAGAAAATGCAATTGGTTCTGGTTAATTGCTAAATGAATTTTAATCAATTTGACATATTTAACAAAAGTTTAAATTCCAATAACCTTGGCCACATAATCTTTGTTACTGATTACAAAGTTCTGTGTTAAGAATCATGTTCAAAATGCGGAAAAACTTCAGAGGAATAATGTTCTAATTTTAATCAAAACTAAGTTTTATTTTTGAATAGTATACATTATTTGTAGGATGGTTTACTTACTAGTAGCACAGCTGCCAAAATGTACTTATGGCATTTGTCACATGATTCCAAATACCTTCAGGTCAAACATTTCAATTAACTTCATTTAACCAACATCATGCTACCTCTGCTGAGAGATTGCATATGTTGGCTGCATATGGTTGGGAAAGTAGAAAGCAAATATTATTAAAAAGGGACCCATTCAGTCTGTATTGCAACTAACAGCTGTCAGTGAGTTTGAGGCTCTAATTCAACCTCAGGGCTTCTGCTGTTGATCATAAACCACTCGAATTTCACCTTCACTGTTTATGATGTCACAAGAGCTCGTTGATTGAATTACAGCCAAGGAGTTAACTGCCAGCTATTTATTATCCCATATTTAATTATAGCCCCTGGAAAGTTAACAGAATGATACTTGTTCTTTGGCATTATCCTAGAGAGAATATCTTGTAAGAAGCTATGTTTACATCTAAGTCTAAAAAGATGTTCATTTAGTGAAAAAGGCCTCTCCTTATTTACTCATATACACATGGGAAGGCAGTGCAGCTTGCTAACTTTCACCCGGTATGAACTGACAAAAGTGATGAGAGAGGTCTTTGCCACAAAATGAAGATGTAAAAAAATTATAATTTAATAATTTGAAATTGAGACGGAGAAAATGAGGCAGAGTTCACATTACTCATGTCCCTTCCTGAAATAAATGGAATTGCAATGCACAGTTTGATGAATACATCACCTCTTGAAATCTTTTCTTTCTGTTTTCATAAGGTTGCTTCAAAGGTTTAACATGTTAGCTTAAATATTTCACCTGAGGAACTCTGTTACCTCCAAACCTCCTCTTGACCCTTCTGTTGTGTTTTCATTTCAAGTGTGGTATGTCTATGAATGTCAGCAAAACAGGGCAATTAGAAGTTTAAAAAGCGTTGTAACATAAACCATGATCGCTGTGAAATGGATACCAGCAAGAAATGCTCAGGACTCACTTAACACTGCATTAGGTTTTAAAGTGCAGATCCTCTCATTCTGCCACGGTGGCCTGCCATTAGACACATTTGTCTATAGCCTGACCCACTCTTAGCGATTTGATACAATGAAGTAACACAGCATGTAAAATACCAGCAAATGGTGATCAGCAAAGAGCAGTCACAAATCATTCAGGATAAGACCTTAATTGCTTTCCCTGCTTTTCCTTGAAACATGATGCCATTCTTTCATGCTGCATCTCACACCCCAATATTTTTCCTCTCTCCTGAAGAAGTTGCAGGTGGACACCATAATCCTCGAGTTTCTTTCCCAGTTTGGTCTTTTCACCAGACTTACTTACTTTGGAGAACACCACCAATGCGTTCTAACCTCTTCTTCCAACAGCTATACACTTCCATTTTCCAACAGAATTGGGCGGCACTGTGGTGCAGTGGTAGAGTTGCTGCCTCACAATGCCAGAGACCCAGGTTCGATCTTGACTGGGGTGCTGTCTGTACGGAGTTTGCATGTTCTTCCTGCGACCATGTGGGTTTTCACCGGGTACTCCAGTTTCCTCCTATACTCCAAAGTCAGACAGGTTTGTAGGTTAATTGGCTTCGGTAAAATTGTAAAATTGTCCCTAGCGTGTAGGATAGTGTTGGTGCACAGGTTGGTCACTAGTCGGCGCAGTCTCTGTGGGCGGGGGGGCCTATTTCAGCACTGTATCTCTAAAGTCTAAAGTTTACACAGAAGTTGTTACATAAATTAAAAATGGGAATCCTTGCTATTTTACTTCTTTATCCTAAGGGAGCAGTTTTCACAACATAGCAGCTGTTTTAAGAGAGGTCAGCTACTTCAGCTGAACCAGGATTTGAAGTGTACGCATTTCTGGTTTGTATAGCTCAATGTTGTACCTGATGCTGTAACAACCCATTAAACACCAGAAAGACCTAACATTACTTCATAAATGCAAAACCAATAAAGTCATGGATATTGGTTTAATTTAAAGAGGCAAGAGAAAATATTTAATCAACACAAGAACAAAATAATATATTTACTTATTATTTAAAGGTGCAGTAGTACTGTTCCATATTTAGACTACATGATACATTTCTAATGGTCCTGAATAAACCATTGAGTTGTCAACATCTGATGCGTTTTGCATTTTTTAGGTGGATTTTCCCTTTTAACATGCTTGCTTTTACCATGATCCACTGACCATCCCACAATTCTTTAGGCTCACAACATAAATACAGCTTCTTCATGAAGTATGAAGCCTTCTCCATGAACATACAGGCTGGATGATTGCTAATTAACCATATAACCATATAACAATTACAGGTGAGATGTAACGGTGATTTTCTTATTGCATCTTAGCATCTTAGACCCACATTTCAATTCCTTCCATCGGTGCAGTGGTAGAGTTTGAATCTAATGTCACGATTTTCAGACTCCTGTACCTTCTTACAATACAATACAATACAATATTTATTATATGTCATTTGACCCTCAGTGAGGCTCAAACGAGTTTGAATTCAAGCCGGTGTCTCCAATTTCGTGTTTATTAGACCTGGAGCTGGGCCGTACATCACCCGGCGCAGCCTAAAATGGCCGTGGGACTTACCATCGCCCGCTTCGACATCGGGAGAGAAATGGTGCAGGGGAGAGAAAATACGTTGCCTTCCATCACAGTGAGGAGGAGATTCACTGTGATGGATGTTTCTGTAAATTGAATTGTGTGTATGTCTTGTAGGAAATTGTCTTTGTTTGTATGGTTGTGGAAACGGAGTTTCGTTTGAGCCTCACTGAGGTTCAAATGACATGTAATAAATATTGTATTGTATTGTATTGTATTGTAAGAAGGTACAGGAGTCTGAAAACCGTGACATTAGATTCAAGCGCAGCTACTTCCCAACAACTATCAGGGTCTTGAACATGAAACATTCACTAAACTATGAACTATGGACTGTCTTTATTTGCACTAAGGACTCAAGTCCAAGTCTTAAATTGGGGAAGACTAATTTTGATGGCATCAAACAGTAACTCACAAAAGTTGATTGGGAGAGATTGTTTGCATGTATTGTCATGCGTGGAAGGTGGGAAGCTTTCAAAAGTTTGAAGGAAATGGCAGTAAGGACTCAAGCCAGTCTTTAATTGGGGAAGCTTTTTGATGGCCATTACAAAAGTTGATTGTGTTTGCATGTATTGTCATGCGTGGAAGGTGGGAAGCTTTCAAAAGTGACAGGAAAAGTTCAAAGCCAGCAAGCTTCCATTAGAGTGAAAGGCAAGGCCAATAAGATTAGGGAACTCTGATAGGCGTGGAATATTAAGGGTCTGATCAGGAAAAGGAAGGAGGTATATGTCAGTTAACCATATAACCATATAACCATATAACAATTACAGCACGGAAACAGGCCATCTCGGCCCTACAAGTCCATGCCGAACAAATTTTTTTTCCCCTTAGTCCCACCTGCCTGCAATATAACCATAGGCAACATTATTGCAAAAGCGGGGGTGCGGAAGGTCTTGAAATGCATAAAGGTAAATAAATGCCAAGGCCTGAGCAGGTGTATGCTGGGATGTTACAGGACAGCATGAGAACAGATTTCTAGGGGCTTGTCAGAAAATGTTGTGTCTTTGTTCACCACAGATGAGGGATTGAAAGACTGGAGGATACCTAATGATGGCAATTATTTTAGAAGGGAAGCAGGGATAAGCAAGGAAACTATAGCCTGGTGAGTCTTACTTACTTCAGTGGTGGGAAAGTTATTTGAAGGATTCTGAGAGTAAATTTATTAGCGCTTAGAACTAGGGATAACTAGGGAAATCATCTCACAAAGAGTAGCTGGAATGATTTGTCAGAGGAGATGATGGAGCCAGCAACAGCAAAATGATTTAAGAGGCTTCCTAACATATGCTCGAATGAACAAGGTGCCGTTGGATATAGAATTGATGCAGGAAAGTGAGGAATATTATAGAATCATATGATGGTTGGCATGGATGCAGTGGGCAGAAGGGCCTGGTTCTATGTTGTACAACTCTATGACTCTATTCTGAATGTGGTATCATCAATGATTTGTATAACTGAAGCAATAACATGCAGTAACTGTCTTTTTTGAATCATACATTTGGACAGTCCCCCCATATCTCAAATCACTTCACCATTCAAATAATGTACTTCTTTAATTTTTCCAGTTGAAATGAACAATTTTGATCTTTTCCAAATTTAATTTGCATTTGCCAGATCTTTGCCATTCAGTTAATCTATCTACACCCCTTAGTCTCCTCATATTTTTATGGTTCAGCTAATGCACTATATTTCAGGGTTTGCGTATTGGCAGAAATGGCTCTGTATATTTTGGAACTGAAGTAAATGGTCTTCTAATTCCACAACATAACAGCTATAGTGCAATATAAAACAACAATGTAAATGAGAATTAATACTGTTGAAATAGTCTCCTCAAATTATTTTAATGTTTAATACACCAGGGTGCAAAGGAATTCCTTGTTCACAGGAAGTTCATGTAATAAATAGTATATATGCAGTAATGTTAACTATAACAATAAATACAAGTTCCAAACAGCAGACTGGTGAATTCTATGCCTATAATACAATTGTCTTTATAGTGACAATCAATATAAGCATTGCCTCCAGTCAGAATACTATCTCCATTATTCAAATATGATTTGTATTCCCAGAATTTCTCCTTAGTGGAATCTATATTAGATTACTTCTGGTAATAATTTGGCAATATAAATGAGGAAAGAAGTCCATTAGTGCAGAATACATCAATTATCAGTCAGGAGTAATTTAAATCAAGGTTCCAAATAATATATTATAATCACTAATGCCTCAACTAATTAAAGGAAACATTAAAAAAAAAGAATATTAACAACATCAGTAGTACACAATATCTTTCAGAATAAAATTTCAAACAATTGGTACAATAAAATATCATTGCCATAATGTCTTATTGTGTTGCAATAGAATATGTAACATCACAGAATTAGAAATCAAATTATCCAAACCATGCAAATTGAAGTTGTATAATCATAACATATTAATATCCCAAAGACATTGAAGTGTTTGGGACTGTCTACTGTGATCCCTGGAAATACCCAGGCAGAAATACATAATTGTTTTTGATATTGCTGGCTCTCAAAGCAAGGCTTTTGCAACTCTGTAACATTCCAAGAAATTTGTCAAGTGTGTACTTTCCAGCTCAAGCAAGAATAGGGACAAATTCTGACTTAAAGGCAATAAATCTGCAGCATATTTCAGTCTTATTGATCAAGAAGATATTGACGATTAAAGGAAGACACACGTACTGTGAGCAGTGCAAGCAAAGACTGAGAGATATGCTGGGTCCATTAAAACAAGTTAGATTACAAGAATGAAGATAGACACAAAATGCTGGAGTAACTCAGCGGGACAGGCAACATCTCTGGAGAGAAGGAATGGGTGACATTTCGGGTTGAGTGAAGAAGGGTCTCGAACCAAAATGTCACCCGTCGGTTTAATCCAGCAACTGCAGTTCCTTCCTATAGATTACAAGAATGCTCGGTCTCAGCTGGGGTTTCTGTGGTGGTAAGGGGTGCATCAGAATTCCTTGGCTCTTGGTGTTGTTCCCAGTTTCCCTTACTGCCATTATGTAGGTGCAAGTTCGTTTGGGACAGGCTCTGTAGAGGTGGCGTGCACAGGTCGCAACGCTTGGTTTCCTTGAAGTACTTGATCTGATGTCCTTCCATTTGCAGTTTGTGTAAATTGCAACATTGCAATGGGCCACCAGGTGTACGTATTTGTTGCAATTTGAATGTCCCTGCATACATCATAAAAACTTGGTTCGCCTCTATAGCGAACACTGAGGGTGCGTGGATGATGGGTCCTTTATCTCAGCTTAACCTTGACCTGGCGCTTTTGGTCTAGATCCCACATAGATGTGGAATAAACCTCTGTGCCCTCTACATAATGAGCCAGGAAAGTTAGCATGTCTCGAGCAGGTGTGTTAAACTTGCACCTTTACCACACATTACATCTGGGTGGAAAGAGTGGCTGTACCTTAAACATGTGCATAAATTCAAAAATTATTGGAACAGAATTAGGCATTTGGCCCAACAAGTTAACTCTGTCATTCAATCATGACTGAACTATTTTTTCCCCCTCAACCCTAAAACATGTACACAATTAACACAGATTGTTTCTGGGTGGAAAGTTGTGAAGAGTGGCTGCCTCTTTCACAGCGATAGTGAAGATTCATTCCCCTTCTCCCAGAAATCCTGGAGCAGCTTTTGCCATCTCACCGGGTGCTAGAAAGTAATGTTGAAGTATCCATTACCCTGGAAATCCTGAAGGCAATAGATGTCCTTATCTCAAACTTGCAGCTTAGGACCATACTAATGCAGAGGTCCCTCGTGAAAGGATTTTCCTCACTAAGATCCTTCATCGTTGCCCTGACCATTTTATCCAAACCTTGACCACCTGAGGTGCTCATGGCCACAGCCATAAAGATTGAATTGGGGCTGGTTATATTTTAAGATGGAAGGAAGGAATTGTTAGATTGGTTACCGAACCCCTGCTTCACCTCAATATGTCAAGATCTCATCAGGCAGAAACATGCTCATGAAGAGCCTTTGTAGTCTTCCTCCTCTTGCTTCTTCCGTCTCACAAACATGTATCCGCAATGATCCACCCTCGTCCTGGGATATCGGCCACTATGATCAGGGCCGGATTTAGATGAAGAGAGGCCCTAAGCTGTTCCACTTGTGAGGCCCCTCCCAATCCCCCACCCCTACGACTAGAGGAAGATGGTCCACCAGATTGATACCGATTTGCAGTCGAGCGTGGCCAATGAGATAAGGGGCTGGAAAGCTGCGCTGTTTATTTATTTATTTATTGCCCTTCTAGTGTCGAGTTATTCGCTTAAAACACTATTATTCTGAAATGGAGGGCAAGGAAAATTACTGAAGTGGTGTTTAGAGACTACAGTGTGTTGTGACAGCATATGTAAGAAAGGCAAAAATGTTGTCCAACTTGCTGGGCTGTCACTTATGTTTTTTACTCTGTTGTCAGCCAGGCAACGTTGGCAGCTTTATAGGTTGCCAAATGACAGTGTAGGTGGTCATTTAACACGGCTTGCATGACGCATGCGATAATGTGCTCGGATGAAGTGCGTAGTTACCAATCGGAATTATGCTCAATGAAGCATTCACATATTATTTCTGCTTCAAATAAAATCACAAACTGAACATATTCACCAATCAAGACATGATATATACCACAATGACATGCAGCAAAATTATAATACAGTATCTCAACTCTTTTTACACATTGCAATGAATGCAATTTCTATTATTTCTTTCCACTTCCAAACAAAAATGTGGCTGGATTATTCAGCATATGATCAACCTCGGTGAGAAGACAACATAATACATGATTAATCATAAAGAATTACAAGGTTTAAGTATTTACTGCTGAGTACGAGACATCAGCCATTTTGTTCCAATCTTTATAAAATGCTGGCTTTTCAAATAAAACCAAAAAAACAGATTTTCAACTGGTGGAATTATTTCCATGTTATTCTTGCATGACATAGAATTATGCCCCTGTCCCACTTAGGAAACCTGAACGGAAACCTCTGGTGACCTTGCGTCCCACCCATGGTTTCTGTGAGGTTCCCGGAGGTTTTGGTCACTCTCCCTACTGATCGAAAGTGGTTTCCGCGTAGTCGAGGCTTCTTCTATGTTCCTGTGATTATTTCAACAAATTGAAAACCGGCCTCAACAAAAATAGGTTGCCAGTAGAGTGGGGTTGCTATTTACTAACAGGCAGTCGAAGGCAATCTCCTTCGCTGACCGGCCATTTTGATTGGCTCATTGGTGTTTTCAGCAAAGATCCTCCTATAGGATGTTTGGTTTTCAGGACCTAGAAGATCCGCGGGAAGGTAAAATGCCCGCTAACTTTATTAAACTTCTTAAAACTGTCTCCACTCCTTCTCCTCCCCCCCCCCCTTCTCTCTCCTTCTCCCCCCTTCTCCCCCCCTCCCCGCCTTCTCTCCCCATCTCTCTCCCCTTCTCTGTCCTTCTCTCCCTTTCTTTCCACTTCTCTCCCTCCCTCCCGCGCTCTCTAAAGGACTTACCGTGCTCTGTGGCAGCCGTTTACCTTCCTCTTCATCGCGCAGACAGTGCTCCTCCGCTGTCCCTGACCCCCACCTTCGCGATGTGTTTGTGTGTTTGTGTGTGTGTGCGGTTGCCAGCAAAGATCCAATAGGATCCTATAGGATCTTTGCTCACGCTTCGGTTGAGGCTTTCCAGGCGAGTGACCAAAACCTCTGGCGACTCATGGAAACCTTGGGTGGGGCGCAAGGTCACTAGAGGTTTCCGTTCAGGTTTCCTAGTGGGACAGGGGCATTAGGATCTACGGTACCAGCACAAATTAGCAGTCAGGAACTCCTGAGCGTATGCCCTACCACCAAAAATATGAAGAACACAGAGTAAGGAAGAACACTGGAACTGCCCCAACGATCCACAATGTGCATGCCGAACATGATACCAAGTTAAACATATTTCCTCTGCCTGCATGTGATCCATATCCCTCCATTTCCTGCACATCCAAGTGCCTATCTAAAAGCTACTTGAATGCCACTAATGTATCTGCTTCTACCACCCTCCTGACAGTGTGATCCAGGCAACCTATAATCACTAATGCCTCAACTAATTAAAGGGAACATTAAAAAAAAGAATATTAACAACATCAGTAGTACACAATATCTTTCAGAATAAAATTTCAAACAATTGGTACAATAAAATATCATTGCCATAATGTCTTATTGTGCTGCAATAGAATATGTAACATCACAGAATTAGAAATCAAATTATCCAAACCATGCAAATTGAAGTTGTATAATCGTAACATATTAATATCCCAAAGACATTGAAGTGTTTGGGACTGTCTACTGTGATACCTGGAAATACCCAAGCAGAAATACATAATTGTTTTTGATATTGCTGGCTCTCAAAGCAAGGCTTTTGCAACACTGTAACATTCCAAGAAATTTGTCAAATGGTCGAGGCTTCTTCTATGTTCCTGTGATTATTTCAACAAATTGAAAACCGGCCTCAACAAAAAATAGGTTGCCAGTGGAGTGGGGTTGCTATTTACTTACAGGCAGTCGAAGGCAATCTCCTTCACTGACCAGCCATTTTGATTGGCTCATTGGTGTTTTCAGCAAAGATCCTCCTATAGGATGTTTGGTTTTCAGGACCTAGAAGATCCGCGGGAAGGTAAAATGCCCGCTTACTTTATTAAACTTCTTAAAACTGTCTCCACTCCTTCTCTCCCCCCCCTTCTCTCTCCTTCTCACCCCTTCTCCCCGCCTTCTCTCCCCTTCCTCTCCCCTTCTCTCCCCTTCTCCCCCCTCTTCTCTCCCCTTCTCTCTCTCCTTCTCCCCCTTCTCCCCGCCTCTCTCCCCTTCTCTCCCCCCCCTTCTCTCTCCTTCTCACCCCTTCTCCCCGCCTTCTCTCCCCATCTCTCTCCCATTCTCTGTCCTTCTCTCCCTTTCTTTCCACTTCTCTGCCTCCCTCCCGTGCTCTCTAAAGGACTTACCGTGCTCTGTGGCAGCCTCTTCATCGCGCAGACAGTGCTCCTCCGCTGTCCCTGACCCCCACCTTCGCGATGTATTTGTGTGTGTGTGTTTGTGTGTGTGTGCGGTTGCTAGCAAAAATCCAATAGGATCCTATAGGATCTTTGCTCACGCTTCGGTTGAGGCTTTCCAGGCGAGTGACCAAAACCTCTGGCGACTCATGGAAACCTTGGGTGGGGCGCAAGGTCACTAGAGGTTTCCGTTCAGGTTTCCTAGTGGGACAGGGGCATTAGGATCTACGGTACCAGCACAAATTAGCAGTCAGGAACTCCTGAGCGTATGCCCTACCACCAGAAATATGAAGAACACAGAGTAAGGAAGAACACTGGAACTGCCCCAACGATCCACAATGTCCATGCCGAACATGATACCAAGTTAAACATATTTCCTCTGCCTGCATGTGATCCATATCCCTCCATTTCCTGCACATCCAAGTGCCTATCTAAAAGGTACTTGAATGCCACTGATGTATCTGCTTCTACCACCCCCCTGACAGTGTGATCCAGGCAACCTCTCTCAGTGTAAAAAAACTTGCCCAACATATCACCTTTAAACTTTGGCCCTCTCACCTTAAAAGTATCTATCTACTAAATTCTAAATCCCTACCACTCCTCGATGAGGAATCGTCTCGGAATTTCAAATGGATATTAAAAAAATATGTCATTTTCTGGATCTGGGCGTTGCCGATGAAAACAGTATTTTTTGCCATTCCTAATTGCCCTAGTGAACTCCAAACCTAAATGGCTGCACTCCTGCTAAATGATATTCGAACCATGCTCCTATGGCAGGATTTAGACCCAGTCACTGGTGTAGACCCAGTGATAATGAAGAATGGTAATATATTTGGAAATCAGGCTAATTGTTCTTAAACTGGGGCTTAGTATATTCTTTCCTAATTTTTTATGTTTACCCAATCAAAATTTCAACAGGATGCCACAAATCATATTCAAAATATTGCCAGACTGTTCAGGTTTTCCTGAGAAATGTGATTGTGATTGTTTTTGTTTGGAAACTTCAGCAAATTTTGCTTTTATATTATGACTTTATGATTATGTATTATTGCTATATTGGCTTTAGTGATCTATATATCTCTTCGCTGAGATCACTTGAGCACTGTGCATTGCACAGAGGTTTACCATCTAGGCTAAATATGGATATGGTATTTTTTCCACTGAAGCTTTTAACATATACCCTATGTTGAAATTAATTTGACAAATATGCATTCATCTAGAAATGTATAAATGCGTTGTGTTAAGAAGAAACAGTCTTTGTCATTATATATGATGATATTATATGACATTATATAAATAAATCTTCTAATGTTGTATAATTTGCAAATTGTGAAATGTGCATCTAATTCAACAGGATTTATGTAATGAAAAATACCAATCCTAACAATAATCCTTGTGCTGCAACACTTTTGATCTTTTAATAGTTTGCTGTGACATTTAATTAGACCTCTGCTTTCTCTACCTCAACATACTGTACTTGATTAAGTAATGATGCGATTCTTTTGGATAGCTATTTTACCACAAATACTTCAATCATCTGTTTCTTTCTTAAGTATTTTTTGTATAATTGTTTGTTTCATTACTTCTTCTAATGCTATATCAGTCTAATTGTTATCCTGGTAATGATTCTGGCAAAGGAATCATTCAATATTTCCCCAATTTCAGTCATTACCTAAGACTTTTTTTGTTTTTCTCAGTTGCTCTTACTCTATTGTGGTTTTCCTTTAGTTTTCTTTCTTCTCTTGATAATGCCATTTCCTTTTATATTTCCCAAAGTCTGCTACAGGAGGTGCAACACTTGTTTTTTCATTCCTTCCATCCAGAGACACATCGGGGTGAAATCTGATTTACTTGCTCTTCTTGCAGACTAGTATGACACATTCAATGTGCACACTGTGATCTTCTCTGCAACAGTCAGAGACTGGGTGATCACTTTAGTTTAATTTAGTTTAGCTAGGTTTATTGTCATGTGTACTGAGGAACAGTGAAAACATTTTGTTTGTGTACTATCCGATCAAAGAAAAGGCTATACATTACAGCATCTCTGAAGAAAAGGAATGGGTGACGTTTCAGGTTGAGACCTTTCTTTAGTTTGAACCTATTGAGTCTGAAGAAGGGTCTCGACCAGAAATGTCACCTGTTCCTTTTCTCCAGAGATGCTGTCTGACCCGCTGAGTTATTCCAGCTTTTTGTGTCTATCTTCGGTTTCAACCAGCATCTGCAGTTCCTTCCTGCGCAAAATACTATACATGATTACAATCAAGCCAACCACAGTGTACAAATAAAAGATGCGACATTTAGTTCAAGATAAGGTTTGATAAAGTCCAATTATAGATTGGTCAAATAAGGTAGATGGTTGATCAGGACTGCACTCTAGTTGATGAGAGGACCATTCAGTTGCCTGATTACAGCTGGGAAGAAACTATTCCCGAATTTGGTGGTATGCGTTTTCAAACTTAGTACCTCTTGCCTGATGGGAGAAAGGAGACAAGGGAGTGACCAGGATGAGACTGCTCCTTGATTATGCTGGTGGCCTTGCTGAGGCAGCCTGAAGTGTAGATGGAGTCAAGGGAAGGGAGGTTGGTTTGTGTTATGGTTTGGGCTCACAAGTTCAGACAAGTTCAAAAGTCATTGGAGTAGAATTAGGCAATTCGGCCCATCGAGAATACTCTACCATTTAATCATGGCTCCGAATCCCATTTTCCTGCCTTCTCCCCATAACCCTTGATACCCGTTCTAATCAAGAACTTGTCTATCTCTGCCTTAAAAATATCCACTGACTTGGCTTCTACAGACCTCTGTGGCAATGGGTTCCACAAATTAACTATCCTCTGACTAACTCCTCACTTCCTTTATAAAATAGAGCCCTTTAATTCTGCGGCTATGACCTCTGGTCCTCGACTCCCACCAGTTGAAACGTCCTTGTCACATCCACTCTATCTATGCCTTTCATTATTCTGTAAGTTTCAATGAGGTCCCCCCTCAACCTTCTAAACTCCAACGAGTAGAGGCCCAGTGCTGTCAAATGCTCATCATATGCTAACCCACTCATTCCTGGAATCATTCTTGTAAACCTCCTCTGGACCCTCTCCAGAGCCGGCACATCTTTCCTCAGATATGGCAGCCTTACAGACTCAGTATCAAACTCTCCAGCTTTAGGTAATTCACTTTCTCTTTGTATCAGAACTGGTCAGTTCTATATTCTGTGATAATTGGCTCAGCTTTTCTCCCTCTATTATTACAGACTGATCTGCTTCCACATCCCACAGCCCTACAGATAGAAGAGCATATCCTCCAACTGCCGCATAAACCACTTTACATGGCCTCTCATTGTCCCAACCCTCTCTCCTCAAGTGCCCTGCAAATTAAAACATAACTTATTTATCTCTTCCTGTTCTGGCAAAGGTCTCCATCTGAATATAAACACATACATCAGGCTGTTAGTCATAGACTCCAGCTCAGCGTTCAACATTATCATTCCCCCCAAACTGATTATCAAGCTCACAAAACTGGGTTTCTGTGCATCCCACTGCAACTGGATCCTCGACTCCTTCACCAATAGACCACAATCTGTACAAATTGGCAGCAACACTTCCTCCATGATAACCATCGGCCTCTTGCTCTACTCACTCTACACTCAAGACTGTGTGGATGGACACGGTTCCAGCTCCATCTTCAAGTTTGCCGACGACATCATGGTTTTTGAACAAATTACAATAGACAATAGACAATAGGTGCAGGAGTAGGCCATTCGGCCCTTTGAGCCAGCACCGTCATTCAATGTGATCATGGCTGATCATCCCCAATCAGTACCCCGTTCCTGCCTTCTCCCTATATCCCCTGACTCTGCTATTTTTAAGAGCCTGATCTAGCTCTTACAGATGACGATGAGTCAGAGTGTTGGAGGGAGATTGATCGACTAACCAAATGGTGGCAGAACAACAATTTGCTTTCAACACTAGTAAACCCAAGGAACTGATTGTTGACTTTGGAAAAGGAAGTTTGAGGATCCATAAACCTGTCTTCATTGACAGAACAGTGGTGGAGAGAGTCCAAAACTTCAAATTCCTGAGTGTGCATATCTCTGATGATCTATCCTGGATCCAGCACCTTGATGCAATCATAAAGAAAGCCCATCAATGCCCCGCTTGGAAGATTGAGGAGATTCGGTATGTCAACACATACTCTAGTGAACTTCTACAGGTGTAATATGGAGAGCATATTGACTGGTTGCATCACGGTCTGGATCAGCAACTCGAATGCCCAGGAATTAAGAAGATTGCAAAAAGTGGTAAACACTGCCCAGTCCATCACAGGTACTGACCTCCCCACCATCAAAGTGATCTACAAGTCACTGCCTCAAAAAATCAGCCAACATCAAAAATCACCCACACCACCCAGGCCACCCCTGCCATCTGGAGGAAGGTACAGGAGCCTGAAAATTTAATACCCCTGTCCCACTTAGGAAACCTGAACAGAAACCTCTGGAGACTTTGCGCCCCATCCAAGGTTTCTGTGCAGTTCCCGGAGGTTCCCGGAGGTTTTTGTCAGTCTCTCTACCTGCTTCCACTACCTGCAACCTCCGGCAACCACCTGCAACCTCTGGGAACCGCACGGAAACCTTGAGTGAGGCGCAAAGTCTCCCGAGGTTTCCGTTCAGGTTTCCTAACTGGGACAGGAGCATAATGTCCAGGATCAGGAACAGCTTCTTCCCTACAACCAGCAAGCTATTAAACATTATATCCACCAAATAGGCTCCAAACCACACGGACTTGGGGCATTGTTTTTTATCTTTGCACTATTATTGTTCATTTGTTCGTTTTTGTCATTTATTATGGTGTTTATATGGAGTAGTGTAACAGATGCTTATATGTCTGTTGTGCTGCTGCAAGTAATGGGCCTGTCCCACATACGCGATTTCTTGAGCGACTACAGGCAACTGTCGCAAAATTTTCAAAGCTGAAAATGTTTTGGCGACAGTGGCGACAATTTTTGCTGTCATAGGCTGTCGTAGGTTGACGTAGGTGTTGTCATAGGTTGTCGTAGGTTGTCGCCTGGTGTCGTAGATGAATTCAATTAAAACTAGTCCCTGGCAGTCACCTAAAGAGTTGCCTAAGTGGGAGAGGGCCTTAAGGATTTCATTGTTCCATTTTGGGACCAATGACAATAAAATAATCTTGACTCTTGCCTTCCTTGACTTTTGAAATGTTATTTCTGATTCTCTTTCTGCAAATGTTGTTTAAATAATTATATTTCTAGCTTTTTTTTTCATTCCAGATTTCCAGCTTGTGGAGCTTTTTTAAAATCTATTGGACTCGCAACTTGTCAACAGTTGCCAAAGTGCACCGTGATCTTTCAAATGCATCAAATAGATGAAACAAACATTGAGGACAATTCCAGCAATCTGCAGCAGCCTGGCAAATTGACATTGCAAAAGATGAATACTGAATATTTCTAAAGATTAATTATCATATGGTGAAGACCTTTTATGGAAAAGCAGTGGCTCTCTTTCGTAGACCCGCAATTGAGGTGAGTTGAGTTAAGTGAGTTTAGTTTATTGTCACGTGTACTGAGGTACACTGAAAAGCTGATGCGTGCTGACCAGTCAGTGGAAAGGCAGTACATGATTACAATCAAGCCATCCACAGTGTGCTGATACATGATAAAGGGAATAAAGTTTAGTGCAAGAGAAAATCCAGTATAGTCCGATCAAAGATAGTCCAGGACTTTACTCCAGGAGCTGAACTTTTTCTGCCATCAGTTTGCTCACAGGAGTATTAAAACAAGATGTAAACTCTTAGAAAAATATTGCACAAAAACAACACTGAAATATAAAGGACTGAAGGCATTTCAACGCCCAAAACATATAAAAGGATGCATCATATTGAAAGTAACAGGAATTAACTCACTTAGTGCCATCAGAGACTTCCTTTGGTTTCTTCTTGAGATTTTCAGCCTACCATTTCAACAGCTCTGCAAAATACCTCATCAAAAACTGACTGAAAATGAAAGGTGCTCTGGCAAGGAAATGGCTAAATATGTTCCTGATGCAAAATCATGTGCACCAGAAAAGCACGAAAGGCACCCATGCTCATTTAAAAAAAAATTCACTAGCTGCAAGCAAGTCATCAATTCCATTTGGAAACCAGAAATAATCCTTGCAAATGAATTATGCTTGCATGTTTACCTTAATCTGTAATTATCTAAAGAATGGTACTGAGAAATCTTTATTATCATCACCCAATTTTTAACTGTCAATTTCTAAGAACTACTAGCACGAATTGGTTTGCAAGGAAGTGAAAAGAAACTAATCCTTTATCTGTTTGGTTGCTTGCTATATGACCAAGTCATTAAAAGTAATTAAAATCTTGGCAATACAACTGGAATAAAGAAGACCAGAAAAGTAATTTATAATTCTGTCAGCAAGGAAACATCAATAAAGATTTGTCAAGCTTAAATGAGGATTGCTGTTCAAAGATACATTATTACATTGGCCGGCCTATATCCATACATTGTACTTAGTTACTTGTGTAATCAGCAGAATTCAGTACTACTTTTTAAACTGATGATTGATGGTGCCTTTTGTTAATTGGGCGCTAGATTTACAGGAGTTCTTTTAGGATTAACACGAACATGACTAAATTTAAGGAGAATGAATATGCTAAGAAAAACGTTTGGAGGCATGTAAAATATAATTTATGTGTCACTATAATTGCATTTTAATTTTTTTGACATGCAATTTCAATGGAAAATATCAGTTTGCTGAATTGAGGTAAATATTAAAGAAGGCAAACGTTTTCCACATTAGCATTGACATCTTTGGCATTGGATATTTTATTTATTTTCTGTTATTGCAATTTCATGTTCTTGGATATGAGGGCTGCCTGTTGATTGAACGACTCGGCTAATAATCGTAGACTAAAGGTACACAAGATTGTCGCCACAAAGGTGCTGACAACGTTACAAAAAATACTCTTTGAGTAATAATTGGTACGTACTTTGACTCCCCCCACCCCCCAGCCCCCAGCCCCCACCTGGTCCCCTTAGTACTCGACACCTCCCCCCCCCCCCCCCCCCCCCCCATGCCGGGTTCTCCTTAGTTCTCAGCACGTCCTCCATGCTGTGTCCGCCTCGCATATGGTTCCTGAATGTCTTCCTTCTTCTTCAGAAGAAATCCAACTATATGTGATACGAGGCCCACCAAAGTTGTTCAATGTTAAAAGTCTCCTTAAATTGCCCAACATTCAATTCAACAGCAATAAATAATGATTTTCTTAATAATTCCCACAATCCGAAAGAGGATTATTACATTTAAAATGAAGCTGCACATTTCCTGGACTTGTACGGTCGTTAAACGTACAAAATATGTTTTTACAGCGCAAATTGCAAAACAACGGTCACCTGGTGTTTTTGCATGTCACGGCCTTGTTACACGTGTTGGAACATGTTACCCCAGTCTCCATATTTCATTTTACACGCTAGAAATCGATTGCATTGTGAATGAAAGGTATTATGAATTGTTAGCGAAATGCTTGAAGCTTTCGCCATCTGATTTCCCTCTGGTCCATCATGGGATTGCTGTGGACCTTTAGAATATAAACAATTTGTTCTGGATTTCATGGTGATGGCTTATCAGAATCTTTTTTGAACCACATTGTGGGAAGAATATGGCATTTTTCTTTCATGGTAAGTACCTCTGTTTGTTGAGACTTTCCATGAAGCTACCCATGATTCAGATTCTCCAACTCCTCCTTCACTATCCCCCACAGGACCATACTGGAGGTCTGCTGTATGAGGCAGAAGCGCAGAGATTCCACTGGACTTTGTCTTGTGTGGAGTGGGTGTCGCAATGCCAGGACTGTCTTGGGGATGTAGGGAAGGTAGTAAATGGTACTTTGCATCTATATTCATCAATGAGAATGATATGGAAGATGAAAAGATCAGAATGGGGAATAGCAATAAGGTAGGGCATTTTGAGATTGAGAAGGAGGTGGTGCTTCCATATAATTCTCCTTGATGAATTTAGATGCAAAGTACCATTTACCACCTTCCCTACATCCCCAAGACAGTCCTGGCATTGCGTCACCCACTACACACAAGGCAGAGTCCAGTGGAATCTCTGCGCATTACCCTGAAATCCAGAACAAATTACTTGTACTCTAAAGATCCACAGCAATCCCATGATGGACCAGCGGGAAATCAGATGGCCAGAGCTTCAAGCATTTTGCCTTAATTTTGCACAATTCATAAAACCTTTCATTCATGCCGCAATCGATTTCTAACGTGTAAAATGAAATATGGAGACTGGGGTAACGTGTTCCAACACATGTTACAAGGCCGTGACATGCAAACACACGTTGTTTTGCAATTTGCGCTGAAAAAAACATAAACATATTTTGTACGTTTAACGACCGTACTAGTCCAGGAAATGTGCAGCTTCTTTTTGAATGTAATAATCCTCTTTCGGATAGTGGGAATTATTAAGAAGGTTAAGAGGGGATCTTATTGAAACATATAAGATTATTAAGGGTTTGGACACGCTAGAGGCAGGAAACATGTTCCCGATGTTGGGGGAGTCCAGAACCAGGAACCACAGTTTAAGAATAAGGGGTAAGCCATTTAGAATGGAAATGAGGAAACACTTTTTCTCACAGAGAGTTGTGAGTCTGTGGAATTCTCTGCCTCCGAGGGCGGTGGAGGCCGGTTCTCTGGATACTTTCAAGAGAGAGCTAGATAGGGCTCTTAAAGATAGCGGAATCAGGGGTATGGAGAGAAGGCAGGAATTACATTGAATGGCGGTGATTACATTGAATGATTACATTGAATGGCGATGCTGGCTTGAAGGGCCGAATGGCCTGCTCCTGTACCTTTGTCTATTATTGTCTATTGAGTATTGAGCAAAGGATGAAGGGAGAGCTAGCCGACGGGATAGAGAATTGGTTTCATAGTAGGAAGCAGAGGTCGCTGGTGGAAAGTTGTTTATCAGACTGGGGTGGATGTGACTAATGGTGTGCCTCATGGTTCAGTGCTAGGCCTTTTGTTGTTTGTGGTTTATATCAACAATTCTGATGAGAATGTAGAAGGCAAGATTGGTAAGTTTGCGGATGACACTGAAGTAATTTCATTGAGAATTTCATTTAAAAACATATGTCATTGTGGGGGGTGGGATAGGGGGGAGGTGAGGAGAGGGAAGCAGGGGGGATAGAGGGAGAGGAGGGGAAAGGATAGAGGGAGAGGAGGGGGGTAGGGAGGGGAGAGGGAGGGGGGAAAGCGGTGGAGGAGAGTAGGGAGTGTAGGGGAGGGGAATAGAGGGGGGGGAGGAGTGGGGGAGGTAGGGAGTGGGGGATAGAGGGAGAGGAGGACAGTGGGGATGTGAGGAGGGAGAGTGGGGGGTGGGATAGGGGGAGGTGAGGAGTGGGGGAGCAGGGGGATAGAGGTAGAGGAGGGGGTAGTGGGAGGGCAGAGAGGTGATGGAGGCTGGGAGGGAATGACTGAGGGTAGGGGAAAGGAAAGGGAGGGCGAGGTGAGGGAGGGAGTGGGGGAGTGGTGGAGAGGGGACAGAAGAGGGAGGGTGAAGAGGAGGGTGAGTGCTGTGGGGGATGAGGGGGAATGAAGGAGGATAAGGGATGGTGAGGTAATGGAGGAGGGGAAGGGGAAGAGAGAGGAGGGGAGGGAGGGGTGAGGAGAAGAAGCAGAGGGGGGTTGGGGCAGAGTGGGGAGAGGTAGTATAAGGGAGGCGGGGAATAGGGGACTGAAGAGGGAGAGTGAGATGCAGTCACATCTATCTATCTATATTACTAAAAGTCTGTTCTTGACCGGTTTTGGCCATCTGTGCTGCGATTTCCGAGAGAATGCCACCACCTATGCCGCCATTTTGGTCACCTTGCTCAGGGCCCCCCTCTGCCGCATGTGTGCAAGGATTTTTCCCGTCGATTAGAAATGACAGAGATATTAATGTTTCTACAAAATTCCCCATTCTCTCTGCTGCCCCCACTGGCGGCAGGGGGGAGGGACTATAAAACCAGGAAGTGGTGTGCCACACAGTCTCTTCAAGATGGAGGAAGGCAGAGGGTCATGTTTCTCTGAGCTGTGAATAACACTGAACACATGTCTACTCAAATGTAAGTGTCCTTAGTGGTTCTAAAATGCTTGCAGAATGTGTCTATTGGTTCTAAAGCTTGCAAAAAAAGTGTCTATTGGTTCTAAAGTTTGCAAAAAAAAATGTCTATTCGTTCTAAAGCTTTCAAAAAAATGTCTATTGGTTCTAAAGCTTGCAAAAAGTGTCTCTATTGGTTCTAAAGCTTGCAAAAAAATGTCTATTGGTTCTAAAGCTTGCAGCTTAAAAATGTCTATTGGTTCTAAAGCTTGCAAAAAAAGTCTATTGGTTTTAAAGCTTGCAAAAATGTCTATTGGTTCTAAAGCTTGCAAAAAATGTCTATTGGTTCTAAAGCTTGCAAAAAAATGTCTATTGGTTCTAAAGCTAGCAAAAAATCTCTATTGGTTCTAAAGCTTTCAAAAAATGTCTATTGGTTCTAAAGCTTGCAAAAAGTGTGTCTATTGGTTCTAAAGCTTGCAAAAAAATGTATATTGGTTCTAAAGCTTGCAAAAAATGTCTATTGGTTCTAAAGCTTGCAAACAAATGGCTATTGGGTTCTAAAATGCTTTATAAACAGAAAGCTATTGGTTCTAAAATGGTTTATTACTAGCACTCCAGAAAGCCCCCCCCCCCCCCCCCCCCCCTCTCCCCCCCCCCTCCCCCATTCTCCCCCCCCCCCCCCCCCCCCCCCCCCCCCCCCCCCGGTGAGCTTGGTGTGTCTTGAAATTGAAAGGCACTACTTACTGCAAATGGTGGCTTGGGAGCTTTGGCTTGAAGTTGAAAGGCACTATTACTGCAAATGGTGGCTTGGTTGCTTTGGCTTGAAGTTGAAATGTACTACTTACTGCAAATGGTGGCTTGGGTGTGGTTTGGGTGTGGCTTGAAGTTGAAATACACCACTTACTGCAAATGGTGGCATGACGTTGAAAGGCACTACTTACTGGAAATGGGGGGCATGGGTGCATTGGCTTGAAGTTGAAAGGCACTGCTTTCTGCAAATTGTGGCTTGAAGTTGAAAGGCACTACTTACTGCAAATCATGGCTTGGGAGTTTTGACGAAGTTGAAAGGCACTACTTACTGCAAATGATGGTTTGGGTGTGCCTTGGGTGTGGCTTGAAGTTGAAAGGAACTACTCGCTGCAGATGGTGGCTTGGGTACAATGGCTTGAAGTTAAAATGCATTACTTACTGCAAATGGGGGCGTGGGTGCATTGGCCTGAAGTTGAAAGGCACTACTTACTGCAAATGGTGGCTTGGGTGCTTTGGCTTTAAGTTGAAAGGCACTACTTACTGCAAATTGTAGCTTGGGTGCTTTGGCATTAAGTTGAAAGGCACTACTCACGGCAAGTGGTGGCTTGGGAGCTTTGGTTTGAAGTTGAAAGGCACTACGTACTGCAAATGGTGGCTTGGGAGCATTGGCTTGAAGTTGAAAGGCACTACTTACTGCAAATGGTGGCTTGGGTGCTTTGGCTTGAAGTTGAAAGGCACTACTTACTGCAAATGGTGGCTTGGGAGCTTTGGCTTGAAGTAGAAAAGGCACTACTTACTGCAAATGGTGGCTTGGGAGCTTTGGCTTGAAGTTGAAAGGCACTATTTACTGCTAATGGTAGCATGAAGTTGAAAGCCACCTCTTACTGCTAATGTTGGCTTGGGTGTGGTTTGAAGTTGAAAGGCACTACTTACTGCAAATGGTGGCTTGGGTGCATTGGCTTGAAGTTGAAAGGTACCACTTACTGCAACTGGTGGCATGAAGTTGAAATGCACTACTTACTGCAAATAGTGGCTTGGGTGCTTTGGCTTGCTATTAAAAGGCACTACTATAAATGCACTTACTTCCTGTTTGCACTGTACATTGATTTTAGATAAAATGCTACCACTTACAGCTGTGATTTTTGTCCATCTTACTCAGTCCCCCTCTGCACTTGAATTTGGTGGCCTTGCACCCTGATAGAAGTGGTAAGAAACTGCACTTGAATTTGATGGCCTTATACCCTGCTTGAAATAGAATTTCAAGGATTAGCCGTGTCAACTACCAGCCCACCAGCCGTGAGTGAGTTGCCAGCACAACAGGCTTGATTGACTGAGACGCCAGCCCAGAATCCATTTGGCGCACAATTTGCATACTAGCCCTCTGGAAACCAGTCCCTTCAGCCCACAACACCCATACTAGTGCTCCAGAAAGCCCCCCCCCCCCCCCCCCCCCCCCCCCCCCCCCCCCCCCCCCCCCCCCCCACCCCCCCCCCCCACCCCCCCCCCCGCCCTACCCCCCCCCCCCCCCCCCCCCCCCCCCCCACCCCCCCCACCCCCCCCCCCCCCCCCCCCCCCCGAACTGGCCACCAATATTAGAATTGGTGGAGAAGTGGAATATTGCGTTGGATGACCAGCCCTCCTGTGTGATGTTGGGACCCAATGGGTCCCACTTAGTCTAGTATATTACTAAAAGTCTTGACCACTTCCTGTTGTTCTGTATATTGATTTTAGAAAAATCGGTGCCACTTACGACTGTGATTCTTGGCCATCTTACTCAGAGTCCCCCTCCACTGCGCAGGGCAAGAGGATTTTTCCCATCGTGACAAATAAAAGAATTATTAGTGTTTTAAAAATGTTGAGATTCTCTCTCCTTAAGGCCACTCCCCTTCCTGAGGGACTATAAAACCTGGAAGTGTTGAGTGCCTCAGTCAGCCTATGCAAGATGGGGGAGCGAGAGGGTCACATCTCTCTGTCTGAGATGTGAATAACACTGAACACATGTCTACTAAACTGAGTGTGGTTTTACTGACCTTGAGTGCCCTTAATGTGGTTTGAAAATGAAAATGTGGTTGGTTTGGAAAAAGCACAGCATATGATTGGCGGTGTTTGGTTTGAAAAAAAACGCAGGAAAAGGTTGGTGGTGGTTGGTTACTCCATAAGATGGACCCTCTCGCAAACCAAATTTAATAACCCAATTGATTAACACTTAGGTCTCCCATTCAAATCCTAGAATATGATTTTAATCTGGTTGATTTTATCCTTAACATAGAAACATTGAAAAATAAGTGCAGAAGTAGGCCATTCGGCCCTTCAAGCCAGCATCGCAATTCAATATGATCATGGCTGATCATCTAAACTCAGTACCCCGTTCCTGCTTTTTCCCCATATCCCTTGATTCCTTTAGCCCTAAGGGCTAAATTAAATTATCTCTTGAAGACATCCAGTCAACTGGCCTCCACTGCCTTCTGTGGCAGAGAATTCCACAGATTCACAACTCTCTGGGTGAAGATGTTTTTCCTCATTTCAGTCCTAAATGGCCTATCCCTTATTCTTAAACTGTGACCTCTGGATCTGGACTCCCCCACATCGGGAACATTTTTCCTGCATCCAAGCCTGTCCAATTCTTTAAGAATGTTATATGTTTCTATAAGATTCCCTCTCACCCTTCTAAATTCCAGGGAATACAAGCCCAGTTGACCCATTCTTTCATCATATGTCAGTCCCGCCATCCCGGGAATTAACCTTGTGAACTTATGCTGCACTCTCTCAATAGCAATAATGTCTTTCCTCAAATTAGGAGACCAAAATTGCACACAATACTCCAGGTGCAGTCTCACCACGACCCTGTACAACTGTAGTAGGACCTCCTTGCTCCTAAACTCCAATCGTCTTGCAATGAAGGCCAACATGCCATTAGCTTTCTTCGCTGCCTGCTGTACCTGCATGCTTGCTTTCAGTGACTTATGTACAAGCACACCCAGGTCTTGTTGCACCTCCCCTTTTCCTAATCTGACACCATTCAGTTAATAATCTGCCTTCCTGTTCATGCCGCCAAAGTACTTAACCTCACATTTATCCACATTATACTGCATCTGCCATGCATCTGCCCACTCATCCAACCTATCCAAGTCACCCTGCAGCCTCATAGCATCCTCATCGCAGCACTCACTGCCATCCAGCTTTGTGTCATCCACAAACTTGGAGATGTCACATTTAATTCCCTTTTCTAAATCGTTAATATATATTGTAAATTCCGGATTCCCAGCACCGATCCCACTAGTCACTGCCTGCCATTCCGAAAAGGACCCGTTAATTCCTACTCTTTGCTTCCTGTCTGCCAATCAGTTCTCTATCCATGTCAATACCCTACCCCCAATACCATGTTTAAGAAGGAACTGCAGATGCTGAAAATCGAATGTAGACAAAAATGCTGGAGAAACCCAGCGGGTGAGGCAGCATCTATGGAGCTCCATCGATGCTGCCTCACCTGCTGAGTTTCTCCAGCATTTTTGTCTACCCCAATACCATGTGCTTTAATTTTGCACATTAATCTCTTGTGTGGGACCTTGTCAAATGCTTTTTGATAGTCCAGATATACCACATCCACTAATTCCCCCTGATCCATTCTACTTGTTAAGATTAATCAAGCATGATTTCCCCTTCATAAATCCATGCTAACTTTGATTGATCCTGTCACTACTTTCCAAGGTCAATTTTTTGTGGTCGGAAAGAAACCCTTCTGGCAACAGCATGAAGAATGAACAAAATCAATTACATAGGGAATCTGCGCTGGTGTAAAACAATATGGTTTGTGATCTGTGCAACTTCACGTGGTTCAAGACATGTCTCTGGTGTTATGTAATTCAAATCGATTAAATCGAATGAAGTCACTTTTCTTATAATACATTTTTTGCAATGAATGTATTCATTACTTTAAAAAAATAACCATATTGTCTATCCTTGAAATCGACCCCAAACCTACAACCCTCTGTGATGTCTGTGCAGTCTGAAGAAGGGTCTCAACCCAAAACGCGAGTCTAAAGAAGGGTCCGACCCGAAACGTCACTCATTTCTTCTCTCTGGAGATGCTGCCTGTCGTGCTGCGTTACTCCGGTATTTTGTGTCTGTCTTCAGTTTAAACCAGCATCTTCAGTTCCTTTCTACATACTCCCTCAAAATATCTGTTATGATAATAAATCCTAATTTAATTGCTCCATTGCCGGCAGCCATTCGTTTACTGCCAAGTCCCCATATCTGAAATTCTCTCTGTAATCCTCTTTATTTTCCTTACATCTTTTTCCTCCTTTAAGACATGAATTAACCCTGCATCTATAATGTTAACCAGGCCAGGTCATCTTGACCGCTTATCTTGACCGGATGGGGATGGCATTTCTCGTTGGCTTTGCACATCTCACAGACAAGGGATGCACTCTCAATGGCATTAGGACTCCAGCCAGTGCAGTGAGGAGGTCTCAGCCCAGAAACCACTTTACACCCATTAACAGCTGGTGAAGCTGGGGGTTAACTTTTGTTAGTGATGATGATTATATCAGCAATTTACCTTTACCTTCACTTCCTAAATCTCTGTCCCACAATCTCCATTGAAAACATTGAGATTTTTGCCCGGTCTAACCTCATGCAGGATCTAAGATGTGATTGCTGGCACAATGCTGGGGAATCCCAGCAAGGTAGTGGCACAGCGAAAGAGCTGCCATCTCACAGCGCCAGAAATCAGAGTTTGATCCTGACTACAGGCGCTGTCTGTGCAGAGATTGTTCATGTTCTCCCTGTGACCACCTGGGTTTCCTCTGGCTGCTCCGGTTTCTTCCCACATTCCAAAGATGTGCAGATTTATAGGTTAGTTGTCTTCTATAAATGTCCCTTGTGTGTAGGATGTTAATGTGAGATAACATAGAATTAGTGTATGTGGGGTGTGGGATTGATGGTCGGTGTGGACTCGGTGGGCTGAACGGCATGTTTCCATGTTGTATCTCTAAACTGAAGACTGGTCATTACTATCTGGATTCCTGAACTTACTTCACTTTCAATGGCCGAGGACTGGCATTTGCAATTGCATTCATCAGCATTATTCTACATGGTAGTACATGTGTCAATCAGGCTAGTTTGTTTTGCCCCTGGATATTAAAAATAGGCTATTGACCACTTTCATCTTGGAGACAGAATGGCTGATGTAGCATTGGTAGAAAGTTTTGTATTGGTGTTTTGTATGGTAAGTAACAAGCTATTGATGATAATCAACACAGCTACCAGCAGTTAGCCATGTGATAGGACACACTGTGATATGATTTTCATCACATCACTGTGATAAAAGCAGTGTATTACATTATATCACATGGCAAACTTAGTTCTTAAAGGTGCAAACACATCCAATATATGCTAAAGTGCTTTCTTTATCAAAAAAGAATAACACACTTATACCACAGCGACTATCCACATATATTAAATGATTCTGTTTCATATGAAACAATAAACGTCAGAGTCTATGAGTTCTAAACTTCTTGGTGCCTCTCAAGTCCACCTGAGCAGTGAGCTGTTAGCAATTCTATCAAACAGACAATGACTTAATCTGCGAGACTCAATCCAATCTATGCTTGTGATTATAGCTACACAACTGTGGCCTAAACCATGGTGGGTTCAAATATCCCTTCATCTCCACTGGCAACCCATAGCCAGGGAGTCTATCCTGCAATAGTGTTTAGTTTAGTTTAGTTTAGTTTAGTTTAGTATAGATATACACCATCCTCAACAAAAAGCACATGTTTCTTTCAATACATAACTTGGCCTGTATAATAGATCATTAATCAGCAGTATTAAGGCATTCTCAATTGTAAAGGCAGTGATTGATGTACTATTGTTAACTCTTCAAGTACACAGAAAATACATGTTTCATTTTGGGAAGTCAAACCAGGGCAGGATCTTCACCAGTGAATGCTAGGGGACTGATGTTGTGCAGACGAATCTCGGAGTACTCGTACATTAACCCCTGAAAGTGGCATCTGAGAGGAACCATCTCAGCATAGAAGGGTGCAGGTCAAGGGCTGGAAGATGGGATCAATAGGGATGGATGTCCACTGTCAGCATGGACATAGTGGGCTGAGTAGCATTTTTCCATGCTGCATGACTATGACTGTGACTAAATCCTATTCACCCACCCCATTTCAATCTCTTTGTTCGCACACTCCAGTGTACCAAAAGTAACCCAAAAGGATGTGAAACCTTTTCCCCCTTAGGAGGCAAACTGGAACTATTATCTTTGTCAATAGTTACCTTTTTTAGGGACTGGAATTCCTTCACAATGCATCATATTCAGTAGCAAACCTTGAACCCTCTTGGTTGGGCATTTGGAATCCAGGCAGTTCTCAGAACAGTCATGCAATTATCTTCTCACAATTCACTACTCTTCCAAGTTTTGCATCATTTGTGAATTTCAAAATTGTTTTCTGTTATTGCTCCTAGAGGCAATCCCTGGAGAATTGCACTGTACACTTCCCTCCAGACTAAAAATTAAGCTCACGAACTATTGGTTTTTCATTGATCCCACATGCATTGTCCACATGACTTATCTGCAAAGATGATGAACAGGCTGTGCATCATAATTTCTGTGAACTTTTTTATTTTACACATCGAGAATCGTGCCCTGAGCAACACATCCATACTGGCGACTTTTTTACTTGTTCCTTCAAATGTTAGGTCCAGCATGGCAGATAGAGTCTGGAAATAGGCCCTTCGGCCCAACTTGCCCACACCGGCCAACATGTCCCAGCTACACTAGTTCCACCTGCCCACATTTGGCCAATATCCCTCCAGACCTGTCCTATCTTTGTAATAATTGTATGATGTTCACTCTAAGATCTAGATATCACACTATTTAATCAGCATCTTCAGCCTGACATCATATTCACTGGTTCCAAGCTTTGAACCAAATTTGCAATGCTCAACATTTCTCATTAAAATAGTTAATAACATAAGATTAACATATCCTGTCAGAACCTTTTCAAAGAGACTTCCCTGACAAGAGTTGAAGGCTCGGTAGTACTCTCCTAATTCAGGTCCCAGTCCCTATAGATGTGTGAGGATTTTGTTAGAGTTAATTGCGCTGGGCGAGCCTTTGTTTTGACTAAATGCCAATCCTAGATCAATGCCGGGTGTTCTCTGCAGTGGCGGACTGGCCAGGGTGTCAGCTTGCCCGATGACAAGTGGGCCCCTGATGAGGTGGGCCCCCTATATCAAGTGGGCACCCTTTGTCTCCTGGCAACCAACATATTTAGACCCAGTCCGCCACTGGTTCTCTGTATAGTTTTATTCCTATTATATTAGGACCAAACAGTTTGATGGAAACAATTGATTTGCTAAGCACATTTACATTAAATACCATCCATGTTGCTAGTGGAGCTGCAGCCTCGTAGTGCCAGAGAAACTAATTTGATCTCGATCGGTGCTGTCTCTGTAGAGTTTGCTGGTTCTCCCTGTGACCATGTGGGTTTCCTCCTAATGCTCTGCTTTCCTCTTACATCTCAAAGATGTGTAGGTTTATGGGTTAATTGGCTGCTGTAAAATTGCCTCTAGTGTATAGGGGGTGAATGAGTAAGTGTGATATCGTAGAACTAGAATGAGTGATCGATGATTACCATGGATTCGGTGAGCTTAGGGGCCTGTTTCCATGTTCTATTTACAAACTAATCTAATCGAAACTAAACTGAGGACCGCTAAATTCCTTTGCCAAGGGCCAGATCCAGGTGAGTTTTCACAACAAGTCGTAGTTGTGTGGTTATTTGATGAGACTTTTATTTACTTCTAATTATTTTATTAAATTACTCAGTTGCTATTCTGGGATAAACTCATATCTCTGATTCACTAATCCAGGCCCCTAAATTACCAGTTCAGTAAATTATCCAATTTGACACTTTTCTCATGCTAGGTTGTGTTCATTTATGATTTAATTAGAATTCCACCTATCAATATAACATCAAATCTTTAGTTATTTAAAAAAAAAAGGGAAGGCAGATAAGAGTACAAAGTCCCACTTAGCTCTGCGCACAGTCACTGGGATTCTTCTGTGTAGGATCACAAGGAAACAAAGATAGATAGATGCCTCATCAAATGTAGGCCTGCAGGAAACAATCAAGCACACAAATAGACTGCTGACAGTATCCAGTCACCACTTTGTTAAGTGCGGCACTAAAGGCAGTGCTTAAACCTGAGCATTTATCATGAGAAAGTAATGACTGGTACTTTTTCCTCCAAGGCACTCATTGGAATTCAGTGACAATGTTTTACTTTGCAAGGAAAGAGTTAACAGGGGTTGCAAGTAAGGTGTGAAAAAACAGTCTGCATATTATTTTCATAGTTTCTTGAGCTGTGTACATTCCTGATTCCCAACACTGCCATTGCAGCTGTTTGGCAGACAACAATAAACCATTGTTGTTGCAGTATCTTTGTGATGTAAACAGCTTATGAGAGCCATTGAGAAATAAAAACACTGCCTCATCTTCTTTTCCAAAAGTGATCTTTTTCGTGAAAGTGTGAAAAGAAATAAACAAGGTAAATATGATGTATGTATAGCCACTGCAGGGATCTCATAGAACTCTGGCAGATAAAACATCATGCTTCTTTATTTTGTATTTGTTATATCTAGCTTTGTTATTCTTTCTTTTGTATTTCATACATAGATAACATAAATATATAGATGACTTGCACAAAAATGTAGATGGATTGGTTAGTCTGTTCACAGATGACACAAAAATTGGAGTAGTGGACAATAAGGAAGGCTGTCAAAGGATATGGCCAGATATAGATCAGTTACAGATATGGGAGGACAAATGTCAGATGGAGTTTAATTGCACCTAGTGTGAGCTGTTACACTTTGGGAGGTCAAATGTCAGGGAATAGTTAATGGCAGGATTTTTAACAACGTTGATATATAGAGGGATCTCCCTGAAAGTAGCATCACATACAGATACAGATAGAGTGACAAAGAAGGCATAAGGTATGCTTGCCTTCTTTAGTCCATACATTGAGTATAAGAGTCAGAAAGTCATGATACAGTTTTGTAAAACTATAGTTAGGGCACATTTATATGTGTACAGTTCTGGTGGCCTAACACAGGAAGAATTTGGAGGCTTTGGAAAGGCGCAGAGGAGGTTTACCAGAATAAGGCATGTATTAGGGGGTATTAGCTGCATGATGAGGTTGAACAATCTTGGATTCTTCTCTCTGGAACAGCAGAGTTGCAAAGAGACCTGATAGAAGTACATAAAATTATGGGAGGCATAGATTGGGTAGACAGTCACAATCTTCTTCCCAGGATGGAGAATTCAAATACCAATAGACAATAGACAATAAACAATAGATGCAGGAGTAGGCAATTCGGCCCTTCGAGCCATTACTGCCATTCAATGTGATCATGGCTGATCATCCCCAATCAGTATCCCGTTCCTGCCTTCTCCCCATATCCCCTGACTCCACTATTTTTAAGAGCCCTATCTAGCTCTCTCTTGAAAGCATCTAGAGAACCTGCCTCCACCGCCCTCTGAGGCAGAGAATTCCACAGACTCACCACTCTCTGTGAGAAAAAATGTTTCCTCGTCTCCGTTCTAAATGGCTTACTCCTTATTCTTAAACTGTGGCCCCTGGTTCAGGACTCCCCCAACATCGGGAACATGTTCCCTGCCTCTAGCGTGTCCAAGCCCTTAACGATCTTATATGTTTCAATGAGATCCCCTCTCATCCATCTAAACTCCAGAGTGTACAAGCCCAGCTGCTTCATTCTCTCAGCATATGACTGTCCTGCCATCCCGGGAATTAATCTTGTAAATCTATGCTGCACTCCCTCAATAGCAAGAATTGCTATTGCTATTGAATTAATACCAGAGGGCAAAGCTTTAAGGTGAGAGGGGCAAAGTTTAAAGGAGATGTGTGGGGAAACTTTTTTCCACAGGGAGTGGTGAGTACCTGGAATGTGCTGTCGGGGATGGTGGTTGAGGCATTTAATAGATTTTTATACGGGCATATGGATAGGTAGGGATGGAGGGATATGGATTATGTGTAGGCAGATAAGAGCTGTTCTTGACCGTTCCAATATTCAGTGAATATTTTTAAGGCAGAGATAGATAGATTCTTGATTAGTACAGGTGTCACATGTTATGGGGAGAAGGCAGGAGAATGGGGTTCGGAGGGAGAGATAGATCAGGCATGATTGAATGACGGAGTAGACTTGATGGGCCAAATGGCCTAATTCTACTCCTATCCCTTATGACCTTATCGCACAGACATTGTGGACTGAAGGGCCTGATCTTGTGTTATACTGTTCTATGTTCAATGTTCCATGACAATATGGGTCGATAGGTTTGTTCCTCTGCTGGTGCTTTTCTTCCTATGATTTATAATCTCTGACCTCTGCATAAAATTAAATGTAATTTTAAGCATGAAACCTAAGAACATTGTATGGAATTGAAGCAGTAAACAAATCCAGTACTGCATTTAAAGGAGGAAGCGGTCGAATTAATTGAAATTAACCATAAAATTTCAGATGGGTGGACATAAAATACGCAAAATGAGGATTGCAGTATTTAATACATAGTTGTAAACATAACACAGATACAATTTTCTTTAGGACAGCTGAAGGCTTATATTAAGGTGAAAAATTCAATTTTCAAAACCAAATAACATTATTGTATGAAGAAGACACAAGAAACAGCAGATGCTTGAATCTTGATCAAATATCCAAGTGTTGGAGGAACTCAGCAGCATCAGTGAATGGACAGACGACATTTTGGATCGTAACCCTTTTTCCGACATGAAAAAGGGTTTCGGCCACTTCATTGAATGTATGGCCAATTCACTGGATGTATTCAAGAGAGAGTTAGATGTGGCTCTTACGGCTAACAAAATCAAGTTATGGGGAGAAATCAGGAATGGAGTACTGATTCTGGATGATCAGCCATGATCATATTGGATGGCGGTGCTGGCTCGAAGGGCTGAATGGCCTACTCCTGCACCTATTTTCTATGGTTCTATGTTTCTCTGAAACATCTTCCACAGATTCTGCCTGATGCGATATGTTCCTCCAACACAGCAATAACATAACCCTATGTCTTTTGATCATTGTAAGGAGATTCATGCAGCTGTGTGCCTGTAATGCTGCAAGCAAAACTATCAATTGTGACCACACCTCACGGAACTTGTGCAAATTACAATAAACTCGACTTGACTTGTTCCGATCTGTACTAATTAGGCTTTGAAATGTTTGAATCTGACATGCTATACTGTAACTATTTATCCCTTGCATCTATAATTAATTATACAGGATAAATCTTGAGCATGGGGCAAATCAGTGTCTGCTTTCTTTATTGCTGCACCTGAGATACTGGCACAAAGTGATGTTTTTGTTTGTGGATGAAAAATATGTCAGTGTGCATATTATTCCTTACTGTTGGGTTGAGTTTATTGTCACGTGTACTGAGGTACAGTGAAAAGCTTTTGTTGTGTGCTAACCAGTCAGTGGAAAGACAATACATGATTACAATCGAGCCCATCCATGGTGTACAATCAAACCATCCAGGGTTTATGGAGGTTTGTTGTCATATAAGCTGCTTAAGCTGTTTAAGGGTCTGACTCCCTATTTTATTTCGAAGTCACATGAATGACTATGTGAAGAGCCCGCCAGCCCGCATGCGCATCAATACGTCGACGCATGACGTGGGATTCGGAGCAGGAACGCCCCGCTGCTCCGTTAATTGGGTGCAGCGGACTTGGAAAAGCTGACGGCCGCGGCCAGTGCAGCTACTCGAGAAGCGGCCGCACAGCTGCCGCCATGGAGGGTGGTCAAGCGTAAAGGTTGACGGCATGGCCCATGCAGCTACCGCTATTGAAGCTCCGAGAAGGAGCAGGCGGCAGTTGGGGGAGCGTGGTCGTACAGACACTTCCGGGTTTTGGGGCTCCACGGGAGCAGGTGGCTGTTCGGAGCATCTGACGAGCAAGGCCTGTTCAGACACCTCCTTTGGAGCTCCAAAAGGGAGCCAGCCAGAGGCCTGAGGAGCAACACCTGGTTCAGGGTTGCTTTATTTTTCCTCCCCTTAGCACTCCGTTGAGGCTCCAGAAGGGAGCAAGGCTGGACTCAGAGTCACTAGCAGGTGCGACCTGTCTAGTGGGCAAAAAATAATAATAAATAAATAAATGAACAAACAAACAGACAAATAAATAAATAAATAGATAAATAAAAGGGTGGATAAATAAATACATAAATAAAATGGAAAAGGAAATGTGCTCCTGGCTCAGGAGACATTTACAGGCTGTGCCAGTCAGATGCCTGTGGAAGCAACACCTGGTTCAGGGTTGTGTTATAATATCTCCCGCTCAGAAGAGGAGAGTGTTGGAGATCATTACATAGGTGATTCCAACTATGTGGATATTGATAAGGAATTCAAATCCCTTGAGCTAATGGGGGATATGCTTAATTTTAATCATATAAAGGAGCTACTGGCTCTTGTCACATATTTGCCATCCCTTTGGAGATAGGAGATTCACTGGTGGAAGATCTGGCTAAGAGCATCAGGGATTTCTCATTAGCTAAGGAGGGGAATATGCTGGATACGGCTGGGAATATGCCAGTCCAGATAACTGCCAGACTTTTGGATGTTCCATAAGTCAATTTCATCAGTTGGGATACCTCAGTGATGATATGTAGGCAAAGAATTATTTCAGTGAATCTAAAAACTGCTCACTGGAGTCATTACGGCCTTTTGCAGTCAGTAGATGGGTCTCAACTCTTGGAAATGCAGAAAGCTGCATTATCTCTTTGTAATACACAGTTGGGGCTATTGGCTTCGCAAAAATGCTATAAGGCATGTGATAATTCTCAAAATGGCTAATTTTTACAGGGCCAGTAGCGTGCAGCCTACATAGTATCTCTTCAGAGAGGACTTGTGTAGCAGGGTGAAGACTTGCAGGGGGAATTTAAGGCAGCTGCGGGGGTGGAGTACCATCCTATGTGGGTAAAGCTCCAGTATTGCGGCGGGTTTTCTCCCCTGTATACAAGGGGCAGGAAGCGCCGTTGAAGCTCCGGAAAGGAGCAGTCGGGAGTCACCAGCTGGACCCGCAAGAGCAGCCTGTTCAACCAGGTTTGCAGTAATGGCAGGCGTGACCTGTCCAGTGAGCCCCGCTGAGGCTCCGAAGGAGCAGTTGGCCTAAGGAACAGCCTGTCGATCCAGGCTGGGAGAAACTGGCAGCGTGATCTGCACAGTCAGCTCCAGCAATGGCTCCAAAGAAGGCAGAAGGCCGCAGGAGTAGCCTGTCGAGGCAGGCTCGGAGTTATGGCAGGCGTGGCCTGTTCAGTGAGCTCTGCTAAGGCTCCGAAGGAGCAGAAGGGGTCGAAGGAGCGGCCTGTCAAACCAGGCTGGGAGTAACTGGTAGCATGACCTACACAGTAAAGCTCCAGCAAGGCTCCAAAGAGGCTGTAGGCCAAAGAAGTAGTCTGTCCCAGAACTCAGAACTCAGAAATTCTGGCAGATGTGCCTTGCACTGCAAAGTTGCTTTTGAGCTCTGGAAAAGAGCTGTTTGGCAAACGTGGGGCTGAAGATGTGGTCAGACATGGTCTGCAATGGAACTTCGCTGAAGCTCCAACAAGCAGGTCGACCTGGGCTTAGAGACGCTGGCAGGTAAGGTCTCTTTACTAACCTCCATACACTCCAAAATGGAGCAGTCTGTCACCCCGGGTTTGGATTTACTGGCAGCATGGGCTGTCTAGTACCTTTCACTGTCTCTGGAGTAGATCAGGTTGATGCAGAGACATTGGCAGGGTGCCTTGCATAGCAACCTCTGTAAATTCCAAGTAGGAACAGTTTGGCTACCCTGGTTCAGGGTAGACCAACTTGGAACTGGCTGGCCATATGGAACATATTGACCAGGGAAGGAATGCCTCAACATTTGTGATTGAGGTTATCGGACTGATCAGTAGAGTGAGGTAGTTTGAGATTTCCCTCACCACATGCTTAATCTTTCAGCTCAGCTAGTAGAGTTGCCAGTTCATTGGAAACATTATTGCCATCCTCTCTGGGATAGGTAGCTACCAGCAGAAAGCCGGTCTGGCATGTAGCATTTTTATCTGACCTGCAGGTTCATGTTGTGAATAGAAAATATATATACAATAATCTGTAGGCTCTCAATACCAGTATTCCTAATTGAGTGGCTGGTTGAAGAGAGTATGTTGCACACACTGGCAACTGAGACAGGTGGTTCCAGTCAGAGGACTGCGGAGCAATTCCTGGTTCAAGGTTGCATTATGCTATTTTCCACTCTGAGGAAGGAGGCTGAGGATTCGTGGTGACACTGACGGTGAAGAGTTGACAGGGAACTCGTATTCCCACATCAAGTGGATGTTGTGCTTCAGCTCTAGCCATAAGGATTTGATTATATGTTATGAGCGAATAAATAAATCAATAAATAAATGAATAAATAATTCCCTCCTCCATGGCAAGAGAAGCCAAAATGTCTGTCCGTATGGTCAATGGAGGAAACGATGGTTATCCAAGTGGAAACAGAGACATCTCACAAAGGATGAGTGGTCTGCCCAAGAATAAGAGGGGTATATTTCTAATATTTTCTCATGGTTGAAGAAAAGTGGAGCATGCCAAATCAGGTTAGGATTTGGCTGGTCTGATCATGTGTTTGGTTAGCCAGTTCAGGATGGATAATTGTCTTTCTGTAATTTAGCTGATTCAGAGGATTTAGGGCCTCAGTCAAACTTGAAGATGCATACTTTTGCATATCTATACACGAGAGGCACAGATATATCGGGTGTTTTTGATGGCAAAGCCGGTGGTGGAAAGTTTAGACCCTACCTAGGGGTTGTCTTTAGGCCTATGCTATTTACAAAGTTTCTAAAGCTAATGCCGCCCTACTCAGATCAAAAGGGCATTGTATCATGGAGTTTATAGACGACATGCTTTTGTAGCTGATAAGACTCAGGGGTTTTATCAGTAGATGCCTCTTACCATATTAAAGATGAGGCGACATGAATTTTAATAGTGCCAATTTAGCCTACTCATTCAGGGTGTCCATTGTAATAGGTGGCTGAAAGAAGCTCCTATTTACTCGAAGTCACGAGTGATGGCTAGTTCAGCCTATTTCTCGTGCAGCTAGCCCTGCACGGTTGTATGGGAAGTTTGTGAAGAAGACATGTGAGCTCCTTTTAAACGGAAGTAGCAGAGGTTTGTGTTTCTTTCAGTTTGGGCTTAGAGAAGCGATTATGTTATAGCACAACTGACATTGCTTGTGCTGCTTTGTCATTCTCTCTAGTACCATAAGTGGGATAATAAATGATTGGTTATTCACCCGCTGTTGACTAACGTTATGCAAGGTGTCTTTTATATCAACGCTCTAAAGCCAAGACTCATAATACAGGTAGTGTGGAATATGTATAAGTAAATTATTATGCAGATATTCATCTACTGTATTCCTAATGGGAGCAGTATCTTTTAAGTTGATTATGCTTTTAGCTACTGATTTCAGCACAAAGAACACAGTCTACTCCATCTCTGGTTCGGTCTCTGGGTCATAACTGACATGAGGGTAGTTTGTTATGAGAATGATTTCATAAAGCAAAACAGGCATGGTTGGGTACAATTTGGAGTTGACTGCATACCCTCCAGATCGGAAATTGGGGGTGCTATTATGTATACAGGTACCTATGAGATGAAGGATAGTTTCTTCATTGTTATTTAATAGTTTTTTCAAGAGATTGCTGGTGGAGACCATCTCAACATGAATGGAGTGTAAGCAGCTGATAGCGGGTGTGAATTCAAATAATTTCAAGTCTCACTCTTCCAAGGGGGCTGGCTCATTAGCAGCCAATAGAATGGATATTCCCATTTGATCACCTTCTTGCAACAGCATTGAGGCTTACAACAAGGCTGAAACGCACTTTCCGACGTTATAAAATTTGGTTGAATATGCCTGGATGATTGCAGATAGAATTCTGTAGAGTGTTGCATGAGTTATTGTCTAACTCAAAGTGAATTGGGACTGTGGTCCGATTGAGGGCAATGGACATGTATGCAAGTTAGCATCATGTTGTTAATAACCCATGTCTCTTCTATCATTTTTGGTTTATCTGTTTAAGTGTTTCACACACAGATTAGTTTACGGCATGAAACCACAGAGTTTTGAAGGTTTCACATAGTCACTCACGTGACTTCGAAATAAAATAGAAAGATTAAACAAGAACTTACCGTTTGAAGTTTGATCTTTATTTTATGAGAAGTTGAAGTGAGGGACTACGTGCCCTCCACTCCCAACTCTGAATCTCATAAAGATCATTTGGTAAGTCAACGGTTATTAATCTTTCTATAGTTTAAGTTTGTGCAAGTGGTCTGTGGTTTCATACAGTTGCTCTGAAGATTGACGCGCATGCGGGCTGGCGGGTTCTTCACGTAATCCCTCACTTCAACTTCTCATAAAATAAAGATCAAACTTCAAACGGTAAAACCAATATTCAAGAAGTATCCTTTAGGTAGTTTGATATTCTTTACAAGCATAAAATAAACCAAAAAATATCAATTTCCCTAGCACATTAGTTCTGTGTTCTTTCCTGCTGACTTTGGCTCACTTAATTCCATCTTGAACTTTAAATGCTAACTCTTTGAATCTACCATTATTCCCCAATAGCATTTCTCCAGTGACAGGAAGATATTACATAGATAAAGGCTGCTGTTTTCTCCATGAATGTTCTACAGATTGAAATTGTTCATGGTATTCCCAGGGAACTGTAGATGCTGGACTCTTGCATAGAATGCAAGGTGCTGGAGTAACGCAATGGGTCAGGCAGCAGTTCTGGAGGACTTGGGGAGGCGACATTTTGGGTTGGTGTGAAGAAGGGTCCTTACTGAAATGGCACCTATCCATATCCTCTAGAGATGCTGCCTGACCCCACTGAGTTACTCCAGTATTTTGTACTCTATTGAAACTGTCCATGTCTTGGAACAGCTGAGTCTACAAGAAACAAGTAGAGCCTGCACCTCCTGTGCTATTTCAGGATCAACTGCACCTTGGCAGCTACTCACCAACATACAGAAGAGCACATCCAATGCACTGTCATAAGAGATGGATTATAGTGCATAGGCCTGTCTGCCAGCTCACCCGCATTAGGTTCCAGCTCAATTGGCAATTGCTTGGATCAAATGATAAAAAACACTTTTGTGATCTAAGGTCCCTCTCATAAGATATCTTATTTTGTTTTCTTATTCATTTACAGGAAGAGGACGTTGCTGGCAGGGCTATGGTCCATCTTTAAGAGCCCTTGGGAAGTTGTTGGTAAGCCGCTTACTTGACTGCTGCAGATTGATGAATATGCTCAAAAATATCCAACAAATTATGAATGATGGCATATTTCAGGATGATATGTGACTTAGAGGAAAACCTGCAGGTGGCGGTGTTCCCATGTGCCTGTTGCCCTTAGTGACTTTAGAGGATCTGGTGAAGAAGCAAGCTGTTGCAGTGTGAGATATGCTAAACAATAAAGTCTATGTTGTCGGGGTCCTGTTTCATATACTTATGACCTGTTTCGTTATCTGAGGAGCTGTAAAAAGTAACTCAACTTTGCACAAATCATCTGAGAACATTCTCATTTCCAACCTTGTGATGGAGAGATCATCACTGAAGCAGCTGAGGGTGACTAGGCCTCTGACAGAGCCCCAACAGGCATGAAATTATGTCTCAGAATTGAGGATTGCCTTTCAACAATCATTGCCATCTTCTTTATAATACGTCAGAGAAGAGCTACCTGCGGACATCAAGAAGAAGGGCTACTTGATGCTGTCTCCTACATCAACACCCTTCAGTTTTATTTTTTACCATCTGTATCTGTATCTGGAGTTCTCTCCGTGGCCTCCTCAGTGGCTCAGGTCATAATCCAGACATTATTACTTTTTTTTGTTCTGATTTTAATCTGGACTGTTCATACTCTTTAAGCAGAACCTTATTGCATAGTTATATCTGTGTTGTTCACTCATACTTCTCGCCCCTCTCATTCCAAGTTCCTTTCCAACCATGAGGAAACCCGAGGAAACCTGAGCAGCAAGCAGGCAATATTCATATGAGGTAACAATAATGATATCCCAAGTAGACAGAAAATGCTGCAGAAACTCAATGGGTGAGGCAGCATCTATGGAGAAAGGGAGTAGGTGACCGATTCGGGTCGAGACCCTTTTTCAGACTGAACCTGAAGAAGGGTCTCGACCCAAAACATCACCTACTCCATTTCTCCAGCATTTTTTATCTACTTTCGATTTTTCCAAACAATAATGATATCCCTAACAGTACTGTTGTAAATCAAGCTCCACTGTGTCGCCCAGTAATATTGTGATGGTAGTATTTCTCTACAACCTTGAAGTATATCAAATGAAGGCCTGTGATCTGGGCCCAGAGTTTAGCCAACCTAGACTGGTGTTTCTTAAAATGACCATCATGAAACCACTATTTCGTCATCTGCAGAGAGTTTTCTTATTCTTTTGCATTCTTGGCACACAATACTGGAAAGAAAATTGTTCGGTTAGAAAGTATGAAGCCTAATCCACCTTCTAAAGTGGATGTAAAGAGTCAAGAAGAGTAGGATGTGCTGACTCATGTTTATTCATCAACTAACGTCATTGAAACAGATTGTACAAGTGCTGTTTGTGGGACTTGGAGGAAATTAGCTGCAGCTGCTTTAGACACTTCAAAGCACCACATCGGATGTAAAATTCTTCTGAGGGCATGAAAGGTTCAAGATGATTGCAAGTTCTCTCTTCATTTTCTATGGTTACATTATTAGTCACATAATTTGTGCAGTTGATACCAGATACAGCAAGCATATTATTAGTTATCATTTATCACAAGGACAGTAGCAGCAGGATGAAAGTCTCATCATGTCCTTCTCAAGGACAACTGTAGATGGGCAAACGTTGCTGGCCATACCAGCAATGTTCTGCAAGTGAAGAAAGGAAGTTTCCTTGCAGCTGTCCACTCACCCACCATAACTTTGGTGATAATGTGGCAGGAACCTACTCACATACATTTTCCTTTAAAAAGTTACTGTGGTGGAACAGGTGCAATCACCAGGAAATGCATGACAACTTGATTTTCCTGCTTACATTTGTTAAGTATGTAGCAAATAATACTATGCCTAATAAAGGTTTGCTGGTTCAAATATGAAACATTAATTTAACAAAGGGTACGTCTTTTGTAATCTTCATTATGTTATTGCGGCCATTGAACAGCTTTTCAAATTGAAACTGAAAATGACAAAAGCTTTGCTAAAGTCATCTCCAATAAACAAGTACAATTGCTAATGGTCAATCTCCTTGGTTGTGAATGAGTGAATGAAGGTGAATACCTAAGGTATGCAAAGAGTTGCCACATAAAGGGGGGAAACAAAGTTACAAAGTATTCCGTTGTAACACAAAGTATCCCATTTCTGGTCCCCTTAGGGACTAGGCGCCTCCCTCCCACTTAAATGCAACATTGTAATTCTACCTGATTCCACCACCTCCTCTGAAAACACAATCCAGCTATTTGATTCAGTCTTAAATGAGCAAATGTATCAAAAGAAAATCCTCCATGAGTTGGCTAAAAACCATCAGAGATGACCACAGATGAAACCTTCCAAATCTTTACAAACTTATCTTAAATGTGGAACATGCGAATGCTTGTTGCACAATGAACCCGCCCTAATGCTGTGGACTAACCACAGCCACAGCCATTGATTTTTGATCCCCATCGCCTATACCAGCATTCTAAGGGCATTTCAATTTATGTTAGATTTAGAGACACATCATGTAGCAATGATACAACATTTTGAGATTTAAAAAATCTAGTCTGTAATTTATCCCATCAGATAAAGCATAAAAAGAAGTTTAATTTGACACCTAATTCACTTTCATATCTTCAGCATTAAAACAGTTATGACCATTTGCATACTCGGAAATTAGGATCTTGTTCCCTATTGCTTTTCCATTGACTTAACACAAAAGCTCTGATCGAGGACAGTCAAAAGCCCATAACTTTCTTAAAAATTAAGAGAACTGAAAGACATATTCAGTTATTGTAGATTGAAGCATTCTGAAACAAATATGGAACAATCTTACTTAGATGACTTGAAATTAAAGCATATAATTAGTTAGTTACCTAATTGTAGCTAATTACAAAATTCAATTACTAGATCTAAACATCTATCAATTTCTTAAGAATAGATTAACATTTTTAAATTGCCTAAGTGTCCAAATAACATTCACACAAGAATTCACAATATAACATAATTTTTAAATCTCATTGTCATGGATTTATAGGCCAAATGAAAGGAATTTAATGTTTAATACCTGTAAATTAATGGCCATTTAAATCATCTTGAGAGTGGGTTTTTCTGGAATGCAATCATTTGGAACGTTGCGGTTTGCTGTGAATTTATACCCCCATATCGGCAGGAAAAATACTGCCAGTTCGTATGGGAACTAAATCACCGTTTCGCAACTTAAAATGTGAATTAAAGGCATCTTAAGGACCACTTTTATACATAAAATATAGGGCTTTCTTTTACCTGTCCCGTACCTGAAATCCGTTCCCGTTGTCGGCGTTGACGGCTTTAGAAGCTGATTTTATAATGACTCCAGCGCTGAACTAGTCAGGCGATTTAAAAAATAAAAAATACACAGAACGCCCGTCAGAACGATTCTTCAGCAAAAGCTTGCACTTCAACCAAATATATTCCAGGACAAGGTGGGGAAAAAACGAGTTTTAACACTCCCCCCGTCAAAGGCGGCAAAATCGCGCACACGGACAGTGGTAGAATTGCAGCGCCGCTGAAGGTAAGTATTGTAACATACCTACATCATGGGAACAGGCCCTTCAACCCATCAAGACCATGCTCACCTGTATACTAGCTCTATCCTACACATTAGGGCAATTTCTGCAGAAGCCAATTATCCTATAAACCTACAATTCTTTAGAATGTGGGAGGAAACTGGAGAACCCAGAGTAAACCCACGCGGTCACAGGAAGAATATACAAACTCTGTACAGACAGCCCCTGCAGTCACGATTGAACCCTGGTGTTTGGCGCTGTAGGGCCACAACTCTACCGCTGCAGCCCTGGCTGCAACTGTAAAAACTGAAATAAAATTAAATTAAAAAAAACAATTACCTGGTGATATTCAGGTAACATATTTTATGGGATTTATCAAAATAAGATCTCTGGCTCAATGTGGAATAAGCCTCATTGTTCCAGCACATATGTTATCTCTTATTCCGTGTTCAGTACCTCTAGTTTATCACAAGTTCCCCTGCCTCTCATTCTACCAATAATACTAGATGAGTTTTCTATTCTAAATTTTGAAATATTCTAATTAGTGATGAACTACTATAATTTCTAAATGTTGCAAGTTATTTATTCTTTCAATAAGAACATCCATAAATAAATATAAAAGTATGCAAATCATCAAAGTTTCTTCACACGTTGAAAATGAAGGTTGTTTATCATTATGCAGCTTTCTGTGTGTCTTAATTACACTGGGTAATAGCTACCTGATATATAAAAATAGCAATATTATTAAAACATTCCTTTCTCTATCAGGGAAGATAGTCCCACATTATAGCTGCAGTGATTTAGCTTTCGTAGCCATTATAAATCATGTTATAATGAGGAACGTGCCAAGCACAGGGTCTCCATTTATTACCACGATTCCTAACGTGCCAAGTGTTCCTTCAATCAAGTATTTTATGTAATATGAACCACCAGATATTGTCTTTACTGGGAAACGGTTGACATTGTATCAATGCCACAGGCAGAAAGGGGAAAATTGAACCATTCATGTGGTGTACAAAAGATAGACCAACCAGCAGGATTCTTCCATAGCAGCGACTCAATGAGTCCAGAGAATGCCGGCTGTAAACTAGATGCAGATGAGCCAGAATACAACTTTGAGTGTTATTTGATGTCACCATGTGGCTCAGGCTTGTTTTGAAAAAGAAAAGCATAATCTGAGCTCTAGGCTGCACTTACAGTTCTATAGGTTGTTGAGCCAGTAGGACAGGAATACTGTACATAGTTATAGTTGCCTATCTATAGGGAAGATGTTATCAAGCTGTAAAAGGTGCAGAAAAGATTCACAAATATGTTATTGGAATGGGCAGACTTAGTTATAAGGAGAGATTGGATAGGTTGGGGCTTTTTTCCTGGAGCATAGGAGCCTGAGGGGACCTTTCAAAGGCTTATCAAATTATGAGGAACGTAGATAGGTGAATGGTTACAATCTTTTACCAAGGGTAATAGAGCCTAAAATTAGAGGGAGCAGAATTAAAGTAAGAGGGAATTAATTTAAAGTGGACCTGAAGGGTAACGTTTCCACTGTACCAATAAGGGTTACAAATTCCTTCTCATAGCACCTAAAAAGACATCTGAAGAAAGGGCTTGGCCCAAAATGTCACTTTCACCTGTCTGGTGAAAGTGAATGCTAGTATTTGGTGGGGAGTTCATAAAATTGTGGGAAGAATAAAAACAATGGGATTAATTTAGGATTAGTATGAATGGGTAGTATGAATGGGTGCTCAACCTCCATGGGCTTCGATTGGCCAAAATGCCTGTTTCTGTGCTATATTTCTTTATGACACTCATTCTAGAGTCTTGACCTTCACCGATAAGGGTTAGAAATTCCTTCTCATAACACCTAAAAAAGTGTTGTGTTGTTGGCAATTTCATGTCACCTTAGCGCCAGATGAGAAAGTCAACTATAGAAAGGATGAAATTGTGCTGGAGAGAGTTCAGAAGAGATTCACAGGCATGTTGGACGAATTCAGTCGTGGGAAGAGAATGGACAGATAGTCAGGGATTGTTTTCTCTGGATTGGTGGAGGCTGGGGGTGACCTGATACAAATATACAAGATTATTAGAGGCATGGCTAATTAAAATATTTTTCCCATGGTATCAAAAGCCAAAAGTAATTGGTTTAAGGTGAGAGGTAGGAGATTTGAAAGGGATCTTTGGAAGAAGTTTTTAAACACAGAGAGTGGTTGACATCTGGAACAAACAGCCAGTGTAAGTGGTGCAATCGGATACAATTACTATATTTAAGAGCCGTTTAGTTAAACACTTAAATAGGCAAGGCATTGAAGGATATGGTGCTAATGCGAGCAAATGGGATTAGTGTAGATGGACAAAAAAGTTGGCATGGACATGATGCGCTGGAGCGTCTGATATCCAAGCTTCTTTCTCTTGGAGAGGAAACCACTCGGTTTCCCTTCAACCCATGGGACAGTTCTGCTGCTGGACATGGGGGGGCAGGGTGTGGTGGAGATGCCCCTCAAAAGAAGGGAAGGGATTTCACACCAGTGGGCCACATGAGTGACAAGGGTTTGGGAAAACAGTATTGATGTTTGTATAGCCTCCGAGAATGTCGGATGATTTTTTTCTTTGCATGGTTCATGTATTGTCTATATTTATTTACTTGAATAAAGTCAATTTTTTAATTAAAAAAATGGTGTTGTTGGCATGGCCATTTACCTGTACTACAAACTCACTGAAAATGAAGACATTCATTGACTGTACTCATGTATACTCTCCTTACACAGAGCATCTTGAAAACCTCCTTCCAGGAACCCTGATTTCATCCTTGGATGGTCTCTATTGCTCCCATGCATGAAAAAACAAGCCCTTTACTGGCATTGTTCCTCACCATCTTCTCCAGATCTCCCTGATCCCACCTTCACATTGCCGATTCAGTTGTTAACTAGCAATACTTCCCAGCAGCTGGATGAGTGCCACTTGTAGTGTGCGGTATGTGCCTTGAAAGGCTGGCTCCAGCGATCTCAGCTTTGAAGCCAAATGTCAGCAGCTGTACGAAGTTGCACTATATCAATAGAGAACACACTGTTGAAACTGACAGCGCAGTATTAAACAGAGAAACAACACAATGCTATTCTGGGAACCTTCTAATTGAAGATTTTGATATTTATGGGTCCTCAGAAACAGTGTTACAGTGACCCACATTACTGATATAATGCTATTAAAAGGTAATGAAACTTTTTCTATGCTAAGATCTGTTCACCAAAGCAAAAGGCTGGAACATAAGGGGCATTGCTCAATGCTGATTGAAATTATTCATTCATATCATGCAACTTCTTGCAGTCATTGTAAAAAAAATGGTTTTGTTTTAATAGATTACTTTCTGCATTACACTACAAAATCATTACATTGCAAGGTAATTATTGAACTAGCAATGTAGGCTTCACCATGTTTTTTTTTCATTTTCTGCTTTGGTGTTAATGGAAAGAGAGGAGGAATAGTAACAATGGGAGATCTTTGTGAAGCCACGTTATTCAAGTAAGTCTAACTCTAGCTATACCTGTTAAATCAGTTCATATTTCCAAACTGTCTCAGACACTGACATGTTGTAACCTGCATAGTTTTGCTCTCTGGAAAGGTCTGATGGTATATGGTCCAGAAGATGGTGGAAATGAAGACTTGGCACATGAGGAACAGGCAGTATATGTCGTTATATCCTTGAGAAGCGGGTTCATTCAAAACAGCACCTTGAATGAACAGGAATCATCATTTACAAATTTCAACCTGGAGAGAATCTTGGCTTAGCAAAATTCTAAATGGTTTGTGTGTCCATGCCTTTGTGCTTGGGCAACGTTTTCACAGAAGCAGCAGACTTCCAATACAAGTGCCATTGATGCATTCAGACCCTGAAGCAGACAGATACATCCAATGCCACCAATCCAATAACACACAAGATTATGCTCAGTGCCTCTCTCAAACACTCTAACTACACCCTGCTCTCCAATTACCAACCAGCACACACCATGTCAATAGACAATGGACAATAGACAATAGGTGCAGGAGTAGGCCATTCGATCCTTTGAGCCAGCACCACCATTCAATGTGATCATGGCTGATCATTCACAATCAGTACCCCGTTCCTGCCTTCACTCCATATCCCTTAACTCTGCTATCCCTAAGAGCTCTATCTAACTCTCTCTTGAAAGCATCCAGAGAACCAGCCTCCACCGCCCTGTCAGATCCGCTTTGGCCCTTGGGCCTTGAGCATAAAGTACAGTAACTTTGACCAATCATCACCCTTTTCATCTTGCTAATATTTCCTGTTTGTTTAAGATTCACCTGAAATGGATTAACTTGATATGGATAAAAACAAAACATCTGTAATTGTAGAATTATGTTCAGCTTGTTTTACATTTTGCAAATGACTGGGCACTGATGAAAATGATCATTTAATTGTCTAAATAAAGTATATAGGTAAATGGCCACAATCTTGCATAATTTTTTTCAATGGCTTACTTTTCTTTACTTACAATTTCTATGCCGATTCACAAGGGAATTGAAGAACAGATGTAATCCGCGTTGAACTGATACAGAATTATGATCACAACATTTCAGTTCTGTTTAGTTTTGGTTTGATGTTATGCCAATTTACCAGATGGCAATATGCCTTTAACAAGAACGGTATCTCTTTGTACTTTTGCAAATTGCACACCAGGAGTTCAAAATACCTAATGGCTCAAATAGGATCCAGACCTATTCCTTTAAATGACTGTGGCTATATGTACATTTTGCATACTCATTATTCCTATTTCAAATCCATTATGGTCTATACATATGTTTACCCACATATTACACAACACTCATGCAAGTATAGAGTTTTTTTTGAGACATTACAGTCTGATACTTGCACTATGCAAACATTTTAAAAGAACAGATTAGAATTTATCAGAGGATAAACTATACATAATATATTTCAACTACAAGGATCGTCAGTCAAATAATGGATTTATGCTTTATTGTGCATTGGAGACAGTTTAATAAACTCCCTAGCCTTGGTATCTTGTCACATGATACCTAAGAACTTTGCATGCACTTGTGAGCTGAACAGCAACAATGAAGGAGAGGAAAGAATTTGGCCAGATGTGTGCAGGGTGGCCATAGAATTGACGTGCTTTCCTCTAACTTATATACGATAATGACGTACCTATTGTGCTCTAGTGCCTGAAGGCAAGACTTAGGAAAAATCAGGCAGCTGTTTCCAGCTGTTGTTGGAAAGATCTTCCAAAACATTGAATCTCTCTTTGCAGTAATGAACCAGAATAACATCAATGTTCCAAATAAAATCAATGAACTTTAATTTGTTTTCTCCAAATATCTTTCTAGTACAGCTTCAGGTTGTTTTTTGGCTTCATTTATAATTTTTGATATAAGCGATACATAAACTTCAACTTAATCCAGCTGAAAATGGGTCGAGTCCGAAATTAAGACAAGAAACAGCAGATGCTAGAATCTTGAGCAATGCACAAAGTGCTGGAGGAACTCAACGGGTCAGGCAGCATATGTGGAGGGAAAGAACAAATTATGTTTCGGGTCGGGACTCTTCTCGGACAAATCTAAAATCATGTCTTCAGATGTATCTTTCTAGTTCTTATAAAAGGTCATTAGGCTGAAATGTCGGCTCAGCTTCTCATGCCACATGTGCTGCCTGACTTGCTCAGTACTTCAAGCATTTTCTGTTTTTATTTTGGATTTCCAGTATTTACATATTTTGTTTTTTAATTCAGTTGGATTAATTTAAATCCGTCAACACTCCTCCAATAGAATAATTAAGTTGGGAATAATGTTAAATTGGAACAGAAAATTACAATAAACAAAACCTTCTAATTACAAAAATACTAATTATCAAAATTAGTGGTTTGCCTGATTTGGGAACAGCTCCATCGAAGAAAACAAAACATTACAGAGTCGTGGACATAGCCCAGACCATCACGCAAACCAATTGATTCCATTTACACTTCACATGGCCTCGGCAAGGCCGCCAGCATAGTCAAGAACCAGTCTCACCCCAGTCACTCAGTCTTCTCTCCTCTCTCATCAGTCAAGAAGTACATTTTAAAACGCATACCTCCAGATTCAGGGGCAGGTTCTTCCCAAGTGTTATCAGGTTTTTTCATCAGCTGGCGTGCAGACCTGACCTCCCATCTACCTCATTGGAGACCTTTGAACTATCTTTAATGCAACTTTATCTTGCATTAAATGTTGTATCCTTTACCCTTTATCCTTTATCCGTACATTGTGGATGGCTTGATTTTAATCATGTATAGATTTTTCTTTGACTCGATAGCACTCAAACAAAGGCTTTTCACTGTTCTGTGGTAATTAAACTAAACTAAACTAAACTAAACTAAACTAAACTAGTCTTTTATAGAGCTGGAAATTCACTATTCAAGAAAATTTACTTGAAATCCTTCCAACCATTTAGTAAAGATAATTATTTTGTTTACTAATAGCTATTTTCAATCAAAGATCCACTGTATTCATCCATTTTGCAATTTTACAGCCATGGTCATTACTTTGACATCAATCATTGTGTCAAGCTGGATTTGTTTACAATTTTTACATTATGTCAACATGGCATCGATTTAAATTTCATCCTCAATTTCACAGTTCCAAATAACCCATCGGCGATACGTTTGAGAAGCTATTACATCGGTCCAGGACCTCAGAATCCAGTGGCGTAAGGTGGGGATTCTCTACAGTCCATTTGTATGCTGCATGGTAACTCAAATTTCACTGCACCAATTGGTGTATGTGACAATAAATGTCCTTTATCCTTTATCCTTTATTTGTGATGGCTGCGCCCAGAATTGGCATTTCTCAGCACATAACCTTGCGGCTGTCCCAATGGTTTCTTTATTGTCACATGTACAGAGATACAGTGAAATGCTTGTTCTGTGCGCAATCCAGCAAATCATACCAAGCAAATAGTACAAGAGATCACCTTCAGGAACAGCATGCAGAGAGTCACCATGTTTCAGCACCATCTTGCAACTTCCAAGTCTCTGAAACGTCCAATATAGTCCTAAGGAGACCTGAAAATCTTATATATCTCACTTTAAGGCCCGGCATCCTGGTGGCACTGGATGGATGAAGAAGGGGTCGGCCCAGTCCTGAGCGATGTCGTTCCACTGCCGCTCCGTGCAGCTGCAGACTGTGCATTAAAGGACTCTGCTTAGCTTTTCATCCCCTGTCCTCTGCAGGAAGGGGCAAAAGATGCAGGACCCAGCTGAGAACCATAAGTTCTTTGCCCTTCACACCACCATCATCCTGTTCCAGAAACTTCAATCCAAGTGTCGTTAAAGTGTGGATGATGTCCATCATTTGCAAAACATTCGAAAGTAAAACACAAAGTGCCGGAGGAACGCAGCAGGTCCTGCAGCATCTGTGGAAGGAATGGGCAGGTGACATTTTGGGTTGGAACCCTTTTTCAAGCAAGGGCAGTATTTTGAAGGATTGAAATTAAACTGTGCATGATGGATCTGACAGGAGGTTATTTCACACCAAATCAAAATCTTGTTTGAGAATTCTGGTGATGAGATATTCTGCCAAATGGCTCTGACTATCTGCTGGAGGAAACAGGATTCACAGTGTCTTTATCCCACAGAGCCTTGAGGATATTGTGTGTAGACCACTGCCTGAATATTTGTGGACAAAGGTGTTATGGCACATTCCAACTCAATGTAATACTCCACAGCAACATAGCCAGGCCTATCCTTCATATTAGCAAGAACAGATGGAACCTCAGCTTGGTATTTACAGTACATACAGTTGGGCTTCATTCTGTAGAGCTGCCTTTCCATGTGTATTCATAGCTTGTATAGGAAGGAACTGTAGATGCTGGTTTACACCAAAGTTAGACACAAAATACTGGAGTAACTCAGCGGGACAGGCAGTATCTCTTGATAGAAGGAATCGGTGACGTTTCAGGTCGAAACCCTTCTTCAGACTGAGAGTCAGGGGAGAGGGAGACACTGAGATAAGGAAGGATAAGGTGTGAAAATGCTTTGGCAATGTGGCCCACTCTCCCTCTACTGGTATCATTATTATATAACTAACCAACTAACCAGATATATAACTAACCAGAACTTCATTAAGAATTTAAACTTTCATAACTTTATTAACTTCCACAATGAAAACTGTCTTGCTTCACTGCACTCCTGACTTTCACCGGTGTTACTGAGAATCAATTAGTCAGTTTCACCTGGTTTGGATCAAGTTGTCATAACAAAACAAACAGATGGCCTAGCGCACTCAGACTCCACTAATGTTTGGTTGTGTAATTCTGTAACTACAAGGGCCTTCTTGCCAATTCAATAAGTAACAAATGCTTCTGCAATTTAGTCACTGAATTATATTCCAGGTGTGAGTAAATAATCTGCACAATTTATTCCTGCCAGGTGGATCTCGGATATGGAGCTGGTTAAAGAGTATTCCTGTTCTGCAGCTTTGCAACAGGATCCGCTTTGTCTAGTACTGACCTTCTTAAACTGACACCTCCTTCTCCGTCAGCCTTTCCTTTTACTGACTCGGAGAATTTAAGTGCGGAAAGGCTATCAGTGGTGTTATGAAACTTCTGTTTATGCAACTTCTGCTTATGAAACCTTTGATTATGAAGCTTCTGGGGAGTGCTCAGAGAGGATATAATCACCACTGAACTTTTAAAGAAATCAACTGTCATAGAAATAATGAAATCAATGATCAAGGGCCATGAAGGCCTCGCTTATTTATTCCCGCAATGAAGAATATAGAAACATAGAAACATAATATGTGATAATTAATACATTGAATCAAGGAAAGAATTGCAGTCAAGGCTTTAATTGTTCTGAGAGAATGGCCCATGGACACTTCCATTAAATGCATCAAAATAAATTTCAGATACATTTTTTAAATTGTTGCATTGCACCTTGCCTTAACATCTTATTAATAGGATAAAGCAATGCACCTTTAAATAATGAACTGGCATTTAAAAAACAGCTTTCACAACCCCAGACTGTCCCGAAACACTTTGCAGTCAAATTAACAGTTTTGAAGTGACTGTTGCAGGAAATATGGCAACTAATTTCTGCATGTTTTTATATTTTTTTAATAAAAAATATTTATTAAAATATTAAAATAATATATACAGTACAGTAAAAAACAAAACAGAGCCCACCACCATAATACACGACAAACGATAAATCATTATACAACTATCTTATACTCCTTGGAAGCATTCAACCTCCTGCAGTGCCCAGCAGTCCCGGAAATCCCCCAGGATGCACGTGGACAGCGCGTAGTCCCTCTCTAATACCACCCTGGTACGGATGTAATGGGGCAGGCAGACGGCTCGGGCGCCGTGACTCTTGGATGACCAGCTTGGCCAGGCCCAGGACCAACCCAATCAGGACATCCTCGGCCCTATCCTCTCCCCTACGCACAGGGTGTCTGAAGATGAGGATTGTGGGTTGAGAATTGCAGCCAGAATTTTTCTGCCTGTTAGGCTTCCACAGACAGCCTTGTGATGACAAAATAATGTATTATTATTCAGCGTTGGTTGAGGGATAAATAGATTCTGGGCTTGAGAACATGGCATTATTCAGAATATCTTCAAAATTCAGTTGTGGGATCTTTTATATATGGTTTAGCTTAACAAATAGAGGACCATATTTTAACATCACATTCGAAAGAGGGCTTCTTCAACTATTCACTGCCTCTCAAATACCACGCTGGAATGAAAGTATAGATTAGTAGTATTGAGTCGTCTCCAACTCAACACAAAGGTACTATCAACTGTCGGTGGCTGATAGTTTGTAGAACTATTCTTGAGATTCTTTGTTACAATGTGTAGAACAGGTGGTGCAGTTGGTAGAGCTGAGGTCTCGTGGCGCCAAAACGTTTTCAACCCTGACCTCAGGAACTGGCTGTGTAGAGTTTGCACATTCTCCCTGTTACTGTGGAGGTCATTTAAGACTGAGGTGAGAAAAAACGTTTTCACCCAGAGAGTTGTGAATTTATGGAATTCCCTGCCACAGAGGGCAGTGGAGGCCAAGTCACTGGATGGATTTAAGAGAGAATTAGATAGAGCTCTGGGGGCTAGTGGAGTCAAGGGATATGGGGAGAAGGCAGGCATGGGTTATTGATAGGGGATGATCAGCCATGATCACAATGAATGATGGTGCTGGGAAGGGCCGAATGGCCTCCTCCTGCACCTATTTTCTATGTTTCTATGCATGGTTTTCCTCTGGGTGCTCCAGTTTCCTCCCACATCCCAAAGAGTTATAGGTTTGTAGGTTAATTGGCCTCTGAAAAATGTCCTTATTGTGTCGGGTGTGAATGTGAAAATGGGATAACATAGAACTAGTGTAAATGGGTAATCAGTGATCAACATGGACTCAGTGGGCTGAGGGCCTGTTTCTATGCTGTATCTCTAAACAAAACTACTGTAATCAAAACATAATCAGCGAATAGTCCTCAATCTCTTAATCAATCTGGATTGCCTTCCTACAAGAGAATGTTTCCTGAATTAGGGAGTACAATCCTGTTTGTAATTTTACCAGGGCCCTACATAATATCAATAAGGTATATTTGCTTTTGTATTCTAGCAATGAAGGCCGAATTACTGTTGAAGGAACTCAACGGGTGAGGAAGTTTCTGAGGAGAGAAATGCACAGGTGAACTTTCCTGTCAAGTCCTTCTTCAGACTGAACGAGCTAGGGTCCTGGCATGAAATGCTGCCTGACCCATTGAGTTCCTCCCCCAGTTTGACTTTTACTCAAGTTTCCAGCATCTGCAGACTCTTGCTCACCAATTTCCTGTTTGCCTTCCTATTTGTTCACTAAATCTGCATGTTAACGTTCAATGACTACCGAGTCTTTCTGAACACCAACTATTTCAATTTCCTGAATCAGACATGAATGATGCTATGTGCATGTCAATCTTCTACCCTTTGTTACAGATATACAAACCATAGAATTAAATTCCCATCACTTTCCATAGTTCTTTTGTTTCAGGAGCATGGCTTTAGATTGGTAAACTCTTGTAGTCTCTCTATTGATTATAGAAATTAAAAAAAGAGAAATTAAACCAGTTAGCCTACTATCTGTTCTCAGGAGTAGGGATAGAGGCACTCTATAATCTAAAACAAATGTCAATTGATTAAGAGATTCTACCAGCTGTGCTAAGTAAAGCTAAAACTGGTTACTTGTACTCAGTCAATTTAAAACAAAAATCTGGATTAATACGGTTAATCAAATAATACTTCAATTAAAAATCCTATACATTATGAGTATTATTTAATTCTGATTAAATCTTAGCAAGGCAAATCATTTTGCTGGAGAGTTATTCTTAAATCAATCTTAGCTTATCAAATGTACTCAATAGTCAATAGTCTATTTATTTGTCATTTGGACCCCTGGAGGTCCAAATGTAATGCCGTTTCTGCAGCCATACATTACACACAAATAGACCCCAGACACAACATAATTTACATTTTACATAAACATCCATCACATAGCTGTGATGGAAGGCCAAAAAAAACTTATCTCTCCACTGCACTCTCCCCCCCCCCCCCGATGTTAGAGTCAAAGTCAAAGCCCCGGCTGGCGATGGCGATTGTCCCGCGGCCATTAAAGCCACGCCGGGTGGTGCGAGGTCACACACCGGGTCTTGGTGTTAGAGACCTCGGCGTGCGCTCGCAGAGTCCCGCGGCCATTCCAAGCCGCGCGGGGCAGTGGTGTTAGGCCCCGCTCCAGGAGCTCTTCGACCCCGCAACTCGGGCGGGAGAAGTCGCTGTTACTGTCCTTCGTGTGCTGAAGAGAAATTGACGTGGATTTCTTGGCAGACTGAAGCTGAACATAATCTGTAGTGTCCACATTTACTACAACATTTGTACAAGGTTTTTCAGCTTAGTTAGCATATATCAATTATTACAAGATAATAGCAAATTAGCTTAGACATCCCATGGTAGGTATAGCAAGGTCTGCATTTTTCCCTAGTACCCAGCCCCCAAAATGAGAAAGATAATGGAGAATTATCAGGAACATCTGAAATGGGTTGTGAGTGTGTATGTGTTTCTCTGTCACCCTTCATTGATCTGTTTTAATTGGAATCTTCATCTACTTTTCTGCGGCAGTCCCTCAGGATTGAGGATGCCTCGGTTCTATTCAGGTTCTGTTGTCTTTGAGGTGGCTGTCATGGTCAATGTGGGAATTGCAGAGTCTTCCACTGATGCAGTAGGTAATGGGCAGGGGATGGGCAGGTTATTAATGTGTGAGCTATTCCTTTCCTGATCAATACTGGGCTTCAGTGTTTCCAATGTGTGTACTCAAGGTTCTCAATACCTTCCTGAATCTTCCTTTGTCACTTTGTGCAGTCATGGGTCAGGGATTCCAAGAGATCAGTGGGAATGTTGCATTTTTCAAATATGTCTTTGAGCATATCTTTGAATCTTTTCCTCTGTCTGACTGCCCTGCTCTGTGACAGAGCACAGAATAAATGTCCTGCATCTGGAGAATGGTGCCAGGCATGTGAAGGTTGTGCCTATTAAATGTTGCACCTGAGTGTAACAAGAGCCTCCATTCATAAATTCATGTTATAGGAGCAGAATTAGGCCATTCGGTCCATCAAATGCACTCTGCCATTCAACATGGCAGATCTATTTTTCCCTCTCACCCCCATTCTCCCGCCTTCTCCCCTGACACCCGTACTAATCAAGAATCTGTCCAACTTAAAAATATCCATTGACTTGGCCTCCACAGCCTTCTGACTTCTGTGGCAAATCAGCCGAAAGGTTTGTTGGCCAGGAAGGTAAATACTGACATCTGGTCACTAATTCTTTCAGTGAATTTGAAGATGTTGTGGGAACAATGCTTGTGGTACTTCACCAGCACGTTGAGGTGCCTGTTATAATTAATCCACGAGTCTGCAGCAGGGAGGTGGACAGCGATCACTGGTCCAGAATAGATTGTGAATTTTATGTCAATTGATCTTCAAACACCTTTGACCAAAGCCTTTGCTGGTGCATGGAAAGCGGTAATAAATTTCACCACCAATGCCTGCCTTTGCTAACAGGTGTCTCCTAAGATATGTTTTCTTACTGTGAATCTTTTATTTTTAGATGGCAAATTTTTAGTCTTTAAAAATGTATCCTCTCGAGTGAACGATTTTTGGCAATGGCTTCAAACTGGTCTCTGAATGTATGCAGAAGCAAACATTTGCTGAATGTCAACTGCTGAGGTTAGGATGACCTTGTTGCAGTAGCATGGCCAATGTAGGTAGATGTGTTTCGTAACAGTACTGAAGATTAACTCCATTTCTGCAGGAAGTTTGCCGGAGATGAGAAGCAGCATTGCAGCAAGAACAAATAAAAAAACATATCAGGGCAATAATTCAGCCTTGCTTAACACCAGTCTTCATGGAGATTGATTCTGATATAAGCGTGTTGGTTGGGATATGGCTTACATACCATCATAAAACAAATGCGCAATAGCTTGCTCCTGACGACTGCCCTAGACTGCTCCAAGAAATAATATTCAAACTCTCTACATTATTTTGATACCCTCCATACTCCCCAGCAAAATGGGGAATAACATCATGGTGATCCTGTTGCATCAACAGAAGCTCTCCCATTCAAGAAACCTTTGCATACTTAAGTAATTCAGGTCTTTATTAAAACCTGGTCCATCAAGCATCCTAATCAATCTTCATCGTCATTACTCTTGAAACCCAAACAATTTGACATCTCTTTTCAAGTTCTGCAATGACAGAACTACCGGGTGATTTTTAATGAGTGTAGAGATCCTTCGTTTTGACATTAATGAGTTCCTTCCTTTTTTCCTATAAGATTAGCAAGAAAGCTGGACCACATTTTTCCCAAACTCTGCTTGTGAGAAACAAGACAGAATAGCAGCAGAAAATATGTGATGGTGATACCTTTTGGTGCCTCTCCACTAACCTTACCTTTCTCCTCACTCCACATCTTAATTCAACCGGGAAGCCCTTCAGGTGTTCTTCTCTCTTCTCTCTTCAAGGGAGGGGTATATAACAGGCCAAAGTCCTGCCTTTCTCTACCGGAGTGAGATGATTGATGTTTGGGCCTGGATTACTTAGATCTTTGGGCTTACATTTGGTAAGATCAGAACCTTCCACTTTCTAACCAGGATAGTGTCTCCACTATTGGTGAACCATGGTGAACACCTGTCATTGTCTTTGGCAACTGGAAGGAACTGCAGATGCTGGTTTACACCGCAGATGGACGCAAAATGCTGAAGTAACTCAACGGGATATGTCATATAATGGACCGAATGGGAGAGTGAAATGCCCATTCTTTCAGAAAACTACGGGTGCACCTTATGTATATATATATATATATGGGGTGGAGGCCAATTGAATGACTTTAAAAGAGAGTTAGATAGAGCTCTAGGGGCTAACAGAATATGGGGAGAAGGCAGGCACAGGTTACTGATTGTGGATGATCCATTATATAGCCATTATAACAATGAATGGTGGTGCTGGCTCGAAGGGCCAAATGGCCTCCTCCTGCACCTATTTTCTATGTTTCTATGTTTCTAACAGCTGGGAAGAAACTATCCTTGAATCTGGAGGTGTGCATTTTCACACTTCTACACCTTTTGCGTGAGGAGAGAGGGGTGAAGAGGAAGTGACCAGGGTGCGACTTATTCTTGGTTATGCAGCTGTCCTTACCGAGGCAACGTGAGATACAGATGGAGTTAATGGAAGGGTAATTAGCTGCATCCACAATTCTCTGCAATTTATTACGGTCTTGCATTTTATTGGGGTGCATCACAGCATGTTTTGGGAACTCCTCCATCAAAGACCGTAATAAATTGCAGAGAATTGTGGATGCAGCTAACTACTCTTTCATTGACTCCATCTGTATCTCACGCTGCCTCTGTAAGGCCAGCAGAGTCAGGGGATACGGGGAGAAGGCAGGAACTGGTTACTGATTGGGGATGATCAGCCATGATCACATTGAACTGGCGGTGCTATCAACGCTCGAAGGGCCATACTCCTGCACAGACATATTGTTTCTATTGTCTTTGTCCAATGTTTCTCCATCTCCAAATGTGCTGCTATCCCATCTTTAATAACCTCTAGCCCCCCCCCCCTGGTCTGTAATTCCCCCTTTTCCCCCCCCCCCCTCCTTAAAACTGGGGTTACCCCCCCCCCCTTTCCCTCCAGGTATATATATATCTTAAGATTGATTCTTGTAAATCTAATTCTGTATCCTTTTCAGCTTCATGGCATTTTTCCTCTAGCATGATGACTAAAACTGAACACAGTACTCCAAGTGCAGTCTTAACAAAGTCTTGTTCAACTATAACATAATGTCCCAACTTCTATCCTCAATTCTCTGACTGATGGTCAGCATTGCAAATAGCCTTCCTCATCACTCGACCTACGTGTGGCAACACTTACATTTAGTCCTGCATTCCGCTGCTCTCCAAACGTCCCCAGGGTCTTACTATTCAGTGTGAAGTTCCTGTCCTCATTTTGCTTCTCAAAATGCAATTTCTTACACTTATTTGAATTAAAGTCCATTTCCCAATCCTTGTTGTCCAACTAATTACAAGATCGTAATTGTAATTCCTGATAACCCTTACCCTTCACGTGAGATCTATGGATTTAATGGAAGGTAATCAGCTGCATCCACTAATTCTCTGTAATTTATTACGGTCATTGCATTTTTTGGGGTCACACAGCATGGTTTGACAACTAGCAATCAAAGCCCAGCACTGATCACAGAGAATTGTGGATGCAGCTAACAGCTCTTCCATTGACTCGATCTCACCTCACCGTGGCCTCTGTAGCTGGCCGGGTCCGGGATACGGGGAGCGGTGGACTGATTGGGGATGATCAGCCTGATCACATTGAATGGCGGTGCTGGCTCGAAGTTGCTAATGGCTACTCCTGCACCTATTGCTATTGTCTGTTGCTCTCCTCCCTCCCCCTCGGAAGCTCTCTACAGGTCTGTGGACGACGGCGCCGAGCCCACGGATCCCTGGGGGGAGACCGCTTTTCGGGGCTTCTGCGGTGGGCGACTTCTCCCGCCCGAGTTGCGGGGTCGAAGAGCTCCCGGAGCGGGGCCTACATCACCCCCCCCCGCGCGGCTCAAATGTCGGACTCTGCGAGCGCACACCGGGGGCTCCATTGACATCAAGACCCTGTGCGACCTCGCACCACCCTTCATGGCATCTTTCCTCTAATGATGACTAAAACTGAACACAGTACTCCAAGTGCAGTCTTAACAAAGTCTTGTTCAACTATAACATAATGTCCCAACTTCTATCCTCAATTCTCTGACTGATGGTCAGCATTGCAAAAAGCCTTCCTCATCACTCGGCCTACGTGTGGCAACACTTACATTTAGTCCTGCATTCCGCTGCTCTCCAAACGTCCCCAGGGTCTTACTATTCAGTGTGAAGTTCCTGTCCTCATTTTGCTTCTCAAAATGCAATTTCTTACACTTATTTGAATTAAAGTCCATTTCCCAATCCTTGTTGTCCAACTAATTACAAGATCGTAATTGTAATTCCTGATAACCACCTTCACTGTCTATGATTTTAATGTAATCAACTAACTTACTAATTATGCCTTGTATATTCTCATCCCAATTTCTCACATAGATGACATCAGCAAAGCGCCCAGCACTGATCACTGAGGCACAACACCAGTCACAGGCCCCCAGTTCAAAAATACAATGCAATCATAAAGAAAGCACATCAGCACCTCTACTTCCTGAGAAGATTACGGAGAGTCGGTATGTCAAGGAGGACCCTCTCTAACTTCTACAGGTGCACAGTAGAGAGCATGCTGACCGGTTGCATCGTGGCTTGGTTCGGCAACTTGAGCGCCCTGGAGCGGAAAAGACTACAAAAAGCGGTAAACACTGCCCAGTCCATCATCGGCTCTGACCTCCCATCCATCGAGGGGATCTATCGCAGTCGCTGCCTCAAAAAGGCTGCCAGCATCATCAAGTACCCACACCATCTGGGCCATACACTCATCTCCCCACTACCTTCAGGTAGAAGGTACAGGAGCCTGAAGACTGCAACGACCAGGTTCAGGAACAGCTACTTCCCCACAACCATCAGGCTATTAAACTTGGCTCGGACAAAACTCTGAACATTAATAGCCAATAATCTGTTTATTTGCACTTTATCAGTTTAATTATTCATGTGTGTATATATTTATGCAATGGTATATGGACACACTGATCTGTTCTGTATTCGTGCCTACTATGTTCTGGTGTGCTAAAGCAAAGCAAGAATTTCATTGTCCAATCAGGGACACATGACAATAAAACTCTCTCTTGAAAACAACTTCCCACCACCACCTTTTCCTTGCATTAAATCAATTCTAGATCCAGTTTGCTAGCTCGCCCTGGATCCCATGTGAAATAAACTTCAGAGCAGCAAACCATGTAAAACCTTATCAAAGGCCGAGCTGAAGTCCATCTATGTCCACGTCTATGACCATGCCCTCATTAAATGTCTTCGTACCTCTTTAAAAAAAACAATCAAATTCCAAATTTCCAACTCACAACCATGTTGACCATATCCTTAATCAACCTCTGCCTTTCCAACGCATATATATATACAGTATTATCCATCAGAATTTTCTCGAGTAGCTTTGAAAATTTGTCGATCGCTGTGATTTTTTTTAATGGAAGAACGAATTTATAACAAAAGGACACAGTGTTGGAGTATTTATGCAAGTCATGCAGCATCTCTGGAGAACTTGGATAGGTGATATTTCAGATCGGGATCCTTTCTTCAACCTCTCTTGAATTTATAACACTTTATCACAACCCTAAAATCTCTCAAAGAATGTTGACTGCTACATTTTGAAGTGCATTCAGTAATTAAATACAAAAAACAAAGAGGAGAGCAGTGAGACACCATTGCAAACCAATGCTTGCTTTGTCTTGAAATCAGCTGGACTCCGCACTCTTTTACCAGAATGAAATGGTGGCAGAGTAAGATAGGATCCATTTCCACCAACCGTTTCTTCCCAAGCATATTTTCAGTCTTCAATATTTCTCGGATTGTCCTTGTTCAATCTGCAATTGTTTTACAGTAATATGTCCAACCATGACTTGCATGCACGTATGTGTCCACTTTGTTTTCAATGAAATTTGCTTGTATATGATTTGTTTGATTCTAATACATCTGTTCATTTAATATGAAGTGACCTGCCACTTCTGTATCCAGTTGTAATGCAGTAACCCCTTGTTTTATAACAGGGACTCAGTTCTTCAGACCCTTCTTCAGACTATTTGACAGTCTGAAGAAGGGTCTCGACCCAAAACGTCACCCATTCCTTCGCTCCACAGATGCTGCCTGTCCCGCTGAGTTATTCCAGTATTTTGTGTCTATCTTCAGTTTAAACCAACATCTGCAGTCCCTTCCCACACAGATACGATGGTCAAATCAGACACAATCACCATGTTCAAGAGACATACAGACAGGCACTTGAATAGGCAAGTCATAAATGATACTAACCAAATGTAGACAAATTAGATTAGTGTTGATGGGCAAAACGTTCAGCCTGGTAGGCCGAAGGGTCTATGTTTGTGCTGTACATCTTTATGACTCTGACTTTAAAACTCTATTTTACATGGGAGCGAACTGGCGAGCCTTACATTGGGTGAGAGTGATGAGACTAGCAAGAATAAGAGCAGGAAAGGATGCACACTACAGCAGATGAATGAATCACCATACAAATCACAATCAAATCTCATCCTCTCCACTCATTAACCATTTGAATGCAAGTCTGTGAAATCATATTCTGCTGTTAAAAGTCCAGCGAATTGTAAAATTGCCTTCATAAGTCAAGAAACTAATTAAAACTAGAATATGATGTAAACACTGTGCTGGCTTGAAATCTTGTTGCAGGGCTACTTATTAAAGGCTGTGACAGCAATTGGTCTGTTCATGATATCCTCTGAATGATAACCTATGCTGGCACTTGCAGGAAAAGTGACATTGCGACTGTTGTGATGAAATGGGGAGGGCATATTTATACAACTTTCATTCATGTAGTGTTTCTTTTCCCCCAAATTTACTTTATTCAATGTCTCCAAGGCATGCAGCTGATGATTTCTGATAACACACATCCCATCTTCTTTGTAACAGTCATCATGGGCAACATCCTTCTCTACATGTACCAGGATAATAAAGAAGGGTGTCAACCCGAAACGTCACCCATTCCTTCTCTCCAGAGATGCTGCCTGTTCCGCTGAGTTACTCCAGAATTTTGTGTCTATCTTTGATTTAAACCAGCATCTGCAGTTCTTTCCTACACAGGATAATTTACTGTATAATACATCTTAAGAGCTGCCTTCACCATTCTGGTGTCCTGGCTTCTTCTTAATAGCATTAAACTATGTATTTTATTATCTGATGATACCTTTCATAACTGCTTGTGCAAACATCAACTTGACTGAACCGTTTTGCACATGCCATAATGAGGAAGGAATAATCTTGTAAATCTTGTTACATTGCTACTGGGGTAGAAAGTCTCACCAAGCTTAAACTTCCTACATTCTCTAATCTTAGCCAACAAGTGTTATTTTAAACTTCCTTTCCCATCAGTTAAAACAAAGCCAAATTGGCTGGTGAACAGTGATAGAAGGAAAGGCCAATTTTACTTGTTGGAAATATTTTATGTATTACCTTTCATGATGCCTCAAACTACTTCATACAAAATTAATTACTTTTACAAATGTAATCGCTGTTGTGCTATAATGAAACCCAGCAGTCAATCTGTGCAGAGCCAGATTCCAGAGATAGCCATGGGGAAAATAACCAAATAGACTGTTACAATTGTGTGGGCCAAGCAAGAGAAGGAGGCCCTTAACAAATCCTCTGCTCTTGAAAGAAGGTGCATCATCTAAACAAGATCATTCAGTGCCTTCTCTCAAGTTCAAGTGAGTTTATTGTCATGTGTCCCTGATAGGACAATTAAATTCTTGCTTTGCATCAGCACAACAGAACATAGTAGGCATTGACTCCAAAACAGATCAATGTGTCCATATACCATTATATATATATATATACACACATGAATAAATAAACTGATAAAGTGCAAATAACAGATAATGGGCTATTAATGTTCGGAGTTTTGTCCAAGCCAAGTTTAATAGCCTGATGGCTGTGGGGAAGTAGCTATTCCTGAACCTGGTTGTTGCAGTCTTCAGGCTCCTGTACCTTCTACCTGAAGGTAGTGGGGAGATGAGTGTGCGGCCAGGATGGTGTGGGTACTTGATGATACTGCCAGCCTTTTTGAGGCAGCGACTGCGATAGATCCCCTCGATGGACTGGGCAGTGTTTACTAATTTTTGTAGTCTTTTCCTCTCCAGGATGCTCAAGTTGCCAAACCAAGCCATGATGCAACCAGTCAACATGCTCTCTACTGTGCACCTGTAGCATTTAGAGAGAGTCCTCCTTGACAAACCGACTCTCCGTAATCTTCTCAGGAAGTAGAGGCGTTGTGCTTTCTTAATAATTGCATCAGTGTTCTCGGACCAGGAAAGATCTTCAGAGATGTGCACGCCCAGGAATTTGAAACTCCTGACCCTTTCAACCATCAACCCGTTGATATAAGCAGGACTGTGAATCCCCATCCTATTCCTTCCAAAGTCCACAATCAGTTCCTTAGTTTTGCTGGCGTTGTGGGCCAGGTTATTGTGCTGGCACCATATGGACAGTTGCTCGATCTCTCTTCTATACTCTGACTCATCCCCATCAGTGATATGTCCCACAACAGTGGTGTCATCAGCGAACTTGATGATGGAGTTTGCATTATGACCGGCTACGCAGTCATGAGACAGCAGGGGGCTGAGCATGCAGCCTTGAGGTGCTCCCGAGTTTGGTAACCAGATTGGAGGGGATGATTGTATTAAATGCCAAGCTGTAATCAATGAATAACAGCCTGACATATGAGTTTTTGTTATCCAAGTGGTCCAGAGTGGAGTGGAGGGCCAGCGAGATCGCATCCACTGTTGATCTGTTGTGGCGGTAAGCAAACTGCAGTGGGTCTAGGTTTTTGTCGAGGTAGTTGATTTGCGCCATGATCAACCTCTCAAAGTATTTCATCACCACAGGCGTTAGTGCCACAGGTTGATAGTCATAGAGGCACATCACCTTACTCTTTTTGGGCACTGGTATAATTGATGCTCTTTTGAAGCAGGTGGGAACCTCAGACCTCAGGTTGAAAATGTCCGTAAAAACTTTAGTCAGTTGGTCCGCACAGGTTTTTAGAACACGACCAGGTGTATCATCAGGTCCAGGCGCTTTTCGAGGATTCACCCCTCTGAAGGGTTTTCCTGACGTCGACCTCTGTGACTGAGACTGAGATACCATCACAGCGAATGGGGGCTCGGGAAGGCACATCGGTGTTATCCCTATCAAAGTGTGCGTAAAACGCATTGAGCTCATCAGGGAGTGATGTTTTGCCAGCATTCAAGCTGCCTCCTGATTTCGCCTTGTAGGAGGTGATTGCATTCAGGCCCCGTCACAGCTGCCGAACATCTGTCTCATCTTCCAGTTTGGAGCAGAAGTCCCTTTTGGCCTTTTTGATGGCCTTACCAAGGTCGTATCTGGACTTCTTGTAGAACACTGTATCATCAGACATGAATGCCCGGGATCTGGTCTTCAGAAGAATACGGATCTCAAAGTTCATCCAAGGTTTCTGATTGGGAAACACTCGGAAGGTTTTTGTAAGGATGCTGTCCGCCACACATTTCTTAATGAAGTCTGTAACAACTGTGCTGTATTCGTTCAAGTCCGTTGCCGAGTCCTTGAACATTGCCAAGTTGACAGACTCCAAACAGTTCTGTAGTTGTTCCCCACCCCCGACCAGCTCTGTACTAGTCCTCACCTCTGGGGGTGCGTTCTTCAATTGCTGCCTATAGGCAGGAAGAAGCAGCACCTATGGTCGGATTTACCGAAGTGAGGGCGAGGGATAGAACGATAGGCATTCTTGATGGTGGTGTAGCAGTGATCGAGGGTGTTTGGTCCTCTGGTGCAGCAGGAGACATGTTGTTGGAGGTTAGGGAGTGATTTCTTTAGGTTTGCCTTATTGAAGTCCCCAGCAATGGTGGTAAATGCCTCGTGGTAAGACGTCTGGTGTTTGTTGACCACGGCGAGCAGCTCCTCCAGTGTCAGACGGACGTCTGCCTGGGGTGGGATGTAGACCGTGGTCAGGATGATGGAGGTGAATTCCCTTGGGGGTGAGCCATATCTTTGTAAAACAGAGCACAGAGCATTCCCTCAGCTCCCTTTGATAAAGCAATCTTGCCCTTAAGTCTCTAAGCACCAGCCTGCAAGAAGAGACCATAAGATTCAGCAGATGGCATCGGGCATGGCGATATCCCGGATCCCTCCTCGGGACAGTGCCAAAAACACATTCAGCATCTCCTGCCACAAGGATACTGAAAAGGCAATGAAGATTAACCGCATCCAGCGAGTCCAATTGAAGCTGTGTTCAAGGTGCCATTAGAGATTTGGTACGCTTAATCCTATTCTTTGTAAAAAGAAGAATACAGTGCTCACTGGCAGCAAGAAAACCGACGGACGTTCAAAGCTTGCACACTGAGATTTATACCTGTAGAATGTAAGGGGTTTATATCTTTAAAACCTCAGGGATATGGCTGTAAAATTATAATCCCAGTTTTCTAAACCACACATTTATGAGCATGTTTCCTTGTTTTGAGTGTGTGATTGATTGATTTTAGCTTATCGTAATGCTTGTAATGTCAGAAGAAGTCGTGAAAGTATTTCCAGATATATTTACACAATTCTGGAATGTATTTTTTCCAACATGGCAACAAAGTGAAAGAATGAAACTGACATGGGAACACAGAGCTGTGTGTATTGAAGATCCCTTCTCTTACAATCTATTTGAATCTAGTTTGAATCAGAATGAAATGTTGGCTTTGAAACTGAAGCAAGGATATGATTGGCAGGTTAGGCCTGCAGGCCATGAATGTTGAGCCAGGCTTCCACTTTAGTTCACAATCCAGCCTAACTACAAGATGACAGGATGATGATGGCCATTTATTTTCCCTTCAAAGTTAACTTCAAAAAAACGCAGTGATTTCCATGCACTCCTCATTCACAAATCCACGGAATAGCAGCAGGTAAAGATTGTGATGATAATGCCTAACAGTACCTATCCACTAGCCTTGATATTCATTTGTCCATGTATTAATCCCATCAGGGTGCCCACTAGCCATTCCTCTAGTTTCAGTTTAGTTCAGTTTATTGTCACGTGTACCAAGGTACAGTGAAAAGCTTTTTGTTGCATGCTAACCAGTCAACAGAAAGACAACCCATTATTACAATCAATCCATTTACGGTGTACAGGTACTGTACATGATCAGGGAATGTTTAGTGCAAGGCAAAGCCATATCTGAAAGGAATTTAAGAAGATCATAATTAAAGTAGGAAATGTTGCTGTCGGAATACTGATTTAAGTGTGTGGAGCGATTGGAATGTGAGCTTGTAGACCTGCTTCTGTGGCTAGCACGCAAATAGTCGCCTGTATTGGGTGCCATATTGTCTATCTTGCCATCTGCAAATCAGATCACATAGGCAAGGCTTGGCATAGCATCCTATTTGTATGCCTGGCATTTGCGCGGGCATTACTCCATGTAACTGCCAGAGATAGATCGGCATATTGCTTGGGTCAGTGCTTGAGGCTTTAGACTTTAAACTTTAGACTTTAGCGATGCAGCATGGAAACAGGCCTATCGGCCCACCGAGTCTGTGCTGAACAGTGATCACTAGAGCCAGGGTGTTTAGGCGCTAAAAAACTCTGAAATAGGCAGGCAAAAAGGCATAATAAAATTGCAAAAAAGGCATGAAAAGGCACATTGGCAAAAAAAGGCATACAAAGGCATGTATTTCCACCCCCAAAATATGGTTAAAAATGATAATATAAAGGTATTCTACATTAAATGACCAAAGTTGCCTGGTTGCACATAATTACAAGCGATGTTTTCAAATTATCTGGTGTTAAACTATGCTGCCTCTCAGACAGAACATGCTTCAATTGTGGAAAACGTCTTTCTACCTCAGCTGAGGACACTGATGCATACCCAAAACAAGCTACAGACTCTATATTCATGTCGATATCTTGTGCATTACAACTACCTTTGAGAACTTTAGCTTTGTTTTGTATTTCTTCAAGATCTTTGTTAGCTAAAATCACTCTCTCACATTTTCCTTGTATATCTTTACCTACATCGTCAGGAATTATATGGATATCGTCAGTTACTTTGTTGAAAACCTGCAAGTTATTCACTAATGTTTTGCCACATTTCTCGGAAGTGATAGCTTGTGATTAGTTTGCAAAATTGGAAGCAATAAACACAAGATCGCGGTGGAGGAACTTTTTCTGCATGATTTCACTGACGATTCTGACTGCAGCAGACTCTTCTTCAAAACAGTTGACAAATTATTTTATGTTTTTGAAATTTGCAGCATAGTAGAGCACAGCAGAGAGCCATGTACCGCACCTAGTCAAAACGGGCTGAGGAGGTAGCGGAATCTCGGCTGCCATTTCCTTGAATATGCTTTGAGGAGGATTTTCTTGACATTGGAAACTAGGCAATCGACATTTGGAAACAAACCATGTATGTGCTTGACAATTCTATGAAGTCCTTGAGCTAAGCATGTCAAATGCAACATTTTGGGGGAATAAAACTTTAGCACGAGCAGCTATTTTAATGTTCGGAGCTGCATCAGTCACAAACAGAAGAGCATTCTCGTGTTTTATATCTTCTGGCCAAAGATCAGCAAGTGAAGATGTAAACAACTGAGTAATAGTTGAGCTGTTTGACTTCTCCAATACTTCCAATGTCAACAAATACTCCTTTGATGGTTGATCTGCCTCCAGTGTACCGATGATCACATTGGCAACATATCTCCTCACAACATCGGTTGTTTCGTCTATTGGGATCCATATTATGTTGCATGCAACTTCAACTCTAATTTTCTGCACAACAATGTTGAAGTTGATGGCAACATAATTTTTCCGTAATTATGACTCGCTTGGTATATGTTCCTCTGTGTATTTCTCTAAAAAAACTCTGAGAGATTTGTTTTCCAATTTCCAAATGGAATTCCAGCACCAATGAATGCCTTGCACAGACCACTCGAAAACTCAGACTTGCGACTGGAGACAGCAGTAAATGTAGTGAGGAGACAAGCTTGGGTATTTCGCTTGTGTAATCTACACCCCAGCGATATCAACATTGACTTCTCTAATTTTAGATAGCCCTTGTCTTCTCCCTCCTCCCCCTCACCCTTTTCAGCTCTCCTTCTAGTCCTACTATCTGCCTCTTCCTTTCTTTTTCCCCAACTCCCCCCCCCCCCCCAATCAGTCTGAAGAAGGGTATCGATCAGGCATGTCGCCTATTCCTTCTCTCCATAGATGCTGCCTCACCTGCTGAGTTTCTCCAGCATTTTTTGTCTACTTACGATTTTTCCAGCATCTGCAGTTCTTTCTTAAATAGATCTTGGAGAAGGCTGAACCAGTGGACAGCGGCATGAATGAATGAATGACCGATGGTGGTGCCCCGGTTTCACCCCGGTGGTGGAAATTTTCTTGTAAGTTATACTATGTTAACACGTTAATAATAACATTAATATTAATATGATAACACAGAAAACATCATTGAAATTGACGGCGACAGTGACCCAACTTTGGAGGTTCGGCCGCGGGCCAGTAGACAACATCATCGGGAGCTCGCAGGACACAGGTTGGTGACCTGTTTTTTTGGAGCTCCCGCGGCAACAGCTTCTTCCGCTGGACTGGAGGGCGGGAGCTTCGACCACCCTGGGCCGCGGAGATTGAACCGGCCCGTTCGCGAAGCATGGTTGAGCCGCGGGACTAAAGCACCATCACCCGGTGGGGGTCACAACATCGGAGGCCTGGAGGGGGATCACCTTTGCCTTTCATCACAGTGAGGAGGTGTCTGGTGAACTCACTGTGATGGATGTTAAATTTGTGTTTATTCTGTGTTTTGTTACTTTATTATATGTATGACTGCGAGGCAACAAAATTTCGTTCAGACTGAAAGGCAATAAAGTTTCCAAGATCCAAGAAATCACGGTACAACTAGAGAAAATAGCACGACCTTTGAGCAAAACGGCAAAAAATGGCAGATTTAGGCACTCAATCGTGAAAAAATACTAACACTATGCTATACTAGGACCAATTTTACAACTTACCAAAGCCAATTAACCTACAAACCTGTCCATCTTTGGAGTGCGGAAGGAAACCAGAGCCCCTGGAAAATACCCACGCGACACAGGGAAAACGTACAAACTCCATATATATCTATCTAATATAAAAGTGTGTGTGTGTGTGTGTGTGTGTGTGTGTGTGTGTGTGTGTGTGTGTGTGTGTGTGTGTGTGTGTGTGTGTGTGTGTGTGTGTGTGTGTGTGTGTGTGTGTGTGTGTGTGTGTGTGTGTGCGTGTGTGCGTGTGTGCGTGCGTGTGTGTGTGTGTGTGTGTGTCTGCTGCCTGACTTGTGGCTGCCAGACTTTGATTCATTGCTATGCCAACACCAGACGCAGAATCGCCGAGATTTTTTCCATTTCGGTAGAGATTTCACTTTTCATTCTAAGTACCACTCCTGATTAAATTTCGTCGTGTTTATGTACACATTTTTAATAAAATCCTTCTCCCCCTCCAAAAAATTTCAAAGGAAAACAGCTTCTCACCCATAGAATGTTGGTGACCGTTCCATCGTGTGATGTCAAAATGCCCAATGCTCACAGATGTCCAATCGGAATGGATCCATTTACATACGACTGCAGCAGCCCCAGCCCCAGCCCCAGCCCCAGCCCCAGTCCCCCAACCCCGCAGCTGGTGTCGAAGCGCGTCATCACGTGTGTGGGAATAGAGAAAGAGTTTGGGGGTGATAGAGAATGGGGAACAGATAGACTGTCCCTACCCCTCCCCCTTCCACTCCTCCCTCCCCACCCCTCTCCCCCTCCCTCCACACTCTTCTTCTCCCTCCCTCCCCAACCCCATCCCTCTCTCCACCTCCCCATCACTCTCTCCCTCCCCTTCTCCATCTCCCTCTCCTCACCCCTCTACCTCTCCTCCCCTCCTCCTCCCACCCCCATCCCTCTCTCCCCCCACCCCTTTCCCTCTCCCCCCTTCCCCCCCCCACCTCCTTCAGTCCCCCACCCCCTTCCCTCTCTCCCCACCCCTTCCCCCTCCATCCACACTCTTCCCCCTCTCCCCCACACCTCTCTCCCCCGCCACTCTCTCCTCCCATCCCCCACTCCTCTCCCTCCCCACTCTCCCCCTCTCTCTCCACTCTCCCCCTCCCTCCTCACTCTCCCCCTCCTCTCCTCCGCCCCTCTCCCCCTCCCTCCACACTCCCCCCTCTCCTCCTCCCTCCCCTCCTCCCCCTCCCCTCCCTCTCCTCCCTCTCCCCCTCCCCCTCCCTCTTTCCCCCCTCCCCCCTCCCCCTCTCTCCCCCCCCCTCCCGCACCCCTCTCTCCCCTCTTCCTCCTCCTCACCCCTCCCCTCCTCCCCTCCCACGCCAACCCCCATCCCCCTCCCCCACCCTCTCTTCCCCCTCCTCTCCCCACCTCTCCCCATCCTCTCTCTCACCCCCTCCCCACCCCCTCTCTCCCCCTCTCTCCTCTCTCCTCACTCCTCACCCCTCTCCCTCATCCCCTCCCACGCCAACCCCCATGCCAACCCCCAACCCTCTCTCCCCTCCTCTCCCCACCTCTCCCCCTTACCCATCTCTGCCTCTTCCACCACTCCCCCTACCCCTCTGCCCCTCTTCCGCACTCTTATCCCCTCCCCCTCCCTCACCCTATTCCCCCCCTCTCCCCCCCCCCATACCTCTCTCCCCCTCCCATCCACTCTTCCCCCCGCCCCCCTACCACTCTCCCCCTCTCCCTCCACACTCTTCCCCCTCTCCCTCCCTCCCTCCCTCCCCTCCTCCCCCCCCTCCCCTTCCCCCACCCCTCTCTCCCCCCTCCCCCCATCCCTCTCTCATCCCCCCCCCCACCCCACTCTCCTCCTCCCCTCCCACCTCCTCCTCCCACCCCTCTTCACCCCCATCTCCCCCACCCCCTTCCCCTCTCTCTTGCACCCTGCAGGAGCCTGCAACTGTAGACTGCAACGCCCAAATTCAGGAATAACTCACAGCCATCAGGCTATTAAATTCAATTCAATTCAAAACTCTGAACATTAATAACTCATTATCTGTTTATTTGCACTTTATCTGTTTTATTTATTCATGTGTGTATATATTTATATAATGGTATATGGACACACTGATCTGTTCTGTATTCATGCCTACTATATTCTGTTGTGCTGAAGCAAAGCAAGAATGTCATTGTCCTATCTGGGATACATGACAATAAACACTTGAATCTTGAATGAAATATATGCAAAAAAAGTAATGATGATAAAGGAAACAGGCCATTGTTAGCTGTTGGCTATGTGAAACTGAGAAGCTGGTGTGGCTTGGGTGGGGGAGGGATGGCAAGAGAGGGAATGCAGGGGTTACTTGAAGTTAGCACAATCAATGACCATACCACTGGGTTGTAAGCTGTCCAATCGAAATATGAGATGCTGTTCCTGCATTTGACCTCACTCTGACAATGGAGGAGGCCTAGGACAGAAAGGTCGGTGTGGGAATGGAAAGGAGAATTAAGGTGTTTGGCAACCGGGAGATCAAGTAGGTCCAGGTGGACTGAGTGAAGGTGTTCAGCGAAACTATCGCCCAGTCTATGTTTGGCCTTGCCGATGTATAAGAGTCCACATCTTGAACAGCGAATACAGTAGATGAGGTTGGAAGAGATGCCTAACCTGAAAGGGCTGTGGGGTCCCTGGACAGAGTCGAGGGAGGAGGTATAGGGACAGGTGGTGCAACGCCTGTGGTTGCAGGACAATGGAAGGGTCTCGACCCGAAACATCACTGATTCCTTCTAGCCAGAGATGTTGCCTGTCCCACTGAGTTACTCCAGCTTTTTGTGTTTAAACCAGCATCTGCAGTTCCTTCCTACATAATGGATCCGGTAGGCGGCGCGACTCTCGTCAGCAGCGGCCTCTGCAGCCGTCTGCGTTTTTATTATTTTTTGTCTATGTTTCTATGTAGTTTTTGTTATTTTTTTGTTGGGGTGTGTGTGTTTGTTTGGGGGGGTGGGGTATTTATTCATGGGGGTATATACTTTTAAATCTCTCCCTGCACGGGAGACCTGATCTTTTCTTTGTCGGGTCTCCGTTGTCGTTGGGGCTGCAACGTGGAGCGGCCTCCAACAGGAGAAGATCGGGGACTCTGGTGCCGACGACTCACCTCACCGTCGCGGAGCTGGCCGAGTCCAGAGCGGGTGGAACGGTGGTGGAGCGCTGCTGCTGCTGCGGCACGACCTCTGGAGATTCGGTGGCTGCAACTGCGGGTCTGGCGGACGGCAGCACCGGGAGCCCGCGGGTCCCTGGAGGGAGACCGCTTTGTAAGGGCTCCCGCAACGGTGACTTCTCCCACCCGAGTTGCGGGGTCGAAGAGCTCCTGGAGCGGGGCCTGACATCACCGCCCCGCGCGGCTTGGGATGGCCGCGGGACTCTGCGAGCGCACGCCGGGGGCCCTAACATCAAGACCTGGTGTGCGACCTCGCACCACCCGGCGTGGCTTTAATGGCCGCGGGACAATCGCCATCACCAGCCGGGGGCTTTGACTTTGACTCTGACATCGGGGGGGGGGGGGGGGGGGGGACAGTGCAGTGCAGAGATGCGTTTTTTTGGCTCCATCACAGCGATGTGATGGATGTTTATGTAAATTATGTTGTGTCTTGGGTCTATTTGTTTGTAATGTATGGCTGCAGAAACAGCATTTTGTTTGGACCTATCTTCGGTCCAAATGACAAATAAATTGAATCTTGAATCTTGATACAGTAGATGGGCTTTCTTTATCATTGCATCAACGTGCCAGGAATCAAGGGCCTGAGTTATAGGGAGAGATTGTCAAAGATAGGACATTAATCCTTCAAGCACAGGAGGCTGAGGGGGGGTATCTTATTGTTTTATAAAATCATGAGGTGTTTGCAGAGTTTTTATTTTGAATTTGAATTCGATTTGAAGTTGAATTTGAATTTGATTTGATTTGATTTGAATTTGATTTGATTCCTTTATTGTCATTCAGACCTTTCGGTCTGAACGAAATTACATTGCCTGCAGTCATACACAGTAACAATAAATAACAAAACATACAATAAACACAAATTAACATCCACCACAGTGAGTTCACCAAGCACCTCCTCACTGTGATGGAGGCAAAAGTCTTAGTCTCCGTCTCTTCCCTCCTTGTTCTCCCTCTGCGCTGAGGCGATCGATCCAGGCCGAAGATGCCGCTCTCCAGTCCAGCGGACCTCCGTGGTGATGTTGCCGCTGCCGAAAGCCGGAACGCCGTCTCCGCTCCGAGTCGACCCACCACAGCCATCAGCTCCGAGTCCCGCAGCCACAGCTCCGAGTCCCGCAGCACAGCTCCGAGTCCCGCTGCCCCAGCTCCGAGTCCCGCTGCATCAGTTCCGAGTCCCACTGCCCCAGCTCCGAGTCCCACTGCCCCAGCTCCGAGTCCCACTGCATCAGCTCCGAGTCCCGCTGCAACAGCTTCGAGTCCCGCTGCATCAGCTCCGAGTCCCACTGCCCCAGCTCCGAGTCCCGCTGCAACAACTCCGAGTCCCGCAGCCCCAGCCCCGGGCCGCTGCATCAGCTCCGAGTCCTGCTGCATCAGCTCCAAGTCCCGCTGCAACAGCTCCGAGTCCCGCAGTCTCAGCTCCAGGCTGCTGCCGAAAGCTGGAACGCCGCATCAGCGAGTCGGGCCACCGCTGCCTCGGCCCCGATGACGGCCAGCCCAGGGTAGTTGAATCATGAATTCAAGGCCAAAGGTTTAAACTGAGTTAAGGCCAAAGGTTTAAACTGAGAGGGCAAAGATTTAATAGAAACCCGAGGGGCAACATTTTCACATGGAGGGTAGTGGATATATGGAATTAGTTTATAGAGATACCGTGTGGAAACAGGTCCTTCGGCACACCCGGTCCATGCCGTATCAATCACCAAATCCTACTGGCTCTATATAATAATACATCCTCGATCCTGAGGGACAGGACTAAGAGGATAGGAAACCAAACTGCAATGTAATTGGGTCACCAACCAGTGAAAATCCATCTCCTTAGCTCCACTTGATATTCCTAATCCCCTCGAACTAACCTCACTGTTGAAGACTAATTGTGCCAATGTTTTGGAATGGTTCACCAGGCTGCATGGGGTTGCGTGCGCTGAGACTATAAGTAATAATCTGTCAAAGACTGTAAATCTATTTTTGATTTTTACAAGGAACATCAGCTTCAAGCTGCTCTCTCATCATTTAATTCAAACCAGGGAGTCGGGAGAATCTCATTATTGTTTTTGTGCATAATGTAACTCGTTAGCTGATTATTTCACTGCCCCTTTTCAAATGCATCCAAATGGGTAGGAATTTTAGTTATTCTGGGAACACAGTTGCAAAATTCTCCTGAAGTAGGTTGTAAATACCTTTAAGAATTTAAGGCTTAATACAAACACGTCCTCGAGGCTAGTAACAAATCGTATATCATTCACTGCTCTTGTCTCAACAAGTGACAGTGCAATCTGCAACTTCACACTATCCTGAACAGACAAAATAGCTTCATATACACCCAAAAGCAGCCCTTGGAGCAAAATGTCTTGCCCTTTTGTAGTACAATTTGTGTCCCTGACACTTACTGGCTAGAATGATCAAAGTGGACAAGTGCTGATGATAGTGTGTAAACAGATGGTACAACACCTTAATGATATTCAAACTACGCCACTCAGACATGTGTTTTCATACCCTGGGGCCTCTGGTAGCAACTAGTTTTCAGTGTCTTTATCCCAAATTTCTTAACAATACTTGATACAAATAACATTTTCAGTATTTGGGAATGCTTCTGGCTATGATGTAAATGTCTTTTTTTCTCAGCTTCTTGGAGAGATGAAATATTTACAAACATGACTTAATGGAAAGCAAAACCTTTTTTTGTTTACTCTTTCAATAACCCATAACTGAGTTGCTGGTGTTTTGGTTTGCAATCCAAGATAGGAATATGTGCCGTTGGACACATTTAGCTGTGTGCAAGCCAGGCAATCTTAAGCAAAGGGGCAATGAGGAAATAGACAATAGACAATAAGTGTAGGAGTAGGCCATTCAGCCCTTCGAGCCAGCACCACCATTCAATGTGATTATGGCTGATCATCCACAATCAGTACCCTGTTCCTGCCTTCTCCCCATATCCCCTGACTCCGCTATCTTTAAGAGCCCTACCTAAAGTTTTATCTTGAAAGTATCCAGAGAACCGGCCTCCACCTGAGGCAGAGAATTCCACAGACTCATAACTCTCCTGTCATCTTTCCAAACTTCCTTTGCAAGTATTAAGTCAAGTCAAGTCAAGTCAAGTCAAGTTTATTTGTCACATACACATACGAGATGTGCAGTGAAATGAAAGTGGCAATGCTTGTGGACTTTTGTGCAAAAAGACAAACAACCAAACAAACTATAAACACAATCATAACACACATATACCTTTAATAAATAATGGAAGGAAAAACGTTCAGTAGAGTTAGTCCCTGGTGAGATAGGCATTTACAGTCCGAATGGCCTCTGGGAAGAAACTCCTTCTCAACCTCTCTGTTCTCACCACATGGCAACGGAGGCGTTTGCCTGACCGTAGCAGCTGGAACAGTCCGTTGCAGGGGTGGAAGGGGTCTCTCATGATATTGTTGGCTCTGGAGTTGCACCTCCTGATGTATAGTTCCTGCAGGGGGGCAAGTGAAGTTCCCATAGTGCGTTCGGCCGAACGCACTACTCTCTGCAGAGCCTTCTTGTCCTTGGCAGAGCAATTCCCGAACCAGATGGTAATGTTCCCGGACAAGATGCTTTCCACCGCCGCTGCGTAGAAGCACTGGAGGATCCTCGGAGACACTCTGAATTTCCTCAATTGCCTGAGGTGGTAAAGGCGCTGCCTTGCCTTACTCACGAGTGCTGAGGCGTGTGATGCCCATGTCAAATCCTCGGAGATGTGGACTCCCAGATATTTAAAACAGTTCACCCTATCCACAGGATCCCCATTTATACTCAATGGAGTGTACGTCCTCGGATGATGTGCCCTCCTAAAGTCCATGATCAGCTCCTTCATTTTTTTGATGTTCAAGAGGAGGCTGTTATCCTGGCACCAGAGTGCTAGATCAGCCACCTCCTCCCGGTAGGCCTTCTCATTGTTGTCTGAGATCAGGCCCACCACCACAGTGTCATCAGCAAACTTAATTATTGAGTTGGAGCTGAACCTAGCCACACAGTCATGTGTGTACAGGGAGTACAATAGGGGGCTGAGGACGCAACCCTGGGGCGATCCTGTGCTCAGGGTGAGGGACTTCGATGTATTCCCTCCCATCTTGACTACCTGGGGCCTGGCGGTGAGAAAGTCCAGGACCCAGGCACACAGGGAGGTGTTGAGCCCCAATTCCATTAGCTTCCCGGCCAGTCTGGTGGGGACTATCGTGTTGAAGGCTGAACTGTAGTCTATGAACAGCATCCTCACGTAGCCCCCCTTCTGGCTGTCCAGATGGGAGAGAGCGGTGTGCAAGACCTGGGAGACCGCATCGTCCGTGGATCTGTTCGGACGGTATGCGAACTGCAACAGGTCCATGTTCCGAGGGAGGAAGGCGCAGATGTGATTCTTCACCAGCCTCTCAAAGCATTTCATGACTACCGAGGTAAGGGACACCGTACAATAGTCATTCAGACAGGCTGGGGAGGCATTTTTTGGTACCGGTACAATGATGGATTTTATTAATATTAAATAATATTTTTGGGAGGAAGCGGGGAGGGGTAGATGTAGAGTGCCTTTAAAGCTGATTACATCAGCATTGTTGTAGGCTAGTCCTATTATCAAGGAGGCTGGCATTGTATGGGAGTTGCCGGTAAGAGGGAATGATTTAATTTTAATTTAAAGCATTTTTATGTGTGAAATGGAATGCTTTGACTATAAATGTGTATCAAGTTGCCCGTCTTTGCATGAATCTTTTATGGTTAAATATTCCATGGAAGAATGTATGAAATAAATAATCTAATTTTGTAATGATTAGTAAGAACTGTTGGTGTACTCAGACTATGCATGTAGAATTACAGCAGCAAATTTTAAGGTCAGCATGATCGTACATCTTACTGTTGTTACAGAAATGTCATACTTTTCAGTGCTTGGCCAAATTCTAAACACCAGCAATAGAGAATGGATTGAGTTTGGGTTCAGCCAGTTAATGTAATATGAAGTATATAAAAGAGGAATTTGTTGAAATGAAAAATGGTCAATGGGACAATGTTTTGCTTTCCTAATTAATTGCAATTGTTGGAAAATAACCAAACCGATGTTCCTTCTAATGAACCTTTTCACCAGTGTGGTAAGAATTAGTTGATCCCACCAAGAGTGTATTTATATAATGGCCTCCTGTCAAAATGACTCATACATTATTCTAAATTATTTGCATTTATGACAAATCCCATGTCCGTTTATTAATGAGGACAGTACACTCTTGGCACTTTGATGCACCAGAACATTCTGTAGTTAGCCTGGTTTGTCTTCACATCTTCAAATGCCCTTGGCTGAGGTACAAATGGGTCGCCTGTGTAAGTGGAATCTTGACCATATACATTTTAGCTTCATGGAACATGTAGGGGAAATATTATGCAGAAACAACAAACTGCAGATGCTGGTTCACAAAAAAGGCACAAAGTGGTGGAGTAGATAGATCAGTGATTCAGGCAGCACCTGTAGGTAAGGTAAGGCCTTTGTTGTGGACTGATCATTCTGCATCAGAAAAAGGATGAATGGGGGGAGGAATTGTGAAAATAGACAATAGACAATAGACAATAGGTGCAGGAGTAGGTCATTTGACCCTTCGAGCCAGCACCGCCATTCAATGTAATCATGGCTGATAATCTCCAATCAGTACCCCTTTCCTGCCTTCTCCCCATATATCCTGACTCTGCTATCTTTAAGAGCCCTATCTAGCTCTCTCTTGAAAGTATCCAGAGAACTGGCCTCCACCGCCCTAGGAGGCAAAGAATTCCACAGACTCACAACTCTCTATGTGAAAAAGTGTTTCCTCATGTCCGTTCTAAATGGCTTACCCCTTGTTCTTAAACAGTGGCCCCTGGTTCTGGACTCCCCCAACATCGGGAACATGTTTCCTGCCTCTAGCGTGTCCAAACCCTTAACAATCTTATATGTTTCAATAAGATCTCCTCTCATCCTTCTAAACTCCAGAGTGTACAAGCCCAGCCGCTCCATTCTCTCAGCATATGACAGTCCTGCCATCCCGGGAATTAACCTTGTAGACCTACGCTGCAGGGGTAAAACCCGACAGGGGTAAGGGATTGGGTCAGAGGGGGCAAATGGGTGAAGGCAGGCTCGGGGAGCAGGTACTGTGGGGAGATAATGGGGGCTTACAGGAGATGGGGCTGTGAGAGTTTGTGAACGGGTGATGGGTAGGAGAGCTAGCATGGTTTGAATAGGAGAAAGGACAACATGACATGGTTGTATCATTATTGAAGTTCCCTGTTTGGAAGAGGGAGCAGTAGAGCGGTGGGGCAGCATGGTGGTTCCGCGGTAGAGTTGCTGCCTTACAGCGCCAGGGACACTGGGTCAATCCTGACTACGGGTGCTGTCTGTACGGAATTTGTACGTTCTCCCCGTGACGATGTGGGTTTCCTCCGAAATCTTCGGTTTCCTCCCGCACTCCAAAGACGTATCGGTTTGTAGGTTAATTGGTATAAATTAAAAAAATTTCCCTAGTGTGTGTAGGGTAGTGTTAATGTTCGGGGTGATCGCTGGTCGGAGCGGACTCGGTGGCTGAAGGGCCTGTTTCCGCGCTGTATCTCTAAAGTAAGCTAAACCCAGGAGAGTACATGGTGCAGTTAGAGACAGTCTGTGGACAGTCTGAAGAAGTGTCCCGACCCAAAACATCAACTATTTATGTTCTCCAGAGATGCTGCATGACCTGCTGACTTGTACCAGCACTTTGTGTCTTTTTTTGTGGAAACATTTTGAGCAAGATTTCCTGCAGATGTATTTTCCCTCCGTTTCTGTATCTTTGCAATGTGTGTGGCGAACCCCTGTTGATACATGAATGTCCAGTGAAGCAATGGAAATGGGATGAGACCTACTCCAAGAGAATCCTGGCCTATGTCCATTTTGAATCTGACATTTTAATATACTTCTCTTGGTGAATTTATAATATGATTAACAACAAGGATGGTACTTTTCATAATATGAAACAATAAAATTATGCCAAAAAAAACCCTTCTTCTGAGCGAACATGCTCTCAGTAATGGCTAAATCAATAAAGCCCTAACTTTCCATGTCTTCTTCAATTCTGTTGCCAAATCTGATGCTAAGGAATGGCATCAGTGTGTTCAATATCTGCTCAGCAGGCGCACAATTAGACCAATCATCCTAGAATAAATGTACCCCCTGCCTGCCCAAGATATTATCTCCCATTTATCCAAACTCTCCATGTGCCTGTGGCATTGTAGTCGTAAGTCCACGGTTGAAAGGATCAACTAATTATTTCCACACTGGTGTAAAAAAAATTAAAACATTAGTTAGTATGTTACCACCACAATAGTTTCAATTTATACAACAAGCAGAGGACATAGGTATAAACCACTGTCTCACGGTGCGAGTCCACCCACGAATGATCCCGAGTTTAAAACAAATCAAACTCGTGGTAATCATGTAGAATTAACGTAGCAGGAAGGTCGGAACTCGTGGACGGAACTTAGCGACTCGTAACGCTAACGGCAGGTGCACGGGAAACTTGTTAACTCGTGAAAATCTTTCAACATGATGAAAGATTTCCACGAGTCAAATTTACTCTTGAAGTAAATTTTTAAACTTTTAAACTCGTTGTAAGAATGTAGTAGCCCGTGAGTTTACCGTAGCGACTCGTGATTCTACCGTGGGCACTCTTTAACTCAGCGGGACAGGCAGCATCTCTGGAGAGAAGGAATGGGTGACGGGATGACGTTTCCAAAATTCTGCTGCTCCAGCACCGTGTGTTCACCTTTTCTCAACCAGCATCTGCCCTTTCTTGTGTATGACATTATTTGTATCCGTGGCAGTTGATTGTCTCTCCCTTCAGTTTCCCAGGGGGTCAGGACGGGACTGGAGTTGGGAGGGAAAGGTGGTGGGGGGGTTGTGTGGGGAGGGTTGGGGTGACTTAGTACGGGAGACAAGTGTACGCGAGGTGAACTGACTGTGTGGGCAGACACTTTGGTAGTGATTGCCCATGGGGTTCACTGTCGAGGACTTCATAATGCAGAGAGCATTATAAACAGTGGAGCGATTAACCCTGGAAAGGGGGGAGACTTCTCTCTGAGTTGGACCCAGGAAACATAAGCAGGCTCACGTAGACTTAATATTTTCTTGAGGTTATTAATGACAGATAAATGGATGGGAAGGGTTTAGAGGGCTATGGGCCACATGCAGGCAAATAGGACTACCCCAAGATGCCAACTAGGACGGCACGGCCAAGCTGGGCCGAAGGACCTGTTTCTGTGTTGTACAGCACCATGACTAAGGCCTATCCACTGCGATTGACACGTTTTGTATTTTTTCTTTCTAAAGATGCAGTGTATTTTGGTGACTATTGCACACTGCAGACCAGAAGCGCTTTCAATCCCAGATATACCAGATCCACACACAATCTTTTTTTGCGGCAACTGTTTATAATGCTCTCTGCATTATGAAGTCCTCGACAGTGAACCCCATGGGCAATCATACCAAAGTGTCTGCCCACACACATCAGTACACCTCTCCTATACTTGTCTCCCGTACTAATGTCACCCCAACCCCCCCCCTCTCACTCACTCTCCCCCCCACTCCCCCCCCCCCCCCCGCCTCCCCCACCTTACCCTCCCAACCAGTCCCATCCCGACCCCCTGGGAAACGGCAGCAACAATCTACTGCCACGGATACAAATAATGTTATACACAATAAAAGGCAGATGCTGGTTGACAAAAAGTTAACACACAGTGCTGGAGTAACACAAAGACGCAGCAGAATTTTGGAAAGGTCATCCCGTTACCCATTCCTTCTCTCCAGAGATGCTGCCTGTCCTGCAGAGTGACCATACTGAGGGAATTCCCACGTACATGAAGCAGAGAGAAACGTGAGTTCTACACGGCTCTGCCCGACTTTTGAGAATGGATTTGGTGGTTTGTACCCACTCCCCTCCGTGTGTGTGTGTGTGTGTGTGTGTGTGTGTGTGTGTGTGTGTGTGTGTGTGTGTGTGTGTGTGTGTGTGTGTGTGTGTGTGTGTGTGTGTGTGTGTGTGTGTGTGACAATCTGGCTAATTTTCCTATTTTTCTGTTTTCCTCCAAACTAGGCCACAGCCTTTCCATTTTCACACATTCTACTGACATTTTTCCCGTCGAGGCGATAAACATCTACCCGTCGCATTCCCACCTAATTTTCCGAAATTTGTCATAGTTTAAAGTTTGGAAAAAAAAACCTGAGTGATGTCACAATGCACTCGCAAGGCAGGATGAGACACTCCGGGAGGGAGAGTCACTCCAGTGCTCATGTGGTGGCGGCTGCCGACGCCCGACGCTCGACGCACAGTGGGGAGGGTGGTGCTGGAGCTGGAGTGAGGGCCGAGCCCGGGGCTTGGGATGGGGCCGTGACCGGGCCGAGAAAGAATCCGCCGCTGGAACCAAGGACGAGCCTGGGTCCGGGGTCAGGGACGAGCCCGGAGATGAGGTTGTAGCCTGCACTATAGCCCAGGCGGCGACCGAATAGACGGCTGGAATCTACAGCCAGGGCCGGGTTCAGTACGAGAACCAGGCCGAGTTCCAGGCCCTGGCGCTGCTCTACGACCTGGGTAAGTCCTGGGGCAGGGAATGGGAGTGAGAGGATGAGGATGAGGGAAATGCAGAGGAGGGAGATGGGTGGGGAGTGGGGTGGTAGAGGGAGATGGGGGTGTGTGGAGGAGGGAGATGGGGAGGGGTGGAGGAGGGAGATGCCCCCTCCATATCTACCGTCACTCCCACCCTCTCTACCCCCCTTCCTCTCTACCCTCTCCCGCACTCTCTCTAACCTCCCTCCCCCCCACTCTACCCCCCTCCCATTCTCTCTCTCTCTCCCCCCCCTTCCCTCTCTACTACCCTCCCCCTCTACTCTACCCCCTCCCCTCCCCCCTTCTCTAACCCCTCTCCCTGTCTACCCCCATCCCCCTCCCCTTCCCCCTCTAACCACCCTCCTTCTCTCTCCCCCCTCCCTCTCTACCCCTTCCCTCTCTACCCCCCTCCCTCTCTACCACCCCTCCCTCTCTACCACCCCTCCCTCTCTAAGGATTGAAGAGGGAGGGTGAAGAGGAGGAGGAGGGAGTGCTAGGGGATGAGGAGAAAGCCGTACCTGTGCAGTTGGGGGCTATGCGTGAGTGGTGCAATATTGCGTTGGGGGAAAGGCTTGTGTTGGGGGAACGGGTGAGTGGCGGAATCTTGCATTGGGGGTCTGCACTTGGTCTAGTGACAATTAAAACTCTTGAGTCAACCTGGCATCCTTGCTTTTCTATAACTCCAGGCACGGTGCAATGTGGTTCAATCTTAACCTCATCTTCAGTTGCTGTGAGCAACTATTTTATGAAATGGAAAATGTCTGCTAAACATAAAGTTATCTTAACTTGCCAAGTTTAAGGCTACAGTATTCCTGAAGAAAATATTTCAGAAACAAGGAACTGCAGATGCTAGTTTACACAAAAAAAGACACAGTGCTGAAGTAACTCAGCACATCAGACAGCTTGTCTGGAGAACATGGGTAGGTGGCATTTCTGTTTTTAGCCTGGGTTCTGCCTGACGTACACTTATTCGCTGACTTTTCTTCAATAATAGCAAAGCACCTTCCTGCGGTGTTTATTACACACTCCCACACATCTGAACACTTGTGCACGGGAAATAGAGGCCCAGACTTTTTGATATGCAGACCACTTGCACAACCTCTACATGAATCACTTCGCAACTCCAGTCTGTTTCACCTTGTTTCAAATCCAGAAACACAGCTTGGGGGCAAACAGCTTTTGAAGTGCATCTTCAAATGACCACAGACACCCTGGAGCCAGTCTTTCACAGGGACTTGCAAATGTGTCCTCAGCATTTATTATTGTTTTTATTTATGGTGCAATTTGCAATACGTTGATTTCTTTCTGCTATCTCTCTGCCGAATTTCACACACTGTAGTTGCCGATTACTAACATCAGCTCTGTTAAACAACCATCACAGAAGTTTATGTTTAAAATTGGAGCTGATGGCTGATTCCTTTACAAAAAACTAAAATTAGAAATTATCTGCCCAATATATCATTGTTCTGGCAGCAGCAGAGACCTTCTTTACAAATAAAGTGATTTGCTACTCTAACTTCAGCCCGAGTCTGAATAAAGGGTGACGCTGGGCTGTCGGTGGGCCTGCCTGTCCACATTGCAGAAGATTCATATGTGGTTCTGTTTATAATATGAGGGGCAAGTGTTAACAAATTAATGTCCTAATCTGGCAGGTTTTCCACTGAGCTTTCAGCAATTCAAAATAAATAGATGGAAAATTGCCTGGAGTTTTGATCTTAATTCCCAGTGTGAATTTACAGCGGTTCTTAGGATGCATGAGTTTGTAAAGCTGGTCTTTGGACTGAACAAGAGTCCCGACCCGAGAAGTCACCCATCCTTTTTTTGCTGCCTGACCCGCTGAGTTTCTCCAGCACTTTGTGTCTATCTTTGGTCTTTAGACACATCGTCTATGTTAGGTTTCCATAAGGCTTCAAAGGGAAGACTGGAGATGCTGCAAAATCTACTGGTTGAATTCATAGCCATGACGACAGATAAATAATTACTTATGAGCAACTGCTTAAAAGTTATCTTTCAGAAATGGCTGTTGGATCAGACTTGATGGCTGTGAAAGATCTGTAGAAATCAACACTGTACGAGTACACGGAATGTTCAGTGGATAGGAGAACAGCAGGGAGTTTACACTTCCACCTTCCCAGTCAGAGCTTATGAGACTTTAAAACTAGAAACAGAACACTGTTGCCCCCCATGGAGAAAGGCTGAGTGAAATTCAATCACAACACTGAATGTTCTCAGTGTTATGCAATTGAAAATTAACAACTGGCTAAAGTCCAATTATCACAACCACTTCTGGACTGTTTATTGTCACCCTCCAAGTTTGGCAGGGCAACATCCCAGCATGAGACAGCCCTGCGGCACTGGTGAGATTTGAGTTTTGTTGGGGACTTCAGTTATGTTCTCCCATATGCAACATTCATATTTTGCATAGATTAACACTCATGTAAGTTAAGTCCCTTATTTTGTAACCATTCTGCCCTCTACCCCTCATCTATGTTTCAATGGTTCTTTATTGCCACATATGCACTGCACAGTGAAATTCTTTTGCACAACCACAAATGTACAGTCGCCATAATATGGCACCATTTACAAGGGGAAAAAAATCTGTCCAAAGTCAGGTCCACATGCTGGAAGTGCTGAATCGCCCCCGATCCAGGTAAGCCCAGGTCAGCCCCATCCTGCTGCAGGCCCGTGACCCAATGTCCCAACTACCCAACTACCTCTGTGTCACGGGGAACATTTCCTGCAGCTGACCATGAAGGATTGAATGCAATACCCCAGCCCCACTCCTACCGGCCCACTCCTCGCCTCTGTCGCCTCCACTACTCCACTCTCCGAGGCGTCCCCCTGCAAGTAGCAGCCTGCTGGGCCCTTCTTCACAGTGGCAACCCAGGCCTGCCACCGCACACGGCCATTAGGTCTTTGTTTTCATCGGCTGTCAGTTCTGTCCTCGTCCTCTGCTCTTGTTTGCGGCGGCCCCTGGGTCTGCTCTTGCTCGGCTCTTTTGTATTTTGCTAATTTGTGTTTGTATGATCTGATGAGACCATGTACCTGTGATTATGCTGCAAGCAAGATTTTCATTGTAACCGTGCCTCACCGTATATGGCAATAAACTCGACGAATAGTTCTCCATTTTTCTTTCACAGGTTCGCGTTAAACGTTTCTACTTCTTTTAAATACTTCTAACAGGTTATTGAACTCATGTGATCTCTTAATATCATTCTGACTCCATAGAGCTCAGGTCCCAACACAGCCCAGATCTCAGGTATTCTGATGGTTCTGCATCTTAGAGGGTCAGGGATATCAAGGATCTAAGACACTGGCTCAAGTTCTAGATGAAGCCATTAAGCTCTTCTGTGCCCCACCAGCATGTGTACATATTTCTCCCTGTCCTGCCCCCTTTTTCTCTTAACTGCTCCCGTTTCCATCTATACCACTTCCTCTGACTTCACATTTCACTCCTTTGCTCTCTTTATCTTACATCCTTTATTTTCATCTCTAACCTTTTGTCTCCACATCTTCCAATCAGAATTTCACTTCACCACAAACCCATCTATCACTTTCACCCTCTCCCACCACGTTTTCAGCTTTCACTCCCCTACCACAATCAGCCTGAAGGAGGGTTTGTTCCCAAAGAGTCACCTATCTATGTCTTCCAGGAATGCTGCCTGATCCACTGAGTTCCTCCAGCACTTTGTGTTTAGCTCAAAATTTCAGCATCTGTGATTCCTTGTTTCCCCACAGATTTATGCTTACATTTTTGGACTAGGGCAGGTAAGTGAACTGTCAACTCGATCACAGCTGACGTCATATGCACCCCCACAAATGTGCGTGTTATACCCTCTATCCTCATCCAGCTCATCCTCTATTGCATTGCATCTCTTGCTGAAAATTTCATCAATGTCGCTGTTAACTCCAGATAAATGCATAATTTTCAGTTCATCAAAACTCTTGCCTGAATCTGAGCAAAAATAAAGGTTATACTTATCTATCATCCAGGAAATCAGCGATATCCATTGGATATAATGTCCCAGCAACATGCCTGTGACTGTTTGAAGTAAAGGATCAAGTGTGCTTTACAGAGGTGTGTGTAAGTGGGGTTCCAGTGCATAGGGGAACCTAAAGTAAGTAAGTAAGTAAGTTAATTGGCCAAGTATTCACATACAAGGAATTTGCCTTGGTGCTCCACCCACAAGTAACAACATGACATAAAGTGACAGTTACAAATGACTCAGAAAACACTAAACATTAATAATAAAACATTAATGATAAAACACCATTGATCAATCATGTGAACCAACAAAATACCAGATCAAAGGGAGGCTACATATATTTGGCTGTTGAGTAGAGCAATGACTCGTGGATAAAAACGGCTTTTGGTGTGAGAACCCATGTAGGGAGGAACTGCAGATGCTGGTTTAAACCAAAGACAGAAACAAAAAGCTGGAGTAACTCAGCGGGTTAGGCAGCATCTCTGGAGAAAAGGAATAGGTGAGGTTTCATTTCAGAATAAGGGTCTTGACCCAAAACGTCACCTATTTCCTTTTCTCCAGGGATGCTGCCTGACCTGCTGAGTTACTCCAGCTTTTTGTATCTGTCTTCGGTGTGAGAACTCAACAGGAATCCAAGGTCAAATTATTCCTAAATGGACGAGCAGGCTTGAGGGACTACATGCTTACCCCTACTTTTATTTCTTATGAGATTACCAAGTAGAGCTAGTCATCTTCTTCTTCTTCCGTATGACGTGCACAGCCTAAAGTTGTAGGACAACTTGTTCTATTTGATTTTATTTGATTGTGCACAACAGGTTGATTGCATTCGTCGAAACAGGGTGGACCACGTGAAGGTTGCAATCTTCCACCCCAAGAGCTAGTCGTGACGTGAGTTAATGCAGTTAACTTGTTAAGAGAAATCAAAGTATTAGAATTTCCTCAAAGATATCCCAGTTTCCTGCTGTAATCTTGGCTGAGCCTGATGGAAATCTTGGTGAAATGATGTCAATGGGGGCATGGAAAAACCGCCATGGAAATTCCAGGCACTTATTTAAATAAAGGAAATGAGTTAAAGCAAGGAATAGTTCGGGCCAAAGTCGAACCCAGCTCCAAATTTCAAAACATCCTGGAGGAAATTGTGAGATACATCTCTCTATGCCAAGGGACCTGTCATTCGTGCCACGGAAGAAGGACCTGCAATTGATGTGACGCAATGGAATCGGTAGTCATGATGGTGAAAATATCACTGCCTGGATTCACAAATCACAAATAAAAGACATCTTCACCTTTGACTGTTTCAGTTGTTGCACCTTTAAAATATCAGGCCAAATTAGCCGCACTATATTTCCAGGGTGAAAGGATGGGATTCAGTGTGACACTTGCCGATATATGTTAATGATATTTGACATTAAATGGGAATGCGGCGGGCTACCCAACAGCACAAACCAGATAGTAACATTTTCCTACATCATTGCCATGCCACAAATATTCTGTCAATGGTTAATACATTCTTTGCGACGGTGATTAAACCCTCTAGAATGTTGGAGAACCGGATGTTTATGAGATGATTTTCACACTGACCTCAGTAATAACTAAAAAAGGAGATGACAGCAGATCAATAAAGCAAAGAATGTTAAAGTGTAGAAAGGAACTGCAGATGTTGCTTTAAACCGAAGATAAACACAAAATGCTGGAGTAACTCAGCGGGACAGGCAGCATCTCTGGAGAGAAGAAATGGGTGACGTTTCGGGTCGAGACCCTTCTTCAGACTAGAATGTTAAAGCATTGACTTGCCATTAAAATTACATTCTTTTAATTAACATAGAGACTTTGATTCTGTTTGCCATGATTAGTTATTTAATAACAAACTCCATCACTGGTTTCCTTGGATTACCAGTGTTTTCTCCTCATGTTCACCCATCATGACAGCGTAAATAATTAGATGAACTCATTAAATGCTCATTAGGAAGTTATCCAACTACAGCTGGGCAAGAGGGAAGTGGGTTTGGCACTCTTTATTTGTTTTGCGTTGAATCTTGATTTAAAGACAGCCACAAACAATGTAATTAATGGAAGAAATTATCCTATTGTTTCCTTGTCAGACCTAAATGTGACTTCAGACCCCCAGGATGATGATTTGATCCTCAGTGGTTCTCTGAGATGACTTAGCAACCCTTTTGCTTGGTAATTAATGCCATCCTTGCTGGCAAAATCCAGTGAAATACTATGAAGCAGGAAGACCACAAAATTAAGATCTTGTACCACAAATTAGTGTTGCTTTTTTTGATTGGTTTTTGTCAAGAAAATAAAAGTTCTCAGCACCAAAGACAGTAATCACAGCTCTCTGATTTTCAAAAACATGCAACATCATTAATTAGGAAAATAAAAAGAGAGGTAAAAAAATCATAAAAATATATCTTTCATGATTAATGGAGAATCCCAAAATGCTTTTAAGTGATGTAATTAAGGATTAATAAATGGTAATTTCCCTGCTCTTTGAAAAATTGCCTTGGGTCTTTTTACCTTCAAGAGCACCTGGGACTTTGGTTTAACATTTCATCTAAAAGGTAGAACCTCCAACTGTGCAGCACTCCTTCAGCATTGCAGGGAAGCTTTGAACTTAGCCCTCCAGAGATTGACTTCATCCCCCAACCTCTGATTCCCAGACAAGAATATTACCATTTGAGTTGCATGAAACACATGATTATGAAAGCCTTTCACATGCAGTCACTTGCTTCAGGCAGCAACCACAAATTAATACAACGTTCAAGAGCAGAACATCAGAAGCTTGGGCAACAAGATTATTCTTGCAATGGTCATAATTTAAACTTTACAGGTGATTATGGATTAAGCCAGGTCTTTCATGGATAAATCACAAATCAATAGCAACTTCCACAGTAAAGCATTTACAATAAAAAAACACATTTCCACTTGAAAAGTTCAGGTAGTCTAGATCCTGAAATTTATGGGGTTGGAGGAGGGAGAACTGTTGCAAGGAATTGTCCAGAAACCTCAGGAATGCTGAAATCCTAACAGATTTAACAGCATTACTTTTATGTTATTTCTTTCTCATCTGCTGATGATTAGGTTGCTACCTGTGCCTGACCACTAGCAGCACAGCAGATAAAGCCTACTGAAAGGGAAAGCAGTGCAATGCCCAGCCTTTGCAACAAATTCGAACTTTACATATTGGTGTTGTTATTGGTTTATTATTATCATATGTATCATGAAAAACATTGTTTTAAAAAATATTAAAAGGGCAGCACAGTGGTGCAGTAGTAGAGTTGCTGCCTTGCCTTGGTTCGATCTGGACAACTGGTGCTGTCTATACGGGTTTATACATTCTCCCTGTGACCGCGTGGGTTTCCTCCAGGTGCTCCAGTTTCCTCCCACTCTCCAAAAGATGTACAGCTTTGTACGTTAATTGGCTTAGTAAATTGTAAAAAAATTGTCTTTCGGTTGTAGGATAGTGTTAGTGTAGGGTCTATCGCTGGTCAGCATGGACTTGGTGAGCCGAAGGGCCCATTTCCATGCTGTATCTCCAAAGTCTAAGTCTAAGTCTAAAGTCAATCCAGGTAGACTATACATGAGTACATCAGATAGTGCAAAAAAAAAGAAAATAATAGGGGGCAGAATATAGTGTGTCAGAGAACGTACAAAAATAGTGCAAAGGCTCCAAGTAGATTGGAAGATTGGAAAATGCATTGTTAGCATGTGTGAGATCTGTTCAAATTACTGATAACAATAGGGAAGAAGCTGCTCTTGAAACTGGTGGTACGTGCTTTCAAATATTTACATGGGGAGAAGATAGTATGACTGTGGTGTGTAAGCGCCTTGATTTTGTTGGCTGCTTTCCTGAGACAGCGTCAATAGTAGATGGAGTTGATTGGAGCTGGAAGGTCGTGGGAGGTGGCTGGGGGGGGGGGGGGAGAAACTGATTTGTGTGATGGACTGGTTACACAAAAAAGCTGGAGAAACTCAGCGGGTGCAGCAGCATCTATGGAGCGAAGGAAATAGGCAACGTTTCGGGCCGAAACCCTTCTTCAGACTGATCGGGGGCGGGGGGGGGGGGAACAAGAAAGGGAAAAGGAGGAGGAGCCCGAAGGCTGGGGGATGGGGGATGGGAGGAGTTAAACACTGTGTATACTCCACTGCGTTCTTAAACACTGTGTGATGGACTGGGTTGTGTTCGCAACTCTTTGCAATTTCCTGTGGTCTGGTTATACCAAGCTGTGATGCATCTGAATAGAAATAGTTAAGAGTCATTGCATTCTGAGGAAGTAGAGGCATTGGTGTATTTACTTGGGTGTAGCATAAAGAGGGTTGCACCAGGACAAATTATTGATGATATTTACACCAAGGAATTTGAAGCTATTGACCATCTCCATTTTGGATTGAAGTGAGTGTGGGATGTTGAGGGGGTGAGGGGCTTATCGAATCTTAGCAAACAGGATGAATGTGTTCAGGAACATTTCCTCAGGCAATATATAGAGGCCTTTACAAGGGATGGGGCAAAGCTTAACCTATTCTTGGGACAAAGAGCAGGGCATGTGACTGAGGTAACAGTGGGCTGCACTTTGGGACCAGCAACCACAGTTCTATTACTTTAGTTAAAGTCCAAAATTGGGGCAAGGGATATTATAATGATATTACACAGCAGCTTGCAAAAGTGAATTGTTATCTCACAAGTTTGAAGAAGTAACCAAGAAGGCTGATAACGACAGGGCCACAGACATAGTCCACCTGGAACTAAGCAAGACCTTTGATAAAGTTCTGCATGATGCTCTGGAAGGTTAGATTGCATTGGATCTAGGGAGAGCTAACTAATTGGATAGAGAATTGACTCGATTGGAAGAATCAAAGGGTGAAGGTGGAAGGTTGTGTTTTGGACTAATGATGTGTCTCGGGATGGGCCCATTGTTGTTTGCCATCTTAATTAACAATTTGGTGTACATAGCATGGCCAATAGGTTTACAGCAAGCGGCCATGGATTTTCAAATGGAGTATGATTCAGATAAGTGTGAGATGTTGGAGGTGTTGCATTTCAGGAAGACAAACCAAATAGATGCTTTCAGAGTGAGTAGCAGCCTAAGAGTGTTGTATTACAGAGGGATATAGGAGTACACATACATAGTTCCCTGAAAGAGGTGTCACAGATGGAAAGGGTGGTGAGGAGCGTTGGCATGCTGACATTCATCAGTAAGAGTAATTCAGGATGTTATATCACGATGTTATGTTACAGCTGTACAACACATTAGTGAGCCTGCACTTGGAGTACTTTGTTCAGCATTAGTCACCCTGCCAGAGTAATAAAGTCTTTATTCTGGAAAGAGTGCAGAGATGATTTACGAGGATGTAATTAAAGAACTGTTATAGGGGAATGTTGGGCAGGCTAGGACTTTAGCACTTGGACTTTTGGAGAACTGAGGATGATCTTATTGCAGTGTATAAAATCATGAAGGGTATACATTGGTTGAATGTACTCCCACTCCCAGATGGTCTGCTCTCACCACCTCCCCCAGACAGAATAATGATTGAGTTCTCCAGTTGCTCACCCCACCAGCCCAGCAGCCTCTGCATCCAACATAGAATTCTCCAACATTTCCGCTACCTTCAATGAGACCCCACCACCAGTCACATCTTCCCATTCCCACCCTTTTAACAACTCTCTCCACAATGGTTTGGTTTGCTTATCCCATAGGAGATGTAACACCCGCATGGGTACCTTGCAACCCAACCTAATAGAAACATAGAAACATAGAAATTAGGTGCAGGAGTAGGCCATTCGGCCCTTCGAGCCTGCACCGCCATTCAATATGATCATGGCTGATCATCCAACTCAGTATCCCGTACCTGCCTTCTCTCCATACCCCTGATGATCCCTTAGCCACAAGGGCCGCATCTAACTCCCTCTTAAATATAGCCAATGAACTGGCCTCAACTACCCTCTGTGGCAGAGAGTCCAGAGATTCACCACTCTCTGTGTGAAAAAAGTTCTTCTCATCTCGGTTTTAAAGGATTTCCCCCTTATCCTTAAGCTGTGACCCCTTGTCCTGGATTTCCCTAACATCGGGAACAATCTTCCTGCATCTAGCCTGTCCAACCCCTTAAGAATTTTGTAAGTTTCTATAAGATCCCCTCTCAATCTTCTAAATTCTAGAGAGTATAAAACCAAGTCTATCCAGTCTTTCTTCATAAGACAGTCCTGACATCCCAGGAATCAGTCTGGTGAACCGTCTCTGCACTCCCTCTATGGCAATAATGTCCTTCCTCAGATTTGGAGACCAAAACTGTACGCAATACTCCAGGTGTGGTCTCACCAAGACCCTGTACAACTGCAGTAGAACCTCCCTGCTCCTATACTCAAATCCTTTTGCTATGAAAGCTAACATACCATTCGCTTTCTTTACTGCCTGCTGCACCTGCATGCCTACCTTCAATGACTGGTGTACCATGACACCCAGGTCTCGCTGCATCTCCCCCTTTCCCAATCGGCCACCATTTAGATAATAGTCTACTTTCCCGTTTTTGCCACCAAAATGGATAACCTCACATTTATCCACATTATACTGCATCTGCCAAACATTTGCCCACTCACCCAGCCTATCCAAGTCACCTTGCAGTCTCCTAGCATCCTCCTCACAGCTAACACTGCCCCACAGCTTAGTGTCATCCGCAAACTTGGAGATATTGCCTTCAATTCCCTCATCCAGATCATTAATATATATTGTAAATAGCTGGGGTCCCAGCACTGAGCCTTGCGGTACCCCACTAGTCACTGCCTGCCATTGTGAATAGGAAGAGAATTCTCCAATTTCTCATGATACCCCAATACCCCAAACCCTGGTTTGCACACATTTCTCCCACCATATCCCACCACCCCAGTCACCCTGCCCGTTCTCCTCCTCAGTATGCTCATCTCCCTTTTATCCCGCCTCTTTTCCTTCCCACGTCCCTTTCCACATTATCCCTTACTCTGCCTTTACATTTTACACTTCCTGTTCTTTCCATATTTGACACCCTGTTGTCTCCACATCTTGCCTTTGTCACACACTCCATCCACTAGCCATGACTCCCTCACCCCCTCACCTGCACTCACCAGTCACTTTTCAAGCATTGCACCACTCTCATCTCTTTGTTTCTAGCTTCCTTCCTCCAATCCCATTCAGTCTGAAGAAAGGTTCCAACCCAATATGTCATCTGTCTATTCTCGCTATTGATGCTGCCTGATGCATTAAATTGTTCTTGCTCAGTCTTTTTATATATATATATATATATATATATATATATATATGTATATATATATATATATATATATATATATTAAATATATATATATATATATTAAAAAAGGCGGGTTGAAACATCTGTTTCTTTGCTGTGTGACTATGATAATTAAATTAAAGACTTATTTATTAAGTGATTTTTGCAGGGTATGACACAGGGAAACAATGAGTTTTGGATTCTTCTAGTCGGGCTAGAGTAACATTTGATCTACTGGCATAGATAGTAGAATCAGTGAACTAAAAGCTGAAGTTGGACTAAGGAAATACAGCAAAGAATTCTTGACGGTGGTCCAACTGGCAGACATGCAATGTTGAACAAGATGGGACGAATTTAAAGATTCTGATTTGTATTCTGTCAAAAAGCAGAACAATGAAGAGATAGAGGCAGGGTTGAAGATGAAAATTGGATCTCGGAGATCAGATGATCAAGGATGCAGGGAGACTGATTGACAACTCGGTGAATGTTTGCGATATCAAGAAGATTGGCATTAGTGCTTATCTAAACAACTGAACAGTAGGAGTCATTATTGAAAAGCCTGTTGGTTTTATCAAAGGAAATCAGATTGACTGTGTTCACATTTTCAAACCTCAAGGCGTCCGAGAGGCAGTAGATAAAATTAACATTGTAAAGGTTATGTGTAACGATAGCAAAATGTTATTATAATTGCTGAATATGTAATAAATGATGGAAATATGATGAGAAACAGGAGGCATAGAATGAAAGTGTCTGAGTTAACAATCATTAACAAGAACAGACATTGTACTTCTCTCAATCATCATTCTGCCGGTTTAAATCTTTAGCTACTTTGAAATATGCACCATATTCCCATCTCACGGGCCAAACAGGGGCTATAACTTATTTTGCACAAAGTGTTGGAGTAACTCGGTTGGTCAGGCAGCATCTCTGGAGAATGTGGATAGGTGATGTTTAGACTGATTACAGTGGGGGGGGGGGGGGGGGGGGGGTGAAGAAGAGAGAGGAAGCTGGAAGAGTGGAGGGGCTGAACAAAGCTGGTGGATGCTCTGATTTTCAGATTATTTCATGATTCACCCCAATCTGATGACCGAGTCCAAAGAAGGGTCCCAACCTGAAACATCCGCTATCCATGTCCTCTATCCAGATTAGTTATAGCACGCTAACTATTTTGACAATGATAATGAAAGATGAGTTATGAAACCTGCTCAAGCACTTTATATTGCTGACAGCACAACTGGTTAAGCACAAAAGACCAATATTTTTGCCTCGAGTGAACCATAGTCATGGCTATCATACCACTTGAAGTCTGAAAGTTCTATCACCCACTGAGGTGTATTTAGCAAACTATTGCTTTCCTGATTTACATAGAACATAGAACAGTACAGCATAGGAATGCGTCCTTCACCCCCACAATGTTTGTGGCAAACATGGTGCCAAATTAAGCTGATGCACGAGCCATATCCCACTATTCCCTGGACTTCCATGTGCCTATCTAAAAGCCTCTTAAACACCACTTTCACCACGCTTGCCAATGAGCTCCAAGTCCACACTACTCTATGCCTTTAAAACTTGCCCGCACATCTCCATTAAACTGGCTTTGCATGAAAAACATGTCTATTTATAGGTCACAGTCTATTTAATAACTTAGTATTATTTCTATCCTCATTTGCTATAAAATTCTTAAAGAACATTGCTACAACCAAGGCACTCCCGGGGATATGTAGGGAGACAAATGGTGACTGCTGTTGGAAGATTGCACACTGGTGATGAAAGATGTACTCTAGTTCGCCCAAAGCCTTTTGGTCTTCCAATCCAAGGGGATGCGCCCAATGGAATGCTGATGGTTGGCACACTCCAAAGCATAGATGTGTGTGCACCAAGGAACACAATGAAGCTACACTAAAGGTACAATAACAACATTTAAAACAACATTTAAAAGGCATTTGGACAGGTACACGGGTAGGGACGTTTTAAGAGATACAGGGCACATGCAGGTTAACAGGACTAATTTGGATGGGTTACCTTGGTCTGCATGAATAAGACGGGCCGAAAGGCCTGTTTCCATGCTATATGACCATGACTTTAAGCAAATGTTCTGCGGTGAAGGACAAGTTTTAGTGTCCTGGATACAGAGGATTTCAGTCTCACAAAGCGTTTCAATTGATGCATTGTTTGAAAATGAGACATCAGTACTTTTGACTTATTGTAAGTGAGTATTTAGCTGGTACAGCAAAAGAGGATCGTAACATGTCCCGTTAGTATTTCTGTAAATATTTTGAAGAAAGTATATTTTGAGGAAAAAATACTTGCTTTTCCTGGCAATCACATTTCCTGCACAGCAACCTTTCATGTCTCAGCCCAACCATTCATGATCACAGCCTACCCCTCATGCATGGGCCCCACTGCTCTTCTTCTTCTTGCGTATGGCCTGTACAGCCTAAAGTTGTATTGATCTTATTTGATTGTGCACACCAGGTTGATTGCATCCGTTTGTGCCTGGATCACGTGAAGGTTGCAATCGTCCACCCCGGCCGGCCCCACTGCTGACAAATGGTGAGAGCAGAGAGGAATGGCTTCACCTTATGCAAAGTAATTTAAGGCTGGACTCTCAAGTTTTCCTTCCTTGTATGGAACCTCAAATATATATATATATACTTTTTTTTTAAATCAGCTAATTTTAGGCATTTAGGAAAGAAACATAGAATAACAGGGGTAGGTGTTATTTGGTCTTTTGAGCCTGCTCCACAATTTAATCCGATCAAAGCTGATTTTTTACCTTATGACTATATTTCCTTGCTCGTCTCATACCCCTTAATGAATTTTAAGCCTGGTTTAAGCCTTTTTAAGCCTTAAAGTGACTTGATCTGCACAGTCTGTGAGTTAGATAATTCCATAGGTTCACTACCTTCTTCCCATCTCATCTCTAATTTTCTTACCTCATACATTGCGACTTTTACGTAATTTGATGTTCTCATGTATGGTATGATTTGCCTGGATAGTACACAATTTTTTTTTCACTATACCTCACTACATGTAAGAATAATAATGCAATACCAATAATCTATAAACTTTTTGGAAGATGAACAACTAGTGCATAGTTACCTCTTTTATCAACATAGAACACAGAACAGTGCAATATAGAAATACGCCCTTTAGTCCACAATAGCTGTGCTAAACGTTGTGTCAAGTGAAACTACTCATATGGAGTATGTGGAGGATTTATTGTGTTTCAGTCCCGGTAATAAACTGTTACCATTTTTGTTAGAGTTCCATCTAATGATGACACCATTTTCTCACCTTCTATTTCTCCAGGGAAAGACCTGCAGAGTTACCTGGGGAAGGAAAAGAAGGACTCTGTCCTGTACACCATCCGATGTTAAATGCTTGCTTCATGGCTTTCAGCCTTCATTATTAGTTTATTTTATTCTGTTTCACATGCTGTTGTTGTTTATGTCAACGTGACAAGAATTCTGATGCAAATGTGCACAACCAATTTATTCCTCATTGGCAATGAAATTCTCTGGCTAGACCAACAAGTGATTCTAAAGTATCAACACATATATTCTGAAGAAGGGTCTTGTCCCGAAACTTCACTCATTCCTTCTCTCCAGAGATGCTGCCTGTCCCGCTGAGTTACTCCAGCTTTTTGTGTCTTTTTGTTGATTTAAACCAGCATCTGCAGTTCCTTCTTACACACAACACATAGTAAGAGGTCATTTAGCCTAACATATGCCAATGATTATCCTCAACAATAGATTATTTTTTCCCTTGAGCCCAACTAGTTTCCTTTATAAAGGAAGATAGACAAAAAAGCTGGAGTTACTCAGCGGGACATGCAGCATCTCTGGAGAGAAGGAATGGGTGATGTTTTTCGGGTTGAGACCGTTCTTCAGACTAGTTGAACTCAACCCTTTTATTACTCCTGCACTTTGCATCCTCTATAAAGGACGCCAAGTGCAGGAGTAACACAACGGATCAGGCAGCAGCTCTGGAGTACATGGATAGGTGATGTTTCGGGTCGTGCTTCTTCAGACCCGATTCTGTTCTCGACCCTAAACCTCATCTATCTATTTTCTCCAGGGATGCCTGCCGAGATACTCCAGCACTTTGTGACCTTTTGTGTCCAGCAGCTATACTCCAGCAGCTATAATTGTTTATTCTCTAGTCTTTAATTCATCGATATTAGTCACCTTATCTACTCTCACAGTCCAGTACCCTCTGTAGAAAGATGTTCCTCCTACATTCCTCAATGAACTAATTAGTGATGACCATATATTTGCAGTCCTTTGTCTTCTTACACTTGCCATTTGGAACATCTTCATTGTTCTGTTTAATATGATCTTTTTATAATATTAAAGATTATTGCAAATACTACTCACATTTTTCCCTCGATGGGATAAACATCTTCCCGTCGCCTTCCAACCTATATTTCCAAAGTTTTTTAAGTTTTAATTGTTTATTTAAAAAAATAAACTGCTTTTCAGGACGAAACTCTTGCAGGACCTTCCATTGATGATGTCACAATGCCATCTCACAGACGTCCAATCACAATGGATCTCATTTACAAATGACATCACAATGGGACAGGGCTGGGAGATTGCAATCTTCACGTGGTCCGTCCTGTTTCAACGAATGCAATCAACCTGGCGTGCACAATCAAATAAGATCAAATAAAACAAGTTGTCCTACAACATAAGGCTGTACAGGCCATACACAAGAAGAAGAAGACAATGGGACAACTTCGCATGGAGAGCCTTTCATGGGGACGCTGGAGGCCTCCCATGAATGCTGGAGAGAGGGAGAGACAGAGGGAGGGAGACAGAGACAGAGAGACAGAGACAGAGAGACAGAGAGAGAGACAGAGAGAGAGACAGAGAGAGAGAGAGAGAGAGACAGAGAGAGAGACAGAGACAGAGAGAGAGACAGAGAGAGAGAGAGAGACAGAGACAGACAGAGAGACAGAGAGACAGAGAGACAGAGAGACAGAGAGACAGAGAGACAGAGAGAGAGACAGAGAGACAGAGAGACAGAGAGACAGAGAGACAGAGAGACAGAGAGAGCAGAGAGACAGAGAGACAGAGAGACAGAGAGACAGAGAGACAGAGAGACAGAGAGACAGAGAGACAGAGAGACAGAGAGAGAGAGAGAGAGAGACAGAGACAGACAGAGAGTGCCCGCAACCCCCCCCCCCCCCCCCCAGGCCAGCATTAAATATTTTCTTTGAAACACTTAAAAAAGAGGATATCTTTTTCTTTAAAGAAGGAACACCCAAAGAATTACTCCCAGGATCTTGTAGCTTCTTACTTGTAAATAAAAGCAGTGCAAAAGCACAAGCAAAGATGAGCAAAATGGTTGAACTGAAAAAGAGTTAATGAGTTATTATTGATAAAATCAGAGGAACTTATTGTTGTGATTATTACTCTGATATGCATGGTTATAATACACACAAATATTCATATTGCTCCTAAATATTATTGAAATGCTCGCAATTGGAGGTGCAGACTCACTGTGAGGGAGTTTCACTCCAAATGCTATCTCTGACCACCTAGATTATGGCATCATTACACTAATACTTTTGGCAGAAATGTGGTAACATTAACTTTAGTTTCCATGTGTTTTTATCTGTTTGTTATTTTTGTCAGCTGTTGGAAAATCTGGGATAGATACATTTCAGTTCCTATGCTAAAGGATGATCTGCTTCCAATATGTTAAAAAAAATAAACACGCATTTTGTGTGTGGTTATTTTTAAATATTTCCATAGGATCCATGAGTTTTTCCATTTCATAATACCATACATATTCTTAAACATCTTACCACTTCAATATATTCTTGTGGAATTGTTCTATCTTATTGTCGTACAGTATTTCATGCTTTGAATTGATGTTTTATTGATACTGCATGGTCGAGCTTAACAAAGATAAAAATATACCAAGAAAAATCTTAACTTGTTTTCTTATACATAAAGGGCCAGTACCACTTTCATAGTACCTATTTTTAATTTGCATGATTTAAAGAGCACTATTTTATTATAAACTCAATACATTGATTAGATTGGAGTTTTTAGCCTGAGCAATTGCAATGGCAAACCAAAGAACTAGTTGTTGCATTACAGAACCCATAGAGGCTATTGATCTATTGTACTGGGTCCTTTGTACCACCACCCACTTAACCCCAGTTTGTCATTCTCCCTGTAAATTATTTAGCTCAATGTATTTATTGAATTTTCTTTCGAATCAGATGATTCTCTTTTGAATATGCCTTCACCTTTTAGATGTGTGTTTCTGATCATAATAACTGACTGCACACTAATATATTTCTCTGTGATGCCTCTGGTCTTTTTTTGCCAATCTATCTCCACTTTTTAATGAACTCTTCTGATACCAGCAACCATTTCTCCTTAGTTATCTAAGCAGGACATGATTATCTGCAGCCGTCCCTCCCCCACCCGACTCCATTTGGCAATCAACCCTTTATGGCATGTATCCACCTATCATTTACTAACTCTTGCCCCATCTCGCTCTCCCACCACTCTATTCTGGCTATCTCGTCTCTACTCTTTCAGTCAGATGAAGGATATCAACACTAGTCACTTTATTTCTATAGCACTAAATATTTACAGTCCATTTCCTTCCACAGATACTGCCGAACACGCTAAGTTCCTCCAGCAGCTCTAGATTCCAGCATCTTGTGCACACATTACCTCATTCATATCTTCTTTAAATCTTATCTGATATAATTGAACAACCCTACTTTCCCTAGACCAGGGATGGGGAACCTTTTCATGTTGGAAGGTCACATTCAGTTAGCTGTAATCTAATAAGGCCGCATCCAAGAAACTTCAATTAGATATACTTCAAAATGTACATTATTTTGTTAAAATAGCCCACATGACTTACTAATGTTTTAATTGTGGCCGTCAGTCGGGGAGGATTATGTCGTTGAATCTTCTTTTACTCTTTGATATTTTAAATACGTTCATTTTAAGATTAAAATAAAAATAGTAAAAGAGGAACAAAAACATATTAATAAAAATAAAATAATTTGTTCTGCAAATTTTGGATTCATTCAAAAGGCCGTACTTAATGGCCTAGAAGGCTGCATGTGGCCTTAAGGTCGCAGGTTCCCCACCCCAGACTCTTCATGTAACTAACATCGCTCATCGTTGACATCTTTCCAAAAGTACAGCAACAAGAATTTTACTAACTATTCCAGCTGAAGAATAAAGATTTGTCATGACTTTCTTACATGTGGCTTCTCATCCTCAATTGATACAATAAGATTTCTCACACACATTGATAATAGCTTTCTCAACATGTCATACTACCTTAAAATATCTCTGTGCATAAACTCCAGATTTCTCTGTCCATTTCATTTCATAAAGGATTTAAAAGCAAGCTAATGAGCAAAACCCAGCACAATGTTGATTCTTTGTGCTCCAGTCAAATTACCTTTTCTCTTTCCTTATCTAAATTCATCAATATCACTCTCATATACTTTTCCAGATCCCATTAAAAGCACCAATACTATTCACTTTAGACATGATTGATAAAAGTGTCAACGTTTTGGAAGGCAGGAAAATGGGGTTGAGAGGGAAAGATAGATCTGTGTATTGTATTTTTGTTTCCAAAGTGTGTGTTGGTAATGTGCTCTGAGTACTGACCCACAATGTCGTCAGAGTGTGTTGGAAGGAACTGCAGATGCTGGTGTAAACCAAAGATGGACAGAAAAAAGCTGCAGTAACTCAATGGGACAGGCAACATCTCTGGGTGACACAAAGTGCTGGAGTAACTCAGTGGGACAGGCAGCATCTCTGGAGAGAAGGAATGGTCTGAAGAAGGGCCACAATCTGAAATCTCATCCATTCCTTCTCTCCAGGGATGCTACCTGTCCCACTGAGTTGTCTGCCCATAATGTTGTATGTCCATTTCCCTCCACAGATCTTGCCTGACACCGAGTTCCTCTGTCAGTTGCTTGTTATTCTAAAATTTAAATTCATCTGGTCATTAATAAATACAGTAAATAGCAGGGAGAGTGAGCAGCATGAAGGCGGCGTGAACACCGGATCCGTCCCAGGTGCACTGCATGTGGAGCTGTGAGCTCTGCAGCTCCCCGACTTGTGAATTCTTGCTTGTCTAACAACCCCCCCCCCCCCCCCCCCCCATGCCCCCAATGCCGCGTTTCTTCCGTCCCAGCCTTGGGTTAAACTTTACTCCGCTCTCTCGATTATAGCAGACAATCAGGATTAACAGACACCATCCCCCTCCTCTCCAAGGTTCGTTATTGTGAGGGCCTACTGTAGCAAATATTGTAGTGTGCTCAATATCTGTCTCTGGAGAATACCACTGGACCCACGTCTACCTTAAAAAAACATCTTAAAAATGTTTCTAGAATTAGAAACATTTCTAGAATTCATTCATTTTTCTCATAGTATGGAGAAGGTTAAAGTGGGAATTGATGGATTCAAGATCATGAAGTATCTGGAACAAATGAAAATAAACTGTTCTAATTGCCAGGGCAGTAGAACAGAATATTTAGATTTTGGATGATTGATAAAAAGAACCAGCATTGACTTAAATTACTAAATGGTTACATCCCGTTAATCTAAAGGGCTTTACTTTCACATATCTGGTGCTTTGTCTCTTGGAAGTCCACATCCAAAATCATAACACACTCGTTTAACCTTTCTGTCATTTCACTGAAGAGCCCAATCAAGTTAATCAAGCATAATTTGCCTTTAACAAATCTATGCTGACTTTTACTCAATACCTCATAATTTTCCAAATGTCAGCTAGCTTCAACCTGAATTACTGTCTTTAAAAAACTCCCTCCGACTAATGCTTGACAAGTAATTTTCAGACTGATTGTTGAGCAATTTGGCTTCTGGTGGCTCCTGCATTCCTTCCTGTCTATCTAGGTCATCACCATATCTATCCAAACAAGACTTGAAAAGAAATGTATGTTAGAAGTGTCTTTTTAAAAAAATCAGACTCTTCAATTCGGTAAGCAGACTAAATAAGATGTTTACAGAATAGTTAGATCTTTGTTTTGAGATACGTTTATCATTTCTCCAGATTTTATCCAGCTTGTTAAAAGTACAGTGTTTTATGAACGCTGGCTGCTGACATCAGTGGCACAATTAACATAGAAATATATCTCGAACTGCCTTGCAAAGGTGTGGAATGGAATGTTAGGAAGTGTAAATTAAAGTTTTTAACAAATAAGTGGGTACTAACGATGATATTTAAGTCAAAGGGTGTTGCAGAACAGGGGAAAAATTCCCAAATTTTCGTGACTGAAGGCAACAAACTACAGATGCTGGAATCTTGAGCAAAACACCAAGTGCGGGAGGAACTCAACAGGTCAGGCAACTTCCGAGGAAGGAATGGACAGGCAACGTTTTGGGCTGAAATCTTTCTTCAGTAGAAGTAGAACTCCACAGAAGTTGAATTTTTCCAGCACTTTGTGTTTTGGAATGAAGGGAGAATAGATTCAGAAAAGGCCCAAATCTCTGGAATGAAGAATTGTTGGATTAATGGAGCTGCCAGAGACAATGATAAGACGAAGGGTAATGATGAAAAGAGACTTCAGTGCATGGATGGAAATTATCAATTTGAAGTTCAACAGGCTCCTGCGAGCATAAAGTTTGATTAAATTCAATAAAAATTGATTGTGTTCTCGTCAGTTGGATGGACAACTGCACTTTTAGAATATGGCCAAGCAGTTAACAAGAAAATCTGTACAGCAATGTCTTTTTTATGTTGCCTGTATTATTCCAGATCTCTTCATATCAATAAGTAATAACAAATAATCAGAAGTTAAAAATGTACCTGGGAATTTTACCCTTCTTATGCATACATTTCATTAAAAAGTCACACAGGATTTTTAGTTCTAAAATTAATTTACATAAATTCCTGTTTTATCTGCTGAGTTTTATATTTATATACTTCCAGGTTGGATGGAAAACCCCCCCACCCGATTAAAACATCACCTATGCATGTTCTCCACAGATTCCACCTCACCTGCTGAGTTACTTCAGTGTTTTTTGGGGGGGGGGGGGGGGGGGGGGGGTTAATTCACCTTTAGTTTTTAAATATATTCTCCCTGAACCTAGCAATGCCTACTTATCACAAAGAGTCTTTTTGGCTTTGTATATAATTAGAAATACTACTAGTGACATAGGTGACAAGACTAATCCCTGCTATGTTCCAGAGCATATGCTCCAATAATCTTCACTTTAACACAGCATTCTACTCCTACAGAGCTCCTAATGTTCCTGTCTTTCTTAATAACTGCATAAACAATGTCAGTGCAGATCCATATTATGATTTTTTGTTCGAAAGAAACTAATGAGAATGTCACATCTATTTATTTGTAATTTTTATAGTGATATTACGCTGTGCAAATATTTAATAACCATATAATCTTCTGTTTCAAAACTTGACTTGCTCTTCATTCATTGACTTGTCATCAACCATACCAGTGCAATCCAACCTTAAGACTGGCATATATTTTATGGCATTACCCATGGAGATTCCCAGGACATACTGTTATTCTTCACAATGTGAACTACAGATGTTGCTTTAAACCAAAAATAGACACAAAATGCTGGAGTAACTCAGTGGGACAGACAGCATCTCTGGAGAGAAGGAATAGCTGACGTGTTGGGTCGAGACCTTTCTTCAGTCTCAAGAGTTACTCCAGCATTTTGTATCTATCTTCGATTATTCTTAACAATGTCAGTTCAACTTCCATTATGCTGCCGATGTTGGAAATAGTGACTGCATAATACCCGACTGACAATATCACACTTCTGGTCACATTGGATAACAGCCATTTAATCTTGGAAACACAAGCCTATGTTTTTTTTTAAAGATTATATTTAAGTAATGAATTAATTTAAATTCATGAAAGTATTAGTATTCATGCAGTGAAAATGTAAAATTCAAATATTAAAATGAAACAATATTAATTAGTTGGAATTATTTAAATCAGCTTTTAACTTTTTGGAATAATTGCATGGGTTGAACAGTTTGAAATATAAAGTAATATTCACTGATGGAAATTTAAACAATTATGACCAAATGAAGGCTGCTTGATGAAGCAAAAGATTAAATTAAATGACTATCCACTTGCAAATATTTTGGCCTGCAAAAGATACAAAGACACAAGACCTGGAGAACGTGGATAGGTGATGTTTCGGGTCGGGACCCTCCTTTAGACGGATTGTGGGGAAGGGGAAGGAATCTGGAATAGGGGAGGGGCAGGACAAAGCATGGGACGTCACCTGCTGAGTTGCTCCAGCACTTAGTGTCTTTTTTGTAAAACCAGCATCTGCAGTTCCTTGTTTCTCAATATTTGGAAAGTTGGCCTAGGAAGATGAGAAGGTGCTCTCACGATAGCAGACTAAACCTCTCTGTAGGCGGCATTTGTGGTGATATTTGGGGGGGCGCTGCAGTGGCAGCAGCCTGTCAGCAGCGCGTTAGTTTTTTTTTCAACATTTTTATTTTTTTAGTTTTAGTTTTAAAGTATGTTTTTGATGTTTCTCAGTGTGTTTTGTGTGGGGGTGGTGTGGGGGGGTAAGGGGGAAACCGTTTCGGCTGCCTCCTCCACGGAGAGGCGACTTTTTCCAGGTCGCCTCCCCCGTGGCCTGACAGCAAGGATCGACACGCCCGGGGCTTCAGCGGCGGGCGCAGCGTGGACTCTCAGCGTGGAGCGGGTGAGCCCTCGCTGGGGCTCGCTGGAGGGAAGCGCTCCGTTTCGCTGGCCCAGGGCAGCCGGCAGCCTGAAGTCGCGGTCTGCACAGCTCCAGCTGGCGCGGCGTCTACAGCCTGGGATCCCTCGTGGGGGACCCGGGGGAAGAAGAAGCCATCACTGCCGGCCCGCGGTCAACTTCTACCGCGGGTCCGGCATGGACTTACCATCACCCCTGGAGGGGAGCTTCGATCACCGGCCCTGCGGTCTGCGGTGCTTCTGGCTGCGGCGCGGCGGGAACCTTAAATCTCCGGTGGGGAAGAGCCGATCCTGGACTTACCTTGCCTTTGACTTTGTCCCTTACCATCTGGACGCCCGCAGCAACGGCTGCAGAGGGTGGAGGTCCCGACCACGGGGGAAAATGGAGGAGGTCTGGCCAAGTTCTGTGCCTTCCACCACAGTGATGAATGCTGTGGTGGATGTTTGTGTTACATTTTTATTGTGGTTGTGTGTTCTTTATTATTGTACCGCTGCTGACAACCCAAAATTCCACCGATCCTGGTTGTGTGGCAATAAATTCTATCAATCAATCAATCAATCAATTTTAAAGTATGGGCCTCCCCAAAGTATCACAGGCAACTAAAAAATGAATAAGGTAGGAAAAAAACTTAAATGATAATGCATGATGGCAAATATTCAGATAGATAGAGAGACAAGCCTTGGAGACTCGATCTGTAAAATATTCCGAAAGAATATTACATAAATTATGAAGAAATTTAACTTAAAATTTTAAATGGTAATAGAAGATAGAAAAATATGGAAGTGGAAGGTATTGGGAAATTACTCAGGAAAGCGTCTGGATTATTATTGTGGTCTTAGGGCTGTGACGGCATTGAGACTGCATAATAAAGGTTGTAAACTGTAATTTCTTAAAGCCAAATCCAATAGTAGTAATACAGCTCGCTTCAGTTATGAGAAAGCTCTCCAACGCGCTTTCTCAAAACTCCCAGCGGGCAGCTGCGGCAGACACCTCCCAGCAGGCCACGGAGGAGCCAAGGCTGGAGCCTGGCTGTTAGGAGCCCATGGCTGACAGAGTCGATGGTGCCCATGGCCGGCCACTGGGTTGATGGAGCCCTCGGCTGGGGCCTGAGTCTGCGTCATGGATGCGTATGAAGAGGACCCGGCAGCAATAGTGGAGAGGTCGTGCGGCGATCGATGATGGCGCCGATGGACGGATGAGGACGGACCACATGGAGTGAGGACTCCACTGCTGGGGGAAGGAACAAAGGAGGACTTGGTATGGGGGGACCGTCAAGAGGGAGGGGGAAGAACAATGGGGACCCGGCGCATGAGTACCACCGTGACGGGGGGGGGGGGGGGGGGGGGTGTGAAATAAGGGGGACTTGGCGCGGAATATTTTGTAACTTTGTAAACACCCATTATGTGGAGACTATTTGTATACCTTAGGTAGGCAAGCAAAGAATTTCACGTGGACTTGTCATTCATTCATTCAAGTGCTATTTGGAACTTTAGGCTCCGCTAATGGCTCTACATACAGGTGGTGCCGTATGATTGCAGCCTCACCAAAGTTCTGCCTCGCCCTTTTCTTCTTTTGTTGTTTTTAGTCTGTTGTTAAATATATGTTTTAGTGTAGCTTTAGTTTTGTATTATGTGGGGGGTGGGGGAAACATTTTAAAATCTCTTTCCTCGACGGAGATGCAACTTTTTCCATATCGTATCTCCGTCCGCACTGCAGCCAAACATCGAGGAGCTGGCCGTCCCTCTGGGGATCGATGCTGGGGAGCTCCAACTGCAGGAGCCTGCAGACTTAACATCATGGAGCTGGTGGCCCCTTGGTTAGGGTTAGAATTCAGGAGCTCAAACCGCAGGAGTTTCAAGTGCCCCGATCACGGGAGCTTCGTTCACCGGCTGCGGGAGCTTCGATCGCCCCAACTGCGGATGGTTGGACTGCCGGGCTGCAGGAAAACGAGGAAAGAAGAAAATACTTTATTGCCTTCCATCAAAGTGAGAAATGTGGGGAGCCGCTGTGGTGAATGTGTATGTTAACATTTATGTAGTTGTATGTCTTGTTGCTTTTTTGGTATGACTGTATGGCAAATTCCTTGTAACATTCCTTGTATGTTTTTACATACTTGGCTAATAGATTAATTACAATTACATCATGGCTCCTTGACAGAAAATTGCTTATGCACTGACTTTAATATACTGCCAAAAGTCATTGTAAGTTGCAAAGAAAAAGAAACAAGAGAATGTATTAAACATCAAGACATATCTTAGAAGCTCACTTTTAACCCAGGTGACTGCATCACTTTCTGGTACTAATGGTGCAATCTGCACACCCCCAAATCCTTGCATAGGCAAAATGATGAGCATAGTAACAATGATAAGCAGTTTGAGAGTTTGAGAAGATGATTCTAGGGAGAATTTTGTTAATAATGGTTAGTCCAAGTAATTGAATTGGGGTAGGTCAAGGGGATGTGCATGGTAATATTGTAGAGGAAGTAGTTAGAAATTGTTAGAACTGTGGGTGATCAAGTTGTGACCATTGATTACATCTGTGCTGAGATAGAAGCAAATTCATTGTTGCTCAGTGAGAAAAAAGGCTGCAATTTTCACTGCAATTCTAGCTTAGCTTAGGTTTATTATTGTCATGTATACCGAAGTTCAGTGAAAAGCTATTTTGCATGCTATCCAATCCGTTCAGATAATTCTATCCATAAATAAAATCAATTTGAATTTGAGTACAATAGTTTGTGCAAAGGGGAAGATATATAGTGCAGAATACAGTTCATTTCCATATACAAAGTCCAATGTCCGCAATGGGGTAGAGGTGAACCAGACAGTGCCCGAGCTGAAGAAAGGACCATTCAGAAGCTTGATAACAGAGGGGAAGAAACTGTTCTCGAGACTGGTAGTGCATGCTATCGAGATTTTGTAACTTCTGCCTGACGGTGCAGAGAGAAGGAATGACCAGGGTGGCCATTACAGTATGTCAGTCCAATATAATCAAGTCTTTGATTATGTTAGCTGCTTTCCTCAGGCAATGGAGTAGCAAGATGGATTCAACAGTGGCTGAATGGGAGATGCCAGAGAGTAATGGTGGATGGTTGTTTGTCAGGTTGGAGGCCAGTGGCTAGTGGGGTGCCACAGGGATCTGTGTTGGGTCCACTGTTGTTTGTCATGTACATCAATGATCTGGATGATGGTGTGGTAAATTGGATTAGTAAGTATGCAGATGATACTAAGATAGGTGGGGTTGTGGATAATGAAGTAGATTTTCAAAGTCTACAGAGAGATTTATGCCAGTTGAAAGAGTGGGCTGAAAGATGGCAGATGGAGTTTAATGCTGATAAGTGTGAGGTGCTGCATCTTGGCAGGACAAATCAAAATAGGACGTACATGGTGAACGGTAGGGAATTGAAGAATGCAGTTGAATAGAGGGATCTGCGAATAACTGTGCACAGTTCCCTGAAAGTGGAATCTCATGTAGATAGGGTGGTAAAGAAAGCTTTTGGTGTGCTGGCCTTTAAAAATCAGAGCATTGAGTATAGAAGTTGGGATGTAATGTTAATATTGTACAAGGCATTGGTGAGGCCAATTCTGGAGTATGGTGTACAATTTTGGTCGCCTAATCATAGGAAGGATGTCAACAAAATAGAGAGAGCACAGAGGAGATTTACTAGAATGTTGCCTGGGTTTCAGCAACTAAGTTACAGAGAAAGGTTGAACAAGTTAGGGCTTTATTCTTTGGAGCACAGAAGGTTAAGGGGGGACTTGATAGAGGTCTTTAAAATGATGAGATGGATAGACAGAGTTGGCGTGGATAAGCTTTTCCCCACTGAGAGTAGGGAAGATTCAAACAAGGGGACATGACTTGAGAATTAAGGGACAGAAGTTTAGGGGTAACATGAGGGGGAACTTCTTTACTCAGAGAGTGGTGGCTGTGTGGAATGAGCTTCCAGTGAAGGTGGTGGAGGCAGGTTCGATTTTATCATTTAAAAATAAATTTGATAGTTATATGGACGGGAAAGGAATGGGGAGTTATGGTCTGAGCGCAGGTATATGGGACTAGGGGAGAATACGTGTTTGGCACGGACTAGAAGGGTCGAGATGGCCTGTTTCCGTGCTGGAATTGTTATATGGTTATAATGTGAAGTGTAGATATAGTCACTGGTGGGGAGTATGGAGCGTATACATACGCTCTCTTCATCATTATTTACTTCTATGCTTATCAGCAATAAACAATTCAATTTTTATTGTCTCTGATAAGTAAAACAGTCATCTTTTAAACTCCAAACTTTATTGAACAAGATAGTAAGTGTAATGGGGTCATAAACTTCATCAGCCTATTGGGTCTTGTCCTAGTCTCGATATAAATCGCAGTAGCCACCCAGAGTGTTGCTGGAGTTCCCAACCCAAGAAGCCAGCAGGATTGTGTAGGCTGGTCCAGCCTAAGGTTCAAAACAATGACACTTCCAATCTTCTATGTTGCTTCCCACTCATCTGGAGATATCTGAACTAACCTCCAGTCCGAATAAATTTATTATCATTTCAAGATAATACCACGGAGCTCTCTCATAGAGACGTATGCTCTACAGCAGGAAAATTGGTGAGTGCCAGGAAAAGCTACATCCATCTGGGACAATCTCCCAAAAAATGGTATAACATTGAGATGGGGAAGAGGTGAATAAGATGGTGGGGAACAGGAATAATTACAGTGCCCTAATCTATCCATTGCTTTTCCCTCCCCATGAAGCCAAAAAGAGAAGAAATAACACCTGACAGATTAGATTTCTGAGCCACATTCCTGCTTTTTGGATTCTCACTATGTTCTCACCAAGCCTCTTAAAATACTCCCATTCTGAGGTCATTGCGCATATAGGAGTCAAAATTACAGCTTTGTCCCTCATCGCATTTCTGGTTTTAAATCGTATCTGAGGTGCTGGTAAATGCTTGCTCACATTCCTTTCAAGTAAAATGTTAGCCAACCAAGCACAGTATTACAAACATGCAGCTACGTATTTTAAAGAGTAGGCTCAGTTTTTTAGAAACAAAATTGAAGCACTACTTTTGTTAGGAAGAAGAGCTTGGTTCACAAAACAATGGTGCATTTAAACACCTACTGCTGGGTAATGTATTAAAATAATAAAATAATAAACTGAAAAAGTGCATTGAGATGATTTATCCAATGTAACTTACGGTATACAGTAAACCCATGTTATAATGGACCATGGAGGGGTGGGGAGGGAATGGTATCCCGCATAATCCTAATCACAACCGCACCGCACCTCAACCCCACCAAACCACTGCAGATTTTGCACACAAAGTGCTGGAGTATTTCAGCAGTTCAGGCAGCATCCCTAGAGAACATGGATAGGCAACCTTTCAGGTAGAGAAAAGGTCTTGACCCAAAACATCGCTTATTCATGCTATACAGGAATGCTGCCTGACCCGCTGACTTACTCCTGCACTTTGTGTCCTTTTGTGTTTTAACCAGCATCTGCAGTTCTTTGTTTCAGCAGATTTTACACAACTGAGGTTGCTCTATGTATGTTATTTTACTTTGGTGGTGAAGTATCCTGAGAATACAGCATCTCTAGATAGAAGGAATGGATGACGTTTCAGGTTGAGACCTTTCTTCAGACTGACTCAAGGGGAGAGAGACAGACAGAGAGAGAGAGGGAGAGAGAGAGAGACACACTGATATAAGGAAGAGTAAGGTGTGAAAACAAAATGTCAAAGGAGATGTCAATGTAGAATAGATCATTGTTAACTAGGAAAAGGTGACAACAAAGCATACAGAGATAAAATTCCAGAAATGTTGCCTGTCCCGCTGAGTTACTCCAGCATTTTGTGTCTATCTTCGAGATGAAATTTAATCAGGGGGACAGTCAGACTGGTCAGGGAACTACGAAGGGGAGGGATGGAGGGAAAGGGAAAACAAGGGTTACAGAGTTAATGACGTCAGTATTCATACCGCTGGGGTGTAAGCTGCTGAAGCCAAGTATGAGGTGTTAGCCCTCAATTTCCACTCTGTCAGTGGAGGAGGCCCAAGACAGAAATGTCTGTGTGGGAATGGAATGGAGAGTTAAAGTGTTTAGCAAGTTGGAGATCAGCTAGGTTTAGGCGGACTGAGCGGAGGTGTTCATGGAAATTATCATCGAGCCTGCACGGCCTTGGCGATATACAGGAGTCCACACATGGAACAGTGGTTACAGTAGAAGAGGCTGGAGGAGCTCCATCCAAAAAGACCATTGGGGTCCCTGGACAGAGTTGAGGGAGCAGGTAGAGGGACAGGTGTTGCATCTTCTACAGTTGCAGGGGAAATAACTTAGGGAGGGGGCGGTTTGTGTGGGAAGGGACGAGCCAACCAGGGAGTCGCGGAGGGAACGAACTCTGCAGAAAGTGGTGGAGACCGGAAGATGTGGGCAACAATGGAACCCCACCTAAGGCGTCAGTGAGACCAAGCGCAGGCTCGGCGATCGTTTCGCTGAACACCTCCGCTCAGTCCGCCTAAACCTACCTGATCTCCCGGGTGCTCAACACTTTATCTTACCCTCCCATTCCCACGCTGACCTTTCCGTCCTTGGCCTCCTCCATTGTCAGAGTGAGGTCCAGTGCAAATTGGAGGGACAGCACCTCATATTTCGCTTGGGCAGCTTACACTTCAGCAGTATGAACATTGGCCTCTCTATCTTCAAGTAACCCCTGCTTTCTCTCTTTCTCCATCCCTCCCCCCTTCCCAGTTATCTGACCTGTCTGACTGTGCTCCTGTTTACATTTTATCTCTCTGCTTCGTTGTTACTTTTTCTGGCTAATAATGACTTATTCTACATTTGCCTTGATCTCCATCCCCTTAATCTCTTTACGCCTGTACAACTAAACAAATGTTTGGGCAATCGGTGGGATGGATTTGACCACTGCTATGGCGCTGCATTGTATCTTCTGCCATGTGAGAGTTTGGTATGCAACAATACCTAAATGGTTGTGTTGAACATCTGAGTTAAATTACATGTTGCTCTTGGTTGGCCTAACCATTCTCAAGAACAGTACTCTGTTGTAACATTGGGAAGACCTGTATGCTATAAATAACATTTCAAGTTTTAAAATATTGCTTTTAAATAGAGGCCATTCTGTGGACCTTTGTCTAGTCGAGTTCGAGGAAGGGTCTCAACTCGAAACGTCACCCATTCCTTCTCTCCAGAGTTGCCGCCTGTCCAGCTGAGTTACTCCAGCATTTTGTATTTATCTTATGCCTAGTAGATGTGATACATTTATCCATATATGGATTAATATGTTTACAGATGATTCAGCGTCTCAAGATGTGGCTGATTTCTGAAGGATTACATCGATTAAGATGACTGAGGTAAATGAGAGAATGAAATGACTCATGGGAAGAATGCTTTTGCCAAAGACAACATCCAAGGTGAGGAAGGATGAAAATGATGAGATGTTCAACCGCAAAGTAACACACTGTCACTCACCCCAGCCACAGACTGTTTACCCTCCTCCCATCCGGGAGGCGCTACAGGTCGCTCCGTTGCCGGATCAGTAGGTTCAGGAACAGCTTCTTCCCTGCGGCTGTTACACAACTTAACTTTGCACCTTGGTGAATAATTTCCATTATTCTATGTTCGCTCTTCTGGGTGAGATGCTAACTGCATTTCGTTGTCTCTGTACTATACACTGCACAATGACAATAAAGATTGAATCTGAAATCTGAAATGCTTCACGGCACATTGTGTTATAAACGTGTTTATTGGTCTGCAGTTTAACACTATTTGTACACAAGTAGATTGTCAGAACCTCTGTGGAGAACTCTCTTGTATTATTAACTACTATTCTGAAAACTTCCATGAACACGTGTTACAAGACTCAATGTAAATTTACCCACTGCTCACACCATCTTATTGCAATCATCAGTCAATAAGGGCAATTACACTCACAGGCCACAGCATTTTCAATGGAAAATTCATGAAGATTAGGATACAAAATACCTTCCAGGAGTGGTTGGAATGGTCAGGCCCAGAGGTAACAAAGGCTTTGAACAGTCCATAAACTGGGGATTAGGAAGCATATTAAAATATCTGAGTGAATATATGTATGTTAAGTTATTTTAAATTGGGACCTGTATAAATTTAGAAAACTCGTCCTGGAATTTGTTTGTGATTTCAAATAAGTATTTATTTAGCACAATTTATAAAGACATTTTCAATTTTTTCTGCTGATTTCTTTGTTGTAGGTGACAATAAAATAACATTAACATCACAAATATCTGCCGATCAGCAAAATGGCTAATCTCACATGCAAACAGTGGCCCTGTTTCTTCCTTGAGCACGTCTAAAATAAAACAAGGTCTAAACAACCTCCACATATTCCAGTGGGAGTAAGAAATGAAGATTGAATGCAATTGGCGGTACTATCAGACCAAAGAACTGAGGTACGTTTTGGCCAAGCCCCAGGTGACTGACCACCTAATGAAAATGGAGTCAAGCTTTTACTAAAACAACACCAATTTCTTATGCTGAAACTGTATCTGGCCTACACAGTATGACCCTGGGATTGCAGTAAGCTCAGTTGCGATCTGCATATACTGTACCTGACGCCTATGCCAGCCATTCCAAAATAAGGCTTGACCTTAAAATTCAGTGAAGCAGTACAAATGAAATTTAAGAAGAGTAACAAGACTTGTCCTTTGCAACATAAAATAAATGAACCAAATGCAATTCAGGCAAACAATTACTATTTAACGATACTCCCAATTAAAATTGATCTCCCAGAAAGCATCCATTATTTTACCTTCAGGAGACTTCTATTTCCATTATTGAATTAAGCTATTTGTGTTGTCAATTTTGTTTTTTATACAGGAAACAATTGCATTTTAATCAGGTAGATTATTTTTTTATGTTCTGCTCATGGCTTAAACTATGAAGACAACATAACAAAATGCACATCATATATCTTAGAGTTTGGTTATTGTGATGAGGATGTTTCCTTTAGATATCCAAGTAATAAAATTAGCTTAATTAATTAAATATAGATAAATAAAATACTATTTAAAATCCAATCAAGTGTACAAATTGGTGTACATAATTTGGTTCAAAGTTCACTAATTTTTTCACATCTTCTCCTCTAAAGAAAAATACAATAGGTCTGTGTAATGCACTACAATGCATTCTTCGTTGCCTTTAGAACCTGACACCAAACCTGCAAGTATATAATGAAATGTTGACAGCAAGGATGCTTTAAGGTAAAACTAAATCAGTGAACATAAACTGATATTTGTTTTAAACAAAACATGATTATTTGAAATAGAATGAAACAACTAGTTATATTTAAAATCTCTTTAGCATTTAAAAAAAAGGATTAAGATTGCCAATTACATAACAATGAAACATACAATGTTTGTTCTAAATATCTAAATCATAAAATTAAAACAAGTATATACACCAGTGATTTATCAGAAAAAAAAGTATATTCCATTAATAGTGTTTGAAGTTCTAAGACCTCTGTAGATAAGCACAAAATGCTGGAGTAACTCAGCGGGACAGGCAACATCTCTGGATAGGAATGGGTGACGTTTCAGGTCGAGACCCTTCTTCAGACTGTGAGTCAGGGGAGAAGGATAGACAATAGGTGCAGGAGTAGGTCATTCGGCCCTTCGAGCCAGCACCGCCATCCAATGTGATCATGGCTGATCATCCCCAATCAGTACCCCTTTCCTGCCTTCTTCCCATAGCCCCCCGACTCTGCTATTTTTAAGAGCCCTGTCTAACTCTCTCTTGAAAGGATCCAGAGAACTAGCCTCCACCACCATCTGAGGCAGAGAATTCCACAGACTCTCAACTCTCTGTGAGAAAAAGTGTTTCCTCATCTCCGCTCTAAATGGCTTACCCCTTGTTATTAAATTGTAGCCCCTGGTTCTGGACTCCCCCAACGTCAGGAACATGTTTCCTGCCTCTAGCATGTCCAAACCTTTAATAATCTTATATGTTTCAATAAGATCCCGTCTCATCCTTCTAACCTCCAGAGTATACAAGCCCAGCCACTCCATTCTCTCAGCATATGACAGTCCCGCCATCCCGGGATTTAACCTTGTAAACCTACGCTGCACCCACTAATAGCAAGAATGTCCTTCCTCAAATTAGGGGACGAAAACGGCACACAATGGTCTAACTAGGGCCCTATACAATTACAGAAGGACCTCTTTGCTCCTATATTCAACTCCTCTTGTTATAAAGGCTAACATGCCATTCACTTTCTTCACTTCCTGCTGTACCTGCATGCTTACTTTCATTGGCTGATGAACAAAGACCCCCCAGATCCCGTTGTACTTCCCCTTTTCCCAACTTGACACCATTTAGATAGTAATCTACCTTCCTGTTTTTGCTACCAAAGTAGATAACCTCACATTTATCCACATTAAACTGCATCTGCCATGCATCTGCCCACTCACCCAACCTGTCCAAGTCACCCTGCATTCTGATAGCATCCTCCTCACAGTTCACACTGCCACCCAGCTTTGTGTCATCTGAAAATTTGCTAATGTTACTTTGAATACCTTCATCTAAATCAATGATGTATATTGTAAATAGCTGCGGTCCCAGCACCGAGCCTTGCGGTACCCCACTAGTCACTGCCTGCCATTCTGAAAGGGACCCGATAATCCCTACTCTTTATTTCCTGTCTGCCAACCAATTTTCTATCTATGTCAGCACTCTACCCCCAATACCATGTGCCCTCATTTTGCCCACTAATCTCCTATGTGGAACCTTATCAAATGCTTTCTGAAAGTCCAGGTACACTACATCCACTGGCTCTCCCTTGTCCATTTTCCTAGTTACATCCTCAAAAAATTCCAGAAGATTAGTCAAGCATGATATCCCCTTCATAAATCCATGCTGACTCGGACCGACCCTGTTACTGTTATCCAAATGTGCCGCTATTTCATCTTTTATAATTGACTCCTGCATCTTCCCCACCACCGATATCATGAAAACCATGAAGTACAACGGGATCTGGGGGTCTTTGTTCATTTGTGGTTTTCATGATATCATACCATCGTGAAAACTTTCACTGCACGTGGAAACGAAAAGCCATGGATGACAGCAGAGGTGCGCTCGCTGCTGAGGGCTCGTGATGCAGCCTACAGAGCCGGTAACACAGCCGCTCTTCGATCCACCAGGACTGCACTGGAAAAAGGAATCAGGGCAGCGAAACGTGCCTTCGCGGGGAAAATCCAGGGACACCTCTGCGACACAGGAGACACCAGGAGGATGTGGAAGGGAATCGAAACACTGACGGGGTACAAGGCAAGGCAGCAGGTAACCGACACGGACACTTCTCTCCCAGATAAACTGAACAACTTCTTTGCACGTTTTGATGCAGCAAACACCACACCCAAGAGGAGAGCCAGCCCCTGCCTACAAACCGACCAGCCAGTCCTGACCATAGACACAATGGACACACGGAGAATCCTGTCTAAGGTCAACCCGTGGAAAGCAGTCGGACCCGACAACATCCCAGGACGTGTGCTAAAGGAATGTGCTGAGGAGTTAGCAGATGTGCTAACAGACATCTTTAACATCTCCCTTAGTCAGGCCATTGTCCCCACATGCCTCAAAACTTCCACGATAATCCCCATAGCGAAGAAACCAGTGGTTGCCTGCCTAAATGACTACCGCCCTGTCGCCCTGACCCCAATAATAATGAAGTGTTTTGAACGCCTGGTGAAACCCCACATTACTGCCAGCCTCCCCTCATTGTTAGACCCCCTACAGTTTGCCTATCGCCCCAACCGCTCTACAGAGGATGCCATCTCTACCACGCTGCACACAGTAATCGCGTATCTGGAACACAAGAACACATACGCCAGAATCCTGTACATTGACTTCAGCTCAGCGTTTAATACCATCATCCCACAGAGACTTGTGGAGAAACTAACCCTGCTGGGCCTCAACACCACCCTGTGTCACTGGATCTTGGACTTTCTGACAGAGAGACCGCAGTCAGTCCGTGTTGGCAAGAACACTTCAGGCTCGATCACGCTGAGCACCGGCTCCCCTCAAGGCTGTGTGCTCAGCCCGCTGTTGTTCACACTGCTCACACATGACTGTGCTGCCAGATTCAGGGAAAATAAAATCATAAAATTCGCGGACGACACTACAGTGGTGGGACTCATCAGTGGAGATGACGAAACAATGTACAGGGAGGAAGTAGAACAACTGGTGGACTGGTGCGGCAAAAATAACCTAGAATTGAATGTCGACAAAACTAAGGAGATGGTTGTCGACTTCAGGAGGGCGCAGCCAAAGCATACACCGCTCAACATTAGTGGCACTGCAGTGGAGAGAGTGGAGAGCATAAAGTTCCTCGGTGTGCAAATAATGGACAGCCTCACCTGGTCCAGGAACACCACTGGGACCGTCAAACGGGCCCATCAGCGACTGCACTTCCTGAGGAAACTAAAACAGGCCTCACTCCCCACCAACATCCTCAGGACTTTCTACAGGGGCACGGTGGAGTCTGTACTCACGTACTGCATAAATACGTGGTACTGCACCTGCAACTGCTCGGACAGGAAGGCTCTGCAGAGGGTAGTGAGGGGAGCAGAGAGGATCATTGGCGTCTCCCTACCCTCGGTACAAGAACTGTTCCAGAGCCGCTGTCTGAAGAAAGCACAGAGAATTGCCAAGGACAAACTGCACCCCCTCCACATACACCTGGATCTCCTGCCATCAGGCAAGAGATATCGAAGCATCAAAGCCCGGACTACGAGGCTGCTAAACAGCTTCCTACCACAGGCTGTGAGGCTGCTAAACAGTCACTCTGCACCCACAGTCACTTGACTTGACTCTGCGGCTGGCTCGGACACTTTAATACTGGCACTGGCCACTCAAATCAGCGGCCCCGGACATTTTTTATGATTGGTTTATTGTATTTTAACATTGTGGGGTTTTTTTTACCTGCTTTTAACTATTTATACTGTTCCATCAGGGACTGGATTGTTTTTTAGTGTTATTATGTGTGAAGTGTTTTAAATTTCATGTGCGATGCTCCGCTATTCACTGGGAAACGTCTTTTCATTTTGCACTGTAACAACTGTTGCTGAAAGATGACAATAAAGGTTGATTGATTGATGGATTGATCAGGCAAACTGGTCTAGAATTCTCTGTTTTCTCTCTCCCACCTTTCTTAAAAGTGGGATAACATTAGCTACTCTCCAATCCACAGGAACTGATCCTGAATCTATAGAACATTGGAAAATTATTACCAATGCATCCACAATGTCTAGAGCCACTTCCTTAAGTACCCTGGGATGCAGACCATCAGGCCTTGGGGATTTATTAACCTTCAATCCCATCAGTCTACCTAACACCATTTCCTGCCTAATGTGAATTTCCTTCAGTTCCTCCATCACCCCAGATCCTCTGGCCACTAGTATATCAGGAAAATTGTTTGTGTCTTCCTTAGTGAAGACGGATCCAAAGTTCCCGTTCAACTCATCTGCCATTTCTTTGTTCCCCATAATAAATCCACCCTTTTCAGTCTGCAATGGTCCAACTTTGGTCTTAACAATTTTTTTCCTCTGCACATACCTAAAGAAGCTTTTACTATCCTCCTTTATATTCTTGGCTAGCTTACCTTCATACCTCATCTTTTCTCTGCATATTGCCTTTGTAGTTATCTTCTGTTGCTCTTTAAACAATACCCAATCCTCTTGCTTCCCGCTCATCTTTGCTACGTTGTACTTCTTCTCTTTTATTTTTATACTGTCCCTGACGTCCCTTGTCAGCCACGGTCGCCCCTTACTCCCCTTGAAATCTTTCTTCCTCTTTGGAATGATTTGATCCTGCACCTTCTGTATTATTCCCAGATAAGGAAGGCTAAGGTGTGAAAATGAGACATCAAAGGTGATGCAGATTAAGGAAAATGTAGAATAGAACATTGTTAGCCAGCAGAAGGTGACAACGAAGCAAACAGAGATAACATTTAATCAGGGGGACAGTCAGTCTGTCGGAGCACTGGGAGGGGGGGGGGGGGGGGGGGGGGGGGGGGGGCAGGAATTGAGTCAAGAGTGTTTTATTGCCATATGTCCCAGATAGAACAATGAAATTCTGACTTGCTGCAGCACAACCAGACAATGATGCAACCAGTCAATATGCTCTCTACTGTGCACCTGTAGAAGTTCAGGAGAATCCTCTTTGATATACCGAATCTCTGTAAACTTCTCAGGAAGTAGAGGTGCTGATGTGCTTTCCTTATAATTGCATCAGTGTGCTGGGACCAGGAAAGATCTTCGGAAATATGCATGCCCAGGAATTTGAAGTTTTTGACTCTCTCCACCATCGTCCCATTGATATAAACAGGATTGTGGGTCCTCATCCTTCCTCTACAAAGTCCACAATCAGTTCCTTGGTTTTACTGATATTGAGAGCCAGGTTGTTGTTCCGGCATAATTTGGTCAGTCGGTCGATCTCACTTCTATACTCTGACTCATCGCCATCTGTAATTCGTCCCACAACGGTGGTGTCGTCGGCAAACTTGACGATGGAGTTCGCACTATGTCCAGCTACACAGTCATGAGTATAGAGCGAGTATAGCAGGGGGCTGAGTACGCAGCCTTGAGGTGCTCCTGTACTGATTGTTAATGAGGGTGAAGTATTTCTGACAAATCGAACAGACTGTGGTCTGTGGATGAGGAAGTCGAGGATCCAATTGCAGAGGGATGCGCAGAGACCCAGTTCTGTGAGCTTGGTAACCAGCTTGGAGGAGATGATGGCATTGAACGCCGAGCTATAGTCAATAAACAACAGCCTGATGTAGATGTTTTTATTGTCCAAGTGGTCCAGTGCGGAATGGAGAGCCAGTGAGATCGCATCCTCTGTTGACCTGTTGTGACAGGAGGCAAACTGTAGTGGCTCGAGGTTCTTGTTGAGGTAGGAGTTGATATGCGCCATAACCAACCTCTCAAAGCACTTCATCATCACGGACGTTAATGCCACTGGTCGATAGTCGTTGACGCACGCTCGTTACTCGTCTTGGGCACCGGTATTATTAAAGCAGGTGGGAACCTCAGACATCAGTAGTGAGAGGTTGAAAATGTCCGCAAAAACTCCAGCCAGTTGGTCCGCACAGGTTTTGAGAACTCGACCAGGTATACCATCAGGTCCAGGTGCTTTCCGAAGGTTCACCCACCTGAAGGATCTTCTAACATCGGCGTTTGTGACTGTGACTGTAATGCCATCAGAGCGTGTGGGGGCTCGGGAAGACACATTAGTTCTCCCTATCAAAGCGTGTGTAGAACGCATTGAGCTCTTCAGGGAGTGATACTTCGCTGTCGCTTGAACTGCCTCCTGATTTTGCCTTATAGAAGGTGATGGCATTCAAGCCCTGCCACAGTTGCCGAACATCTGCCCCATCCTCCAGCTTTGAGCGGAAGTTCCTTTTGGCCTTTTTGATGGCCTTGTCAATGTCGTATCTGGACCTGAATGCCCAGGATCTGGTCTTCAGAAGAATGTGGATTTCCTGGTTCATCCAAAGCTTCTGGTTAGGAAACACTCAGAAGGTTTTTGTAGGAACGCAGTCCTTCACACATTTCCATCTGAAGTCTGTAACAACTGTGGCGAATTCATTCAGGTCTGTTGCCGAGTCCTTGAACATTGCTCAGTCTACTGACTCCAAACAGTCCTGTAGTTGTTCCTCTGCCTCCCCAGACCAGTCTGTGTAGTCCTCGCCTCTTGGGGTTCGCTCTTCAGTTTCTGCCTGTATGCAGGAAGAAGCAGCACCCTTGAAAGATCGGATCTCCCGAAGTGAGAGCGAGAGATAGCACGATAGGCGTCCTTGATTATCGTATCGCAGTGGTTAAGGGTGTTTAGTCCTCTGGTGCTGCAGACGACATGTTGGTGGTAGTTAGGGAATGATTTTTTCCATGTTGGCTTTGCTGACGTCCCCGGCTATAATGGCAAACGCCTCAGGGTACGCTCTCTGATGTTTATTGATGGAGAGAGAGGGTATGCAATGGTTGCTAGAAGTTAGGGAAGTCAATGTTCATACCACTGGGATAAGCTTCCTAAGCAAAGTTTGAGGTGCTGTTCCACAAATTTGTACTGGGCTTCACTCTTGACAATGGAGGAGGCCCAGGACAGAAAGGTCGCTGTGGGAATGGGAGGGGGAGTTAAAGTGTTTAGCAAGTGGGAGATCAGGTAGGTTTAGGTGGACTGAGCGGATGTGTTCAGTGAACTGATTGCCGAGCCTGTGCTTGGTCTCGCCGTTTTATAGGAGTCCATAAATGGAACAGCAAAAATAATGGATGAGGTAGGAGGAGGTGCAAGTGAACCTCTATCTCACCTGAAAAGACTAACGGGGTCCTTGGACAGAGTCGAGGGGGGAGATATAGACCCAGGTGTTGCATCTCCTGCAGTTGCAAGGGAAACTACCTGGGGAAGGGGTGGTTTGGGTGGGAAGGGATGAGTTAATCAAGGAGTTGCGGAGGGAATGGTCTCTGCGGAAAGCGGAAAGGGGTGGAGATGTGAAGATGTGGCTAGTGGTGGGATCCTGTTGGATGTGCTGAAAATGGCGGAGGATTATGTGCTATATGTGACAGCTGATGGGGAAAAGGTGAGGACTAGGGGGACTCTATCCCTGTTGCAACTGGGGGGAGGGGGAGCAAGAGCGGAGGGGCAGGATATCGAGGTGACCCTTGTGAGCGCCTCATCTATGATGATCTATATTATCTCACTGCAATAGATTTTTCTTTCATTGTGACACAAAAAAGTAGTAAATCATGCAAAAAGAGTAGTAAATCAAAAACTGGGAAGAATTAAAACCAACATATTTCGCAAGGTCCATTCATTCCAATTAATTCAGACAGTTAATATTCATTTTGGAAATGAATGGAGTTCTAATTACCTAGAAATAGGAGCAGTAGCTCATTGTGCCTTATCAAACCCCGCCACTCTCTTGTAATAAGCCTATTTCCCTCGATCCCCTTAATATCTGAAAATCTATTGACCTCTCTCATCAAGCCATAGTCACACAGCCCCTTGGCCCAACTTGCCCATGCCCCATCTTCACTAGTTCCATCTTCCCTCGTTCACCCACATCCCTCCAAACCTATCCTATACATGTACCTGTCTAAATGCTTCTTAAACATTACGATAGTACCTGCTTCAACTACCTCCTCCAGCAGCTTGTTCCATACACCCTCCACCCTTTGTGCAAAAAGTGATCCCTCGGGTTCCTGTTAAATCTTTCCTCCCTCAACTATATCCTCTGGTTCTCTATTTTCCCCTACTCTGGCCAAAAGATTCTACGCATTTACCTGATCTATTCCTCTCATGATTTTGTACACCTCTATAAGATCATCCATCATCCTCCTGTGCTCCAAAGAATAAAGTTCTAGACTGCCAAACCTCTCCCTATAGCTCAGGCCCTTGAGTCCTGGCAACATCCTCGTTAATCTTCTCCACAACCATTTCAGCTTGACAACACTTTTCCTATAACATGGTGACCAAAACTGAACACAATACTCATGGACTCACCAACATCTTATGCAACTACAGCACGACCACCCAATTTCTATACGCATACTCTCTCTTGAATATACACAATGACCTTGCTGGGTCATGAATTCCAGGATTCACTACCCTCTGCATGACAGAAATCCTTCCCATCTTTGTCTCAAAGATCTTATCCTTTATTTTGAAATTGGGACCCCTGGAAACCTCTAATAGATACCTCTGTATACTTTGGTGAAGGGCCTGTCCCACTTGGCCGTTATTTGCACCTCATTTACGCGTTATATGTAAATTAGGTCGATGCGTCGTGACGCGTGGGGTGCGCATGCGTTGAGCATGGTGAGGCGTGGAATCGTATACGCGGTGGCGCGCGGTATCGCGCGGTGCTCCAGGATTTAGTACAGGAACAAAATCCTTGCACGCCACCTGCATGACGTATCGCATATGCACGCAGATGCATTGGCGTCAGCATACACTGGCATCCCGACATCTCATGTGTATTGCATGGTGATGCATGGTTACGTCACCGTGCGTCAACGTTCTTACGTCCTTGCCTCAACGTCCTACCGCGCGCCGCAGGGTATTCTAATGATGTCACACGCACCAGACGGCTGTGCTGATGCGTTATGACGCGTGATTTGCGCTTGAGGTTGCGCATCACGACGCGTCGACCTATTATACATATGACGCGTAAATGAGGCGCAAATGACGGCCAAGTGGGACAGGCCCTTAAGAATTTGGACTTTATTTTGCACCTTATTCTCTTTATCGTGTATCTGTACACTGCGGATGGCTCGATTGTAATCATGCATTGTCTTTCCTCTGCCTGGTTAGCACACAACAAAAGCTTTTCACTGTACCTCGGTACCGGGACAATCAATTAAACTCAAACTCAAAGTAAAACTTTGATAATCTACCACCCTTGGGCAGTTTGGTGACACAAGAATAGCAGGCTAGCTATTCTAGGTGAATGGATATAATTTCTATTGATATTGCTACACAATTTTAACTCACTTATTTTAGATGTTACACACTTCTATAATACATTTTTCCAATGAGCACTATGGGATCAATGGGAACATGGCAAACAGAATCGACATAAGCATGGCCATTGGATTATCTGGACAATTGGATAGTGGATCATTGGTGTTTTTTTTCCCAAAATTTCACTAATTCTGTACAATGGACGTTATTACTAGGATTCAGTGTTACCTCATAGCAAGGGAGAAGATATGTGGGAAAATGTGTATCAACATATTATGCTATTGCCTGGTCTCAGAATGATATAACTATGGAAAAGTGAAAAGATATTTGAGTATAGAGACCCCTTGTCTGCCCAGGTAGTTTTTGGTGGTGCAGTTGGTACTTTTGCTGCAACATGCTTATAAAGTAACTGTTTTCTTTTTAAACTAATATACGTTGATTAGGGTTTACAGCTGTATGTCTATACCGCACACCATATTTTAAAAATAACACTCCAGAAATGTTCTGGATCAATTATGAGTAATTTCACAGCATCGACTTGGGACTTCAGCTTGAAGAATTGCATCAGGGATCTGAGATCTTACATAGTTGAATAATGATTCTACTAATTACAAAACAATGGCTTTCCTGTCTAACTGGTGCAATGGCAAAATTATAGAACTGCAGTTTTTATCACTCAAGTTTTGGAATTGCAGTCATATGTGAAAAAACATGACGCATGGAGCACTCAAGGCAAGCTGAAGACATCTAATACCAAACATTTCAGTGATATTTTGAAGGTGAAAAAATACCCTTGAGTAGGTGGTGTCAGTTACCACTGGTAGGTGATACGATATAACTTTATTCATACCCGGAGGGAAATTGGTCTGCCGGCAGTCACAACACACAAGGTGCACAAAAACTTGAAATTAAAAGTGAATACAAAAACCAAAAAGACAGGCGACTCTTGGCTGGCTGCCGTGTGCCCACCACCTTCACAGGAACAAATGAACAAACATACAAACAAACAAACAAACAAACACAAACTTATCTCCTGGGCGGAGGATTCTAAACAAGAGTGCACTCCACCACCCAAGAGTGCCACCCCCCCCCCCCCCCCCCCCCCCCCCCCCCCCTCCGCCACCCCCCCCCTCTCCCCTCACACCTTTCTTCTCCCACCATCCCTCACAGCGATTCCCCCATGCCGGGTTCACATCGTCTTCCCCTCCCCCCTCACGCTCATCGACCGCAAGACCCCACCGCCACCGAGGCTCCCGTTGTCGCCGAGGCTCCCATCGTCGTCACTGCTGAGGATCTTTCGACCCCGATACGTCTCACCACCCGGCTTCACCCCAGTCCCCAATAAGTTAATTTTCAATTAAACATATAGTAAGAGCAGCATTGTGACAATAATGCAAAAAGATAGATAATCAAGATATGTTATTCAAATAAAGTTTAATATTAGAAACAATTAATAAAAGTTTAAATTAATTTGTCAGTTCAATATTGCAGTTTATGGTCCTGGTGAGCAAAACTATCCTTGTATAGTCCCCGTCCCACTTACGTGTCCTTGGCACGCTAATGAGGCATGACAGTCCCGCGAAGGTCGCGCGCGAGTTCATGCACCTGCACAGCCGCCTGGAGCGTGTGACGTCATTTGAAGATGGACACAAATTGCTGGAGTAACTCAGCGGGATCGGCAGCATCTCTGGAGAGAAGGAATAGGTGACGTTTTGTGTCGAGACTCTTCTTCAGTCTGAAAGAAGGGTATTGACCCAAAACATCACCCATTCCTTCTCTCCAGAGATGCTGCCGGTCCCGCTGAGTTACTCCAGCATTTTGTGTCTATCTTCAATTTTCTTGGCCCTGCCAGGGTCTTGGGCCTGTCCCACTTTGGCCGTCAGTTACGTGACAGGCCGTCGACACGCGAAGATTTTGTTCTCTACAAAAATTTCGGAGCCCAGCGCGATGTTGCGCACAACTACATACCACACCGCGCTTCTCAGTGGACCGGCCCAGTGCGGCCAAACGATGCCTGTGCGCTTCAACGCGACGATGAGGTCGCGTAATTTGCGTGCCAAGGACACGTAAGTGGGACAGCCCCTTAAGAATAAGCCTTTAAATTCAAGAGAGGAAAAGAAAATAGACTTGTGAAATTCAAAACTGTTAATTTTTTTTTAATTAAGTAGGAATGCTTCTGATTAATTAGGTGACCTGATATGTTTATTAAACCTGATTTTTTTCAAACTTCATTTTTGCATGCAATCAATAAAGAAGCCAAAATAATTATTTTAACAAAACTCTGCTTACAGGTCAAATATTTTATGATCAAACTGAAACCAGATGGCTAAGATGCTGCAGATATTAAAACCAGCTGAACAAACTTCTGAAAACTGTAAAATACCTTAAAATGATAGTTTCTGCATGTTCCTCTCACTTTTTTACAACACATTGTATGTACTCACCTTTGCTGACTACAATTTTTGTTCCCATCCAATAAATACGAAGGAACTCAAATTATGCTAAATAAAGAAAGACATCTGACAACATTCAATTAAGTAGCTGCCACTTCCACCACTGGAAATCTGATATCAATATAGAGCAATATCAGGCTGTTAGACAAACACTTACTTGCATTGTCCTTTTTGTGAAATTATTACCAGGTAAGCCAGACTTCAGTGCCAATGTGTCACCAGAGCTATATAAAAAAAAAAATAGGAAGCAAGAATCCTCTAGCCTTTGATTGTTACACATTTATCAGCTTAATTGGAAGTCCTTCACTCAATGGAACCCAGCAGTTACATTTAGCTGATTTCAACAATCAATTATTAAAACAATGGCATAAACATTTCCTCCATTAACTCTTGCTGCTACATTTCCTTTGGAATATATTTCCTTCAAAGTACACTCGCTGCAATCCTCATATGAAATTTGCAGAACAGAATGTAATTTCTCAAGAAGATAAATATGAAATTATTGTCTGAAGCTTGTCCAAGTTTGTCCAAGCTAAGAGATTAAAAACTCTAAATTAGCTGGATGTATTTGACTGTAATGAAGAGTGGGAATATGTCAGTACTAGGGTGCAGTTTATGATTCACTTAGAAATCATAGAGATTAAAAAAAAAATCACCTAGCATTTTTATGGGGAGAGTACACAATAAACTTTCTTTAAAGACAACATCATATGCAGAAGTTTGAAGTTGCTCCCAGTGAATTTCTTCCACTATTTTGAAAACACCCCTGGCCTTGTCTCAAGAACTCTGGGAATATAAATGATTACCTTGTGATGTTTTCTTTGGAATGGAGAGGTTGAGGGGAGACCTATTTGAGGAGTATGAAATTATGAGGGAGGCTTAACTGGGGAGTTTAAAATTATGAGATAACTCAATTGAGTAAATAGGAAGAACTTGTTCCTTTAGAAACGTGTCAAACACTGGGAGGCTTGCATTTAAAGCAAGTGGTTCAAGGATTAGAAGAGAGTTGGCAGCAATGCAACATTGCGGATGCCGGCTGCCGTAAAACTCCAAAGAAGAAGAAGAAGAAGAAAATTAGAAGAGAGAATGTTTTCATTAATTTTTGTACCATTCCCTTTATAGGAAAAAGGTTACACTCCTATGCAAGAGGAGTGTGGATATTCTAGTCTACTATGCCACACTGCTTAAACACCTGTGATGTTATACATTAATTTTAGATATGGGCTTCTTATTCCCACAGCTACCTGAATAAATTGTGATTTTTAAATTCATAAATAGGTTTTTTCAGATTTTTGTTGTAATAAAATTTCAACTTCTCTTTTAATTTACTGTACATTCTTCAAACCCTATTTGCCGTTGTGACGTGTTTAAAAGGTGGGTTAGAAATTGTGCTTTAAAGTTTCCCAGCCAAAAATAATTCATGAAAGATGAAGCAATGCCATTGAGATATTAACTAACTAAGACTTGCTTCCGTAATAAGGTGCATGTAGGCAACTTGTTTTTTGGTCACTAATGAGATGCAAAAACAATTCCAATAATGTTCTAAAGCTGTACAAATGAGTCATAGAGAGACACAGCATGGAAACAGCTTTTCTCCCCATTGAGTCCACACCAACCATCAGACATCCCTTTAAAATAATTCTACATGAATGCCTTTTTTAAATTCTTTCCTCATTCTTTTCAACTCTACCACTCACCAGATTCTACCATTCACCAACACACTATCGGCAATTTATCATGGCCAGTTAACCTACCAATCAATACACCTTGATGAGGAGGGGGTGGGGGGGACCTCATTCAAACTTACCAAATACTGCAAGGCCTGGATAGAGTGAATGTGGAGAGGATGTTTCCACTAGTGGAACAGTCTAAGGCCAGTGGCCATAGTCTCAGAATAAAAGGACGTATCTTTGGAAAGGAGATGAGAAGGAATTTCTTTATTGAAAGGGAGATAAATCTGTTGAATTCATTGCCATAGACGGCTGTGGAGGCCGTCTATTATATTTATAAGGTGGAGATTGCAAGATTCTTGATTAGTAAGGATGTCAAGGGTTAAGGGAGAGCGGGGTTGAGAGGGAAAGATAGATCAGCCACGATTGAAAGGCAGAGTACACATGATGGGCCGAATGGCCTTATTCTGTTCCTAGAACTTATGAATTATGAACTTTTATAAACTGAAGGGCCTGAAAGAAAGCCACATGGTCACAGAAAGAGCAAGCAGACTCGACACAGATTGCACCCAAGTTCAGGATTTAACCTGGGTCCTGGTGTTAAGAGGAAGAGGTGCAAATAGACGTGGCACTGTGTCCTTTAAACTTAAAAAAAGTTGTTCTGTATTTGTAGTATATTTTATCACCTGCTGATGAGTAAATATATTTTGTTGATTACATTTGTTGGTGCAACATATTCTAGTAGTTGGTGGTGATAATAACTTTCAGTTGCTTAGTAGTACAGGTGCACAACCTTTTATCCGAAAGCCTTGGGACCAGACACTTGTCGGATTTCGGACATTTTCGGATTTCCGAATGGAAGATTTTTAGCGTAGATTAGGTAGGTAGCGCGGGCGGCTTGTCTGGAGTGGCTGCCTCCTCCCCGGAGACCGGGGAATCATTGTAAATCATTGCATAAATGTTAGTCAGTTAGTTTGGAGGGATTTTATGTGGTGATGGTAGGGTGGGTGGGTGAAGGGGGAAACTTTAATTCTTAGTCCCCTACCTGGTCGGCGACTCCCAACATCGCGGAGCTGGGGGCTCCATCCAGCCGCCGGTTGTAGCTCCGACCCCGGAAACTCGACCCCTGGCTGCAAGGCGCTCCAAATCCAGCGCCGCCCGCGGCTGGACGCCCGCCGTCCCAGCTCCGTGAATGTTGGGAGAAGGCGGCCTCAGCGCCCTGGAGCTTACCGCACAGCGCCCCGGTAAGGCATTGCCCGCTCCCCGCTGGTATCCCAGCGCTGCGACGCCGCCGACACCCAACATTTGCGGAGCTGGGGCTGCACGCGGCGCTGGATTTGGAGCGCCTCGCAGCCAGGGGTAGAGTTGCCGGGGTCGGAGCTACAACCGGCGCCGCCCGCAGCCCCAGCTGGGAGTTGGCGGCCACAGCGCTGCGGAGCTTACTGCACGGCGACCCGGTAAGGCATTGACCGCTCCCCGCCTCTCCGACCAGGTAGGGGACTAAGAATTAAAGTTTACCCCTTCAACCCCCCCTTCACATAAAAGCCCTCCAATCTAACTGACTAACATTTAAGCAATGATTTACAGATGTTTAAGTGTCTCCCCGGTCTCCAGGGAGGAGGCAGCCGCTACAGTAGTACAGACCTGGGTTGACCGTGGGTCGTTGCGGGTCAAGTTTGGCGCCAAACGCAAGCTTTGGTGTGCTGACGACATCCTGGGGGAAAATGGCCGGTTTTCGGAGTTTTTCGGTTTCCAGAACACCGGATAAAAGGTTGTGCACCTGTAGTAATAGTTTGTTGTAATAGTTGGCATCTTACTATATGAATTTGTTGTAAAGCCTTGCTTCTGGAACTATAGTGGTGATAATAGCTTGCTAAATTAAGTAACCAATGGTCGCAGAGTGAATTAGTAGCAAGCAATATTGTTGTGATCGTACAATTCAAATCAAACAATTTTTTCTTAGATTTGGTTGGATAACATTGGACAAAATCACAAAGGTTTGCCAACATGTTTCTTACTGTTAATCGCAAGAAAAACTATTAAAGTCAGAACTGGATTGGACCCATGTTTTCCCAGCTATTCCTTCATTTGCATTACATTGTTACATTTTTAACTCGGGGTCTCCAGTCATTTTAGGCATCTGTAAGTCTTGCAATTTATTTCCATTAAAAATTGTTTTCATTAAAAATCGTTTCCGTGATGTCCCAAGGATGCAGCTGCTGTTTTACCCGAGGCATTGGCAAATGAGGTTAAGCCGGTGTTACAACTTTCTAAGGAAATGGGATAACCAGTAAGTACAAAAAACCCCGCTTTATTATCTCTGTTTTACTGTACACCAGCATCTGTTTTGTATAAAACTGTTGATTCTCGAATCTGTTCATGGCTTAAAGAACATTGTTCAGCAAGAATTAAAATCTTTCTTTAAAATAAACATGGAGAGTACCTATTTAATTAGACCTTAAATAAAACCAGATCAAGGGCTGTTGCTGCTCATAATAGGTCCTCATGACTACTGCATTCCAACTATGGCCTGGAATAATGCCAGGGATGACTTTCGATTTTCAAAAATCCTGAAAAATAATTCAACTAGACTCAGCTGATCAAACTAAACTTCCTCTCAACTAGGAAACTGGCTCAGTTTACAGTCGAGAATAATAAAAGGCATTGGTGAAAGTAAGTCTTATGCAAGTCTTCAATGTACTTTTGCCACAAACTAGTATTCCTGTTGTTTGTAGCTAAATATTAGCATCAGGTAAATGTGAGTTGCACAGGGATTCATTCAGGGTTTGAATTCTTCTACAGAATTATATGATCCGCGTTATTAGGGTAGTTGTGAGGTCGAGGAGGGTAAAACTGATAGTTTAATCCCAATGGATAGATGTCATATTCCATGGTAATACAAAAACACTTACGTAAACAGCTCATGCTCTCATGCACAAAATCCAAACCATTACTTGTTCTGACAGCAATTTCTATAACACCTCTCTTTCACAGAAATCTGATGGTTTTTCATGTTTTAAAAAAATCCAACCAGAGTGGAAATATTTTGTATTATTGTACTTTAAGCAGAAGAATCCATTAAATATTTTAAAAAAGTCACATTACAAGGTTACTAGAAAATATTATAGTTTTCATCTCCTTTTGATATGAATGTTTCAGTCTTCATTGAATTAACTGCTATTCAGAAGGTTTTTAGGTTATTGATTATATATCAATTCATTGCAGTGATAAATTCAAGTCGCATACAGTATTACATTTTATAAACAATCTTAAAGCACACAGTTTTATCCAATGGAAATTGCTTAAACAAGATCACTTTGATCTAAAATCTCTCTTTGGTTGTTGCTAATCAATCCATATTTTGCATTGCAAAGCAATGAAAACGTCTTGTAAATCATTTAAAAATGTGTTTAGAAATGTCAAAATTCATTTTGATGTAACTTCTGAGTTGTGCGGTTATGGCAGGTATGTTCTGTAACCTTTTCTCTTAAGAACAAATAATATCTGGCATACAATTATCATTTCAAAAAACGTGCCCAGACTTTTACCACTGGTTGGAAGAATCATGTTTTATACTGTAGTAGCTGGATGTCCAAAATCCAGTGAGTTACTCCAGCATTTTGAGTCTATTTCCAGTTTTATTAACTTTGCTAACTAGATTTCAGGATGGGCAGATGCATAATCTCTAGTGTTGAGTATGGTCAATTATATCGACCAGTCATGAATTACAAACTTCATCTAGCAGGTCAACTTTCAAACATTTATAGATCTTTATAAAACATGTTATGGCTCCCACTGCCATCTCAGTGTTAAGGTTATTTATCATATATCAATTAATTGCAGTGATAAATACGTCACATATTGCATTTTATTATTAATCCAGGTTTGGCATCTTGGTTAGAATTCACGAATTGGGCCAAATGATCCGTTTCTGTATGATTCTATTATCAAAGTCTGTAGAGTTTAATTCTGAAATCCTGGATTCACTTTCAGAGATAACCCACTTATCCTATTTGTACAGTTGATCCCGAGAGGCTCATCATTGAAATAAAGCCAATGAAATGAACTTGGGGTACTTGCCTGGTCATAGAGTCACACATGGAGATATGTCCTTAGGCTTAACTCATCCATGTCAAGCTAGATGCCTGACATGGTTAAGTTAGCTCTAAGTTAGCTCTATTTGCCTGCACTTGGCACATATCCCCCAAATGCTTTCCTATCCAGGTACCTGTCCAAATCTTTAAAATGTTGTTATTGTATTTGTCTAAGCTACTTCCTTTAGCTGTTTGGTCCATGTACCCACCACTGTCCATGTGAAAAGGTTGTCCTTCAGGTTCATATTAAATCTTTCACCTCTCACCTTAAATCAATGCCATTTAATTTTTGATTCCTCTACCTTGAGAAAAAACTTGAGGTGCATTCACCCAATCCATTGGTTTTCTACACCTCTATAAGATCATCCCTCAGCCTCATGCCCTCCATGGAATAAAGTCTTAGCCTGCCAAACCTCTTCTTATAGCTTAAGCCTTCGAGTCCTGGCGATATCCTCATAAATCTCTGCATTCTTTCCAGCCTAAAGGCATGTTTTCAACAGCTGGATAACCAAAATGTAATACCTTACTCCAAGTGTAGCCTCACCAATATCTTGTAAACCTGTAAAATAATGTTGCAACTTCTGTACCTAATTCCCTGTCTGCTGAAGGCCAGCACGCAAAATGCCTTCTTCACTATCCTTTGTGACGCCACTTTCAAGGAACTATGTACCTGCACTTCAAGATCTACCTGCAATGCTACTTTCACAAACTCCTCCAGTAATTTTTCTACCACAGATGTTCAGTTTGCTGGTCTATATTTCCCAGGGTGTCCTTGCAGCTCTTCTTAATTAGAGGTATAACATTAACCACCTTCCAGTATTCCAGCACCTCACCTGTGTCTAACAATGATTCATATATCTCATCCAGGACTCCTGGAATTTTTTTTCTAGCTTACTACAGTGTCTTTGGATGTACCTGATCAGCCAAGGAGATATATACCTTCTGCTTCTTAGGGCATTCTGCACCTCCTCGACTGTAATACGGATTGTCCTCAAGAAATTGCAATTAACTTTCCCAAGTTCCCTAGTTTTCATATCTTTCTTCATGGTAAAAATAGAGGAAAAGTATTCATTACGGATCTTGCCCATTGATGAATATTTTGGTTTCTGAGGGACCCTATTCTCTTTACATTTATCTTTTTTCCCTTAATATACTTATGCAATCATTTTTAGATTCTCCTTAATGTTGTCTGTCATGTGCCTCTTTTGTCCTGATTTCCGTTGTATACCCTCTACTCCTTCAGGAATACACTTCATCCAAGCTGCCTCTACCTGACCCATGTTTCATTCATTTCCTGACCAGAGCCTTAATTTTTCTTGTCATCCAGGGTTCCTTCCTCCTAGAGACACAAGGATCTGCAGGTACAAGAATCCTGAGCAACATACCAGTGCAGGAGGAACTCAGCAGCTTACTCCTACCTTCCCTGCCCTTCACTCGAATAGGCACATGCATACCTTGAGCACTCACTATTCCACTTTCAAAAGCATCCCAGGTTGTGGACATCCCTTTGCCTGCAAGCAACCTAGTCCAATCAACTTTTTCAAGTTCCTGTCTAATACCGTCGAAGCTGGTGTTGCCCAGTTTAGACCAGACCTGTCCTTCTCAATAACCATTACAAAGGCTATAGAACTGTGATGACTGATACTAAAAAGCTTGCCAACTAACACTTCAATCACTTTCCCTGCATACCGGGGCCTATAGTACAATCCCAACATGCCGATAATCCCCCTTTTATTACTCATTCCAGTCTCACTGGACAATCCTCCAGTAATGTCAACGCAGACTACTGCTGCGACCTTTCCCTTAATCAATAAATAACTCTCCTAAAAGAGGTTTTACTTTCACCTCTATCTCGTCTGTATCACCTGAACTTTGGAAAATCAAGCTTCCTTAGCCAAGTTTCTATAATGGCAATAATGCCCCAATCGCATGTGCTAATCCACGTTCTGAGTTCACCTGCCTTACCTGTCAAGCCTCTAGCATTGAGATAAATGCAATTTATTCCAACAATCTTTCCTTGCTCCCTGCTGTGCTCATGCCTATCCTGGCTACTGAACTTGCTGTCATTGACTTCTGTACTTTACAAAGTAGCGTGAACAGGCTGATTCAAGAGCATTTCGTATTGCTTGATAACAACTATCTAACTTCTTTGGCTCTTACCATTAATTTTGCTGGTGTAATGGTCTCATTATCTCAGGAAATTCTTAGTGTACGAGATTTAAACAATTTTTGGAAACTTTCCTCCCTCTTTTTCTTCCTTTAGACTCTCATATATTTGCTTTTTTTTTGCTTCCTGCACGTGATTTGAATCAGATGTATATTTCCTGCTTTGTACTCTAGGTCAAGGGTTTACAAACTGGGGTAAATTTAACCCTAGGGGGTGAATTTCACCTACCCAGCGGGTAAATTTGTTGATTCTGGACGCACATATTTTTACTCATTGACTGACTGTGTTTGGTTCTGGTATACCGGCATCTGTGTTATGTGCTATTAAAGTTGCCGGGGTAAACGGGATGAAAAAATTTGGGAACCCCTGCTCTAGGTGTTTCAATCAGGAGTGGTTAATTCATCGGTTGCCTTGGCCCCGTACACAAATGCTGTTGATGTCCTGTGGAGGGCAAGAAAGCTAAATGGACACTGGACTAAAACAAATGTAACATGGAATTATCATGTCTTTGGTTTCACAAGTTCACAAGTTATAGGAGTAGAATGAGGCCATTCAGCCATCGAGTCTACTCCGCCAATCAATCATGGACAATCTCTGCCTCCTAACCCCATTTTCCTGCCTTTTCCCCATAACCCTTGACACCCATTCTAATCAAGAATTTGTCTATCTCTGCCTTAGAAATATGCACTGACGGCTTCCAGAGCCCTCTGTTGCAATGAGTTCCACAGATTAACTACCCTCTGACTAACAAAGTTCCTCCTCACCTCCTTTCTAAAAGAGTTCCCTTTAATTCTAAGGCTTTAACCTCTGGTCCTAGACTCTCCCACCAGTGGAACATCCTTTGCACAACTACTATCTCTATGCCTTTCATTATTCTGTTTCAATGAGGTCCTCCTTCAACCTTCTAAACTCCAGCGAGTAGAGGCCATAGTGCTGTTAAAAGCTTGTGTGGTTTCCTCAAGAGTTTGATACTCAAGAAACCCAGCATGATGGGATTTCATCTCCTGCTTTAGTCAGAGAGAGTGTTGGTGGAGGGACCAGTCTGGAGGCGGGCAAGTTTGTGATCCTTAGTAATTGACAAGCCGGAATGATTAAAGTTGTGTATTTTTTTCCATAGATAAATTTTTAAAATGTGATATAAAAGTAAACATCACGAATTGAGTATAGCTTTTAAGCTGGCTTACGCAATATATTTCCACTTTCATTCTGAATTTGATTAACTTAAATGTCAATAGAGGTTAGAGTGTTTCTTTGGACAAGAGGGTTACTTGTGGACAGTGGGTGGATCATTGGATTCAAAATCAATTGGTTTTTTTCCGAAAATCTACAGAGAACACCTAAAATGAAAAGACTTACGATGCAGATGCTTATAATAAAATTACATCACAACATTTTCTAAACCTAAGAAGTTATTTTACTTACTACTTTGATTTCTGGATATTTTAAGTTGGCTGTTGTCCATGACTATAATTAAGGAAAGGCTGCACATATATCTTGTACTGTCTAGGCATGTAAAAACTACAGTATAACTCACTAGAAAGAAGAAACATCAGGAATGATGGAATATAAGAAGCATGTTTGACACCCGGTTACAATTCTCACCGCTATTTTTAGTGTTTAAACTTTCAAAAATTCTAGCAGCTTTTGTACAAGTGTATCATTAAAACAGTTGTTGACCATTCTTCTCAAACAGTGGTCTTACAATTAAGACTTACTGAGAGGACACTAATTATTGTGACCTATCATAATTATAGGCATTTATTTGGTCTTTTATCACTTATTCAGTTGGTTCCATCCTGTCATTTTAAGGCACGAAAAATAAATTATTTTTCAGTAATTAATAACAAAGTTATGCCCAAATGACAGACTTCATAGCCAAAGAGGTTTGGGGGAAAAGTGCAAAATTAAGTAATTTGGTCAAAGTAATTTATTTTATGCAGTTTAGTTAGAAATACAAACAAAACTGGAATCCCATCAAAATCACTAAACTACTTACTATCAGAATTTCTGTCTGGTAAGAGATACATTTGATCAGCTTTTCCACTGGCTCATTTGGTAAGTGTATGAGCACAGCACATGTGGAAGGACTGGCCCAGATCTGGATGTCGAGTTAGCTGATCTCATTAATGGAAACAGTAGGAAATACTGCAATGGCACAAACATGTCAGTTGAGAAGGAAAAATAAATCACCAATGTTTCCTGCATCTAAACATTAACCATGGAACTGACCTTGAGACATTATTAGGCTGTAAGGCTCCATATCAATCTTCCAGGCCAATGGAAAGGTCCAGCCTGTGTTCATTTGAACATAATTTATTTCTGCATTACCTTGAAAACCATAAACTACTGTATAATATTGTATTTTCTTACACCAAGCTTTCAATCTTCTACAAATATGTACTGAGGTAAAGCAATGGCAATCCCAAACTTTATAGAGTAAATACCGTCAGTACAATTATACCACTATAAGCCTTTGGTATTTGGTATTCCCAGGCTGTCTCTCATCCAAGTCCTAACCAGGCCTAGGCCTGCTTAGCTTCTGAGATCAGACAAGGTTGTGTGTTTTCAGAACAGTGTGGGGCATGGTGGACAGAAAAGAAAATTCAAAGATTCTTTGAGAACACCCCTGAAGAGTTTCAGCAATAACACACACCACTGAGAACAACAAGGATTTGATCATCCTGTTTGGCATATCTGTATTGTGTTCAAGAAGGAACTGCAGATGCTGGAAGATCGAAGGTACACAAAATTGCTGGAGAAACTCAGCGGGTGCAGCAGCATCTATGGAGCGAAGAAAATAGGCGATGTTTCGGGCCGAAACCCTTCTTGGTCCCCTCTCCCACCATAGATGAGGCTCGCACCAGGGTCTCATCCATACCCCGCAACACTGCTCTCTCTCCCCATCCCTGGAGTCCTGGGGCTCATTGCAGAGGGTCTCCAGCAGCAGTATCCACCCGGCGCGGCCTGCGGACTTTGGGAGCCGCAGACTCCGGTAGGAGGGGGCCGACTCTGGTGTCCACGCCGCTGAGGATGTCCCGCAGCCCCGACGTCGGACTTTAACACCCCGGCGTGCGGTCCTGAACATCGGGCCGCCCGTAGCGGCAACTGCGGAGGGTAAGGGGAGACCCTGACCACGGGGAATAGTGGAGGAAGAAGACTGACTTTGGTACCTTCCCACACAGTGGGGAACTTTGATTCTGCTGTGTTGGGATGTTTTATGTCAAACCCTATAGTGTGTTGTGTCCTGTTGATTTTTATTGTATGGCTGTATGGAAATTCATTTTCACTGTGCCATCAGGCACATGTGACAATTAAATCTATCTTGAATCTTGAATCTTGAGAACAAGAATGTGGTTAATACAAAACACTGATTCTAAGCATCAGAGCAAATAGAACACATTTAATGCCAATGTGAGAATTTAACACCAGGGTTGTGGACAAGTTAAAGCATCACTGGCCATGACCTACAGTCCACATTGCTAATTTGAAGGGAAACAGACATTTAATCAAATGCACAGTTAAATATTGCACTGAGACTAGGAGATTGTCAATGGATTTTGAAGCACGTCTGAAGAAATAATATTAATTCATTGAGATTATATAAATAACAATACATGACAACTTCAGAGACCAGAAATAGTAGCAGGATTAGGTCACTTCACTCCTCGTGCCTACCCAACTATTCAACAAGAGCATGGTTGATCTTTTACCCGGTGCCACTTTCCTATGTCAGCAATAGTATCAGAAAATTCTACCAATCCCAATCTTAGATGTACTCAGCGGCTGAGCTTCCAAAACGTTTTTGGCCTGGGAATTCACCGCACTGTTGATAAAGTCATGGTTAACCCTTTAACCTAAAATGGCAACCTTTGATACTAAGCACCCATACCAGAGAAAACACCATCCACTCTGTCTAATTCTGTAACAATTCTATATCTTTCAATTAGATCTCCTCTGGTGGTTCAAGACTCAAGAAAGTATAGGCCCATTCTGTTTAGTATCTCTTTGTACAATAAAAACACGGTCTACTGGGAATCAACCTGGTAAACCATGTTTGCATTCCTTTAATTGCAAGTCTATCTTCCAAAGGTAGGGAGACCATAACTGTACACAGTATTCCAAATGTGGTTTTATCAGGGTTCTACATTAATGAGTGAGAAGCTTTTGGTCTTGCGCTCCAATTCTTCCTGTTTTAATGACAAAATGCCATGAGGCTTCAGCAATGAATCTTATGACTGAAAGTTAATTTTTTTTAATTTGTAAAATTTTTATTGGGATTTGTAAACCCTTTGTGAAATGGGGGTTGTTTCTAAGCTGTTTGTTTATATAGGATGTAATTCTAATGTGTATCAAAAAGCACTAAGTGCATTAGTTGTGTAAGTTAATTATTTTGTCCTCGCCTTTCACCCCATCAGCCATCGCATACAACACATAATCCTCCGATATTTTCGCCACCTCCAATGGAATCTCACCACTAGTCACGGCTTCCCATCTCCACCTCTTTCCGCCGCTTTCCACAGAGACCATTCCCTCCGCAACTCCCTGGTGAACTCGTCCCTTCCCACCCAAACCATCCCCTCTCCAGGTTCAGGACAGGAGATGCAGCACCTGTCCCTATAACCCCCCCCCCCCCCCCCCCCCCCCCCCCCCCCCCTTGCCTACATCCATGGACCCTGATAGTTTTTCAGGCGAGGCAGAGGTTCATTTGCACCACTTCCAACCTCATCTACTGTATCCGATGTTCCCGGTGTGGGCTCATGTATATCGGTGAAACCAAGAGCAGGCATGACGATCGTTTCGCTGAACACCTCCGCTCAGTCCGACTAAACCTACCTGATCTCCCGGTTGCTAAACACTTTAGCACCCTCTCCCATTCCCACACTGACCTTTCTGTCCTGGGCATCCTCCGTTGTTAGAGTGATGAACAGCACAAATGGAGGAACAGCACCTCATAGTTGAGGTCTGCTGGTCAAGAAGTCCAGAAGTCTGTTGCAGATACAAGTCCCAAAGCCAAGGTCCAAAAGTTTAGAGATAAGCTTATTTGTATTATAGAGTCCTTTTAAAGTGGGGTCTGTGACGTGTTAAAACGGACACAAAGTGTTGGAGTAACACATCTGCTAATGGGCCTGTCCCACTTAGACGACTTTTTAGGCTACTGCAGGAGATTATGCAGTCGCTACATGGTGGTTGCCAGGGAGTCGCCTTCATGGTGGTGAGGAGTTTCCTCATTCTGGGACCTAGGCGCAGCCTCATTATGGTCGCCGCAAATTTTTCAACATGTTAAAAAATTAGCTGCGACCAGAATGAAGCCGCCATGGAGAGTAGCGAGAATTCTCGTGCTGTCGGTGTGTTGCCAGGAGGTCGAAGGTTCTCGTAGGTTGTAACCAGTGCTGAGTGGTGAATTTAATTGGCTCATTGAGAAGAAAAACGTAAGCAGTAGTTTTCAGAACCAAGGATAACTGGCCGGTAATGTTAAATGTCCGCCGAGCTTCACAGCCGTGTATCTCTGGCTTTTTAAAAGTTGTCTCCTCTCCTTTTCCCCCCTCTCCCCGTTCTCCCCCCTCTCCTCCCTTTTTTAGAGGACTTACCATACACTGTGCTTCTTAATTACAGCACCAACCTTCCTGTTCATTGAGGTGTGTGTCTGTATCACCGTGGCTCTGCACCGTGTGAATTTCATTCAGACAGCACTCCCCCGCTTGACCTGTCCCCCGCTTGCATAACCGGCTGGTGAAGGAAGCGATGTGTGCATGTGCGTGTGTGTGCGTGTGTGCGTGTGTGTGTGTGTGTGTGTGTGTGTGGGTGGGCGTGTGTGTGCGCGTGTGTGTGTGTGTGTGTGTGTGTGTGTGTGTGTGTGTGTGTGTGTGTGTGTGTGTGTGGGTGGGGGTGTGTGTGTGTGTGTGGGTGTGTGTGTGTGTGTGTGTGGGTGTGTGTGTGGGTGTGTGTGTGTGTGTGTGTGTGTGTGTGTGTGTGTGTGTGTGTGTGTGTGTGTGTGTGTGTGTGTGTGTGTGGGTGTGTGTGTATGTGTGTGGGTGTGTGTGTGTATGTGGGTGTGTGTGTGTGTGTGTGTGTGTGTGTGTGTGTGTGTGTGTGTGTGTGTGTGTGTGTGTGGGTGTGTGTGTGGGTGTGTGTGCGTGTGGGTGTGTGTGTGTGCGTGTGTGTGCGTGTGGGTGCAGATTCAGATTGTGCGTGTTTGTGTGGGTTGTCATGTGTCAGTGTACAGTACAGAGACAACAAAATGCATTTAGTGTCTCCCTTGAAGTGCGACATAGCAAACGTGTTTGAATGAAAAATGGGTTTGCTATGTGTGCTCTTCAAGGGAGATGCTAAATGTGTGTGTGTGTGTGGGTGCGCAATTGTGAGCATGTGTGTGTGCGTACTTGTGAGTGTGCGTTGTACGTACGTGTGTGTGTGTGTGTGGGTGTGTATGTGTGTGTGTGTGTGTGTGTGTGTGTGTGTGTGTGTGTGGGTGTGTGTGTGTGTGTGCATGTGTGTGTGTGTGTGTGTGTGTGTGTGTGGGTGTCCGTGTTCCACTCTGACAGTCGCCATTCCAGTTGCAGGTTTTTCAGGCGACTGCTGGAAACTTGACAGTCACTGGCAGGCGCCTGAAAAATCGCCTAAGTGGGCCAGGCCCATGGTAGCATCTCTGGAGAATATGGATAGGTGATGTTTCGGGTCGGAACCTTGCTTCAGACATGTTATATAGGCATCTGCAGAATTGTGCTGTGTTAAATGTAATGAATGTGGACTGTTACTTAAAACAAAAACAATGAGATAAACTGAATCATCCTAAGGTCTGAAACACTCCGGCTTCTAATTAAAAATCAGCGATGAGCTTCAGGATTTCATTGTCTCCTCTACATGGAATGTGGAATCATTAAGACAAATAATGAAAGCACTGAGCTGAGACATGGGAGACTTGGTGAGCCAATGCTAAAGGCAAGCTAAGTTATATCTATGGCTACTACAAGATTAGCACCATCAAAGTTGCACTTATCTCCTCTCCCACTCCACCACACTCTGGTGTCAGTTTCACAGTCCGGCACTTGGAGAATGTCTAAACACCGGCTGCAGTTCATCGGGAGCTTGATAGTGACATGTTAATATAGTTGTATCAAACTCCCTAGCTTTACATCGAGCAAAAGCAATAACCCCTTAAGATAACAAGTTACGAAATGCAAGAATTTTGCACAAATTGTCATAGCTACCGTAATTATGCTTTTATGATGGACTATTGCTCCATCTCTTTCTCACACACGCACATACTCTCTCTCTTTCCCTCACACTCTCTCTCCCTCATATAATAATAATAATAATTTACAATTGTACAATTACAAAATGAGATTTGAAAGCAAATATGTTGACTTTCATCAAGCAGACTGTAATGTCCCAGGACATGTGAGGGTTAGACTCAGCTAGATGTAAAAACAAAAGAGGCAGGTAGCCTGCAGCTTTGTGCAGCAAATACAATTCAAAGTGTGAAAACAACTATGCTTTTTACTCAGCACTCTTTCACTGTAGAATGTGTGTAAGGCATGACTTTTTGTGGGCATCTAGCGCTGCCATCCGGATTGGAGGCCATGATGAACATGAATGCATTTCCAAATGCAGTGATATGAAGTGACCGCAGAATTGGCCATTGGTGTTCTGCCAATTTTTCGCATCTGGATGCTTTTGCGTGTGTTGCCAGCAGAAGGTTGCTTGTAACCACCAGGGATAAATGTGAAGCACTTCTCAGTTTAAAAGGCCTGTCAAAATTTGAGGAGATCCTTCTGGGTATTTTTGGCCGGAATCCGTGAAAGGATTAAGAAAGTGAAAATTTGGAGAGGTGCCGTTTCTTTTCTTTCTGCATCTCATTGTTTGCCTTGCATGCAATCATGCTTATTAACTCAGTCACATACCCTGATGTGTCTGTGCTATATTGACAGCTTAGTGCATGTAAAAAAAAACACTGCAGGTGATTTCAATTGACAACATATCTTCAGCGCCTACTGTGCTTACGTTGGATGTTCCAGCTGGAAACCAGGATTTAGCCTGCAATTTTGAAGCTGATTGTTGATTAACATCATTTAAACTGGGCGTTTGCAATCATTAATTTTACACTGGTTTAAAGGAGATGTGTGGGGTGATTATTCTATAGAGGGCGGCTAATAACTGGAATAATTGGAAAGATTAGTCCGAAGAAGGGTTTCGACCCAAAACATCACCCATTTCTTCTCTCCTGAGATGCTGTCTATCCCACTGAGTTACTCCAGCATTTTGTGTCTAACTGGAATGCCTTGCTGGGGAAGGTGGAGGCAGATATGATAGTGGAGTGCAAGAGACTTTCAGATAAGCAGATATATATGCAAGGAATGGGAAGATATGGATTATGTGCAGGCAAATAAGACTTGGTCTTGGCATCATGTTTGGCACAACATTGTGGGCCAAAGAGCTTGTTCTTGTGCTGTACTCTTCTATGTTCTATCTGCTCTCTTGGTATTTTCAACCACTTCCTTTGATGGATGGATATGACATTTTTTGGAGTGGCCCAAGGAAGTATGAGAAATGCAAAGCTACTTGGACATGGACCAGATAAAGGAGGTTAGGGGTGGAAGGTTGGCATGAACCCACAGGGAAAACAAAGGCAATGTGGGTAAACTGGGTGGAAATCACTGAGCCAGAGGGTCTGACACTAAGAGTCAAGTGACCCTAAACAATATGGTGTGAGCCGTCAAGTGAAGATACCATCGCAAAAGCACACTTTAAAATTACAACATCATCACCATAATCGATACCTCATCATGCTGTGACCAGCGTCTAATTGCACATTGATATCCACACAACACATATCATTGCATCTTTCGCAAGCATTGCTCGTGTATCAGATATGTCCGACAGCCCTTCAAGCTTGTGAGGCATCAATTACACATTAAAAACACTGGTCAGTGAACACATTCACATCACCGCTCCTTCTCATCTAAGACAAAATATAACATTCCTAGTAGATGGGGGAGGAGCTACTAAATTCCTCACAGCTGCAGAATTAATAAGTGCTGGAAATGCTCAACAGGTCAGGCAACATATGTGGTGGGAGAAACAAACTTTATATTTTAAAACAATTACCCTTCATCTGATGAGCTGCAGAATATTTCCAGCACTTTCTGATTCTCTTTCAGTTCTCCAGCATCAACAATTCTTTAAACAGTGTGTTTTGCCTATTTTGTACTGTCCAAAGGCGAGAAATAGTTGGTGCTTGCAAAAATGGTGACCATTGATGGAGGTTATTCTTCCTGGCGAGGGGAATCTTGATCCTGGGAGTGGAAATTGGAAGTATTCTGTTGGTGTGGCCACCACAGGAGGACAGCTGTGTTAATATCATGTGTGTAGGAAAGAACTGCAGATGCTGGTTTAAATCACAGGTAGGCACAAAATGCTGGAGTAACCCAACGGGTCAGGCAGCATCGCTGGAGAGAAGGAATGGGCGACGTTTCCGGTCTGAAGAAGGGTATCGACCTGAAACGTCACCCGTTCCTTCTCTCCAGAGATGCTGCCTCACCCGCTGAGTTACTCCAGCATTTTGTATCTACCTTGTGTTAACATAACACCCTCTTTCAGAAAGGAGGTGAGGAGGAACCTATTTAGTCAGAGTGCAGTTAATATGTGAAACATTGCCACAGAGGGCTGTGGAGGCCAAGTCAGTGGATATTTATAAGGCAGAGATGGACAAATTCTTGATTAGAACTTATAGAAACATAGAAACATAGAAACATAGAAATTAGGGCAGGAGTAGGCCATTCGGCCCTTCGAGCCTCACCGCCATTCATATGATCATTGGTGGAGTCCACTCAGTATCCCTGAATGGTCTAATTCTTCTCCTCTGATCCCCTATGAAGTGATGGCCACATCTAACTCCCTCTTAAATATACCCAATGACCTGCCCTCAACTACCCTCTGTGGCAGAGAGTTCCAGAGATTCACCATTGATGATGTGAAAAAGTTTAATCATCCTCGGTTCTAAAGGATTTCCCCCCCCTTATCCTTAACAGCTGTGACCCCAGTCCTGGACTTCCCCAACATCGGGAACAGATAGCTTCCTGCATCTAAGTTAAAATACCCTGAAGAATTTTGTAAAAAAAATATAAAATCCAAAATTATCAATCTCCTAAATTCTAGAGAGTATAAACCAAGTCTATATACAGTCTTTCTTCATAAGACAGTCCTGACATCCCAGGAATCAGTCTGGTGAACCTTCTCTGCACTCCCTCTATGGCAATAATGTCCTTCCTCAGATTTGGAGACCAAAATGCACGCAATACTCCAGGTGTGGTCTCACCAAGACCCTGTACAACCGCAGTAGAACCTCCCTGCTCCTATACTCAAATCCTCTTGCTATGAAAGCCAACATACCATTTGCTTATGTCAAGAGTTATGGGTAAAAGGCAGGAAAATGGGATTTGGAGGCAGAGATCAGGAATGATTGATTGGTGGAGTAGACTCGATGGGCTGAATGGTCTAATTCTTCTCCTATAACTTATGAAGTGATGTTGACAGTAATCTTGGAGGTAGCATACACCAGGTTCATCAGCAGAACAGAGGGTATGGTCCTTGAAGATGAGTGACACAATCCAGCTTCTTTACTTACCCTAAGCTGCTCCTCACCCAAACCTCTTCACTACCATATAATGTTAACACAGCTGTCCTACTATGGGGACCACACCAACTGAATACTTCAAATTTCCACTGACAGTTCCCAGGAGCAAGATTCCCCTTGTTCTGTAGGACAAAGAAAGAGGAAAGCCAGGAAGAACAACCTCCATCAATGGTCACCATTTTTGCAAGCACCAACTATTTCTAGGCTTTGGAGAGTACAAAATAGGCGAAAAACCACTTGCATTTGCATGGTGATTTGTTTGGTTTACAGGGTGCTGCAAAATCTTCTATAACTAATGCACGTGACACAGACTGATGTGTGGAGTGTGCTATATTTCAAGGATCAGAAGTGAAGCTATAAAAGGCTTGGTCTGAGAGGAACATTAGTATTACATTAGCACCAGAGGGGCAATTGAAACAGCATTAACATTAACTGCTATTCAATCTTTTTTTCTCTCTATTATTCTAACCTAACTTTGACAATGTTAATATTGTCAGGGGATGTTTTGAGCAGCAGAGTTGAGAGTCATTCAATAAAATCTGCGGGGTTGGTGCTGAAATGCAGTGATGCATATGATCACCACATAACTGCATCCATCATGTTTCTGATGACTCGATATTTTGTTTACCGGCTTCTTGCAGCTCTATGTTTGCATAATCTATTCGAGAAGTTGATCCACAGTTTTTAAAAATCAGCTTTTGATTTTCTAAAACCAATTGCAAAAGTAAAGTTTCCATTCCAAAAAAATTCTAAATTTTCAAAACTGTCATTACAACTAGCCAGGCTGTACACAGGCGGTCCTCAGCAGAATCGCAGGAAACAGCAGATCAAATTTTACATTTGAGGATTAAAAAAACACTATATATATATATATATATAAATATATTAGTTATATTGATGTCAAACAAACTAGCCAAACAGAATATGGATTTGGAAGTAGCAAGCAGAAAGTGATGCTAAATGCGGAACAAAAACATTCCCTATTCACTTACTGACTCCAGCATAAATAAAATAACAGCATTACAAAGCTGTAAAATGAGGGAAGCATTTCTGAGAAAAATCTAATTCTCTCCAGAGACTAGACATGACAGACTGTCATGTCCAAGATTTTTAAGACCTCTCCATCCACGGCATTAACTGTGACTGAACATGTCGAGGGGGGTTTCTACTGATCTTACAGCAGCCACAATTAACACCAATCCTCAAGGGAACTCCAAGCCATGGAGTCGACATGACATTCTAACTCTATCAGGGAGCCAAATGTAGCACAAGTAACTGGTCATAGATAACCAGACCCCTTGTGAACCTTTGCACCAGTTTTCAAGGTAATCAAGCAAACTCCAGGCTGCTAGTTCTAAGCTTACAGGCCACACTTCTAACTGTGAACAGTTGCATTACTTTGGTGACTCATTTGCGGTTCTAGCAGCGCAGGAATCATGAAACAATGCGAGGCGGGTGTATAGAACTCACATGGATTTGCTTTGCATGCTGCTAATTTAAAGGTCAGCTTGATAGGTTGCAGGAAATGCCACAAGCTTGTCTCCATTTGCAAGGGAATGACAGAGCGGAAAACCAGGTAGACACAGTTTATTAAAAATAGCTGCTGAGGATATCATGTTGCATCCCCACCTGAGGTTATAGGACTAGAAGACTAGAACTATGGCTAATAGAAATAAACATGTCTGAACAAAGTAAATGTATAAAATCACTAATGGCAACATTTTTAATGTTTTTTGCCCCATTTTTTGATAGCAGATTTTCCTTGTAACAACTTAATTTATTTACTGAATATTACACACTTGGCCTGATTATTGGCCAGAAATTCTCACAGCCAGGAATTGCAACATTGTCTCAAAGTAAGGTCAAAACTGTTTTATTCCATCCAAGCATATTCTCAGAAATACAGCTTCAGAATGTTTTACATTCTGGGGAGGCAGACATGACCTTAGTTTAATGCCTCATTCAAAAGACAGGACCGTTTGCAATATGTACATTTGCCAGGACTCCAATGAAGCATCTGCATATATCAACCATTCCTGTCCCAGAACTTTCAAATCCTGAAGGCATTGGTGGAAATCCCGGGGGGGGGGGGGGGGGGGGGGGGGGGGGGGGGGGGGGGCAGGGGGGACGTGTTCCCTCCATGTTTTCAGAGGTGGGGGACGGACACCCCCCCACATTACAAGCTTTGTAAGGAATGTCGGGTTTAATAAGTAGTCGTTTGTTTCGAGTCGAGTCGTTCAATTTGAGTCGTTCGTTCATCATTGCATTCCTCTGACTCACAAAAGCGATGTGATAACTGTCTATGTGACACACTGTTGTCTTGGAGACTTCTGTTCTCCCGACTAGTGTTGCTAAAGCCCCTGTCCCACTTGGGCGACCTAATCCGCATGTCCAGAAGAGTGCCTTCGACCTAAAAGCTTGAGGACACTCGCCTGGAAAGCCTCGAGCTGGATCCCAGCCACGTTGAAACTGCGAGCTAAATCGACTGAACCGCAAGCTGCATCTACAGACCACACACGCACACACACACACATCGTGAAGGTAGGGGCCAGGGAAAGCGGAGGAGCGCTGTCAGCGCGATGAAGATGAAGGTAAACGGCTGTTTTGACAGCGATTTCCATCTCTGCCTGAATCCTTTCCATCTCAATCAAGCTAACATTTGAAACTCGGGTGACATTATGTTTGAGCCATTAAAAATATTGTTATAATTCACAACTACCACTGGTGTCCTCATAGCACCTTATGGACAGAGAGAAATGCCTGTTATATCAACTTGAAAGGTTATTGTTCTGGAGTTTCATGTGATAATATTCCCACACCCATCTAACAATAATCCCACTGGGGAATGTCGTAATAAATCCTGTAAAGAAACACTCAAATTAAAATGTTGGTCAATTGCAAGAAAGTATGCAGTGGCCTCTTCCAACATATAGACTAAGAAATCCATCAGCTAATGATCTTTGTTTTCAATCATATCGGATGTCCATGGAACTTCTGTTCCTCCTTGTGAGAAGTATTGGGGTGACAATGCCACTTTTTTATCCAAAGAATGGTGAGAAAGTGAGATTTGTCACCCGTGGCAGTGGTTGTTGTGAATAGTAAAGATGTATTTAATGGAGAAGCATAGGAGGGAGTAGAGAACAGAGTGCTACACTGTTAGAGTGTGATAGATAGTGAAGGCAGGAGGAGCTTCATGTGGAGCACATTGGGCTGGTTGAGCTGAGGTGATTGTTCTATACCATTTGTCTCCAATTTTTTTCTCTTTTTCTGCTTTTCTTGACAGGACTGGTAAATCTGAGGTAGGAGTGACCTGGTCACCATTTGCTGCATTAATTTACCTATTTAATGCTTTTTAGTATTTCTGGTAAACATTTCCTCCTTTGTAGGTCATCAAAAGTTCCATTCAGGATGCCATCTTGCGTGCCATTTTTGCGTTGAGCCTTTGAATGATTTGTTGTGCTTAATCTTTCATCTCCCATTTAGATTCTTTTCCAAATGATTTTAAATTCCAAAATCTTTGATTATCAACTCTCTCACCATATGGAACAGTTTTTCTCTATCAAGACCCTTGATCACCTTGAAAACCTCTTAACCTTTTTGTTCCATGGATAACAATCTCGTCTCTTTGAACCTTTTTCATTGCTGAAGTCTATCATTCTTGATAAAATGCTGGTAAACCTCCTCTGTTCCTATCTAAGGCTGTACATATTTCCTGAAATATGTTGTGCACACATTTCCACATTATCTCAGTTGAGGCCTAACCAATGATTAATGGCAAGGTTGCTATGCTTTTATATTCAGTACTTATGCTTATTAATCCACTTAACCCGTTTTATTTTTGTCATCCTATCAATTTATTCAACCAATTTTAAAGGCTTGTTTATTTGAATCCCATGTTCTCTGTGCATTTACACTTCTCAAAGTCTTAGTTTCTCAATACAAGTTGTTAAATTCTGTTTAAAAGGTCAGCTATAAAGCCACAGAGCTCTTTGGAAACAGTGGGACTGTATGGGTTAACAAATGCAGCTTAAAAAAAAAGAATCTAGAACAGCTAGGCTTGCAAAAGTGATACTGGCTATTTAGTTTCAGTCACATACAAGGCATTGCGTTGTTAACAGTGTTTGATCAGGACCTGAACCACTAGCCTTGTTACAGTTGCCACCCATGTGCAGAAATGTTCCTTTTAGTATTCCCAGGATTAGACCTACACCACACTTTAATGAAGAAGTTGATTGAGTGATGGGGGCATCCTGTGTTGCTGATTTTCTTATCTCACTGCACCTTCCTGTGAGACGTGGGTGCCCAGATCCCAACAGCTGCTGCTGCATGCGAGAGACTCATCCATCAATTAATGCCATATTCTCCCCACCTCTGTTCACACACCCTCTGGCAGCAACAAATATGCTTGTCTGTCAGTAGCTCTGTAATGAGACCCAGGTTACTAGGTCACTTAATCCTGCCTCTTCAGGAAGAAGGAATGTATTGCATGAGGGGCAAGCCTAATTGACCATTATTTCTCAGGACTGCTGTGGTCAACGAGCTCATCGTCAGGCAACACTAGAAGCGCTGTTTAACCCAGTGACAGTTTGATCATTGTACAACATCACATCAACCGCATTTGTTAGTAACATATTTACATGGCACATTAAAATTATAACACAGGCTTGTCAAAATAAAATAAATAATTGTCCCTCTTTGTAATGGATGTTCCAGATATAATTGTAAAGAGTATTATACATTACAGTTGGATGTGTATTTGTAAGAGAACAATTTAACTGGCATGCTATTTAATTATCCAATTGATTGATCATATAGTTTCAACAAGCAATATGAGCAACATATATAGTTTTAATACTTCTATAATTTATTTTAATATATATATTTATGCATGTAGCAAGGCATTTTCATAATAAGTAAGAAAGTAAGTTTATTGGCCAAGTATTCACATACAAGGAATTTGCCTTGGTGCTCGGCCCACAAGTAAAACAACATGACATACAGTGACAGTTACGAATGACTCAGAAAACAATAAACATTAATAATAATAAGACATTAATGATAAAACACCATTGATCAAGCATGTGAACCAACAAAATACCAGATCAAAGGGAGGCTACAGATTTTTGACTGTTGAGTAGAGCAACTAATCGTGGATAAAAACTGTTTTTATGTCTGGCTGTGGCAGCTTTGACAATCCGGAGTCGCCTTCCAGAGGGAAGTGATTCAAAGAGTTTGTGGCCAGAGTGAGAGGGGTCAGAGATGATCTTGGCCGCACGCTTCCTGGCCCTTGCAGTGTACAGTTCATCAATGGAGGGAAGGTTGCAGCCAATAATCTTCTCTGCTGATCGGACGATTTGCTGCAGCCTCCAAGTGTAGTGCTTGGTGGCTGAACCAAACCAGACCATGATGGAGAAGATGTGAACAGTCTCTACAATGGTCGTATAGAATTGGACCATCATTGCCTGTGGCAGTTTGTGCTTCCTCAGCTGTACATCCTCTGTAGTGCCTTTTTGACTGTGGAGTCGATGGTAGCCCCCCCACTTAAGGTCCTTGGAGATTATGGTTCCCAGGAACTTAAAAGACTCCACAGATGTGACTGTGGTGTTGTTGATGGTGAGTGGGGTGAGGGGAGGGGGACCTCTCCTAAAGTCTACAATCAATTCCACTGTCTTAAGAGCATTGAGCTCTAGGTTGTTGCTATGGCACCAGGACGCCAGCTGTGACACTTCCTGTCTGTAGGCAGATTCCTCCCCATCCTGGATCAGCCCAATCAGGGTTGTGTCGTCCGCAAACTTGAGAAGCTTGACAGAGGTGTCTGTGGAGGTGCAGTCATTGGTGTAGAGAGAGTAGAGGAGAGGAGAGAGTACGCAGCCTTGCGATGCTCCTATGCTGAGAGTTTGTGGGTCCGAGATGTGCTTTCCCAGCCTCACATACTGCTTCCTGTTTGTCAGGAAGTTGGTGATCCACTGACAGAGGGGTTCAGGCACAGTCAACTCGGAAAATTTGGAGTGTAGTAGCTCTGGCACAATGGTGTTGAATGCAGAGCTAAAATCAACAAACAGGGGCCTCGCAAAGGTCCCCTGGCAGTCTAGGTGCTGTAGGATGAAGTGCAGGCCCAGGTTGACTGCATCAGCCACAGATCTATTGGCCCGATATGCAAATTGCAGAGGGAGTTTGTGATGTTTTCAGCTTGGCCAGCAGAAGCCTTTCGAGTGTCTTCATGACTACAGAGGTCAGTGCAACAAGCCTGTAGTCATTAAGACAAGTAATCCTTGACTTTTTGGGAACTGGGACAATAGTTGAGACTTTGAAGCAGCCAGGGACAGTACATGTTTGCAGGGGCTGGTTTAAAATGTCTGTGAGATTTCCAGCATTTCTGTCTTCTGAAAAGCCTCTCCACCTCCTCTATTTTTATTGTTGATGAAGTGATGTTGTTCAGCGAGGAGGGAGTGGGCAATTGGGTGTGCAGTGGTGATTGGAGTGGGGTGGGTGTAGTAGGGCCCAGTCTTTGCAGACTGAGGTCAGGCTGTGAGTGGGTGTGAAGATACATTTCTGATTTTCAAACCTGCAGTAAAACTAATTCAGGTCGTTGGTCAGCTGACAATTGTCCAAAGAGCGGGGGGGCTTTCCTCTTGTAGCTGGTAATTTCTTGCAAGCCCTTCCAAACTGAAGAAGAGTCACTAGCTGAGAACTTGCTCCTCAATTTCTCTGAGTACCTTTCCTTGGCAGCTCTGATTACTCTTCTCAGCCTGTACTTGGCCTGCCTGGAGCACTGAGATATGAAAGCATCAATGGATTATTTTCTGTTTTGTGTCATTATCATATCTCATTAATGCTGGTTAATCCAGTCCAGGTAAGAATGGTTCTCGTGGTAGGGAAACAATAGACAATAGGTGCAGGAGTAGGCCATTCGGCCCTTCAAGCCAGCACTGCCATTCAATATGATCATGGCTGATCATCCCCAATCAGTACCCCGTTCCTGCCTTCTCCGCATATCCCCTGACTCTGCCATTTTTAAGAGCTCTATCTAGCTCTCTCTTGAAAGCATCCAGAGAACCCGCCTCCACCGCCCTCTGAGGCAGAGAATTACACAGACTCACCACTCTCTGTGAGAAAAAGTATTTCCTCGTCTCCATTCTAAATGGCTTACTCCTTATTCTTAAACTGTGGCCCCTAGTTCTGGACTCACCCAACATCGGGAACATGTTTCCTGCCTCTAGCGTGTCCAAACCCTTAACAATCCTATATGTTTCAATGAGATATCCTCTCCTCTTTCTAAACTCCAGAGTGTACAAGCCCAGCTGCTCCATTCTCTCAGCATATGACTGCTGGAAATTTCTAGCAATTACATTTTGAATTACAAATCTGAGGAATTGTTGAGCCACACATGTAAAATTAGATCCTTGGGGTCAAAGAGTCTGTTAAGCAGTAATTATTGTTTCATGCGGTAACAAAGCTAGCCATTTTAGTGTGTTTTGCAAGAAGAAAAGTAATTGAATTACTGGAAATTATATTGAGCAGGTTGCAAAGCATTATACTCTGCACAGTAACAATGTATAGTGACATCAACATCCGGATCCTGTGGTGGACAGGGCATATGTGTCATCAGTTTCACGGTGTAACGACAACAAAATGTGAAAGGTTCACCAACATTACAATTACATATATGCGCAAATGTTGTTATTTGATTGTACAAATAATAGCCAGCCAAATTAAAACTACAGTGGGCCAACATTTGGCAATCCGACAAGTGGGATCACCTTCAGAACTTTCCAAACCTCTCTGGCCCAATATAGCTGCAATTGCAATTGGACAGAACATTCCTTATTTTAGCCAAGGTTTGTGGATTTACAAATGGACAGAAAGTTTATTACATTTGTTTACTGAAGAACTTAGAGAGCAAAATATTTGTGATAGTCTCATTTTTTTGTCATTCTTCCAAAGCTATTCAACTTTACTGTGAATTTCTCTGGAGTCTTAGAAAAGTCAATATGCCTCATTGCTCCCATCCACTAAAGCCAAAAAAAAAAGCACTGATTCCAATAGAAGATGCTTTTTCCTCGGACCTGGGTTCAATGGTGAAACCCTGTAAACACATGAATCAGTTACAGAGAATAGGTAGGTTCTTCAGTGAAATTAAATTTGAATTTATGAGAAGCATATTAGAGAAGCACCACCAATAAGTTAATTTTTTTTAAACATTTAAAAAAAAATGTGACATTTTAGTGATGCAGATCTTTACAAAGAATCTTATAGAAAATAAGTAGCTGGGCATCCAAGGATATACCATCATTTATCACCCACTGATTCACCTGGATCAAGTTACTGGGAAGAAACCTAAGTTGAACTTTGTGACCCAACCTCTTCCCCAAAGCTGTTTGATAAATGCTCTGTCGCAAATCTGTTTATAATCACACATCCCCTCAATAAAAATGAGCCTGTCTGATAATTAATTAAAGAACAAGTATAGATGTAGATTCTAATGAAGCACAGTATTTAAAGGCGCTATATTTTTCTGTGTTATAAAATAAGTGGTTGCCTCAAAAACACCCTAAAATTGTATCTATCAGTGCCGAAGTATGATGTCATATTTTAACTATGTTACTAAAATGAATTGTTACTAAACTAATGTTTAACTATGTTTCTAATTTTAGTTGTTACCAGCATTAATTCACAATAGCATCCATAAATGCCAATAAAGTCATTGTGCAGTTTGATAAAAACCATCCAGTCTATGGTGGGTCTCAGAGTAATCCATCAATCCCATTCCCCCACTTATTTCCTCGTAATCGCTTCTCTCTTATGCATCCATCAGTTCCTATCATCGCAAAGTATAATTTACATTAACCTATCAATGAACACATATTTGTGATCTGGAAAAAAACAAGAGCCTCTTTGGTAAACCCATGTGGTCACAGAGAGAGTGCAAACTCCACACATACAGCAGGAGAAGATGGCATCTAGCCCAGGTGCAGCTTAATAACTGGTGTCCAAATTTAGCCTTTCTAAGCCTTGAATTCTGATAAACGTTTAAACTAAAATTACTCTAATCAAGAACAGTGAAGTGCAAAAATACATTGAAGGGTTAAGTTTAGTTTAGTTTAATTTAGTTTAGAGATACAACGCAGAAATAGGATCTTTGGCCAGACCAGCGATCCCCGCACATTAACACTATCCTACACACACTAGGGACAATTTACACTTATACCAATCCAATTAACCTACAAACCTGTACATCTTTGGAGTGTGAGAGGAAGCCGAAGATCTCGGAGAAAACCCATGCGGTCACGGGAAGAACATACAAACTCCGGTTAAACTGCACCGTTAGCCGGGATTGAACCCGGGGTCTTTCCACCATGCCACCCCAAAAGCTTAGAAACAGTGTAATAGCACAAAGCAGTCAACCGGATTGTGGGCTGCACTACGTAGAATTTGCACCATACGAATAAAACACCCTCTATTGAATGAAGTTCATCAATTTGTGATAACTTTAATTTGGTTATTTCAAGGCCAGGAGCAGAAACTAGATTGGTGGGAGAAACACATATTACTGAGTGGAAAGGAAAAAATACATCAATTTGTGAGGTTTCATACATTCAAGGACTTTAAGAGGCCAAGGTTATTGGGGTTTGCAAAGACAGAATAGGATTTATTTTTAAGTTATGTCAATAATAAACCTCAATTGCTATTTAGAACTAACAATCGCTAATCAAAATTCTTGCAACATTAAAAATACATTCGTAGTTAGCATTGAGAGAATGATGTAGCATTTCACAGTGCTTACACAAATGCACGTAATAACTGAAGTAAAATGATTTCTGTAATGTCAATAAATGTAAAATTCATATTGGAACCTGCTAAATTAAAATAATTAAGTAAAATGTTGTAAGATGTAAATGCATTCATGCGAGATGCTTACAATTCCATTTTTGTTTAGACATTCTGCCTGAACGTTAAAGGACAAGGGCAATTCTTGCTCCAAATCAGAGGAAATATACTGCATATATACACTGTATAAAGGATTTAAATAAGTGCCGATATAACTTAAACCTGAAATTCTGCCTATATTTGCTAAGGACCATCTAAAATATTTGCAAGAGCCAGTAGATACAAGTGTAGGAGAATTACATTCATTCAGAAAGAGCTTCTGGAAGAAACTGTGAAAACAAGAATTGCTTAGAACATGACAAATCAAGACAAAGGAACAAGACAAAAAGAAGGCATCCAAGGACATCAAAGTATGGGACAAAGCCACTCTGAGCGTATCCCATCTTTTGAACATTATCAAAGGAACAATGGGATTACTTCATGAAAGCCAACAACAGTAAATAGCATTGAACTAATAACAAAAGCAGCCAAACCACAAGTAAAGGATCAGGATGAAAGGTTAGGGCTAACATGCATATGTTGTTTTGACCAAAGAAGAATTTACAGATCCAAAGAGTCAGATGCAAGACATTTTCTCAACTAAAGCCATTCTATCTATCATCAACGATCATCACCATTTGGGCAATTCCCTTTTCTCGCTGTTCTGTTGGCCAAGCGATACTGAAACTTGAGGTTCCCCACTACCAGGTTCAGGAACCCCCTCGGTCACTTTCCGACAACCATTAGGTTCTTGATCGTAACTGCACAACCCAAATTCTACCTCAGCAACAGAATACTGCAGACCACCTCTTACACTACAATAATCTTGTTTTCCAAATGTGTTTTTGAACATTTCTTTCATGGCACTGTTTTGTAGAATCTATGTGAAATTTATATACAATTTATGTATAATCTAAGTCTTCGTGAGTTGTCTGAATCTATGTGCTGATGATGCTGCTGCAAGCAAGACTTTCATTATACCTGTACTGCACCATACCTCGAGTCAAGCATGTTTTGAGACTGAAGAAGGGTCTTGACCTGAAACGTCACCTATTCCTTTTCTCCAGAGATGCTGTCTGACCCGCTGAGTTACTCCAGCTTTTTGTGTCTATCCTAATGTTTTATTGTCATATGTTCTGATGCAGAACAATGCATCAGCACACCAGATATATAAACACAGTACTCTGTAAACAGCATAATAAACAACAAAAGAAGCTTGACACAAAAATGTGGAGTAACTCAGCAGGACAGGCAGCATCTCTGAGAGAAGTAATGGGTGACGTTTCTGAAGAAGGGTCTTGACCTGAAACGTCACCTATTCCTTTTCTCCAGAGATGCTGTCTGACCCGCTGAGTTACTCCAGCTTTTTGTGTCTATCCTAATGTTTTAAAACACAGTACTCTGTAAACATATGTTGACACAAAAATGTAACTCAGCAGGACAGGCAGCATCTCTGAGAGAAGTAATGGGTGACGTTTCTGAAGAAGGGTCTTGACCCGAAACGTCACCCATTCCTTCTCAACAGAGATGCTGCCTGTCCCGCTGAGATACTCTGGCTTTTTGTGTCTATCTTCGGTTTAAACCAGCATCTGCAGTTCCTTCCTGAACAAAAGAAGCATAAGACACTAAATTGACTTGACTTAACTACTGTAAACGTCTTGAATTATAATAAAATGGTGACTATTGTCTAGATGACAACCAATGTCACAGAGCATTTATGGTTCAAAACACAAATTTTATTTTTCATTTATGGTTATCGAAATATCATTCAATTTCAAAGTAAAGTGGGGTGTAAGAATGCAAAGTGCTACTTTGAACATCAAGACTACATTTTGTATGAAATATTGTGGTGAAGATAAGAGAGCGATTAAAGTCATTGGAAGCACTTCTCAAACAGCAGTAGGAACTCACCACATCACAAGCTGCCCACCCCCTCCACCCTATCAGGCATCTCTGCTCTATCTGTGGAAAAATCTGCAGTTCACATTTGGGGCTCACTCTTGATCCTGAGGGGTCACATTGGAAGAAGACACATGCATTTCTCCACCCGATGGCATTCTATGAAATGAAACCACACAATCATATCCACCAAATGAAAATGTGCATGAGATGTTGCTTCCTTGTGATTTCTCATTTGTGTGCAAGCATAAAGAAGCCAGGTAATAATGTTTCATAACAGCATATTCCCTGCAGCTCTCTATCATTCATACACTCCTTAAACTTGGTTAAGGAACATCACTTCCCAAGACCACAAGAAATTGTAGAGAATGTGGATGAAACCCAATCCATCATGTAGACCAAACTCCCCACCATCAACATTCATCACTTCCTCAGGAAAGTAACCAACATAATAGAGGACCTTTTTCACCCTGGTCATTCCCTCTTCTATCCTCTCCTATTGGGCAGAAGACACAAAGGTTTGAAAGCATATATCACCAGATTCAGAAACAGCTTCTTCCCCTCTGTTATCAGAGTACTGAACTGCCCTTCCAAAAATTGGGGCAGTGCCAAGCTTCCAAACTACCTTAATTGTGGTCTTTGATCATTTTTTCTGTAATATTACAATGTTGTAAAACTATATTCTGCCTTTTAGTAATTTTCTCCTTGCACTATCTGTTGTACTTATGTATGGTTTGATGTTACACATATTTGCTATGATCTGCTTTAATTGGATAGCATGCAAAACAAAAGCTTTTCAGTGCATCTCAGTACACGTGACAATAATGAACCAATACCCTCTGCTACAGAGGGTTGTTGAGGCCAGTTCATTGGCTATATTTAAGAGGGAGTTAGATGTGGCCCTTGTGGCTAAAGGAATCAGAGGGTATGGAGAGAAGGCAGGTACAGGATACTGAGTTGGATGATCAGCCATGATCATATTGAATGACGGTGCAGACTCGAACGGCCGAATGGCCTACTCCTGCACCTAATTTCCATGTTTCTATACCAACACCAATAAAAGATGCCTGCTGCCAAATCACAATCATCCTCTGGCCTGATGCCTGGCCTGATTATGTGATGGCAGTCAACAATTCATCTTGTAGGTTATGAACGGGGAATTATCAGTGTAATCCTCACATAATTCCCAAGATCATACACTAAAGCATTTTCAGAACCGTCTTGTTTCTAAAAAAGAGGTAGAAGGAGCAAAAATGAGAAATGCTGTGAAGCATAATCTTTAAAGTACTATATTTGGAAAGTGTTATTTAAATAATAATCAATTTTCCATGTTCTTTTGTGGCCCATTGAAAGATTATGGCACAAGAGATCCTAGCTCTAACCTGCAAACATGTCCCAATACAAGTCCACGCAGACAGATGTGCAAAGAAGAAATTTGCAAGGCAGGAGGAGGAGCCATCTTGGGGAACGGCTGCTAACCAGCAGCCGTCCGTTTACTTCGCTTTTTTTAATAAGTTTTTAGTAAGTCCTGTGTTTCGTCCGTTGGAGAAATGGACTTTTTAATGTGGGGGGTAGGGGGTAATTATACTTCTAGGTCCCTACCTGGGGGGTGAGGCAGCTTTTTCGATGCGCTGGAGCCCATCCTCGTGGCCTACCTACCAGCGGGCTGGACGCCGCCGAGGACTGGCAACATCTCCCTCGGGGCGGACAGCGCTCTGTCGCGGAGCGGAGCGGCGATGGCTTGCCTGGGTCGCCACGCTGGATCGACGTGCTGGAGCTCCGGTGAGCTGGACCACCGAGAGCAACACCTCCGGGCTGCCGGTCTGCGGAGCGGAGCGGGCGGCGCCAATTTCAACATCGGGAGCCTGGGGACCCCAGGCCGGCGCGGCCTTGTCGGCTTCGGAAGCCGCGGTCTCCAGCTAGGAAGCGGCCGTTCCAGGTGGCCCAGCCGCTGAGAGGACTCTCCCGACGCCGGGGCAAGATCACCCGGTGAGAACGGCCAGGAACATCGGGCCTCCGTAGAGGCAATTGCGGTGGCCTCAATAGGCCTGACTTTGGGTGAACTTAGGGTTGGGGACTGGACTCTGTGCCTTCCCCCACAGTGGTGTTCATTGTGGGGGGATGATTTTTTTTGTCTGTAAGTAATCCTGTTAGTCTGTGTCCAAGATGGCTGTCAGAAGGGAGAGTGGACGCTGGCGCGCTTTAGCTGCCGCTGCTCTCTTTTTCACATTGTGTTTTTGATTTTTTGTTTTTGGACTGAATTCTGTTTTTAATTTGTGTTTCTGTGATGTCTTTATTATTTATTTTATTCTGATTATATGTTTTTTATTCCTGTTAATCTCTGTAAGGTGTCCTTGAGATTCCTGAAAGGCGCCCCAAAAATAAAATTTATTATTATTATTATTAAGGCAATGATGACAAAGACAGTCAATGGGATATAATATTCAACAAGTAGACACCAGCATTTTTGGCTGAATAAACTCATCCTGAATTCATGGTCCAATGTTGGCTGAAAATGATAGCTACCGATAGGCACCTACTGTATTATAGAGTGACTAATTATTGATGGTAAGAAAAAATTATAACCCTAAAATATTCATCTCTGCATACTTCATGCAAGTGTTGTTAAATCAAAAATACTATCAGATACCTTGAAACATTTACTAAAGTATCCTTTACAATAAACACCAGACTTGCTTCCTTCCACCTCAATTGTGTAAGTTTTATTCTGCTTCAATATAAACAACAGTAGCCCGATTCCCTTCATCTAGGCTAAATGCTAAGAGGACACTTAGAAAAAAAGTAAGGATGTAACAAGCCCCTTATCAGTCATTGTTTGAAGTTGGGAGAATGACAAGGCATCTCTTCATTCTTAAGCTATTCCTCACTGAGCCCAAATCATCTATATGCATACATTTTTGGATAGAACAAAGTTATGGGATTGCTACTTGGCCTTCAGGTTCTTCATACTAGTGGTATGACAACAGATGCATTCTATTAATAAATCCCAGCAAAATTACAATATTTTATCACAACCTTCCATTTTTTCCAGTCCATCAATATTTTGGTTGAAATGAGTTGTTGACCACGTTGTTGACATGTACCTATGTATACACAATCTTGACTCTCTTGACTTTTGACGTTGAAGGGCTCAAATGTCAGAAGACATGTTAAAATCAATAAAGGCCAATTAAAGTGAATTTAAATCATTATAACATCTTGACCTCATAACGACAGTGAGAAAACTTACTAACCAGATACAAATTCTGTAAATCCAGGCACCAAATGCACTGTGAAGAATTTATTAATAATTAGTTTTAACTTATTTTAAAATCATATACAAGACATGTTAAAACCCTGCTTGGCGCTCAAAGCAAAAAATGTATTCATAATAGAGGATAAATACAACTGTCAGGCTAGCCATTGGAGGAGATTATATGCATGGTTCAGAAGGCAAGCAGGGTTTGAAAGTTGGTCCTCATTTATTTTAGTGGGAAATAAAGGAACTAAATTTACAAAGAAAATTATATGGTTTGAGATTTAATGAAAAGTTTGAATTATCTAAAAATAAATTAATCAGTCTGGAAAGATTTTGTTTATGAAAGTCAATTGTGGGAATCTCATGTTTAATTGCACATCATTGGAGGCTCTTCATGATGTAAATATTTAACATTCAATCAATTGGCATTAATCAACCAAATGAACAGGAAATTTTAAAATGATGTAAGTCTGAGTTTCACATCATAGGTGCGGTGATCATCACTGGAGTTCTATCTCAGAGTGCAAGTATCTCTAAGTAGAGATTCACAAGCTAGATACAATCGGGCTGCTCAGCTTCCTGACCTTCATCCCTCAAGGAAACGCTATGCAACAATAAACTGGACTGATAACATTCAATGACTGCCAGCACAACTGTCTAAGATAGAGAATTTCAAAGATTCATGAGCTTCTGAGAAATGAAAATCGACTTGAAATTCTAAGTGTTGTGAAACGCAACGGGTCGGGCAACATCTCTGGAGAACGTGGATAGCTGATATATCTGTATCCACCTATTACTTGCCAGGCTTTGTCCTTCCCCTCCTCCCTGTCAGCTTTCTACTCAACACCCCCCACCCCCACCACCTCACTACAATCAGTCTGAGGAAGGTTCCTGACCCAAAATATCACATTTCCTTGTTCTCCAGAGATGCTTCTTGAGCCGCTTAGTTACTCCAGCATTTTGTGTCTTTTTTTGTAAACCTGTATTTGCAGTTCCTATTCTCTACATGTTAAATTGATACTCTCTTACTCTGAAACTATGCCCACAACAGGAAACATCCCTCCGTATTCACCCCTTTAAGTTTTCCAGAATCTTACAGACCCACCTGAGTTTCTGGTCAATGAACATCCCTTGGATATTGATGGTGGGCATCTCAGTTTGTTGAAGATGGCCACCTGGCACCTATGTGGCACAAACACTATTTGCCACATCATCCACAATTGAAAGTTGTCTAGGTCTTGCAGCTTGCAGGCATGGGCTTTTTGCTGAGGATTTGTGAATGGAATTGAATATCATGAAATTGTCAGCAATCATCCCCATTTCAAACCTCAAGTTGATGAAGCAACTGGAGAAGGTTGGGCTTTGAAAATTATTTATTCTAAGTCCCCAAAACACCTGCTCCAAATTTACATTCCCTAGCACCTGACTAATAGTGTTGTCAGCACTTCAAAGAAGAGGAAGTACTGACACTTTTGAGAAATATAAAAGTGGATAAGTCTCCAGGTCCGGACAGGATATTCCCTAGGACATTGAGGGAAGTTAGTGTAGAAATAGCAGGGGCTATGACAGAAATATTTCAAATGTCATTAGAAACAGGAATAGTGCCGGAGGATTGGCGTACTGTGCATGTTGTTCCATTGTTTAAAAAGGGGTCTAAGAGTAAACCTAGCAATTATAGACCTGTTAGTTTGATGTCAGTGGTGGACAAATTAATGGAAAGGATACTTAGAGATAATATATATAAGCATCTGGATAAACAGGGTCTGATTAGGAACAGTCAACATGAATTTGTGCCTGGAAGGTCATGTTTGACTAATCTTCTTGAATTTTTTGAAGAGGTTACTCGGGAAATTGATGAGGGTAAAGCAGTGGATGGTGTACATATGGACTTCAGTAAGGCCTTTGACAAGGTTCCTCATGGAAGGTTGGTTAAGAAGGTTCAATTGTTGGGTATTAATGGTGGATTAGCAAGATGGATTCAACAGTGCCTGAATGGGAGATGCCAGAGAGTAATGGTGGATGGTTGTTTGTCAGGTTGGAGGCCAGTGACTAGTGGCGTGCCACAGGGATCTGTGTTGGGTCCACTGTTGTTTGTCATGTACATCAATGATCTGGATGATGGTGTGGTAAATTGGATTAGTAAGTATGCAGATGATACTAAGATAGGTGGGGTTGTGGATAATGAAGTAGATTTTCAAAGTCTACAGAGAGATTTATGCCAGTTGGAAGAGTGGGCTGAAAGATGGCAGATGGAGTTTAATGCTGATAAGTGTGAGGTGCTACATCTTGGCAGGACAAATCAAAATAGGACGTACATGGTAAATGGTAGGGAATTGGAGAATGTAGGTGAACAGAGGGATCTGGGAATAACTGTGCACAGCTCCCTGAAAGTGGAATCTCATGTAGATAGGGTGGTAAAGAAAGCTTTTGGTGTGCTGGCCTTTATAAATCAGAGCATTGAGTATAGAAGTTGGGATGTAATGTTAAAATTGTACAAGGCATTGGTGAGGCCAATTCTGGAGTATGGTGTACAATTTTGGTCGCCTAATTATAGGAAGAAGGATGTCAACAAAATAGAGAGAGTACAGAGGAGATTTACTAGAATGTTGCCTGGGTTTCAGCAACTAAGTTACTAAGTTAGGGCTTTATTCTTTGAAGCGCAGAAGGTTAAGGGGAGACTTGATAGAAGTCTTTAAAATGATGAGAGGGATAGACAGAGTTGACGTGGATAAGCTTTTCCCACTGAGAGTAGGGAAGATTCAAACAAGGGGACATGACTTGAGAATTAAGGGACAGAAGTTTAGGGATAACATGAGGGGGAACTTCTTTACTCAGAGAGTGGTGGCTGTGTGGAATGAGCTTCCAGTGAAGGTGGTGGAGGCAGGTTCGTTTTTATAATTTAAAAATAAATTGGATAGTTATATGGACGGGGAAGGAATGGAGGGTTATGGTCTGAGCGCAGGTATATGGGACTAGGGGAGAATACGTGTTCGGCACGGGCTAGAAGGGTCAAGATGGCCTGTTTCCATGCTGTAATTGTTATATGGTTGTATGGTTATATGGTCATCTTGCTTACCACTTTTTAAATACTTTATCCCAAGGTCCAGATTTATTTTTATTCATAACCATCTTTAAATATTTGGACTTATTCCCACTGTTTCTTAAATGGTCTTCCAGTGAAACACCATTCACCTGACCAAGCCTAATTCCTAATACAAGGTCCAGTATGATCCCTGTTTGAGTCAACATATTGCCAAACACTTTAACTCCCCTTCCCATTCACACACTGACCTTTCTGTCCTGGGTCTCCTCCATTGTCAGTGTGAGGCTAAATGTAAATTGGACGAACAGCATCTCATATTTTGCTTGCGCAGCTTACACCCCAGCAGTATGATGTATTGATTTCTCTAACTTCAAGTAAATATTGCATCTATCACCTCTCTCTCTCTCTGCCCCTCCCCATCCTAGTCGACATACTAGTTTCACTGTCATTCTGTTGAGTTTCAGTGTCTGTATAACTTGTTATAACTATTCCACAGCCAACAAAGGACCATTGTGGACTCCACCTTTCCTTGATTTTCGTATCTTTTTGCATATCTTCCATTTATTTGTCCTATATTTCTCGTTTCCATTTCCCCTAACTCTCAGACTGCAGAAGGGTCTCGACCCAAAACGTTACCTTTACCTTTTCTCCAGAGATGCTGCCTGACCCGCAGAGTTACTCCAACTTTTTGTATCTGTCTTTGACCTATTCACATACTATTTCAAGAAACCCTCTTCGGTTCACCCAACAAATTCTGCCATTCTTTCCTATTGCCATTCTTCTGTGTATTTCTCATGGTCAGGTTCTGAAACTCTTTTTTGAGCTTGGAGTCTTACGTTCTGGCGACCTTAAGCGACTAATAAAAAATCAAGGTCGCGGTGACCTACGTCCTCCTACGACCTTCCTCGACTATGTGTGTGACCTCCTACAACTATGTTGAAGACCTCCCTCGACTATAAAGAAGACCTCCTTTGACCTCCTTCGACTATGTTGAAGACTGGCTTCGACCATGTAAGTTTTACTTGAGGATGGTCTCTGGCAAATTGGTCCGTGAATGAGCATGACCCCCTTCGACCTCAGAGGACCACACTGAAAACCAACAACGACCAGTGACGAGTGTCTAGAGCTCAAATGATCACCTGATAAAATGCCTCCCAGTTTTTTTTTTATCATTCTGAACCATGCAAGCAAGGAAGGAACTAGTTTGGAGGATGGTAGTAAAAATACAACTACTGCTGTTTGCAGTAGCCCTTTTGCTTCAGCACCCTTTTAAGAAAGTCAGAAGGGGAAGAGCAAGGGTGAAGATGAAGCACAAGAAGAGGTCTCAATGTGTGAATGGAGATGATGTGATGCATAGCCGTCCGAAGGGGGGGTGCATTGGGTGCGCTTGCACCCCCCTTTTTTTCCCCACAGTAAGAAAAAATCCCAAGGAAAAAGAAGTTTGGAACACAATCAGCGTTTACCCAAAACTCTGGTTCCCGCCCGCTGGATGATTTGGGGGAAAAAAATTGCGACCACTGGCTTCCCCTTGCGCAGTTGGGGGAAGCTAGTGATACAGTAGCGATGCAAAATAACGCTGCCTCTCCACGCGTGCACAGTGGGCCCGGGTGGGATCTGATTGCCATTGGTACTCCACACAATCAGCGATCACCTGGATGCCTCGTGTCTACTCTGGGTAAGTAGTGGAATATTGCGTTACGGGAGGGGGAGTCTGGTTTTTCTCTTGGGTAGCACACTACAGGGTCTAACAGGAGACCGTTTTCCCGTCGCCGTTGGGGGCGGCAATGACTGGCAGCGGCCGTAACCTTGACACCAGACGCCGCTCCGGCCTGGCCTCCGCCGCCGGGCCCACAACACCAGGTAAGACCTTCCACTACCTGCAACCTCCGGCAACCACCTTCAACTAGTATCGCAACCGGCTTCGACTAAAAAATTACCGATATTTAAAACGGCAACCTATTATTAGTCGTGGCCGGTTTTTAATTTTTTGAAATAATCACCGGAACATAGAAGAAGCGGAAACCACTTTTGACCATTAGGGAGACTGACAAAAAACTTCTGGGAACTTCCGGGAACAGCACGGAAATTTTGGGTGGGGCGAAAAGTCTCCAGAGGTTTCCGTTCAGGTTTCCTAAATGGGACAGGGGCATTAACCTACTCAACCTCTCCCTATAGCTCACACCCTCTAGTCCTGGCAACATCCTTATAAATATTTTCTGTACTCTTTCCAGTTTGACATCTTTCCTATAACAGGGTGCCCAGAACTGAACACAATATTCTAAATGCGGTTTCACGAACATCTTATACAACTGCAACATGCCCTCCCAACTTCCATACTCAATACTTTGACTGATGAAGGCCAACGTGCCAAAATACTTTTTAACCACCTGATGTACCTGCGACTCGACCTTCAAGAAACCATGCAACCATCAACCAATCCTCTGCTAACCTGCTAATTGATCACAATCCTGCTGCAATCTTACACAACCATCTTCACTATCTGCAAAACCACTCACTTCTGTATCATTACCAAACTTGCTAATCTTGCCCTGTTCTGTGATGTTTCACAGAGTGCTGGAGTAAGTCAGCGGGGCAGGCTGAGTATAGAAGTTGGGAGGTCATGTTGCAGTTGCATAAGAAGTTGGCGAGGTCACATTCAGAGTATTGTGTTCAGTTCTGGGCACCATGTTATAGGAAAGATGTCATCAAACTGGAAAGGGTACAGTGAAGATTTATGAGGATGTTGCCAGGACCAGAGGGCCAGGGCTATAGGGAAAGGTCAGGGCTAGATTTAGATGAAGAGAGCCCCTAGGCTGTTCCACTTGTGAGGCCCCTCCCAATCCCCCACCACCACCACGACTAGAGGAAGATGGTCCATCAGATTGGCATCGATTTGCAGCCGAGCTTGGCCAGTTATTTATTTATTTATTGCCAGTGCTAGTGTTGAGTTATCGGCTTAAAACACTATTATTCTGAAATGGAGGGCAAGGAAAATTACTGAAGGATTGTTTAGAGACTACAGTGCATTGTGACAGCATATATAAGAAAGGCAGTGTCAAAAATATTATACACCTTGCAGGGTTCTCACTTATTTTTTTTTTCTGTTGTCAGCCAGGCAAACTTGGCAGCTCTTTAAGTTACCAAATGACAGTTTAGGTGGTCATTTAACACGGCTTGCATGACACGTGCGATAATGTGCTCGGACGAAGTGCGTAGTTACCAGTCGGAATTAGGGTCAATGAAGCATTCACATATTATTTCTGCTTCAAATAAAGTCACAAACTAAACATATTCACCATTCAAGACATGATATATAACACAATGACATGCAGCAAAATCATAATACAGTATCTCAACTCTTTTTACACGTTGCAATTAATGCAATTTCTATTATCTCTTTCCACTTCCAAACAAAAATCTGGTTGGATTATTCAGCGTATGTTCAACCTCGGTGAGACCAAGCGCAGGCTTGGCGATCGCTTTGCACAAAATCTCCACTTAGTTCACAATAACCAACCTGATCTCCCGGTGGCTGAACACTTCAACTCCTCTTCCCATTCCGAATCTGACCTTTATGTTCTGGGCTGTTACAGTTGAATAAAGGGGATTATGGGTCCATGAGAGAAGAGCTGGCCAAAGTTGACTGGAAAGATACACTAGCAGGGATGACAGTGGATCAAAAATGGTAGGTGTTTCTAGGAATAATACAGTAGGTGCAGGATCAGTTCATTCCTCGGAGGAAGAAACATTCCATGGGGAGAAAGGGACGACCATGGCTGACAAGGGACATCAGTGCCAGTATAAAAATAAAAGAGTAGTACAACGTGGCAAAGATGAGCGGGAAGCAAGAGGATTGGGTAATGTTTAAAGAACAACAGAAGATAACTAATAAGACAATATGAGGAGAAAAGATGAGGTACGAAGGTAAGCTAGCCAAGAATATAATGGAAGATAGTAAAAGCTTATTTAGGTATGTGAAGAGGAAAAAAATAGTTAAGACCAAAGTTAGACCCTTGAAGACCGAAAAAAGTGAATATGAGATGCTGTTCCTCCAATTTCCGGTGTTGCTCACTGGCATTGGAGGAGACCTAGGACAGCTGTGGTATCGAGTCTGGGTAAGGATGTGGTCGTACAGTTGGAGGGCTGGGGGGGGATCACAGAGGGTGTGCAGTTAGAGAGGAGGTTGTGAAACTGTCTCCAAAGAGAGGAGGAGAACCTTTTCAAAGTAGGCATACCTTGAGGAGATATCGCAGTGGAGTAGACAAAGTGTTCAAGAAGGAACTGCAGATGCTGGAAGATCGAAGGTACACAAAAATGCTGGAGAAACTCAGCGGGTGCAGCAGCTTCTATGGAGCGAAGGAAATGGGCAACGTTTCGGGTCTGAAGAAGGGTTTTGGCCCGAAACGTTGCCTATTTCCTTCGCTCCATAGATGCTGCTGCACCCGCTGAGTTTCTCCAGCTTTTTTGTGTACCTTTGATTTTCCAGCATCTGCATTTCCTTCTTAGACATTTTTTTTGCAAGCTTTAGAACCAATAGACTTTTTTTGCAAGCTTTAGAACCAATAGACATTGTTTTGCAAGCTTTAGAACCAATAGACACTTTTTTTGCAAGCTTTAGAACCAATAGACATTTTTTGCAAGCTTTAGATCCAATAGACACTTTTTGCAAGCTTTAGAACCAATAGGCACATTGTGCAAGCATTTTAGAACCACTAAGGGCACTTACATTTGAGTAGACATGTGTTCAGTGTTATTCACAGCTCAGAGAAACGTGACCCTCTGCCTTCCTCCATCTTGAAGAGACTGTGTGGCACACCACTTCCTGGTTTTATAGTCCCTCCCCCCTGCCGCCAGCGGGGGAAGCAGAGAGAATGGGGAATTTTGTAAAAACATTAATATATCTGTCATTTTTAATCAACGGGAAAAAATCCTCGGCAAACATGCGGCGGAGGGGGGCTCTGAGCAAGGTGGCCAAAAATGACGGCCGTAGGTGGAGGCGTTCTCTTGGAAATCACAGCACAGAAGGCCAAAACCGGTCAAGAACAGACTTTTAGTAATATAGATATAAATATACACCGTTTTGTTTTCTCATTTATAACATTGTTTACAGAGTACTATGTTTACATATTCTGTTGTGCTGCTGCAAGTAAGGATTTCATTGTTCTAACTGGGATGTGAGAGAATAAAATACTCTTGACTCTTGACTTACTCCGCTAATTTGTGGGATAGAACTCGTGTACGGGTGATCAGTGGTCGGCGTGGACTCGGTGGGCTGAAGGGCCTGTTTCCCCACAGTATCTTTAAATTAAACTAAAACACTATAACTAGAGGGAGTCTAAAGAAGGGTCAATACACAAAACATCCCCCAATTTCTTCTATCCAGAGTTGCTGGCTGCTCCATGGAGTTCCCCCGCACAATTAAAGTATGGAATAGTCTTTCAACCAGACGCAACTACATTTAAGGTACCTCCTTTTTCCTCAAGGACCCTTTTTTACTTAAGTCCAAGTCATTAGTCAAGAGAGTTTTATTGTCATGTGTCCCAGATAGGACAATGAAATTCTTGCTTGCTGCAGCAGAACAGAATATGTAAACATAATACAGAACAGGAGATAAAAGTTCAGTGTGTCTATATACTATAGACCATATATATACACAATAAATAAACAGATAAAATGAATAGGCTGTTATTGTTCAGCCCTCCACCACCTCCAGTTTAAATTCCATTTAGAATATTTATGGAGGACCAGGAAACCAGAAGCAAGAGTTACTCCAGGGAGTTACTCCAGTTCCAGGGTCAGAGAGTGATTCTGCGATGGTTTTCAGCAGTTGTGGCGAGGCAGTGAAGGATGGGGTGGTGGTGGGGACATATACTGGCACCCTGGTCTCCTCCTCCAGGTTTCTCTCATGCAGGACTACATCCTCCTGCACTACCACCTCCTGTGGCACCACCTCCTGCCACTCCTCCTCCTGGGTGGGCAACACCTGCATCGCAGGTTTTTTTGAGGGTCGTGCCCTCCCCCTGCGCTGCTACCTTTTTGGTGACATCTCTAAAACACACGTCTCCTCTCCAAAAAATGCTCCAGCTGTGAATGAACATGCCCTGGAGTGACAGAGGTCACATGCTGATGTTTAAATTATCTTTTTTGTCTACTGACCCTTTTTTCACCCCAGTGCTATTACCTTCGACTACCTTCGACCACCTTTGAGTACCTACGACTAACATCACGACCTACTATGACCGACCGACTAGACCTACGACTAAAAAAGTATCGATTTTTCCCACGGCGACCTATTTTTAGTCGCGGTCAATTTTTAACTTTCATCTTGAAAAATATGTCGTGACCTAGCTGAACTAGCTTCGACTACACGGAGACCACTCTCGACCATGAAGGAGAGTGACGAAGACCTCCTACGACCTCGTGGCGACCTTCCCGCGACTATGGGTCACGGGCAAGTTCGCCAGAACTCGCGGTGGAGGTCGCCCAAGTTGGACAGGGGCTTTATGATCACAGAGTCAGCTTTGGCCCAATTTGTCCATACCAACCAAGATGTCTATCAGTGCTAGTCCCAATTCACAGGCCTGGTCCTCTAAACTCTCATCCATCTTCTTCAGACACTGGCAAATGTCTTCTATTTACAAGGATATTCAGCATGCAGGTTTTCATTCTAAAATCTCTGCACCTGTTATATATGTACTTCAGTATGTTCCAGTGATGAATGCAGGGAAGGCTCGTGTTCACAAAATTAATAGGGATCTCCTCTGTTGTCCTCATGGCCTTTCATGGCCTTTCCTATAATCCACTGAACTGATGTTGTAACATGGTATTTACCATAAATATTTTCTCATGATCCACGACCAATCAGACATTCAGGTAATAATGAGGACAATTGGCTTACTCATTGGAGAGCTTATGGGCACAGGTCCATTTGAATTTTGATAGCCACCTTCATTTGTGGCAGGATGACATGTTCTTTTGCCTGTAATGTCATTTTCTGCTCACTGAAATCTAAACAAATAGAGTTGATCGTACTTGAGGAAAGGGCCTTCGTGACCTCTCTGATGCTTTGGTCAATGGAATGATCCAATTATCAGGAAGTTAAGAGATTCTATGCCTTAGAGCTCCACAGAGAGTGTTGGACTGGCACTAGTCACATAGAAACATAGAAATTAGGTGCAGGAGTAGGGCATTCGGCCCTTCGAGCCTGCACCGCCATTCAATATGATCATGGCTGATCATCCAACTCAGTATCCCATACCTGCCTTCTCTCCATATGCTCTGATCCCCTTAGCCACAAGGGCCACATCTAACTCCCTCTTAAATATAGCCAATGAACTGGCCTCGACTACCCTCTGTGGCAGAGAGTTCCAGAGATTCACCACTCTCTGTGTGAAAAAAGTTCTTCTCATCTCGGTTTTAAAGGATTTCCCCCTTATCCTTAAGCTGTGACCCCTTGTCCTGGATTTCCCCAACATCGGGAACAATCTTCTTGCATCTAGCCTGTCCAACCCCTTAAGAATTTTGTAAGTTTCTATAAGATCCCCTCTCAATCGCATAAATTCTAGAGAGTATAAACCAAGTCTATCCAGTCTTTCTTCATAAGACAGTCCTGACATCCCAGGAATCAGCCTGGTGAACCTTCTCTGCACTCCCTCTATGGCAATAATGTCCTTCCTCAGATTTGGAGACCAAAAACTGTACGCAATACTCCAGGTGTGGTCTCACCAAGACCCTGTACAACTGCAGTAGAACCTCCCTGCTCCTATACTCAAATCCTTTTGCTATGAAAGCTAACATACCATTTGCTTTCTTCACTGCCTGCTGCACCTGCATGCCTACTTTCAATGACTGGTGTACCATGACACCCAGGTCTCGCTGCATCTCCCCTTTTCCTAGTTGGCCACCATTTAGATAATTAGATAACTAGGCCAACGGTTAAAGGATGTCCTGTAGGATGTCATTATCTGTCATTACACATATAGAAAATTGGAGCCTGCGAAGATGTGCTCATCAGAGAAGTTGAGGTTGGATGCAACGCCACTGAGCACCCTTCATGTGCAGCCTCTTTGCAGGTGGGCATTTCTGTACCTCCTTCCACATGATCTCTGTCCCATGGAGTCAGTCACCTGCCATGTTGTTCCCAAGGCAGTGTTACCACTCTGTCTCCCATTGAAAGAGTAGTTCAGCTGCCAAATGCTGTGAGAAGACGTGCTGGAGTATTAAGCATGCCCGTGGAGTATAGCAAGTGTCAGAGCAGTTTTCCAGCTGTTTGAAACTGCCTGGGGAGGTTTCCTGACATTGGCAGGGTGTTTTTTTTAATTGCAAATAATAACACGTTGTGCTGTGGTCCTGGTTTTTCCAGTGTGCGCTCTGTACGTTAAGAGTATTGAGCTTCAAGCTTTAGAACAGCACAGTGATGCAGCTTCACAGAATCAGAGCCAATTTCAATCCTGAACTCTGGTGCTGTCTGTGAGGAGTTTGTTTGTTTGTGTGGATTTCCTTTGGATGCTCTATTTTCCTCCCATGCCCCAAAGACATGAAGGTCAGTAGGTTATCTGACCACTGTACATTGGCCTTAGTGTGTTGATCGGTGGCAGAATCTGGAAAGAGTTGACGGGAACATGGACATTTCATTAAAAATGGGATTCGTTCGCTCATGTGTCAGATGACGTTCTGCCATCGCTTTGTCACAGCCAGTGCCACATCTGTGCCTCTGCGGAGATCGTCCGCAGTGCATACCTCTCCGCCGCAAGTCAGTAGGTGGGCCATTGTCTGTAGGTCTCCACGGTTGCACTTGTCAGAGTCCGAGAGGCCCCACTTCTTCAGGTTGAGTCCGCAACGTCCCACTCCAGTGCGGATGTGGTTTAGGGCTTACCAGGTAGTATAAGGCAGGTGGCGTCCTGGAGCCATCTGTTGTTTGGTTTTGGTGCCTGACATGGTTGGCTCTAGTTCCATGAAGCTGTTCCAACACTTAAAGCGTTTCTTGGCATGTTGGTGATTGTGCAAGGGGTGGCGGGGGTCTGTGTCCGCATTGAAGCGTTCAACTGCAGCTGCCTGATCACCTCTTCGAGATGGTTCGTCGATGCTAGCCAGCTCGTACAGATGTTCAACCTTTGTCGGCTTCAGGCATCCTGTGGTTTTCCTGCAGGGAGTGTTCAATGCAGAGCCCACCTTGCGTGCATGTTTAGAGCAGCTCCAGATTGGGCTTGCATATTCTGCCACTGAGAAACAGAGCGCCAGAGCTGCAGTGGGGATTGGTGTTGGGTCACTTCAAAATGAGCTTTTCAATTTTTCAATAGCATTGTTCCAGGTGTTGACCTTTGCCTTGGTTTTCTCAACATGTTGGTGATATGATAATGTGTGCTCAAGGACCACACCTAGGTACTTTGGTGCTTTGCAGTGTTCCAACAGGATATCATTCCATTGCACCTGCAGTTGACGTTTCGCATCCCAGTTCTGGAGGTGGTAGTTGATGGTCAGCATGGACTCATGGCTGAAGGGTCTATTTCTGTTCTGTCGGTCTCTAAGAATCTACAAATATGAAAATGCAGGGAATAGGGGGGATATGGATCATGTGCAGGCAAATGGGACAAGTTCATCATGATCGACATAAACATTGTGGGCTGAAGGGTCTGATCCTGTGCTGTACTGTTCTATGTTCTAAATGAACGAGAAATAGATGGTTCATGAGGACTGATATCATGAGGTGTGTGTTTGATGAATTTTCATTAAGGTTTCATCATAATGGTATGTTAATATGTTGTAATATTATAAAATATGGATCAAGACTGAAAGTGCCAAGACCAATGTCACAGATATAGTGAATTCACCAGGAAATGGTTGTAAATGGAATTTCATTTGTTAGCCACTTAGTTATTTAAGTTCACTCTAAGAATCAGTGCTATGGAATCCAATTTCGAAGCAAGTGTATTTTGAAGGACTTACGTTCCTCACAACTTGCTCTTTTTATTTTTATCAAATTTGATTTCAATATGCACAGTCATCTCATCAAAGTTATTAATAGATTATTAATAGAACAAAGGGCAGCACAAATCCCTGTGGTACCCCGCTAGTCAGAGATGCCAACAGAAATATGACCTATTTATCCCTTATGGGGTTTTTTTAGTGAATTGTAACCACATTTGCCAACAGTGGATTAGCAAGCTGTGAGGAGGACCAAAAACCTTAAAAAGAAGGAAATATGCAGGTTAAGTGGATGGGCAAGAAATATAATGCAGGAAACTATGAAGTTAACCACCATGGAAAGGCGAATGTGGAAGTGAATAGTTAATAATATAGAGTGAGACTACAACATTTTGCAATACAAAGAGATCTGGAAATCCTAGCACATGACCACATCTGGACTACGGTGTAGAATATCGGTTTCCTTATTTAAGGAAAGACATGCTTGCATTGGAGAATATGCGGAGAAGATTCATTGTATTGGTTCCTGGGATGAAGGAGTAGTCTATGCGAAAAATTACGCAGGTTGTGTCTGTACTCATTGGAGTACAGAAGAATGAGAAGTAACTTATTGAACTATGATTCAAAAGGTTTTCACAGGATGGACGCAGAGAGAATGATTTGCCCAATGTGGGGGATGTGGAATGGCATCAGATTGTGGAGATTCTGGACTGTAGAGGAGATGAAGAGGATTCTTTCTTCCAGGAGCCTGTGAATCTCTGGAATTCTTTGCAGCTGCAGTGAATATGTTCAAAGCAGAGATTGACAGACATTTAAACAACAAGAGAGTCAAGGATAATGGAGAAAAGTGGTGTTAAGGGCAAGGTTGAATCAGCCATGATCTTAATGAGTTGAGTGGCAGAGCGGGCTCGAGGGGCTGATTGGCCTGCTCCTGCTCCTGTTTCTTGTGTTCTTATGCTGTGACCAATGAACGGTGAAAAGATTCATTTCCTTCGTGACTCCTTTCCTGAACTTGTAATTCACTGCAGTGCTTCACAACTTTCAATCATTAGGCCAGAGAGCACAATTCATTATTTCTATGCGTTATCCACCTAATTAACTAAGTTTAAAAGCAAGGCATTTGTGAATGTTCTGATATGTTCTGTATCTTGCAGACATTATGAGTGTTTGTATATTTTACAATTAATGTAAAAACTTCATTGAGTGATTACATTGTCTATGGGGTCATCTGTGGTTGAAAACTGTATATTTCTGTGTCATTTTCCACAAGTGATGACAAGTGTGGTAATTGCTAGCAGATAACATCTGCTCCAGCAAAATTCAAGTTGCACATTTTTGCTCAGTTGTCGATGTTGGTTTCAAAACCATATCTTTAAGACCGCTGCAGTTTTCTGAGTCTCCAGGCAGCTGGAGTGCTTTCAGTTTGTTGAGATTTTTCCAGCAACTGTAACTGAATCTGCCAGGAGTTTGGGGTCACTGCAATGTCTTGCTTGCAGCACAGGGCACACCTTTGAAGCTCTATGACTTGCACTGACCATAAAGTCAGAGTGTGCTCTGGCTGAAACAAGTTCAGCATGATCTGCCAACGGCCCTGCATCAGGGCTCCTGTGATTCGCTTTTTTGTTTACAGTTCAGTGGGGTTTTTTTCCCAACCCTCAGAGAGAGCCTGGCAAATATAACCTGAAAATTAAACAAACTCACATTCACTAATGGGCTGGTTTAAAATTTCAGTGAGCATACAGACTGATCTGTTAGTTTTGATGATGCTGAAAATGACCACTATTGGTAAGGGTCACTTCCGAATGTCTCCTCTCATTTTATGACCTTTTTTCTTGTAAAATCTATTACAGCTGCTTTTAAACAATTGAATCTTTGATTCTCTTTCCAAGAATATCTGTTTTCAAAGAGGTAATTGCCAAGGGTTGGACATAATTTTTATATAGCGCAAAACATTCTTGAGAACATTTTCTATTGTCAAAACCTTTGGTGTAGGGTGATTAGAATGTTGTCTGAGCAAAATTAAGCAGAAACAGGTATTGAGAAAATCTCCACCACATGCTAATGGCTGCAAGGAAATAGCTTGTTTACCTTGGGGCCAATTGCTTGAGCAATGTTCTAGGCAATAGCACACTTAAAACAGTCAGAAGGACAAAGGAGGAATTTAAATCTAATCTTTGCAAAGTAACAATAATAGGTAAAGACTTTTATTTAGTCTGTGCTAAATTAGCACAGATGGCTATAGGTCTTCAAGAGAAAAGATTTTCACCAAAACGACAGATACTGTATCACATGGAGTTTGTTACCGTTTGGTACGGCAGAATTGATAGCAAAACCTTGTGAACTTTGATTATCATCATTACCATACAACCATTCTGTTTCTTTATAAGGTTAAAAACACAAACTTTCACTGTTCATACAATACAAAAGAAGCTAAAACTCTGAAAACAAATAATTAGCAACTTTTATTTTTAAGTAGTATCGTGTCAAAACAAGACTTCTTCCATTGATCAACTTTTAATTTAAGCACATGTATAAATCTTTTGAATTTTCACCCATAAGCTCAACTGCTGAAACTTTAAACAGCAAAGCTCTTGATGTACTAAAGGTCTCAGTCATTTCCTTAACTAGATTATTTAATTAAAATAAGGAGAGGTACACATGTTGGACTATTGCACAAGCACAACCAGCTGGTTCCTCTCTCCACTCAAATCGGAGGAGATACTATTATCAGCACAAAAATAGAGGCCAGATTTCAGTTATACTCTGGCTAACTACTGCACTTTGCTCTATACAGAGACACACACATAAAAAGTCAATAGGTTCAACATGCAGCAGTGTCACTCTGAATTTCACCTGTCACTGCAATATCCAGAACACTTTTCCCTTGTTATAGTGGATTCACATTTGAGATTGAATGACTTGTTAGCCAGAAGCATAAGCACTGGCTGCTGCTAAAAAAAAAGCAGATTTCAAGTTCAAGGGATTCTTGCTTCTGATCAAAGCAGGATTGTTCACTCTCGATCGTCTGGGTATTAATTTATATCATAGAATATAGTGTTCAGTCTCTGACCAGTAACTCAAAACCAGTAACTAAAAAAAATCATTCACAGGAAGCACTGGTCAGACCGCAAACATAAATTTTCCAACTCTTTATTGAAATTGTCAGCAAATTGTACAATTGTCATCACATGAGGATACAGAACTAATGTGAATATTTGCAAAAGTAATGTTACAGTAATTTATTTATTCATTGTATTTATGTCCATCTTTCAGTGAAACCAGTCCTTCTTTCACTTGCATCTGTAGACTCCTTACCATGGTACAAGTTGGCTTTTTTACATTTCTTCTGTACATCAATCAGTTTATGACTGATATGTTCTAACCCTAATAATCAGCTATTGTACTAAAGTTATTTAAGAATTTAATGTTTATTTGTCATATGTACTCAATATGAACTGGAACGATAAAAATCTTGCTGCAGCTTTATAGACACAATGGATGCAATAACAACAAAAAATAACGAGTTATCACCTAGCCCACAGCCAACAATGAATCGCTCCCTTGATCATCGTTATTTATTTTGCATATCTCTCTATATCACCATCTATATCTCTTGTTTCCCTTTTCCCTAACTCTCAGTCTGAAGAAGGGTTTAGACCTGAAACACCACCTATTCCTTTTCGCTAGAGATGCTGCCTGACTCACTGAGTTACTCCAGCCTTTTGTGTCTATCTTCAGGTGTAAGGTCACTTGGCTCTCCTTTCCTGAAGTCAACAATCAGCTTCTTGGTCTAGCTAATAATGAGAGCAAGATTTTTGTTATGGCATCATTCAATCATGCCAGTTCATTGGCTATATTTAAGAGGGAGTTAGATGTGACCCTTGTGGCTAAAGGTATCAGGGGGTATGGAGAGAAGGCAGGTACAGGATACCGAGTTGGATGATCAGCCATGATCATATTGAATGGCGGTGCAGGCTCGAAGGGCCGAATGGCCTACTCCTGCACCTATTTTCTATGTATCTATGTAATCAGAATTTTAATTTCCCTCCTGTACTCTGAATCATTGTTACCCATTATTGGACCACAAAAATTGGTATCAATTAATGATATGAGTAGGTTAACCAACGATGAGCATTTGTCGGCACTGGGCCTGCACTCGCTGGAGTTTATAAGAATGGGGTGGGTCCTCATTGAAACATACAGAATAGTGAAAGGCTTGGATAGAGTGTATGTGGAGAGGATGTTTCCACTAGTGGGAGAGTCTAGGACTAGGACATTCTTTTGGGAAGGAGATGAGGAGACATTTCTTTAATCAGAGGGTGATGAATCTGTGGAATTCTTTGCCACAGAAGGCAGTGGAGGCCAAGTCAGTGGAAATTTTAAGGGCGGAGATAGATAGATTCTAGATTAGTACAGGTGTCAGAGGTTATGGGGAGAAGGGGGTTAGGAGGGATAGATCAGCCATGATTGAATGGCATAGACTTGATGGGCCGAATGGCCAACTTCTACTATTCCTTGTGGCCTTATGGCAATGAGGCTGTGTTGGGTACAGAGAGAGAGAGAGAGTGGAACACCGGACTGAGCACAGCACTGAGGTGCCCCTGTGCTGATGGCCAGTGGGGAAGAGGTGTTGTTGCCAGGCTGTACTGACTGAGGTCTGCTAATGAGGATGTTGAGGATCCAGTTGCATAGGGAACAACCAAAAACCAAGTTCCCTAAGTTTGACGATGAATTTAGACAGGATGATGATGTCGAATACCGAACTGTAGCTGATGAACAAAAGCCTACCGTGCATGTTTCTGTTGTCCAAGTGGTCCAGCGCAAAGTGGATAGCCAGTGAGATTGCAACTACTTTCAATCTGTTGAAGCAAGTGAATTGAAGTGGGTCCAGGTCCTTACTGAGACAGGAGTTAACTTGCTTCATAACCAGCCAATGATTCTTGATCGGAAGGCCAAAGGGCCAAAGGCCTTCCTCTCATGAGACTCTCTGACTCAATGAAAGGGGAGGGGGAATGAAAGGGGGGGGGGGGAAGGGGGAAGAGTGAGAGTGAGAGTGAGAGTGAGAGAGAGTGAGAGTGAGAGTGAGAGTGAGAGTGAGAGTGGCCAGCTTTCCGCCCAGTAGCTACCTGCCAACCACCACCTCCACCAGTTGCGTGTGTGCTGAAGGACACCATGGCTGGCTGGCGGGCAGAAGGCACTAAGGTGGCGGCCGGTTCCGCTGTCCGGTCACGGCAGCCGCTTGCAGCCACCTTAGCTACTTCCCTCCCCAGCCACAATGCGGTGGCGCCGCGCCCGGAGCGCCACGGCAGCGGTGAGTGAGTGAGTTGCTGGCAGACTCCCCGACTTCCTCCTTCTCAACGCTCCTGCTCTCCCCGCAACTGTACCCCTGGCGGCACAGCCAATTTGTACAGCCCAGGCCGTGTTGACCCGGGCCAGACTCCCCACACGCTGTGAAAGGAACTCTTCCCCCCCAGCAGCGTTGTCATTTTACATCCACTTCCCACTTTACAGCCGCTTCCCATCAGCTGCCAGCAATGAGGGATAGACTTGGTTTTCCTTCAGTGCAGCAACATCGTTCTTGATGTTGCTGTACTGAGGGATAGCCAAGTCTATCTTTCTTGGCGAACAACCTAACCTTCGGCCTCCAAGACACAGGTAAATTTTTGTGCCTTATTTTTGGGTAAAAAAATAGCGTCTTCATTGCCGGGAAATATGGTAGTTCCCTGAAAGTGGCACCCAAATATATAGGGTGGTGAAGAAGGCTTTGAGTCATTAGGCTTCTTCAGTCAGGAAATTGAGTATACAAAATGCTGGAATAACCCCGCTGAGTTACTCCAGCATTTTATGTCTATCTTTGGTGTAAACAAGCATATGCAGTACACTGGCCCTAACCCCAAACTCTACCTTCGCTACATTGACAACTATATCAGTGCTACCTCCTGCACCCATGCAGAGCTCACTGCCTTCATTAACCATGACTAATTTCCATCCTGTACTCAAATTCACTTGGACCATCTCCGACATCTCCTTACTGTTTCTAGATCTCACCCTCTCCATCACAGGACACAGACTGATATTTATTACAAACCCACTGACCCACAGCTGTCTAGACTACACTTTTTCCCACCCTGCTTCCTGTAAAGACTCTATCCCCTACTCCCAATTTCTCCATCCACGCCGCATCTGCGTCCAGGATGAGGTGTTCCATACCAGGACATCATTTTTTAGGGAAAGGGGGTTCCCCTCTTCTATTATAGATGAGGCTCTCACTAGGGTCTCCTCGATATCCCGCAGCTCCGCTCTTGCTCCCCCTCGCCAATTCATAACAAGGATAGAGTCCCCATTTCCTCACCTTCCACCCCATCAGCCGTTGCATACAACAAAAAATCCTCCAACATTTTTGTCACCACCAATGGGATCCCACTACTAACCTATCTTCCCATCTCCACTCCTTTCTGCGTTCCACAGAGACTGTTCCCTCCGCAACTACCTGGTCAACTCGTCCATTCCCATCCAAACCATCCTCCTCAGGTACTTTCTCCTGCAACCACAGGAGATACAACACTTGTCCCTATTCGTCTCCCCTCAACTCCGTCCAAGAACACTGATAGTCTTTTCAGTTGAGACAGAGGTTCACTTGCACCTCCTCCAACTTCATCTACTGTATCTGCTGTTCCAGGTGTGGACCTCTGTATATCGTCGAGACCAAGTGCAGGCTCGGCGATTATTTCGCTGAACATCCCCGCTCAGTCCGCCTTAACCTACCTGATCTCCTAGTTGCTCAATACTTTAACTCCCCCTCCCATTCCCACACTGACCTTTCTGCAAATTGGAGGAACAGCACCTCATATTTCGCTTGGGCAGCTTACACCCCCAGCCGAATGAACATTGACTTCTCTAACTTCAATTAGCCCTCGCTTCCCCTCTCTCTCCATCCTCTCCCCTTCCCAGTTCTCCTACCAGTCTTACTGTCTCCAACTACATTTTAACTGTACTGCCCACTCCCCCTGAAACGTCACCCATTCCTTCTCTCCAGAGATGCTGTCTCTCCCGCTGAGTTCCTCCAGCATTTTGTGTCTATCTTTGATTCTGCCTCTGCCAGTTCTTTCCCACACAAATTGAGTAAACAAGTTGGGACGTTACATTACAGTTGTACAGTGAAGTCACACTGTGTTTTGTTTTGGTCACTCTGCTGTGGGAAAGATGTCATTAAGCTAGAAAGGGTGCAGAGAAGATATACAAGGATATTGCCAGGACTCGAGGGCTGGAAATAGAGGGAGAGATTGGACAGGCTAGGATTTTATTCCTTGGAGTGCAGTAGGCTAACCTTATAGAGGCGTATAAAATCAAGAGGGGCACAGATAGGGTGAATGAGTATTTTTCCCAGGATATAGAAATCAAGAAATAGAGATCATAGGTTTAAGGTGAGAGGGGAAAGATTTAATAGGATCTGTTTGGGCAACATTTTCACACAGAGAATGCTGGGTATATGGAACAAGCTGTCAGAAGAAGTAGTTGAGGCAGGTAAAATAACAACATTGAAAACACATTTGGATAGGTACATGGATAGGACCATGGAGTGGCAACGTTGAGGTAGATAACCTGGATAACTACAAAAGATCTGTAAACATGGTGATATGAGGCAGAATGAGCAAAAGTGCATCATTCTAAAATTTATAGTGCCTGCATTTTAGCAGAATGTGCAGTTATGCATTTTGGCAGTAGGAGTACTGTCAAGAATACATTTTCTAAGTTGGTAGAGGATTCAGAAATTGGTGATGCAAAGGGTCTTGGGAGTGCTGGTGCAGGATTCCCAAAAGCTTAATTTGCAAGTTGAATCGAGTAAGGAAGGCAAGTTCAATGTTAGCAATTATTTCAGGAGGACAAATATATAAAAACAGGGATGTAATGCTGAGGCTTTATAAGGCGCTGGTCAGTCTGCATTAGGAGTATTGCGAGCAGTTTTGGGCCCCGTATCTGAGATGGGTGTGCTGACATTGGAGACGGTCCAGATGAGGTTTATAAGAATGATCCTGGGGATGATTGGATTAATGTATGATGAGTGTTTGATGGCACTGGGCCTGTACTCGCTGTGATTTAAAATGAAGTGGGGGGGGGGGGGGGGGGGGTGGGGGGGGGGGGGGGGGGGGGGGGGGGACTTCATTGAAACTTATTGAATAGTGAAAGACCTGGATAGGGTGGATGTGGAGAGGATGTTTCCAGTAGTGGGAGAGTCTAGGACCAGAGGGCACAGCCTCAGAATAAAAGGACGTACCTTTAGAAAGGAGATGAGGAGGAATTTCTTTAGTCTGGGGGTGTTAAATCTGTGGAATTCATTGCGGCAGATGGCTATGAAGGCCAAGTCATGCGGTGGTTTTAAGGTGGAGATTTATAGATTCTTGATTAGGAAACGTGTCAAAGGTTATGGGAAGAAGGCAGGAGAATGGAGTTGAGAGGGAAAGATAGATCGGCCATGATTGAATGGTGGAGTAGACTTGATGAGCCTATTGACATGAACATTTTATCCAAATTATAGGTGCTACTCAATCAAATTACGAGTCGAGGCAACATGCCCAGCCTTGGAAACATATTAATGAAGGTGTCTTTCAATGTCATTTGTAAAGGAAGAATATGCAAGTTTCTATCTACAGGAATATTGCAGGATCTGACATCACAAATATTATATAAAAACTTGAAGAAAGAAGCCTGAAGCCCATAAGTTAAGAAAACCTCAGATGTTAAGGTAAAATTAAAGGAAGAAATTAAACGATTAGCCAGTCCATTGCTACATGGAAGAAGATGTATGAAATAGGAAAATAGCTACATGAAGTTTGTGGATGCTATTTCTGCCAAAATCCATGGGATATGGATAAATGAAAGAGATTGACTAGAGGTCATAGCCTCAGAATTAAAGGACGTTCTTTTGCCACAGAAGGCTGTGGAGGTGTCAGTGGATATTTTTAAGGCAGAGATTTTTGATTAGTACACATATCAGAGGTTATGGGGAGGGGGAGATAGATCAGACATTATTGAATGGCGGAGTAGACTTGGTGGGTCGAATGGCCTAATTCTACCCCCATCACTTATGACCTTATGATTGGATCGGCCATCGCTCCAAGTGGCCAAGCGTGCAGATTGGACGCAGCCTGCAGCGGCGAAGCAGTGCTAGAGGACATCAACAACTTTGTTTGGCCAAGCCGACACCACAATGCTGCTAGGACCAATGGGCCTTTATGGCCAAGTTATGAACTCTTCATTTATAACCATGTGGGCTTGAAGGATGAAAAATGGCCCCAAAGCATGGAGACACTTGTATACTGCCTCAGTGTACCGTTTCCATACACTTGTATACTGCCTCAGTGTACCGTTTCCATACACTTGTATACTGCCTCAGTGTACCATTCCCATACACTTGTATACTGCCTCAGTGTACCATTCCCATACACTTGTATACTGCCTCAGTGTACCGTTTCCATACACTTGTATACTGCCTCAGTGTACTGTTTCCATACACATGTACTTAATTAACATTGTGCTTACGTATAGTGATACACACTGAACTGTGAGCAAAAAAGGAATGCCACTGTATCTCAGTACTTGTGACAATAAAGTACCAGTTGCTACAGAAAGGCTGGGCTTGTTTCAAGGAGTGGGTTGGCACTTGACCTTGATGTGTTTGTTGCAATCTCTTCCCAAGGGGAATGTGTAGCGATGACCTTCAGGTTAGGTTTATTTTCATGTACTCCATGAAAATGTGGTCACGGTGTCCCCTAACTCCAAGGCTGTTGTAATATTTCTTACTCACATGAAGCTCATATAACAAACACTATACATACAGTAATGATAAATGCATCAATAAATACAACGATGGGACCAAAACAACAAAATGATCCAAGATTGTAGTACAATCTGAAGTAGTCCAGAAATATACTGTCTGTTGACAAGCTACATATGGCAACTTAGATGTCTTTCTGACACAGCACTTAAGAAATAAATTGGCATATGTGGTCTCAGTGTACCGTTTCTGATTGAATATCTCACAATCAGTATGATTGAATATCTCACAAATCAGTATTATAATCGGCATGACAAGGAGTTATAAGGTAACCTATTAAAAAAATGGCAAATTAACACAGTGGTTAGAAATGAAGCATTTATAAAGACAACGCTGGAAATACTTACTAGCCCCTGATTTATAATGAACTTGAAATGAACTATTTAAAATTATTGCTTCAGGGAATATTGTGGATAATTCCAAGTTCCAACAGATTCAAGGGAACTCTGTTGCAGGCATCAGCAGTCGTGTGGTAAATCGAGTATCACTGTCCCTTAATTGAACCTTAATTGGTACACGTGACAATAAAATATCCTTTGAACCCCTTTGAAGTGTCGGTACCTGTAGACCAGAGAACTGAATGCAAGTAGCTTCCTCAGAGATTCTTATGTAATCACCAGAGTCCAGTGGGAGCATCAGATCATTGAACGATTCTATAATCTATTAATATTTTAGCTTTGAGGGTTAATTCTAGTGGCCAGATGATCTAGGGTGACGGAGGAACTGAAGGAAATCCACATTAGGCAGGAAATGGTGTTGGGTAGACTAATGGGACAGAAGGCTGATAAATCCCCAGGGCCTGATGGTCTGCATCCCAGGGTACTTGAGGAAGTGGCTCTAGATATCGTGGACGCATTGGTGATTATTTTCCAATGTTCTATAGATTCAGGATCAATTCATGTGGATTGGAGGGTAACTGATGTAATGCCACTTTTTAAGAAAGGTGGGAGAGAAAAAACAATGAATTATAGACCAGTTAGCCTGACATCGGTGGTGGGGAAGATGCTGGAGTCAATCATAAAAGATGAAATAGCGGCACATTTGGATAGCAGTAACAGGATCGTTTCGAGTCCGCATGGATTTACGAAGGGGAAATCATGCTTGACTAATCTTCTGGAATTTTTTGGGAATGTAACTAGGAAAATGGACAAGGGAGAGCCAGTGGATGTAGTGTACCTGGACTTTCAGAAAGCATTTGATAAGGTCCCACATAGGAGATTAGTGGGCAAAATTAGGGCACATGGTATTGGGGGTAGAGTGCTGACATGGATAGAAAATTGGTTGGCAGACAGGAAACAAAGAGTAGGGATTAACGGGTCCCTTTCAGAATGGCAGGCAATGACTAGTGGGGTACCACAAGGCTCGGTGCTGGGACCACAGCTATTTACAATATACATCAATGATTTAGATGAAGGGATTCAAAGTAACATTAGCAAATTTGCAGATGACACAAAGCTGTGTGGCAGTGTGAACTGTGAGGAGGATGCTATGAGAATGCAGGGTGACTTGGACAGGTTGGGGGAGTGGGCAGATACAAGGAAGACACAGTTTAATGAGGATAAATGTGAGGTTATCCACCTTGGTAGCAAAAACAGGAAGGCATATTATTATCTAAATGGTGTCAAGTTGGGAAAAGGGGAAGTACAACAGGATCTGGGGTCCTTGTTCATCAGTCAATGAAAGTAAGCATGCAGGTACAGCAGGCAGTGAAGAAAGCGAATGGCATGTTGGCCTTCATAACAAGAAAAGTTGAGTAGAGGAGCAAAGAGGTCCTGCTGCAGTTGTATAGGGCCCTGGTGAGACCACGCCTGGAGTATTGTGTGCAGTTTTGGTCCCCTAATTTGAGGAAGGACATTCTTGCTATTGGGGGACTGCAGCGTAGATTTGCAAGATTAATTCCCGGGATAGCGGGACTGTCGTATGCTGAGAGAATGGAGCGGCTGGGCTTTTATTCTCTGGAGTTTAGAAGGATGAGAGGGAATCATATTGAACCATATAACATTATTAAGGGTTTGGACACGCTAGGCAGGAAACATGTTCCCAATGTTGGGGGAGTCCAGAACTAGGGGCCACAGTTTAAGAATAAGGAGTAAGCCATTTAGAACGGAGATGAGGAAACACTTTTTCTCACAGAGAGTTGTGAGTCTGTGGAATTCTCTGCCTCAGATTGTGGTGGAGGCTGGTTCTCTGGATACTTTCAAGAGAGAGCTAGATTGGGCTCTTAAAAATAGCAGAGTCAGGGGATATGGGGAGAAGGCAGGAACGGGGTACTGATTTGGAATGATCAGCCATGATCACATTGAATGGCGATGCTGGCTCAAAGGGCCGAATGACCTACTCCTGCACCTGTTGTCTATTGTCTAATTGTCTAATTCACATGCAATTATGAAGTATTAACATGTGTTTTGTGACTTTGAAAGAGGAGAGACATAGTCACTGATCATTTTAAATCATACATTACCATTCAGTCTGAAGAAGGGTTCCAACCCGAAACGTCACCTCACCATGTTCTCCAGTGATGCTACTTGACCCACTGACTTATTCCAGCAATTTGTTTCTTTTTTTTGCAATCATTGTATCGTCCTATTGTATCCTTGACCTCCTTTATTAAACATGGATCGTGCCTCTTTCTTTTGGATTCTCTCTTTTTGTAGAGGATAAATGTATTATTTGAATATTATAGATCAGCTGTTTGAATATCTGCCATTGTTCCTCTACTATCCTCTATCTTCTTTACTCAAGGCAAGCTTCTAAGACAACCTCTCCCTCATCCAGCACTTTGTGTCTTTTTTTGTAAACCAGCATCTCCAGTTCCTTGTATCTACACTACACACCAGTCTCCAGTTGCACTCTCTTGTTCTCCATTTGGTGCATTTAGAGCAGGAGCATAACTAGCCGATGTTCTCTGCTTTTATTCCTGCCATTGATTAAACTTTAAATGTACTGAAACTCTGGAACATTTGAAATAAGGAAAAATAATATTAGGCAACACTAGTATATTTGAATGTAGTAAGTTGTTTAAAAAGCTAGTTTTGACCAAATGCAATAATAATTTACATTCAGAAACAAACCGCAATAAGCATTAAATCATTTTAATGTTCACTACCCTTTTTGATCGAAACAGTGATTAAAAAAATGCTGTTCACTCATCAGCTCGCACAGTTCTTCCATCGGACTGACAAAACCCCAACCTGCTAAACTAGCTGCTTACTCCACCTGGCAATAATGCTAATGAGGGGAGTTCTAAACACAGAGCAAGAGTAATGATTTCCTAATTAAGTTTGCTTAGCTTGGTATAAGGTTAACAATGTTTATAAAACAGCAAAACAAAGCTGTAATTTTCAGCTGCAGGCTGTAAGTCGATTTAGAAGGTGTTATTTTCAGGAATTATTTTCTTTGGTTGACCCTGTGGATAACCTTGAGCAAATCTATTAACAACTAGACTAAGTGGGACCCTTTGGGTCCCAGTCACACGGGAGGCCTGGTCCCCCAACACAACCCATTCCCCCAATGCAACATTCCATAGCCCATAACAGTGCAGGCGCGGCTCATTTCCCCTCATCCCCGAGCACTCCCTCCCCCTCCTCTTCATGTGTGGGAGGGGAGGAGGGGAGGAGGGGTATGTGTGTGGATGGGGAGGTGTGGGTGGGGTTGTGCGGGGGGCTTGCGGGCAGGGGGCTTGTGGGAAGGGGGTTTGTGAGTGGGGGGTGGGTTGTGGGGGGGGGGGTTGGGGGGGGCTGTGGGGGGGGAGAGTGGGGGAGGATTGTGTGGGGGGGGGGTGCGGGGGATGGGGGGTTGTGTGGGGGAGGAGGGGTGTGCGGCAGGGGGATTGTGAGGGGTGGAGGGGTGTGTAGGAGGGAGGGGGTGTGGGGGGGCGTTGTGGGGGTGGGTTACTGGTATATGGGCAAGGGGTGCAGGGGGGAGAGAGCTCGGAGAAAAGACGGGGAAGAGCCATTGGGGGAGAGTGTGGTATCATGGGGGAGGGGCAGGACCCAGCGAGGGGGACCAGAGGGGAAAGGGTTGGCAATGCGATGGGGACTCACAGTGGGCACTGGTCGCTGGCCGCTGGTTGTTCTCCTCCGCCGGGATCAGATTCTCCGCTTTCCATTTGTCAACATCAACTCTGCGCCGGGCTGGGCTGGGCCATCCAGAGCCTCCCGCAGCTCCAGTAAAAACGCGATGGCGCAGGAAGGGGCAGACCGTCCCACGGCGTGACTGGAGAAAAGACCAATCCACGCGGTGCTAACTGCAGGAGAGGCAATCGATCTGCGCACACCCGTTTTTTTAAGATGCTTAAACCTCGCTAACTCTTACCAGCTTCCACTGATTGGAACAAAACGGAGTGCAATCGCAGTAAAGGAGAACGGTGAGTAAGCTGGCGAAAAATCATAGCGCTAAACGTGTTCCGCTTTTGCGCAATTAGAATGGCCGCGCAAACTGGAAGATAATAAGATCAGAGTTTTAGTTATGTCCATCAGCATCCTCAGATTGCATGTCAGGTCCACCAACACTTACTGAGCAAAAGCAGTTAATCTAAATTATTCACAAATACACAGGACACGTGCCAAGAACATCCAAAAATATAGAAATCACCTCAGGTTTTTCAGTAGTGCATTTTGATAAAGAGAAATAAATTGATGAGCAAAACTAAACAGGAATGAATTGGCTGCAGTCCTGTTCAACAAGCAAAGGGAGCTGCAATTACACTTGGATATTTCCAGAGTGGAAGAGGGTTAAAAACCAGACCGCCACTTCCTCCTGTCAAAATGAAAAGAAAATCAAAACATAATTTGGATGCTTTTGGAGACGATTCATTTAACGGATGATATCTGCACTCCCATTCAAACTATCTCTCTCGGGGTAATAGTAAGTTTTTGATACTTAAGCCCCATTTGCCTAATTGGGCCTCTTGACCTGACTTCATATGTGGGCTTATATTTTAATTTCACCTTAAACTAAAAGTGTAGAAGAGTATCCACTCTTGTATGAGCAGTCATTCTCTAGCTTTATTGGTCATCAGATTTTGAAGACTGAGCACTTTGATGCTCTTGATCTGGGATGCATGCAGCAAAAAGGAGCCTTAGTATTTAGATTTGTCTTTATTTTTAGAGATAGAGCATGGAAACAAGCATTTTGCCCCACCAAGTCCACACTGACCATCGATCTGACAACCCATTTGTTCTGCATTTGCAGAACACTTGTTCTGCATTATCCCACTTTCTCATCCACTCCCTGCACATTGGGGGATTATTTTTAAAGAGGCAAATTAACCTACAAACCCACATATCTTTGGGATGTGGGAAGAAACCAAAGCACCCAGAAGAAATTCACACCATCACAGGAAGAATGTGCAAACATTCCTGCATCTATTGTCTATTCCCCAGAACACAGGACTTCCCTCCTCATATCAGGCATTAATTACCACGTAAATCACAGAAGAAGAACACTCTCCCTGCAGCCTCACTATATGTTTTACTGTCTCTGTGTGTTGCTGCTGTTTGCATTTGCTGAGCTGTGTGCCTTTAAGGTCTGAAGCACTTGTGGGATTTGTGTGCAACAAGTGTTCCGGTCTACTAGATTGGGCTATGTACCTTGTGAAACAGGGTAGGCCCTGTTTTACTGGTGTAAAACACCCTGACACTGTTTAGAAATGTGTTTTCTGTATATTTTGCAAAACCATAGCACTCATCTGGCATCTCAAGAAGTCTTAAAGTCCAATTTTAATGGAATTTTTTACAGCTATTTTCCCTCCAATCAGTTTGAAGTCAATGGAACTGAATTTGGATGCCGAGTGGAATGTGCAGCCAAACAGGAGTGAATGTCCAGACAGTTGTGAATACCAGCAGCTTAAGTTACAAGGATGTCATGTTCTTATAATGCGGGTTGTTCTCAAGTGATCACATTCTGGGAACGGTGGCAACATTACCAAAGATATTAGGCAGCCACTGCAACTTTTCCCATTTGGTATGTTTGGCATCAGCTCTGACCAGAGAGCAAAAAGATATTACCTGATCTAACCATCTCACTGAAAACTTTTAAATCCTTCACAAACCCAATCTCTTCATCCAAGCTTCTCTGCTCAATCCAAAAATAGACACAAAGAGCTGGAGTAACTCAGCGGGACAGGCAGTATCTCTGGAGAGAAGGAATGGGTAACGTTTCGGGTTGAGAACCTTCTTCAGACTAGTCAGGGGAAAGTGAAACAAGAGATATAGATGATGATGTAGAGAGATAAAGAACAATGAATGAAAGATATGCGAAAAAGTAACGATGATAAAGGAAACAGGCCATTGTTAGCTGTTTGTTGGGTGCGTTTACCTTCGGTTTAAACCAGTATTTGCAGTTCCTTCCTACACACTTCTCTGCTTAATCTCTCTCTCCTGGCTCAGTGTCAATTTCCTTCCCCCATTTTGGAATTTTAGTTAATTTAAATAGAAATAAAATCAGATGCCTTCTCTGTTCTGTGAACTTATACAATGTCTAGTCAGCCTGGATGCAAACTGAGTATAACAGCCTGGAAATTCTTCACCGATTGGGGGGGTAGGGGGAAAAAGCTGCAATCAACTCCATTGATATCTGACATTAAGCATTTGAGATGTTAAATGGGTGTTGAAGCTCTGGAAAACCAGCAGCAAGCTCATTTTTAAACAGTGCCAGAGTCAGATCCACGATGACCAAGCTGTCCCATCTACACCAGTTCCATCTGCCCATGTTTGACCTATATCCCTCTAAATCTTTCCTGTCCATGTCCTTCAAATGTTATCATTTAATACCACAATGTTTCCATTAAATTGCTATTTGACCATGTTCATGAGTAACAATTGATTCAATGGCATCAATTACATGTGTAGCACTGAGAAGTCAACATAGAAACATAGACATAGAAACATAGAAAATAGGCGCAGGAGTAGGCCATTCGGCCCTTCAAGCCTACACCGCCATTCAATATGATCGTGGCTGATGATAGCCCTTGCTGATAGAATTTCTACTCCAGTATGTTTTACAATCCTATACAATGTATAAAATTGTCAGTTACATAACATAAGGTAATGATTACTAAGAGTGCATTGCATTTGATTTCTTGTTTAAGGTGTCTATGACTGATCTGTTTCTAATTAAGTTTGTTTGGCTGTTTCTTTTTTCTCTTCAGAATGAGCCGGTGAAGTGAAATAACACAATATATCACAAATGCCACCTATTTGGTAGTAGTCTATGAATTGGCTGAATTTATTTCAGGTTGACTGGGCTGCAAGATGGGGCGAGGGAATGTGTGGGTACAACCCACCCAATAATGGCTTGACACAAGCATATTTCTTCCCCTAATATTAAGAAAGCAGGTGTTGGTGCCTTGTTAAAAGATGGCAAACTTAATGTCATTCACGCACACCGTGACATACAACATTGTATTATTGCTCTGGTATTACTATTATTATATTTTCAAATCCAAGTGACATGCTGAGCTTATGATACGGTTGAATCAGCAGTTACTTGAAAATGGCAACATAAATGTTATTTCTCGCTATGGACCTTTCCATGTTGTTGGTGGGTCGATTCTGCAACATAACAGGCAAGACTTGTTTAGGTGAGTTTCATTCTTGCTCAACTAGAGACCAATCAACAACTTCAGAAAGGTCCAGTCACGCTCAAAAGTAGTGCAAACGTGGGATCCTTAATATTTAGAAGGAAACTTACACTAACAGTTTCACCTGCCTGCTGTTAAAAAAAATCATCAGCTCATCCCAAGCTATTTGTTCTTCAGTTATTGATTTTCATCAAGCACAGGTTTCAGTTATATGTTGATTCAGATTGGAATGTGGCCCTGGAAGATGCTGGAACGAATACGCAGAATATTATTACTGACAATTTCATGGAATCCCCAAACAAAAATGGCAGATTTTGTTCAGAAATATTGATGAGGACAAACAAATTAAAAAGGCACCATTTCTTCCTACATTCTATTGTCAAGCTGGCTACCTGCACCACTAACTATTAGATGGCACAACAAGCGACACCTTAATACTTCTGAAAGTAATACATTTGATAAAAGCCATCTCCTTGGCCTCCCAGAAGAAGAAATATTATTCTTTTAGCATCAAAACTGCCTGGATAGCAATGCAGCAATAATGTAAAGAAGGGTATCAAACATTCAATATGTAACAAAGCTCAGCTGCTCAGCCACCCAGCCAGAACAAATCAAATGATCTGTAAAACATGATTAAGTTTGTATTGCGATGGCTTTTAATTGCAATGTTCATATGAACTTTAAGTTTACCTGAAATCTATACATGACATTTAACTCCTGAAAGTTTTGAACTGTTTCAATAACCATTCGTAGTATGAAGGCACAACATTGAAATTCGGAATGATCTTTTACAAATCAAGGTTTGTTATGTAACATCTGTTGCATGATTTTCATTTAAATGTGTAATTCTAAGCACTGCACATACTACTCTGTGTGAAAATAGAAACCACATTTCTACAGTCATTGGATTCTCAAAATAAACCAAAATTACTGTCCTGCTTTAGCTTAGATTCTGAAATACTAATCCCCAAAGAGAATTTGGATTACAAAAGGTAAACATTTTCCAATGAAAATATGGATTGAGAAGTCCCAGTTTCTGTTTCTAATGGGTGATGTTTAATTATGTGAAAGCAAGAAATAGTTTGAGAAATGTTTATTGATTTAAGACTGACCAGGTCTCTTTTGCCATGGGAAAATACAAATCACAAACTGAAAGTGTCACCCAAAGAATAGACAAGCATGTAATAAACTGTGTACGTGTATTTTAGACAAACTCTATGACCTATTCAAGGGATAATATCATTCAGATTAGCGTTGTTTTATAAGACCCCAGAATGAAATGTGCTGTCACATTGATAATTTATCAAACACGTTGGAATTGGAAATATATTTCTCCCGTGCCCAAGCCAGACGACTCTCTGCGTGCTGGTCCCAAAAGCGGATCTGCAATCACTCATTACAATTGCTCCACTCTTTTCAAAGGTTCAAAGGTTTCAAAGGTCTTATTTTGTCACGTACCAATTAAGGTACAGTGATATGCAATTTAACATACAGCCATACGAAAAAAAAAATGCAACAAGACACACAACTACATAAAAGTCAACATAAACATCCACCTCAGCGGATTCCCCACATTCCTAACTGTAATGGAAGGCAAAAAAGTCCAATCCTCTTCCACTTTATTCTCCCGCGGCCAGGGCAGTCGGACCATCCGTCGGGATGATCGAAGCTCTCGCAGCCAGTAGTCGAAGTTCCCGCCTCGGGGCGGTCGAAGCTTGGAATTCCCAAAGTCGGTCTCTGACCAGAGATCACAAACTGCCCTGACATTTCATCGCAAAGAGATAAGTCTACAGGCACCCGTGGTGGAGCTCTTAAATGTCAGTCTCCAGCAAAGGCCGCAAACTCCTCGATGTTAGGCCGCAGTGCGGACGGAGATAGGATAAGGAAAAAAATTGTATCCCCGTCGAGGTAAGGTTTTAGAAAACATTTCCCCCAACCCCACCCCCACATAAAACAAGCTAAAAAACACTAAAAACATACATTTAACGCACACTATTAAAACACAAAGAAGGAAGGGACAGACAGACAGACTGTTGGCGAGGCAGCCATTGCTGGCGCTACCCTGTGGTTTTACTGAACATTATTCCCTTTATCCTATATTTGTTCATTGTGGACAGCTTGATTGTAATCATGTATAGACTTTCCGCTGACTGGATAGCACATAACAAAAAACAAAAAGCATTTCACTGCACCTTGGTACATTTAAACCAGCATCTGCAGTTCCTTGTTACACATAGAAGTAGAAACATTTTGTTACAGTTGGACAAGATGTTTGTGAGGCTGCCTGCGGATTATAATATTTAGTTTTGATCGCCCTGCTATAGGAAGTATGTTGTCAAGCTTGAAAGACTGTGGAGATGATTTACAAGGATGTTACCAGGACTCGAGGACCTGAGTAATGGCAAGAGGTTGGGCAAGCTAGGACGTTATTCCTTGTAGCTCAGGAGGCTACGGGATGACCTTTATAGAGGTGTATTAAACTATGCGGGGAATTGATAAGATGACAGTCATTTACCCAGTGCACTGACTTTTCATTCCACAGTGAGTTCAGTTCGGTAACATCACCCCCCCCTCCCCCCCCATCCCTTTCTCCCCCCCCCTCGCTTCCCCCCCTCCTTCCCCCCCTCCCCCCCTTACCCCCCCCTTTACCCCCCCCCCCCCCCCTCCCCTTTACCCCCCCCCCTTTCCCCCCCCCCCCCCCCTTTCCCCCCCCTCCCTTCCCCCCCCCTCCCCTTTCCCCCCACTCCCTTTCCCCCCCCTCCCTTTCCCCCCCCTCCCTTCCCCCCCTCCCTTTCCCCCCCCCCTCCCCCCCTCCCCCCCCCCCTCCCCCCCGCTCCCTCCCCTCCCCCCCCCCCCTCCCCCCTCTCCCCCCCTATTAAATAATACTAATATAATATCAAGGGGCATAGTTAGTGTGTGTGTGGGGGTGGTTAGTGTGTGTGACGCCGCATGCCACCCTGCCCCCCCCCCCCCCCCCCCCCCCCCCCAAAACGCGCGTTGGGGGAACAGACTCAACGGGTCTGCACTTGGTCTAGTTAGTTATAAGAAGCACCAAGCTGCAGTTCAGTTACTGGAGACTTCATTCATTTGAAGCAGCCTGAAAACATTGGCTTTCAATAGTGAACATGCAGCGAATTGAACACAAGATAAATACTGGAAGATATTTAACCCAAGACAAGCAAATTTCATTCAGCACAGCCATGGTTAACTTAAATGCACGCCACAAGAATATTTGTAAAACAAAAGAGTTTCTTGATATTAATTTTTAGATAACTAAATTATCACAGAAAATCAAAGCTCTCCAGGATTTTGGAAACCCAGAATGATTAATGCAACAAATTACGCCAATCCTCAAGTGCATGTAAAGCTTCAACACTGTGTAAAAGAGGTCATATACTGTAAATTGAGATGACCCAAAACCACCCTGTATATTTAATGCCTATGATGAATTAACAATATAATAGCATATTTTGTTTACAAACTCTGATTAAATAACTATGTTAGAAAGATGGTGACTGTTTAATCCCAACGATATGAAAACTGAGGATATGATTCAAAGGCTTTCACCATCCTTGGCAAGCAGGACTCAAAATAAAATATGAAAGAAAGCTGTGGAAAGCTAAACTTTAGTTGCAAAGAGCTAGGCAAGTCTCCAAGTCCTCATTTAGGAGCCTTCTGGAGAATTATCACTCAAATCCTGGAAAATTTGTTTGCTCAACATTTTGGCAGACTGAAACAGTTTTACATTTACCATTTAATTTTGTTAACAATTTGTACAAAACCACCACCCACTCTGTAAAAGCTGGGCTGCTAGCCACATGCACACTCCGAGACTAACCTTGTCAGAGTGTGCAGCTTAAGGGAGAGGCACCCAATTAAGAAGCAAAGAAACAAAAGCAAGCCTGTGCTTCTCCTTGTCACAGTTCTGTCATTTATTTGATCATTGATGATGGTGCGTGCAGTTCCATTTATTGAGTTTGGTTTCTTAACTCTTATCAAAGAAAAGCCTATCAAATTGAAATCGAATGTTTCAATTGCCCTGGCAGCTGCAGCTTTCTATGCTTCGAGGTCCAATTTTATATCGAAGTCACGTGAGTGACTACGTGAAGAGCCCACCAGTCCGCATGCGCGTCAATATGTTAAACGCATGGCGCGAGGTTTGGCTAGGGGGGACGTCAGTCTCCCCAGCGGTAAGTTTAAAAACCGTTCAGGTAAATGCAAATGTGCACAGGGAGTGTTTTGTGTATAATTCCAACGTGTCTCTAGGCTTTTACTATGGAGAAGCCTAGGACAAAACCAAGATGGGCCACTGTAAAACCGGCAGCAGAAGACCGTGGCAGTCCGGGAAGCCGGTGGCCGTCCATTTCTTCCTCAGAGTCGCTGGCATCTCCGGTCTGCACAGCTAGCTCTGATGTGGCTCCTAAAGGGAGCAGCTTGGCAGCCCCGAAGGGGGGAAAAGCCAAAGCAAAATCAATGAGACAAGTCCTGTCGGACGATTGAGGCCAGGACGATGCTTCTCCCACATCTATGACAGATGTGATTGGATGTTTGTCTCAGTTGGAGCATCTAAATGGAAAAGATGCTGGCACATAATATGTTCTGTGCTATGGAGGCATACACAGGCATTTCGACTCAAACGCCTGTGGCATCTCCTGGTTCAGGGTTGCTATATTCCCATAGTGTGCCCATAATGTGCCCATAGTTAATGCCACCATTTGGGCAAACATCGGGTCCAATACGAGATCCAGAGAAATGAAGCTACAACGGATCCTGAGGCTATTGTTCACAGGTATCACGGCCTTTGCTAGGTCGGTAGATGAGGTTCAGCTGTCGGAAGTTCAGCAGGATACAATGGCACTGCTGTGCAACGCTCATTTCGAGATCAACTGCTTCCGAAAAGACGGCATCAAGCCAGAATTGAATCCGAGGTTCGCACATTTATGTAGGCCCAGCAATCTTCAGCCTCCTAAATTCCTCTTCGGGGAAGATTTGAGTAAGCAGGTCAAGGACTTGCAGGAGGAATTAAAGGCTGCTGGCATGATCAAGGCATCCTATATGGGCAAGACTCCCCTCCTCCGGCATCATCACCCCTACGCCTCAACCAGCAGGAAGCGGTTCTCTGAGGCTGGTGGGAATTTCAGATGAATTGCTCAGTTCCTACCCAGTCACAGGTCTTTTTTAGGCCAAGGCCCATCTCACCCATCCTGGAAGATGCGGCAGCCTCACTTACCAACAGCTCAAGTTTTTAGAGCGAAGGGGAAAAGACCGAACCAAAATTAGGGTCTGCTGGCCCTGGTGTTAAACCACCTATAACCTTTGAGGTAGGTGGGTCTGTTTCCATCAGTCACACGGGGTGTGCGGAGGAATTACAAGTCGGTGGCAGGTTAATTTTGTTTTTGCACAAATGGCATCAGATAACCTCGGACCCATTTATAATGCACAGTGTAATGGGTTTCAAAATTGAGCTTTTGCCTAACTCAATTCCACCTAGACAAGATACACCGAGTTGGGTGCATACTCGCTCCAAAAAAGACACTTTGGATATGCATAGAAACATAGAAACATAGAAAATAGGTGCAGGAGTAGGCCATTCGGCCCTTCGAGCCTGCACCGCCATTCAATATGATCATGGCTGATCATATGGCCGATCATGCAAGCAGAAATAGACGCATTGCACAAAAAAGGAGTAATTGAGAGATCAGTTCATGAAAAGGATCAATACATCTCAAACATATTCTCGAGGGAGAAGAAAGATGGTGGATGCCGTATCATCCTTGATTTGGCAAACTTCAACTCACATGTGCAGTATAGACATTTTAAAATGGAGAATAAATTTGGGGCGATATATCGGGATTGATTGAAAAAGGGACAGTAAATGCAGAAGAAAAACCATTTTTATGGCATTCATTCTACCAAGCATTGAGATGGGAAGTGTTTTCCAATACTGAATATTCTTATGCAGTTTATTAAGTAAAGGCGGAAAATTTAATTTAAATAAAGAAGTATATTTCTTAGTCACATAAATTCCTAGATATTAAAAATTTTCAATGACTATTTTAAAAGGAGATTGTCGCAATGTATATAAGGGTATTTTTAACAGAAACCCTCCTGCGCCCAGATATCGGGAGGTATGGAACGTTAATATAGTATTAAGGCTGCGTCGCAGTTGGGCACCGGCTGCATCATTACCTTTTCCCCAGCTCACCTATAAATTGGTCATGCTCATGGCGCTCGTTTCAGCGCAACGTGTTCATTCTTTACAGAAATTGAGGCTGGATAAGGCAGTTATATCTGAATATAAGGTAACCTTTTATATAGAGTTAATTAAGCAGAGCAAATCAGGTGCGCTAGGCTTTAAGTTGGAGCTCTTGGCGTATCCAACAGATCGCAGAGTATGTGTTGTTACATATATTAAAGAATACATAAAGGTTACAAAAAAAAACCTTTGAATCAGCGAACGGGCTGTCTTCATCAGTCATAAAAAACACATAGAAGGGTAACTGTGCAGACCATTTCTAGGTGGTTAAGATGCGTATTAGCAAACGCGGGAGTGGATACTGATGTATTTAAATCTCTACCAGGGCTGCAGCTACTTCGGCAGTGAGTAATATGGAAGTTCCGCTGGATCACATTCTTGCGACAGCAGGATGGGCCGATGAGCGAACTTTTCAGACATTTTATAATAAACCAATTACCAGGCCTGGTTTATTTGCTAGCAAAATGTTAAGTTGTGTTAATTGAGTCAACTGTTTATCCCTGATGAGAAGGGACTATTTTTTCCATTAAAGCATGGACATTTTTGAAAATTAACATCATGTTTCAATGAAGTACGTTTCTTCAACCATGTTTAGTCGACTGGAGCAGTGTGTCTGCATGGAGGCTGGTTCACTGCATGAAACCACAGAGCTTTGAAGGCTTCACATAGTCACTCACGTGACTTCGATATAAAATAGAAAGATTAAACGAGAACTTACCATTTGAAGTTTGATCTTTATTTTATGAGAAGGTGAAGTGAGGGAATACGTGCCCTCCACTCCCAACCTTACTTCTCATAAAGATCATTCGGTAATTCTAAGGTCGTTAATCTTTCTACAGCTTAAGTTTAGCAACTAGTCTGTGGTTTCATACAGCTGCTCTGAAGATTGACGTGCATGCGGACTGGCGGGCTCTTCACGTATTCCCTCACATCAACTTCTCATAAAATAAAGATCAAACATCAAACGGTAAGCTTGCTTAATCTTTCTACTTTTTATTACTCTTTGTATGGATAATGTATTTCACTCCAGAATGTCAAAGCTCAATTTTATGACAATATAGCCTTATTCTCCTACTGCAGAAAGAAACATTATCTGCTCTGTTGAGTCTTTTTTTTTAACCAAAATAGGAATAATCGCTAGATTACACTCAACCTTCTAAATGCAACATATAAGAATATATGCAAGTAGGCCTCAATGTATAATATTTTAAGACCTCGTATAATAATATTGAAACTGCATCAATTTCTCTTCCCTTGGTTAATATAGCTTTCTTGGTGGTAGTGCATAACAGTAAACAAATACAGGAAGAATGTATTAATAATGAGAGAGTGAGATGAAGAGGGGTGGGATTAGGTCCATGTGGAATAAATGCATCAATATTAACCAGATGGGCTGAATGGTCTGTTTGTTCACTTTATATTCCATGTAATTCCAGGTACATCATTGCTTATTGCTGATTGCGTTTGATGCTCCATATATTGAGTGTGGATCTATAACTCTATTACTATTAGGCCGAATGACCTAATTCTGGTCCTAGAAATTATGAATTTATAGACAGCAGTGAATTGGGAAATTATGAAGTAGAATCTCTGTTTATTAACTAATCACACCATTAATCGGCAGCCAAATATACTCTGCACATTAACATTGTGCCGCATATTAAATGTAAACTATTTAATCAACTTGCTCTTCAAAATGTGCTTTTAAAAAAAAAAAATTCTACTCACTTTACTTCATTTGACAATGCCAAAAGGATGGCCTTTGATAAAGTTCTGCATGGTAGGCTCCTCAAGAAGGTTAGACGTTCCTGGGAACCATCATCTCCAATGAGGGGGGCTACCATGGACTCCACAGTCAAAAAGGCACAACATAGGATGTACTTCCTACGGCAGCTGAAGCACAATCTGCCACAGGCAATGATGGTCCAATTCTACACGGCCATCGTAGAGTCTGTTCTCACCTACTCCATCATGGTCTGGTTTGGCTCAGCCACCAAACACGACACCTGGAGGCTGCAGCGAATCGTCCGATCAGCAGAGAAGGTTATTGGCTGCAACCTTCCCTCCATTGATGAACTGTACGCTGCAAGGGCCAGGAAGCGAGTGGGCAAGATTATCTCTGACCCCTCTCACCCTGGCCACAAACTCTTTGAATCACTTCCCTCTAGAAGGCGACTCCGGATTGTCAAAGCTGCCACAGCCAGATATAAAAACAGTTTTTATCCACGAGTAGTTGCTCTACTCAACAGCCAAAAATTTGTAGCCTCCCTTTGATCTGGTATTTTGTTGGTTCACATGCTTGATCAGTGGTGTTTTATCATTAATCTTTTATTATTATTAATGTTTAGTGTTTTATGAGTCATTCGTAACTGTCACTGTATGTCATGTTGTTACTTGTGGGCAGAGCACCAAGGCAAATTCCTTGTATGTGAACTTACTTACTCACTCACTCACTCACTCACTCACTCACTCACTCACTCACTCACTCACTCACTCACTCACTAACTATGAAATTCAGACTAACTGGATACAGAATTGGCATCATGGAAGAAAGCAGAGGATGACAGTGAAAGGCTGTTTTTCAGACTGGAGGTCTGTGACCAGTGGGGTGCCACAGGGATTGGTGCTGGGCCCATTACTGTCTGTGGTTTATATCAACAAGTTAGTTAAGTGTAGTTTAGAGATACAGTGCAGAAACAGGCCGTTCGGCCCACCGAGTCCGCACCGACCGGCGATACCCGTGCGCTTACTATATCCTACACACACTAGGGACAATTTACATTTGTACCAAGCCAATTAACTTACTAACCTGTACATCTTTGGAGTGTGGGAGGAAACCGAAGAACTCGGAGAAAGCCCACGCAGGTCACGGGGAGAACATACAAACTCCATACAGACAGCACCCATAGTCAGGATCGAACCCAGTTCCCTGGTGCTGTAAGGCAGTAGCTTTACCGCTACACCACCGCGCTGCCCAATTTGGATGATAATGTACAAATCATGATTAGCAAGTTTGCAGAAGACACTAAAAGACCTGTAAACAGTGAAAATGGGTATCCAGAATTATAGTGGAATCTTGATCAGCTGGGCAAGCGAGCCAAGGAATAGCAAATGGAGTTTCATTCAGATAAATGTGAGGTGTTGCACTTTGGGAAGTCAAACCAGAGCAGAGCGGCTGGTAAATACAAGATACCTCTCGACAAGGCCGTGGTGCTTGGTAGTTTCAGTGGACATTCATAAAGAGGCAGCATGCTGGGGTCATGATGAAAGCAATGATATCATCAAACCAATGGGGCCATAGAAGATCTCAGATACAGATTCAGATTCAGATTCAACTTTAATTGTCATTGTCAGTGTACAGTACAGAGACACCGAAATGCAGTTACCATCTCCCTGGAAGAGCGACATAGAATATGATTTCAATAAATAAATCTATTTACATGCATACAATCATAGTGTTTTTCCTGTGGGAGGAGTGTCCGGGGGGGGGCGGTGATTGGCAGTCACCGAGGTACATTGTTGAGTAGTGTGACAGCCGCAGGGAAGAAGCTGTTCCTGGACCTGCTGGACCGGCAACGGAGAGACCTGTAGCGCCTCCCGGATGGTAGGAGGGTAAACAGTCCATGGTTGGGGTGAGAGCAGTCCTTGGCGATGCTGAGCGCCCTTCGCAGACAACGCTTGCTTTGGACAGGTCAATGGAGGGGAGCGAGGAACCGGTGATGTGTTGGGCAATTTTCACCACCACCCTCTGCAGTGCTTTCCGGTCGGAGACAGAGCAGTTGCCATACCATACTGTGATACAGTTGGTAAGGATGCTCTCGATGGTGCAGCGGTAGAAGTTCACCAGAATCTGAGGAGACAGATGGACCTTCTTCAGTCTCCTCTGGAAGAAGAGACGCTGGTGAGCCTTCTTGACCAGAGTTGAGGTATTGTGAGTCCAAGAGAGGTCATCGGAGATGTTGACCCCCAGGAACCTGAAGCTGGATACACGTTCCACCTCCGTCCTGTTGATGTGGATGGGGGTGTGCGTGCCGCCCCTAGACTTCCTGAAGTCTACAATGAGCTCCTTGGTCTTCTTGGAGTTAAGGGCCAGGTTGTTGTCAGCGCACCATGCTGCTAGGAGCTGGACCTCCTTCCTATAGGCCGACTCATCGTTGTTGCTGATGAGGCCAATCACCGTTGTATCATCTGCATACTTGATGATGGTGTTAGTACCATGTACAGGTGTGCAGTCGTAGGTGAAGAGGGAGTAGAGGAGGGGGCTCAGCACACAGCGCTGTGGAACGCTGGTGTTCAGGGTGAGGGTTGAAGAGGTGTGCTTGTCTAACCTAACAGACTGGGGTCTGTTGGTTAGAAACTCCAGTATCCAGTTGCAGAGGGAGGGGTCGATGCCCAGGTTACCGAGTTTGGTGATCAGTTTAGAGGGTATAATGGTGTTGAATGCCGAGCTGTAATCGATGAACAGCATTCTTATGTACGTGTCTCTGTTGTCGAGGTGGGAGAGGGCGGAGTGAAGTGCCGTTGAGATGGCATTCTCCGTACTCCTGTTCTTGCAGTAGGCAAACTGATAGGGATCCAATGTGGGGGGTAGGCAGCTTTTGAGGTGTGCCAGGACCAGCCTCTCGAAGCACGGTGATGATGGTAGTAAGTGCAACTGGCGGAAGTCGTTGAGGCTTGCCGCAGTGAAGTGTTTTGGCACCGGCATGATGGAGGTGGTTTTAAGGCACGTGGGGACAACTGCTTGGGCAAGTGACAGGTTGAAGATGTCAGTCCAGATGTCTGTCAGCTGCGCAGCACAGGCCCTGAGGACGCGCCAGGGGTTGCCGTCAGGGCCAGCAGCCTTACTTACATTAGTCCTACTCAGTGCCACGTACACGTCGTAGGGGGTGAGTGTGAGGGGTTGGTGATCGGCAGGTAGCACAGCCTAGATGGCTGTCTCTAGATTGTCCCTGTCGAAGCGGCCATAGAAGTGGTTAAGCTCCTCAAGGAAGGAGGCGTCGCTGGATGTGGGGGTGATGTTGGAGGGTCTGTAGTCCGTGATGGCCTGGATGCCTTGCCACATGCGTCGGGGGTCGGTGTTGTTGTTGAAGTGCTCCTCAATCCTGAGCTCATGGCAGTGCTTGGCCTTCTTGATGCCCCTCTTCAGGTTAGCCCTGAATGAACTGTAGGCTCGAGCATCGCCTGACATGAAAGCGGTGTCCCTATTGATTTTATAAGTGGAGTTTATAAAGTCCAGAACAGAGGATGTATAGGTATCAATGTCCGTGTGGGAGTCAAGGGTGGCCTGGGCTGCAAACGCCTTCCAGTCAGTGTTTCCAAAACACTGCTGAAGTGTGGAGTCCGCTTCCTCTGACCAGACTTTAACTGTCCTCACAGTGGGTTTAACCCGTCTGATGAGTGGGGAGTACTCAGGGAGCAGGAACAATGAGAGGCGGTCAGACTGACCAAGGTGGGGGAGGGGGACGGCTTTGAAAGCTTCAGCCATGTTAGTGTAGACTTTGTCCAGTGTCTTGTCTACTCTAGTGGCGAAGGAGACATGTTGGTGGAATGTGGGGAGTACAGTCTTCAGGTTGGAGTGATTGAAGTCGCCCGCAACAATGAAGGCTGCCTCGGGGTTGCTAATGGCAGTATGCAGCTCTTTCATTGCAAGCTTGGCATTAGCATCAGGAGGGATATAGGCTGCAGTCACAACAGTGGAGGTAAACTCTCTGGGCAGATAGAACGGTCTGCATCTAACCAAGAGGAGCTCAAGGTTAGCTGAGTAGTGACTCTCGATGATGGTGGAGTTCGTGCACCATGCTTTATTTACATAAATGCACAGACCCACCTCTGGTCTTACCATAGTCTGTTGTCCTGTCCGCTCGGAGTAAATTACGCCCGTTAGCTGGATGGGGCTATCAGGAACGTCGATGTTGAGCCAAGTCTCCGTGAAGATCAGGATGTTACAATCTTTGACCCAGTTGTGGGAGGTGATCCTTAGTCAGAGTTCGTCCATTTTGTTTGCCAGTGAGCGCACGTTGGCGAGGAAAAGGCTAGGAATCGCTAGCCTGTGTGGGGCTAGCTCTAACCTGGCCTTTAATCCACCTCTGTGTCCCCGGCGGTGCTTTCGTACGCGTCGCCGTCTGTTGCTGCTTCCGGTCGGCCGAGCTGGCTTGGTGCGCGCTGGTGTTCTGCCGCTCCATTGCTCCGCACCTCAGTGGCTCCGGTGGCGGTCTCCAGCCCCGCGGCTCCGCTGGCGTTCTCCAGCCCCGCGGCTCCGCTGGCGTTCTCCAGCCCCGCGGCTCCGGTGCTCCGTTGCTCTGAAGAGCTCAGGAGCAAGACGAAGTTCGCCCAGAAAGTTGTTGCAGCCGCAGGAACCGAAGTCCAGAAGTTCCTGTCGGCTGTACGAAAGGGATACAAGACTGCTCCGTGAGAGCAGCCTTGAAACAGGTAGGGGAATTGTCGCTATTTCTCCATTTTTTGGGAGACACGGGGCGTCACGATGTGCCCACGCCGCCGCCATTTTGTGAATCTGATGCCTTAAAGGGAATTAAAGAGTAGAACATATCAGGCCCAGACAGAAAATAATGAGGGGAGACCTATATCTACTAACAGAGGAGAGTGAAATGCTTTCCCAAGCCCCATCAACAACTGGCTGCAGCCAGCAGCCATTCCAGATGCACCCAATGTGAGCCAAATCGTCCTGATCCCCAAAACTGAGGGTGATGAGTTGTTGAAAAGTATTGATAATGAGTACCCAATGACCATTGCCATTGCCATGTTGCCGAGACACTTCACAAAGATCATGGCAAAGAGACAGAACTTGTAGCCCGAGTCTGGAAGGATTTGTGGTAGGATCCCCAACAAAGTATTACCACCCTGCAGAACACAATGAGAGGGGCATAACAGGATCACAGAGCTGACAATAGTTTTAGTGGCCCTGGCCAAATGCTTTTGATTCCTTGACCCATAAAATGCTGATCAAAGCCCTTAAAATATATATTGATCTTGTGTAAGGTCTGTACACTGATGCATCCACAATAATTGAGGTTGGAGGTACGAAGACTAACTCCACCCTGGTCAAAAGAGAGGTTTATCTGTCACAATCCCCTTTAGCATCACCTTGCATCCTCTCATTTATGTCTGGCATTTGCAGATGACATTGCAATAATCAGTGACACTCAAGTTCAAGTTCAAGAGAGTTTATTGTCATGTGTCCCTGATAGGACAATGAAATTCTTGCTTTGCTTCAGCACAACAGAACATAATAGGCATTGACTACAAAACACATGAATAAATAAACTGATAAAGTGCAAATAACAAATAGTGGGTTATTAATGTTCAGAGTTTTGTCCGAGCCAGGTTTAATACCCTGATGGCTGTGGGGAAGTAGTTATTCCTGAACTTGGTCATTGCAGTCTTCAGGCTCCTGTACCTTCTACCTGAAGGTAGTAGGGAGATGAGTGTGTGGCCAGGATGGTGTTGGTCTTTGACGATACAGCCAGCCTTTTTGAGGCAGCGACTGCAATAAATCCCCTCGATGGAAGGAAGATCAGAGCCGATGATGGACTGGGTAGTGTTTACTACTTTTTGTAGTCTCTTCCTCTCCAGGGCACTCAAGTTGCCGAACCAAGCCACGATGCAACCGGTCAGCATGCACTCTACTGTGCACCTGTAGAAGTTAGAGAGAGTCCTCCTTGACAAATCAACTCTCCGTAATCTTCTCAAGAAGTAGAGGCACTGATGAGCTTTCTTGATGATTGCATTAGTGTTCTCGGACCAGGAAAGATCTTCAGAGATGTGCACGCCCAGGAATTTGAAGCTCTTGACCCTTTCAACCATTGACCCATTGATATAAACGGGACTGTGGGTCCCCATCCTACTCCTTCCAAAGTCCACAATCAGTTCCTTGGTTTTGCTGGTGTTGAGGGCCAGGTTATTGTGCTGGCACCATATGGACAGTCGCTCGATCTCTCTTCTATACTCTGACGCATCCCCATCAGTGATACGTCCCACAACAGTGGTGTCAGCGAACTTGATGATGGAGATTGCACTATGACCAGCTACGCAGTCATGAGTATAGTCATGAGTCACCACCCCACCCCCCATTTAGCCAATTTCCCTCTAAATCAATCCTATGCATGTATCTGTCCAAAAAATGTTTTATACATTGTGAACTAGTTACAGCGGTTTTGGTTGACATTGCGTACCTTCTACAAACTAACAGTAGTTACTCCTTTAAGATGCTCCAACAAGCACGCTCAACATGCAACCTCTTTGCAGAGAAAGATAAGGCAACTAGTACACAGAAATACAACCTGGGATCTTGCTCAAGTGACACTGCTCCTGACTGGAACATAGATCACCAGTTCTTCATTATCTGGAGATATTTCTGAGAATTCCCTCCACAACTGCACTGTGAAAGTAAATTTACTGGAAGACCATAAAAGTTCAAGAAAGTAGCAAAGGCCAATCATTTCAAAGGCAATTATAAATGGACAATAAACGTAACCATGCTAGCAATGTCTACCTCCCCCGAAAAAAAATGATGTATAATATTCATTGCTGCAAATGAATAAATTGTAGTAGATGAATAAGTAAAATAATTAATACCAGTCTGATTTGCTACCCCTAGATTTAGCAAAAATATGGTGAAATATATTTTGGCATTGTGCAATTTTTATTAACATTGAATTCAGCATCGTTGAAATGAGCAAAGATACTTAATGACATTTCAAATGAGAGCCCTCCATTGTGAATACTATATGACGTATTTTATAAATGCTCTGTTACTTTTAATATGTTCATCATGTGTAGAATGGTCCACTGTTCAATGCAATGGTGAATCAATTACAGTGGATGAATAAGGACGGTAATGATGCAATTTGATTCAAAATAATTTGGCCTAAACTCATTGGGTCACGAGGAAGTATCTCTCATTATTTAAGTGCATTGCAATATTGACTCAACTGCCCCATTATGCATCACATCTGTGCTGACATAATGCTATTCATCATCAAAGGGAAGTTAAGAGCATCAGTTGGAGGATAAAGGGCAAAGTTTATGTCAACTTAGGGATAATTGGTTGAATTGTCTAAATGGAGCAACAATAATAATAAGAAGAACCTGCAGACTGTGGATTTCAAATCTAATCTGCCCTGCAAACGTTTCAGGGTGAAGCATCAAAAAGCCAAGGTCCTCTTGATTATGCCAGATTTTTTTTTGTGGACATTCAGTTGAGTTTAGTTGCATGCTTCCTAAATTACCGTACTAAGATTCTAGATTAAAACTAGACTAAGTCGTGACCTCTCCCTCCCCCATCTTGCAGAGACTGAGCCACACCCACACTTCCGGGTTTTATAATCCCTCCCCCCTCCCACTGGAAGGGGCGTGGCCTTCATGGCATTATTGACAGGAGAGAGATTCTCAACATTTTTTAAACACTAATAACACTTTTATTTTTCATTTATGGGAAGAATCCGCTGCACCTGATGGGCGGAGGGGGACTGAGTAAGATGGCCAAAACTCACAGTGGTAGCGTAAGTGGTAGCGTTTTATCTAAAATCAATATACAGGGCAAACAGGAAGCTGTCAAGTTTAGACACTGTGCTTTAGTTCAAACCAACCACCACCAACAACCATTTACTGTGTTTTAGATCAAACCAACCACCACCAACCATTCGCTGTGCTTTAGTTGAAACCAACCACATTTTCATTTTCAAACCATATTAAGGGCACTCAAGGTCAGTAAAACCACACTCACAGTTTAGTAGACATGTGTTCAGTGTTATTCACAGCTCAGACTGAGAGACGTGACCCTCTCGCTTCCCCCATCTTGCTGAGACTGACTGAGGCACTCAACACCTCCGGGTTTTATAGTCCTTCCGGAAGGGGCGTGGCCTTCAGGAGAGAGAATCTCAACATTTTTTAAACACTAATAACTTTTATTTTTCATCGATGGGAAAAATCCTCTTGTCCTGCGCAGCGGAGGGGGAATCTGAGTAAGATGTCCAAAAATCACAGCCGTAAGTGGCAGCGTTTTTTCTAATATCAATATACAGAACAACAGGAAGTGGTCAAGATCAGACTTTTAGTAATATAGATAACATTCTCTGTTATTTTATATTGAGTTATTCTGTAGACATTCCAGGTGGACCATAAATATCAAAATATTCTGTTTTCATTATTAAGATAAGACTAACGCTTGTTGAAGAAATTATTCATCCCATCACACAATAAAACCATCCAGCAGTCTGTGGCACTCCATATCTTAGGCTAGAAGTTGGGAAACACTTCTATTTCTACTGAAGGAGATTTGTACACAAGTTGCATTATATGAATACTGTTTTATATTGTTCAAAATAATCCTGAAGCAATTTGATAATTTTGAAAATCTTAGATTCAGACCATTCTAGCTTGAATTCTATAAATGGGCAATATGAGCCATTGACTGGTAAATGTTGATAAAGGATAATTTACACTGTACTTCTAACCTGTCAACATTAAATATTTGTCACGTTGAGTTTCTGTTAATTACTTGAAGTGGTTTGAGGTTATTGTTGATAATTTATTCTGCTTTCATTTCCCGCTTGGATTTCTACACCATACACAGCTCCTACTCTGGTGTACTTGTATGCTCAACATCATATCATAGGGAATCCAAGCTCCAGACTTTTGTTTTACGTACACCTGGTTATGACAACACCTGTTTCTTTTCAGGATTAGATCTCCCATAACATGTGTTCTTCTATTCATCAAATCCCCTTACAGCACCAATTCCTGTCAATTCAAATTCAGCACGTTTCACATTTCACTGATTCAGATTTCAATAACCACCTCAATGCCACCTTAACTCTTATCCCAAATCTCACACATAACCTGCAATCCATTCGTTTACCTTTTACTTATCTATCAGAACTAAGCTTACACATTTCTAGTCATTTACCAGGTACTACCTCTAGTAACTTGAATACTAATCAGTGGGTGCATTTACGTTGCATGTTAAATAACTGCTGCTTAGTATAATGATTTAACTGTTGTTATTGCTAAAAATAGCTTTCACTACATCAGTAGCGTTAGTATTAAGCAATAAGTGGTTTGGTTAATGTGAATAATTATACAGTGGAAATAAATGAATTTGGAAAAGCCTCAATTATATCATATACAGGGTGACACGGTGGTGCAGTGGTAGAATGCTGCCTTACAGCACTTATTGCGCCAAAGACCTGGGTTCGATCTGGACTACAGGTGCTGTCTGTACAGAGTTTGGACGTTCTCCCTGTGACCGCGTGGGTTTCCTCCAAGTTCTTTGGTTTCCTCCCACACTCCAAAGACGTACATATTTGTAGGTTAATTGGCTTAGTATAATTGTAAATTGTCAATTGTCCCTAGTGTATGTAGGGCAGTGTTAATGAGCAGGGATTGCTGGTCAGTGTGGTCTCGGTGGGCCAAAGGGCCTGTTTCGCACTGTATCTCTATACTAAACTAAAAACTAAAAACTCCATAATGTCCAGGCAAAATTGTCCTATGTCTGTATGCTCATGAAAACAAATAAAATGTATTGCTACAAAAATTATTGAATTTCTTTCTAAGATACTAAAACCATGAAAATATTTGGGTGGCAAATTAGCAATAGCTTTCACTAATTGGAAAATTAGCAATAGGAATGGAAAATGGATATTGTCACTAAAGAACAAAAGGGTAAATTAGAAAAAAATAATTTCCATATGAGACTGTTCAATGATTATAAATTTATGCAATGGATAAGATAAGGTGTGAGAGAAGGCTTTTCCTTCATTGGTCTTAATCAGTCAGGGTATTGCGTATAGAAGCTGTGCATATAAGCTGGAATGTACAATTACAGCTAAGTTACAATTGTGCAAGGCATTAGTGAGGCCGCATTTGGAGTATTGTGTCAGTTATGGTCATCCTGCTGTAGGAAGGATGTCATTAAGCTCAAAAGTGTGCAGTTAAGATTTACAGGGATGCTGCCAGGACTCGAGGGCCTGAGCTATATGGAAAGGTTGGCCAAGCTAGGACTTTATTCCTTGCAGCAGGAAAGCTAAGAGATTATCTTATATAGGTGTTTAAAATGATGAGGGGAATGGATAGGGTGAATCCAGAGTATTTTTCCCTGTGTAAGGAAAGCAAGAACCAGAGGACATAGGTTTAAGTTGAGAGGGGAAAGATTTAATAGGACCGAGTGGCAACATTTTCACTCAGACGGTGAGGGTATGTGGAATGAGCTGCCAGGCGAGGCAGTTGAGGCAAGTACAATAAACGCATTTAAAAGATACGGACAGATACATGGATCGGAAAGGTTTAGATGGATATGGGGCAAATGGAGCCAAATTGGACTTGCTTAGATGGGTTCAGCATGCTAAAGGCCTGTCCCACGAGCATGCGACTGCATGCGGCAAGCACGACCAAACTGGAAGCGGGGGCCGCGCGGAGGTCGAGTGATCCCCGTACAGGGCCTGTGCCCTCAGCATGCGACTGCATGCGGCAAACGCGACCAAACCGGAAGCGGGGGCCACACGGAGGTCGAGTGATCCCGTACGAGTTGACGTGAAGTTCGAGCGAAGTTCGCGGGAAGTTTGCGCTAGGCGTACGCCGTCAAGGCATTGCGTACGGCGTCGAGAGGGTGTGTATGGCCTCAATGTGGCTGCAGGCCGTTGCCACGCGGAATTTTTGAACAATGTCAGTTTTTCCCGCGATGTCGGGACCAGCTCCGAACAACTCCATACGGCTCCGGCGATCGAAGTGCGACCGGCCCCGCAAGGCCTTACGGCTCAAGCGACCACGTTAGGTCACGCTTGCCGCATGCAGTCGCATGCTCGTGAAACAGGCCCTTTAGGCCGAAGGCCCTGTTTCTGTGCCATATGATTCTACAGGTGAATATTCAAGCTGTGATTCAACCACAAATTTCAAAAAAGAACTGGAATTGCCAAAATTCTGAACTAGAAACAGAATCCTAGAAACATTCAGCAGGTGCGGCAGCTTCTTTAAAAAGAGAAATATCGTTCAATGGGGAATTGACAGTGTTTGAAAAAGAAGAATTCACAAGAGAAATGTGATACGAGTGCATCTTTCCATTTAAAGAATAATTACAAGCATTGTACATTGGACCAAATGCCCTGCTGGCTTACTATGATTTCTATTATCTGACATAAAAGCGAAACTTTGTGCATCTGTTTCATATGATGACCATCATCAAACCAGCAATACTACATTAGTAAATTCGTAAGCACTCTTCTTAAGCCTCAAATATGCTTGCAGAAAGCCTGATTTTTCAAAGTGATTTTTCATTGAATGCACCAATTCCTTATACCCCTTCATTACCAGGTTGATGTTTGAACTATATTTAGGGACCCCCACCACACTAATTAGGAGAGACCTGTTTATTTTCATCATGCTATTTGTGGTAAAGAAATTTGACAGTATTTCATAATATTCATCCCATGCGTGGAATTGACAGGCATATACTGCAATCAAGCCTTTTGTGGTGACTATTTTTCGTTCTCTTTTTTAAGTCATGTTTTGTCAGACTTCTCCCATTCCATTTTATCCTCTCAAAAAATATTTGTCTTTGGTTCTACCCGAACATAAAAATCAATTTTCCTTGTCCTCAATATCTTTAACAATGTAAAAAAGGTTGAAGTTGAATTTTGTTCTCGATTTTCGTCAAGCATTTTGAATACATATGTCTGTAGACACAGCCCTTAACACTAAAAATCACACTTTGTGGAATCAGCAAATAAAATACGCAAGGCTTGCAAGTGAAACCATAATACCACGCACAAGGAACAAACAGCAAAACATTGAAGCCAATCAAACAACATGTTAAGACGTCAAAAAAGTCTGTTAAGCTGAGGATGTAAACTTATGCACCTGAATGCTGATTCAGACTAAAGTGTCAGAAAATGCTAGAAATCCTCAACCCACAAGGCTGAATCTGTGGGAAGAGAAAAAGAGTTAACATTTCAGGTTGAAGAGGAAGGTTCTTTGACCTGAAACATTGACTTTGTTTATCTTACTACAGATGTAGCAGGGCCTGCTAAGAATTTCCAGGATTTTTTTGTGGGGTTTCTTTGGATTTCATGCTGAAGTCTCACTAAAGCAATTTAAAAGACCATATCACCAGAGTTGTTGGAATAAGTGTAGTGTGGAGCAAACAAAATGAAACAAAGTAAAACCCCCTAAAATTTCTGAAGTTTCTGTCACTGGAAGTACATTTAAAAAAAGATGGGAATTCAATGAAAGTGTTCACAGCATTTAATAAAAACAAATTTGATGTAACAAAAGCTGAACTGCAGAATTATGTCATAAAAGTGATGTTCATAAACTTCAACACAATAGTGAGATCACACTAACCACAGCAATAGGTTCGCCAGTCCACAAATTCTATATTTTCTTTTGACATCGGAGGCCATTTGACCTATCGAGTATATATTGGCTCACAGACCAATCCCATTTCAAGAGAGAGTTAGATGGAGCTCTTAAAGATAGTGGGGATATGGCAAGAAGGCAGGAACAGGGTACTGATTGTGGATGATCAGTCATGATCATATTGAATGGCTGGTTCGAAGGGCCGAATCTGCACCTATTGTCAAGTCAAGTCAAGTCAAGTCAAGTCAAGTTTATTTGTCACATACACATACGAGATGTGCAGTGAAATGAAAGTGGCAATGCTCGCGGAACAACAAAACAACCAAACAAATTATAAACACAACCATAACACACATATTATTTTACATAATAAATAATAGAAGGAAAAACGTTCTGTAGAGTTAGTCCCTGGTGAGAAAGGCGTTTACAGTCCGAATTGCCTCTGGGAAGAAACTCCTTCTCAACCTCTCTGTTCTCACTGCATGGCAACGGAGGCGTTTGCCTGACCGTAGCAGCTGGAACAGTCCGTTGCAGGGGTGGAAGGGGTCTCTCATGATTTTGTTTGCTCTGGAGTTGCACCTCCTGTTGTATAGTTCCTGCAGGGGGGTGAGTGAAGTTCCCATAGTGCGTTCGGCCGATCGCACTACTCTCTGCAGAGCCTTCTTGTCCTTGGCAGAGCAATTCCCAAACCAGATGGTAATATTTCCGGACAAGATGCTTTCCACCACCGCTGCGTAGAAGCACTGTAGGATCCTCGGAGACACTCTGAATTTCCTCAATTGCCTGAGGTGGTAAAGGTGCTGCCTTGCCTTACTCACCAGTGCTGAGGCGTGTGATGACCATGTCATATCCTCAGAGATGTGGACTCCCAGATATTTAAAACAGTTCACCCTATCCACAGGATCCCCATTTATACTCAATGGAGTGTACGTCCTCGGATGATGTGCCCTCCTAAAGTCCATGATCAGCTCCTTCGTTTTTTTGATGTTCAAGAGGAGGCTGTTCTCCTGGCACCAGAGTGCTAGATCAGCCACCTCCTCCCGGTAGGCCCTCTCATCATTGTCTGAGATCAGGCCCACCACCACAGTGTCATCAGCAAACTTAATTATTGAATTGGAGCTGAACCTAGCCACACAGTCATGTGTGTACAGGGAGTACAATAGGGGGCTGAGGACGCAACCCTGGGGCGATCCTGTGCTCAGGGTGAGGGACTTCGATGTATTCCCTCCCATCTTGACTACCTGGGGCCTGGCGGTGAGAAAGTCCAGGATCCAGGCACACAGGGAGGTGTTGAGCCCCAATTCCAGTAGCTTCCCGGCCAGTCTGGTGGGGACTATCGTGTTGAAGGCTGAACTGTAGTCTATGAACAGCATCCTCACGTAGCCCCCCTTCTGGCTGTCCAGATGGGAGAGAGCGGTGTGCAAGACCTGGGAGACTATTTCTCCACTAAGTTTCCCTCTTGTCAATTCCTATTCAAGGTTTCAAGGTCAGTTAATTGTCACGCGTACCAATTAAGGCACAGTGAAATTTGAGTTACCATGCAGCCATACTAAGTGAAAAGCAACAAGACACACAACCAGATAAAAGTTAGCATAAACATCCACCACAGTGGATTCCACATTCCTCACTGTGATGGAAGGCAATAAAGTTCAATCTTCTTCCACTTTGTTCTCCCGCGGTCGGGGTAGTCAAACCATCCGCAGTCGGGGCGATCAAAGCCACCGCAGCCGACTATCGAAGCCCCATCGGGGTGATCGAAACTCCTGCGTTGGGGCTGTTGAAAGATTTTCCACGGCATGGAGCTCCCGAGTCAGCCTCTTCTTACCAGAGACCGTGGGCTTCATGATGTTAAAATCCACAGGCCCCGCGGTTGGAGCTTCGACCCCCGGCAAAGGGATGACAAGCTCCGCAATGTTAAAGTCCCGCAGGCTCTCACAGCCTGGAGCACCCGTCGGTCTTCAGGAAAGGCCGCCAACTCCATGATGTTAGGCCGCAGTGGGGATGGAGATACGATACGGAAAAAAATTGCATCTCCGTCGAGGTGAGAGATTGAAAAAAAAGTTTCCACCAACCCCCCACATAAACCACACCAAGGAACACCAAAGCATACTTTTAACACATACTAAAAATAACAAAAAAGAATGACCCTCAATGTATTGATTGTGGAAGCTTTCTTGGACACATTTTATGGGATCCAAGCGCTTTAAACTATGGGAGACCCAGTCGATTATAAGGGAAGTTAAAATCTCCCACAAAAATGGCCCTATTATTTTCACAGCTGTCTGCAATCTCTCTACATCTGCTTCTCAAATTCATGCTAACTATTGGGAGGGCCTAATATGCAGTCCCTTCAAAGTGACCATTACCTTTTTTTTTTGTCACAGAATGAAACAGGCCCTTCGGTCCAACTTGCCCACAGCGGCCAACAATGTCCCAGCTACACTAGTCCCATTTGCCTGCGCTTGATCTATATCCCTCCAAACCTGCCCTATCATAGAAACATAGAAAATAGGTGCAGGAGGAGGTCATTCGTCCCTTCGAGCCAGCACCACCATTCATTGTGATCATGGCTGATCGTCCCCTATCAATAACCCGTGCCTGCCTTCTCCCCATATTCCTTGACTCCACTAGCCCCTAGAGCTCTATCTAACTCTCTCTTAAATCCATCCAGTGATTTGGCCTCCATTGCCCTCTGTGGCAGGGAATTCCATAAATTCACAACTCTCTGGGTGAAAACTTTTTTTCTCACCTCAGTCTTAAATGACCTCCCCTTTATTCTAAGACTGTGGCCCCTGGTTCTGGACTCGCCCAACATTGGGAACATTTTTCCTGCATCTACCTTGTCCAGTCCTTTTATAATTTTATATGTTTCTATTAGATTCCCCCTCATCCTTCTAAACTCCAGTGAATACAAGCCTAGTCTTTTCAATCTTTCCTCATATGACTCTCCCCCCATCCCAGGGATCAATCTCGTGAATCTACGCTGCACTGCCTCAATCACAAGGATGTCCTTCCTCAAATTAGGAGACCAAAACTGTACACAATACTCCAGATGTGGTCTCATCAGAGCCCTATACAACTGCAGAAGAACCTCTTTACTCCAATACTGAAATCCTCTTGTTATGAAGGCCAATATTCCATTAGCTTTCTTCACTGCCTGCTGTACCTGTAAGCCAACTTTCAGTGACCGGTGTACAAGGACACCCAGGTCTTGCTGTACCTCCCCCTTACCTAACCTAACCCCATTGAGATAATAATCTGCCCCCTTGTTTTTGCCACCAAAGTGGATAACCTCACATTTATCTATGTTATACTGCATCTGCCACGCATCTGCCCACTCACTCAACCTGTCCAGGTCACCCTGCAACCTCCTAACATCCTCTTCACAGCTCACTCTGCCACCCAGCTTTGTGTCATCCGCAAACTTGCTAGTGTTGCTCCTAATTCCCTCTTCCAAATCATTAATATATATGGTAAATAGTTGCGGCCCCAACACCGAGCCTTGCGGCACTCCACTCGCCACTGCCTGCCATTCTGAAAAGGACCCGTTCACTCACACTCTTTGCTTCCGGTCTGCCAACCAATTTTCTATCCATGTCAACACCCTACCCCCAATACCATGTGTTCTAATTTTAGTCACCAGTCTCCCGTGTGGGACCTTATCAAAGGCTTTCTGAAAGTCTAGATACACTACGTCCACTGGCACCCCTTCATCCATTTTACTTGTCACATCCTCACAAAATTCCAGAAGATTAGTCAAGCATGATTTCTCTTTCATAACATATAACACTAACAATTTTACAGCACGGAAAAGGCCCCATCTCGGCCCTACAACTCCAGCCTCTTTCCACCACCACCGAATTTTTTTTAACTGGTCGGTTATTCCCCGTCTGCTGCACTCATACCATAACCCTCCATTCCCTTCTCCTCCATATGCCTATCCCATTCAGTTTTAAATGATACCAATGAACCTGCCTCCACCACTTCCCTGGGGAGCTCATTCCACACCGCCAGGCCCAGTCTGCGTAAAGAAAATCCCCCAGTATTACCCCTAAAACTTCTGTCCCTTAATCTGAAGTAATGTTTCTTCAAAATCCATGTTGACTTGGACTAATCCTTTGGCATTTGTATCCAAAACCCTACCACCCCTCTGTAATCGACTCCAGCCTCTTTCCCACCACCGAAGTCAGGCTAACTGGTCGGTAATTCCCCGTTTTCTCTCTCGCTCCTTTCTTGACAAGTGGGATAACATTAGCTATCCTCCAATCCACAGGAACTGATCCTGAATCTATTGAACATTGGAAAATGATCACCAATGCGTCCACTATTTCTAGAGCCACCTCCCTGAGGACCCTGGGATGCAGACCATCAGGCCCAGGAGATTTAAAATCCTTCAGTCCCATTAGCCTATCCATGTGCCTGTCTAAATGTTTCTTAAACGATTGGATAGTCTCAGCCTCAAATTACTCCTTTGGCAGCTTGTTCCATAACCCTACCCCCCTTTGTGTGAAAAAAGTTACCCCACGGGCGTCCTTTTCCCCCGGCCTTGAAGCCTATGTCCTCCCGGTCCTCGATTCCCCCGTACTCTGGACAAGAAGTCGCTCTGCGGGAGCTCCCCAATCTATTCCTCTCATCTCTTTGTCCCAGACCCGCTAAAAGATCTCACAGTCCACCGGACCTGCGGCTGCGCTCCATGGAGCCTCCGAGACCCAGACTACTCGCAGCAGCGAGTCCCCGCCGCTCCCCACATCCGAGGCGGTCCTGGCAACATCCTCATAAATAGTCCGAAGATCCGCAGCTCATAGAAACATAGACATAGAAACATAGAAATTAGGTGCAGGAGTAGGCCATTCCACGGCCCTTCGAGCCCCAACGACGCCGATTCAACAGGATCATGGCTGGGTCATCCAACAGGGAAGTATCCCGTACCTGCCTTCTCTCCTCCCCCCCTCACCCCCCTTAGCCACAAGGGCCACATCTAACTCCCTCTTAAATATAGCCAAAAAACACCCTCAACTACATCTGTAGCAAAAAGAGTTCCAGAGATTCAGGCCACTCTCTGTGTGAAAAAAAGTGAGTCGCATCTCGCCATTTAAAGGATTTCCCCTCATGATCCTTAAGCTGTGACCCCTTGTCCTGGACTTCCCTAACATCGGGAACAATCTTCCTGATCTAGCCTGTCCAACCCCTTAAGAATTTTGTAAGCTTCTATAAGATCCCCTCTCAATCTCTTAAATTCTAGAGAGTATAAACCAAAATATTTCCAGAACCCTTTCAAGCTTGACAGTATCTTTCCTATAGCATGGTGCCCAGGACTGAACACAATATTCTAGATGTGGTCTCTCTTTCTGTTTCTAAATTCTACCTGCCTCATTGGACAATTCCCCATGGATATCTGAGCACTGTAGTTATGTTTAAACTCCAGACCCTCTCTCCTCTCTCCTCTCCTCCCCTCCGTCTTATCTACTAACCACAGCATTGCATCCAAACCTTTCATTTGCATCCATCCCTTCTGCCAATCTGATTCAAACCCTTCCGAGTAGCACTAGCACTCCCTGGATATTGGTCCCATCCAGTTCAAATGCAATCCAACATCCCTTATACAGGACACCTCCATCCCTGAAAAGATACAAATGATCCAAAAGTCTGGAATCCCTTCCCTCTGCACCATTTCATCAACCACATATTCATTGGCCTATCCTCAACAGGCACGTGGCACAGGGAGTAATCAGAGATTACTATGCTTGAGGTTCTGCCTATTAACCTCTTTCCTATTTCTCTATATTCACTCTGAAAGACCACATCCCTTTTCTTACCTATGTTTTTGGTACCAATGTTTACAATCACCTCTGGTTGCTCACACTCTCCCTTGAGAATGGTCTGCAGCTGCTGCAAGAAACCAAGTGTCTTGGCACCATGGAGACAACATACCATCCTGGAGTCCTGTTACAGCCACCTAATCACCTGTCCGTTTACCTAACTACAGAATCTTCCATCAATATAGCCCTGTCTAACTTCACCCTGCCCCACTGTGCTTTGGAGCCAGACCCTTTACCATAGACATGGCTGCTGTGTTCTCCTGCGCAATCATTCCTTCCAGCCCACATTAGTATCCAAAAGGATATACTTGTTTCTCGAAAGCCACAACAGATTCCTGCACTCTCTGCCTCCTCCCTTTACTCTTCCTGTCGTTCACCCATCTACATCTAGGGTGTTACCACCTCACTACAACCTATCTATGACCCTCTCATTCTCCCGGATAATCCTAAGGTCGTCCAGCTGCACCTCCAGTTTCCTCAGTCAGCCAGTCAGGAACTGCATCTGGATGCACTTCCCAAGGAACTTATTATAACATAATCATCACAGACATGCCTTCATCTCAGCTCACGAGGTGGGACAGGATAATTAGTCATGGCAATTACCTTCTTTTGAACTGCCTATGGGCCTTTGGTATCCAAATGGTATCTCTAGTATTGAACTTCATTTGCCAAGAAAGTGCATTTCCTTCACTTTAAACATATGCTTTCTTTTTCCAGTCACCCTCCTATAGGAAAGATGCCATTAGCTGGAAACAGTGCAGAACAGATTTAGAATGATGTTGCCATGACCTGAGTGGCTGAGTTATGGCAAGAAGTGGTGGCATACTGCGATTTTATTCCTTGGGCCATAAAGGACTGCAAGGTGATCTTATAAAGATGCAGAAAATCATGAGAGGCAGAATTAGGATGATGGCACACAGTGTAGATGAGCATCTCGGTCAGCATAGGTAAATGGGCTAAAGGTTCAAGGTCCAAGGTTTGTTTATTGTCGCATGTACCAATTAAGTTACAGTGACATTAAGATTGCCATACAGTCATACCATAAAGAGCAACAAGACACCCCAATACATTTTTAACATGACATCCACCACAGCGACTCTCCCACATTCCTCACTGTGATGGAAGGCAAAAAAAGTTAAATCCCTTTCTTTGCTTAGAAGGGCTTAAGGTCATAAGGAATAGGAGTGGAATTAGGCCATTTGGCCCATCAATACTCCGTCATTCAATCATGGCAGATCTATCTCTCACTCATAACCCCATTCCCCTGCCTTCTCCCCATAACCCCTGACACCTGTACATAGAAACATAGAACCATAGGTGCAGGAATAGGCCATTCGGCCCTTCGAGCCTGCACCGCCATTCAATATGATCATGGCTGATCATCCAACTCAGTATCCCATACCTGCCTTCTCTCCATACCTCCTGATCCCTTTAGCCACAAGGGCCACATCTAACTCCCTCTCAAATATAGCCAATGAACTGGCCTCAAGTTTTTCTCACCACTCTCTGTGTGAAAAAATCTCGGTCCTAAAGGATTTCCCCGCTATCCTTAAGCTGTGACCCCTTGTCCTGGACTTCCCCCAACATCGGGAACAATCTTCCTGCATCTAGCCTGTCCACCCCTTAAGAATTTTGTAAGTTTCTATAAGATCCCCCCTCAATACCACTCCTACCACTTTCTGTAATCTTCATTCCTAGCTCTTTGAATTACCAAACCAGTCAGTGTGCTCTCTACCGTACACCTGTAGATGTTCAATAGAGTATTGGTTGACACACCAAATCTCTGCAATCTTCCAAGGAAGTAGAAACATTCATGAGTTTTCTTTGCGATTGCACCAATGTGCTGGGCCCAGGACAGATCTTCAGAGATATGCAGCTCCAGGAACTTGAAGCTGTTGACTTCACTGCTGTCCCGTCGATGAAGACATGTTCATGGGCAGGTTAGAGGGATATGGGCCAAATGCAGGTAAATGGGATGTCAAATATGTCAGTTTGCTTGGGTTGGACAAGGAGGGCCAATGGATCACTTTCTGTGCTGGGCAGCTCCATGACCTGATGACTCTCAATTATTGTCAAATTGAGTAAGTTCTTAGCTCTAGTGTGCCATCTGTTGCAAAATACTGTGAAAGTGGAGATGAGCTTCAAAGAAAAAAGGTTTTGTGTATTCCAAAGATCTGCTCCAATCTGCTGATGTATTTGTCCACACTCAGTCAAACATATCCAGTAACACATCTCCATGTGGAGCTGTTGCTGTTGTCCCATTGGATGCATTGGTTCTGAAAAGCCAATCGAGTTTATGTCCAGAGAGCTGTTGGCAGCAGAGAAAAAGTACAGTTAGCTGGATAAACAAATTCTAATCATCACGTTCGAACTGCAGCAATTTTATTAATAAGTCTATAGATAATACTTCACTATTTACACGGAAAGAAACTATGCCCCGTGAAATGAACCTAGTACCTCAATAGTTTCCCCGCAGATTCAAAGATGGACTTTGTGCTTGGGAACATTTGAAAGTACAATTGGTTTCAAAGCTGGTAAATGCTGTGGAAATGCAAATGCCAAATGATCAGCACTTGACTCAGTATTCCTCCAATTGGCCTCCAACTGGTCCAATCAGACCATCGACCCCTTCATCATCAGGTCTGACTACCTAAAGATGCTGGAAATCTAGTTTGCAGGGGAAGATGCATGTAACAAAAACTGGACGAAATGAAGGGTTTAGTATTTGGATATTTATATTTTATTATGACAAAAAAGTATATTCTTGAAATTTAAAAAAGTTGTCTTCCAATGTCAGAGATGAATGCTGATGAAGAAATATTGAGTCAAGTGCTGATCATTTGGCTATCATGCCTGAGATACTGTACCAAGCAGAGAGAGAGCACCAATGATCCTGTTCTGTCCCAAATTATGACTGTATCATTAAACGGTGGTCATTAAAATTAGTATCCCAGCTTGGAATTGAATATAAGGAATGGAGGAATTTTGTAGATTCCATGTTTTTATGCTAAACCTTTCTTAAATGAGTTGTTCCTGCTGATAACTGATTGATAACTGCATTGAAAGTGGATTGACATACAACCGATGAATATTTCAATCTTAAGGACTAGAAATAAAAGGTTTTCAAAACATTTCTTACTTGCAGAAAGGTAATTGAGATCAGTCTTATATTTCATCATTCTCAACCTGAAAACCTAAATACAAAACAAACAATTAAACATAAAATAACAGCATAACAGACTGCGTATTTTCATACAAAGAGGAAGTCCCGTTAAGGCAACTGTGAGCATGAACAGATGTGCAAACGTGTCATCGATCAACTCCCAAATAAAGGGTGAGCAGGGAAAGGAATGGAAAATGATGGAAGGGTAGGAAACAGAAAGAAATCATGGTGAAAATAGGAGGATACCTGTGTAACACACTGCATAAGATTTGTGAATCGGGGGAGGGGGAGGTGAGATAAGAGGTTATGTTCAAATTGGAACAAAGGATGTTCTACCTATCCCCAAAAAGGCAAAGCCGGACACACAAAGAAACTGAGAAATGTGGTGAGAACAATTGTAGGTGCAGGTGGAAGCAAGGTGCAGGTGGAAGTTGCAGTCTCCCGAGAGTTTCACAAAAATTGGGTAGCAAGTATTAGAGATAAATTAAAAAGCTAACAGTTCAGTAAAAATACAGGCAGACTAAAGCTTATCATGCCAATTATTTAATTCAAATTAAAATTGTTCTTTTCTGCCAGGCATGCAGAGAAATAAGAAAGCCACAGCCAAAATCCATAAAGGCATGCCAACCCTCATATGTTTCTCATATAGGTCATTAAACACCTTGGTTGCTTGTGAATGTAAACACACTGCCTAAGTTTAGCGAGGATAAAAATGCAAGACAAATCTTACAATACAACTAAAATGTTCCTGCGTTATTGCATCAATGTAATTTTTACAGTCGTATTAAGGGTTCCTTTTAAAATAGTACAAAGTTCAGGTCAACAGTGCTTTTCAGTTTACAAGGCCAATTTCCATTAATACATCAGGATGGTACATTTCTGCTTCATTCATCAGATTACATTTGTTGGGCTTTGCTCTAAGCATACTAACATAGTAACTCTCTCCTTGCTTGCCTATTCTATATCACTTTTATTGGTGTTCTATATTAACTACTGGGCCTGTGTTTATTTGTGTAGTTTCCTTTCTGATTTGGTGAAATTGGTATACGTTGCTAAATTACAATTTTGGGCTTCTTTTTCATTTCCATTTTGCACTTCTTTTAATTCTGCTTTGTGGTGAGTTTGAGACTGCCAAGCAGAAAAAGGACCAAGGAGTTCTAGTGATAAAATCAACTGAAACAATGGCCAATATCCAGGCGACCCAGGCATACATGATCAGGAGGGCCAGAGATTCAGAGAGGTGCCCATAGTAGGCGAGTCCTATACCAACCATCCTGCTGCCTAGAACTCAAGCAATCATCCTGCCCCTCCCTTTATATGAGGAAAGTTTGGGCCTCTTTGGGCTTCCTGTTTAGTTAACCTGGTGGAAAACTTTGCAAATTATGGATCTGTGTTTAAAATTGTACTTGGATTCTGGTAACATCAGCAAAGCCCAAAACAATTATATGCAAATCGCAATCCCCAAAGCCTCACTGCCTTGCTTGTCACTTTGAAAAATAGTAGTAAGTAAGTAAGTAAGTAAGTTTTATTTATATAGCACGTTTTAAGTCAACTCGCATTGACACCAAAGTGCTTTACATAAATTAAATAATAAGTTTCCATACAAACCATAGAAAAAACAAAAAAAAAAATAAATGAATAAAATGGACACAACACATTATAGAGTTCAACACAAACGTCCCCCCACAGCAGAATCAAAAATTTCCACTGTGGGGAAAGGCACCAGAAAGTTAAGTCCTCTTCCTCTGTGAAACACCCGAGGTCGGGGCCCATTTGTGGCCGTGCAGCCAGTCCGATGATTTTCAGGGCCCTCTTGCCGTGAAGATGGAACTTCAGCGTCGGGTGAAACATTCCTCAGCGGCTTGGAAAAGTCTGGAGCGGCTGCTTCCTCCCTGGAGACCGGGGCACTCGTAGTCCTCAGGCCGCGCCGGTTGGAGCTCCGACCCCGGCGAACTCGAACCCTGCCTTTGCGGCGCTCCAAATCCAGCACCGCCTGCGTCCAGGTGCCCGCAGCCCCAGCTCCGCGATGTTGGGATCGACGGCCACAGCGCTCCAGAGTTTACCACACAGAGATCCGGTAAGGCATCGCCCGCTCCGTGTTGGTATCCCAGTGCTGTGCCACCGCCGCCGAAGCTGTAGTCCCAGCCGGTCCCGACAGGAAACGCCGCTCCATTCTCGATGGTAGGCCACGAGGATGGGGCGAAGAAGCAGCTTGGAGGGATGCTGCCTCTCCGACCAGGTAGGGGACTAAGAAATAAAGTTTCCCCTTTCCCCACCCCCACCCCCACCCACCACATAGAAGACCTGCACTAACATTTTTTAACAGGACTTCAAATAAAATTAAATTAAAAAAAGGTGTAGAGACGGACTGCGGGCAGGCTGCCAAACACAGACGGCGCCCACTCCTGCACATCCGCCATCTTGTTGAGATTTCTTCAAAAAGAAAGTGGACATTAGTAAGAAGGTAGACTAATCAAGATGTGTAGGAAGGAACTGCAGATGCTGGTTTACACTGAAGATAAACACAAAATGCTGTAGTAACCCAGCGGGACAGACAGCATCTCAGGAGAAAAGAAATGGATGACATTTTGGGTCGAGACCCTAGTTGCTGTCTCCTTATATCTCTCCAGGATATCAGAACCAAATGTGCATGATGCATCGTCAAGTTGATGGAAAAGGAGAAAAAAAGGGGAAGTACAACGGGATCTGGGGGTCCTTGTACATCAGTCTATGAAAGTAAGCATGCAGGTACAGCAGGCAGTGAAGAAAGTGAATGGCACGTATGCCTTTATAACAAGAGGAATCGAATATAGGAGCAAAGAAGTCCTTTTGCAGTTGTACAGAGCCCTAGTGAGACCACACCTGGAGTATTGTGTGCAGTTTTGGACCACTAATTTGAGGAAGGACATTCTTGCTATTGAGGGAGTGCAGCGTAGGTTTACAAGGTTAATTCCCGTGATGGTGGGACTGTCATATGCTGAGAGAATGGACCAGCTGGGCTTGTACACTCTGGAGTTTAGAAGGATGAGAGGATATCTCATTGAAACATATAAGATTGTTAAGGGTTTGGACATGCTAGTGGCAGGAAACATGTTCCCGATGTTGGGGGAGTCCAGAACCAGGGGCCACCGTTTAAGAATAAGGAGTAAGCCATTTAGAACGGAGACGAGGAAACACTTTTTCTCACAGAGAGTGGTGAGTCTGTAGAATTCTCTACCTCAGAGGGCAGTGGAGGCAGGTTCTCTGGATGATTTCAAGAGAGAGAGGGCTCTTGAAAATAGCGGAGTCAGGGGATATGGGGAGAAGGCAGGAATGGGGTACTGATTGGGGATGATCAGCCATGATCACATTGAATGGCGGTGCTGGCTCGAAGGGCCGAATGGCCTACTCCTGCACCTATTGTCTATTCTCTATTGCATCATTCATGAAATACTCCAGCCTGGTATTCAGAATAAGGAAGCACTTGAAATGTATGTTTGCACAGTGTATCTCCATTCAATGATTGCTTTGCCTTGAGGGCAGACTGCTTTTTGCTGCTGGCTCGAAGGGCCGAATGGCCTACTCCTACACCTATTTTCTATTGCTTTTCATGCTTCTGCAGTTGTATAGGGCTCTGGTGAGACCACATCTGGAATATTGTGTCCAGTTTTGGTCTCCTAATTTGAGGAAGGACATCCTTGTGATTGAGGCAGTGCGGCGTAGGTTCACGAGATTGATCCCTGGGATGGTGGGACTGTCATATGAGGAAAGATTGAAAAGACTAGGCTTGTATTCACTGGAGATTAGAAGGATGAGGGGGAATCTTATAGAAACATATAAAATTATAAAAGGACTGGACAAGGTAGATGCAGGAAAAATGTTCCCAATGTTGGGCGAGTCCAGAACCAGGGGCCACAGTCTTAGACTAAAGGGGAAGCCATTTAAGACTGAGAGTTGTGAATCTGTGGAATTCCCTACCATAGAGGGCAGTGGAGGCCAAGTCACTGGATGGATAAAAGAGAGAGGTAGATAGAGCTCTAGGGGCTAGTGGAACCAAGGGAAATAGGGAGAAGGCAGGCACGAGTTATTGATTGGGGACGATCAGTCATGATCACAATGAATGGCGGTCCCGGCTCGAAGGGCCAAATGGCTTCCTCCTGCACCTATTTTCTATGTTTCTATGTTTCTATGCCAGGACCATATCTGGTTGCTTCAGCTTGCCACTGGCATGTGTAATAAACGTTCAGTTACTGTTCCGATGCAAAAGTGGGCAGCACACCAACGTTATCAATGGCCTCTCGTGCAGCCTGGAAGGAATCAAAAACAAAGAAGTTTAGGAAGACCTTGACTGGTATAGCTAAGGAAATGGCAGCTTTAGCAATTGGATTTGTCTCTAGTTACAAATGGGACTCATTTTCTAGACAAACACACGGTCCTTGTGATGTGCTCAGCAACAATGCAATGGGACATGGAATCTGAATGCAAAGATCCGTGCAATATTTTTCCTGTCCATTCCCTTTGCAGCTTAAAATCTTCTGCTCTCTCCTCTTGCTTTTCTTCTACCAACTTCACTACAGTTTTCAAAGCAGTCACACTGCAAAACAGCACGTAGCAGGCACGATAATTGCTTCAGCATTCATTGGAAAAAAATGTATAGCATTGCCAGTAATTTCCCAATATTTCTGTCCTAATAGGACAGGAAAAAATTTTGATCAAACCACAAGATCAACTGCCATCTCTTGTTTTGTCATGATTGTTGGCACTAGTCAAACGTACATCAAAGATCCCAGGAATTACAATACAGAATAATGGTGATCTTAAAATACACCTTTTTTGACTTCAAAACATCCCGGCACGAACTGGTCCTTACATTACTTTTTATAGCTTCATTTCAATGGATTGAAACATATCAGAGGTTAATTTAGACACAACTAGAAACATGACAGGATCGTGCTAAACGTCAAACCCATCCCATTTGGCACAATACTGTAAGTGGTGACGCACTCCTTAGTTCAGTACAAGCTCCGTTTGCTTATGATCCAAAAGAATGAGAGGTGATGTCAGAAACATTATAAAATCCTTATGGGGCTTGAGCTGAAAAATTAGATTTTGATGTTTCTCCTAAATGGGTTTTCTAGAACAGTAGTTATTCTCAAAATAAGGGGCCAGCCATGCACGACAGGGACTGGAAGAATTGCGGCAAATTTTGATAATTCTTCACCCAAAGGAGGAGTAAAAAAGGCTTGCTCACTGAGTATGTCAGACATCGATGGATTTTTAGGTATTAAGGGAGTCAAGGCAAAGGGTTCAAGGGAGTTAGTGCAGGAAGTGGCACTGAGCTAAAAGGTCAGCCATGACTGAATTGAACAAAATAACGGGCATTAGGTTGAGCAACTTCCTACTGTTTCTATTATGAACTAATGGGAAAAAAGAGCTTTCATTTCATCAAGATTTCAGCACTTAGAAAATACTAACCATACTTATTACTGCTTAGTGCATATCTATCTACATGTTCCAATTTGAGATTAATTGGGTTCAGTTGACGTTGGCTAGCATGATTTGAATCCTTAAAGCAGAAGGTTATTGTTGCCAGAAACTGGAGGTAGAAATTATTCCACAGGATTGGGAAGGCTGAAGATACCATGAGTGAGCCCGACAGAAAGCATCTTGATCTCTGTGACAACTTAGTGGATGAGGATGAGAGGAGAACTGTGTTCTATTTTCAGGGGCCCAGGTAGCTCTCCGGCCTCATATTACAACAGTAGTGGGAGGAGCTGGTTATGATTAGGGTCTATGTCAGGAGTGACTCCAACATAATTGGGTGCAATTCCACTATAAAAGCACTAATCGTACTTGTGTTGGCTAGGTGAAAGTATGGAATTCCTTCTGCTAACTGCTCAATTAGTATCATATGCTGCTCCATGCTACACAGTACATTGTAATGATGTACAGGTTTTTATGTTAATTGGCTTCATTAAAAAAAAAGTAAATTGTCCCTCGTGTCGGATGGTGCTGGTGTATGGGGATCGCTGTTTCCGCACTGTATCACTAAGATTTAATAGGAATCTGAGGGGCAACCTTTTTACGCAGAGGGCCGTGGGTATGAACTGTCAGAGGAGGTAGTTGATGCAGATACTATAACAGCATTTAAAAGACATTTGGAATCAGGTACACAGACAAGAAATGTTTAGAGGAATATGACCCAAACGTGGGCAGGTGGGACTAGTGTAGATGGGGCAGCTTTGTAGGCATGGGAAAGATGGGTCAAAGGGACCGTTTCCATGACTCTATCCAACTGCTGTGAATTCTTGGTCTTGGCATATATATTTAAGATGTGTCCACACTTCTCTGCCAAAATGCTAGCAAATCATTCTGCAGCCTTTGTGTCAGCTGTTACAGGCAGAAATATTTCATTATAAAGTTCTTACATGGGACTCACTATTGCTATCCCATAATTGCCCTTCCTATGGATACAGTGCACTAAATTTAGCTGTGTTACCCATTGTGTTAACACAGAACATTCACCATAGAACAGTAGAGCACAGGAAACAGGCCCTTCGGTCCACTATATCTATGCCGATCTTAATGTCAATCTGAACTAATCCCATCTGCCTTTTCATGGTCTGTATTCCCTGTCTATTCATGGTCATGCCGATTTGTGATAATCTGCTCTGTTTCTGGCCTACCAACAGCTAACCAGCAGGGGGAGTAAAGTGGAGAAAAATAAAGATGGCTACACCCAAATAAACAGTCTTCCTTTCTGTGGCATCATTAATAACGTTTGTCGTAGAAAAGAGTTAGAGGAGTAGGGAGTCCGTTTGTAGAATCCTTCCAACACCTTGTACACTTACCTAACATTCTAGAAACATTTGCCTCAGGTGGCAAAAGCACAAAAAGGATCAAACTGAAATCCTAACTCCCTATTGAACATTAAAATAACCATACTGTACAGTTTAATTTATCATTATGATTTTAATACACAAACATACACATATTCAGAAAGAATGAGAATTTTCATTTGTCATCCATCTACCACTCACGCAGTGAGACAAGTTCTAACTGGAAAAGAGAATTGTATTACAACTGAGGAATTATAATAATAGTCACGCAGTACAGAAAATCTACAGGTGGCCCAGATATAATCATCCAAATTATGTCATTCAAAACCTTTTCTTCCAAAGCTGAATTTATTTTTAATTTAGAACATCGGCAGTCATTGAGAACTTCCAGTCATAATCTTCAGATTGCATCAACCATTTTTTTTTAATTTAGCTGAGATTAGTAACAGGATAGACTGAAAAGTTCTTGCCATGATAATGGGGGTTTATCAGACCCATTATGGGAGAGGCGCGTTAGGTACACAGAGGGAATGCATTTTAGCCTCCATTTCAGAACTAACTCATTAGTTTTGGCTTACAGCCCATTAAATTCTAATCTTTGTCCTTGTCTGGTCTGGAAACCTCACAGATTAGAAAGAGCAGAAAATGATGAAGTGTTGCTTGACAACTGAGAGATTGGCACCTCACACGGCTGAGAGAGTAGAACAAGTAGGTGTGCATGTGAAGATGCACCAAATATGGGAGCACGAGAGAGGGCTGGTGGAGAAGGACCAGTAAGTGACTTGTCCAAGGGAGCACTAGCACTGTTGAGCGAATTGATGGCACACCATACAGAAAATACATGGCAATCAATGGAAAACGTCATAGTGTTTTAATCAACTTCATAGTGTAATAAAGTCCAACATATGTAATGTCTGTACATATGACATCAATATCATGTTGTCAAATATTTTCAGGCTGATGGCACTTTGGCAAGGAATGTCACACAATAAAATTTACTTTAATATTTTTGTTGCAGACTACAAAAATGTGTAAGGTGCATCTAAATTTCTATCCCAAGTTGTGAATCTAAGAAAAAACCATCAGATGATTCCTCTGGTTCAATAAACTGACTACTTGAAAATTCTCACCTCAAATTTTCCCAATTACCTGTTCTCACTGCTTTTAAGTTTCTCACCTTAAAATAATCCTGATATTTAATTTTTGCCCGTGCAGTTTTTCTAATGGTTTTGTGACAGCTGCTCATAAATATCATGCTGTGGTGGTATGTGAAGTTCACAGCAGTTATTGGCTTTTTAAAACTTAATAAACATTTGTATTTAATCTCAGAAAAGGACCCACAATTGTAAGCCACATTTTACCATTAATTAAACAATTCTATAATCATTCCCACACTCACTCGGTTTTCTGGTCAACTTCCCAAGAGGAATGCCACGATCACAGGAGTCATTCCTTACGCATTCCATACACATATGCATAAACAATGTGAACTTTAGTTTATCATCTGCACTCCAATTGTCCAATGACCTATTTTGTAACTGGATAAAAAGAAAAATATGTAACGTTGACTCAGGAACTGTAATAATACTTGTTCCACAGTAACTACAGTGCAATAAAAATAGATGGACAAGCCTGTGCCATGAAATGTTGTTGCCAGGACAGCCTCTATGTAAGAATGAAGCATCGGGTGCCCTTGACCCCATCACCACCCTCAACCCCTGCACCCTCTTGGCCAATGTGCAGTCCAAAGAAAAGAAGATTATGGGGTGGCACAGTAGTGCAGCAGTAGAGTTGCAGCCTAACAGCGCCAGAGATCCAAGTTCAATCCTGACTATGGGTGATGTCTGTATGGAGTTTGTACGTTCTTCCTGTGACCGCGAGGGTTTTCTCCGGGTGCTCCGGTTTCCTCCCACACTCCAAAGACACACAGGTTTGTAGCTTAATTGGCTACTGTAAATTGTCCCTAATGTGTAGGATATTGCTGGCATGGATCGCTGGTCAGCGCGCTCAGTGGGTTGGAGGGCCTGTTTCCACGTTGAATCTCTAAAAGACTTAAGGGCAAGGCTGCTTTACCAAAGAGCCATGAGAGAATGCTGTGTACTCTGTTTCACAGAGACATGGCTTAGCTCCAGCTCCCCAGCATAAGTCCTCCAGCTCAAAGGTTTCTCAATCCATTGTATGGACGGGTGATGTCATGAGGAAGGGGAGAGGCAGAGATGTGCAACGGCATCCTCAGCCTCCTCAGTGGCAGATTGGCAACAACATCTCTTCCGCGCTCAACATCAGCACAGGGGCACCTCAGGCTGCATGCTCAAGTCTCTTGGTCTACCCTCTGTACACATGCTTAAGTGGCCAGACACAGCTCCAATGTCATCTTTAAATTCACCAATTATACCACCATCATTGGACAAATAATCTATCAAACTTTTACAGGTGTTATATGTTATATGTTATATGTTATATGTTTGGTAATCACAGCTTGATTTGGTAATCCGAACACTCAAGAATGAAGGAGGTTGTAGACATTGCCCAGACCATCACAGGTTCTGACCTTTTCACTTCTGAAGGGATCTACACAATGCACTCTCAGGAAGGCAGCTAACATTATCAAAGACCCACACCACCCCGACCATGCACTCTTCTCACAGCTCTCATTGGAAAGAAGGTACAGAAGGCTGAGAATTGTTACGTCTAGGTTCAAGAACAGGTTCTTCACATGACCATCCAGATCTTGAATCACCCTGTCACAACCCTGCCTCAGCATCAACCCACTATGCACACTATGGTTATTCTATGTGCATTGCATTTTTGCAGTTTACTTAAAATAACTGATAATTTATTGTATTTTTAATTTGTTGTTGTGTAACGTTACATAGAAACATAGAAACATAGAAAATAGGTGCAGGAGTAGGCCATTCGGCACTTCGAGCCTGCACTGCCATTCAATATGATCATGGCTGATCATCCAACTCAGTATCCTGTTCCTGCCTTCTCTCCATACCCCCTGATCCCTTTAGCCACAAGGGCCACATCTAACTCCCTTTTAAATATAGCCAATGAACTGGCCTCAACTACCTTCTGCGGCAGAGAATTCCAGAGATTCACCACTCTCTGTGTGAAAAATGTTTTCCTCATCTCGGTCCTAAAATATTTCCCCCTTATCCTTAAACTGTGACCCCTTGTTTTGGACTTCCCCAACATCGGGAACAATCTTCCTGCATCTAGCCTGTCCAACCCCTTAAGAATTTTGTAAGTTTCTGTAAGATCCCCCCTCAATCTTCTAAATTCTAACGAGTACAAACCGAGTCTATCCAGTCTTTTTTCATATGAAAGTCCTGACATCCCAGGAATCAGTCTGGTGAACCTTCTCTGCACTCCCTCTATGGCAAGAATGTCTTTCCTCAGATTAGGAGACCAAAACTGTACGCAATACTCCAGGTGTGGTCTCACCAAGACTCTGTACAACTGCAGTAGAACCTCCCTGCGCCTATACTCAAATCCTTTTGCTATGAATGCTAACATACCATTTGCCTTCTTCACTGCCTGCTGCACCTGCATGCCTACTTTTAATGACTGGTGTACCATGACACCCAGGTCTCGTTGCATCTCCACCTTTTCTAATCGGCCACCATTCAAATAATAATCTACTTTCCTGTTTTTGCCACCAAAGTGGATAACCTCACATTTATCCACATTATACTGCATCTGCCATGCATTTGCCCACTCACCCAGCCTATCCAAGTCACCTTGCAGCCTCCTAGCATCCTCCTCACAGCTAACACTGCCCCCCAGCTTCGTGTCATCCGCAAACTTGGATATGTTGCATTCAATTCCCTCGTCCAAATCATTAATATATATCGTAAATAGCTGGGGTCCCAGAACTGAGCCTTGCGGTACCCCACTAGTCACTGCCTGCCATTGTGAAAAGGACCCGTTCACTCCTACTCTTTGCTTCCTGTCTGCCAACCAGTTCTCTATCCACATCAATACTGAACCCCCAATACCGTGTGCTTTAATACCGAGTACAGCATGTAAGACTGCCATTGTTCTGGTTTGATTCACTTCAGTTTTATTTGTCATATGTAGGTTAACACAGGGTCAACGGTACAATGAAATGTGTTTGACAAGTCAACGGGTCACCTCAGCAATATTATTACAAGGATAAAATTAAAGTTAAAAAAATGATAAGATAAGAGTGACATTGGTAGGTAAAAGACAATAATAAATAAAATAATCAACATATATGATGTGTTTATGAGTTCAGAAGCCTGATGGCATGATGATAAAAACTGTTCTTAGGTCTGGTGGTGCGTGCAGCCATGCTCCTATATCGTTTGCCTGACGGTAACAAGGAGAACAGTCTGCTTACTGAGTAGCTGTGGTCCTTGATGATGCTGTGGGCCTTCTGCAGGCACCGCCGGTGGAAAATGTCCTGAATGGCTGGGAGACAGTTGCCAATGATGTGCTGTGCCGCCTTCATCACTCTCTGTGGTGATTTGCGGCTGTGGGCAGAACAGTTCCAGACTGTGATCTCAGCCTGAAACATTGCCTATTCATGCCCTCCAATGATGCTGCCTGACCTGCTGAAACGTTCCAGCAGTTTGTTTTCGACATAAGATTCCAGAATCTGCAGGTCCTTGTGTGCCTCTCCCATTCTTCCCTCTCAGAGGGCAGCAGTCTGAGTGGGCACATATTTTTTGCCAGGATTGTAGGCCTGGCAGAGAATGCCTTTGATTCTCTATGCACATTTATTTTCCTATATGTCAACTCAAATAGCTATGGAAGATTGATATCAAGTGGATACAGTCCTGGAAGCCACAGACTTACCCAGTGCTTCCCGACATGAGTATTTGAAGTATGGGCTGTTAGACAATAGCAGAACACGAGAATAAGAGCATAGCTTTGCTGAACCACTGACCCTGAAACACTCCTGCAATCTTCTTCCACACTGCCACGCCACTGGTCAAGTGATTCACATAAAGATCTTGCCTGTAAATAAACGTTCAAATTACACAGTGTAGTGTCTGCAGCTGGTGGGGAAAGGTGTTAAACTGAGTGACAGCGTGTCTCCATACTCGCTCTCTCTTCCATCTTCTGCCACCACTGGGTCAGGTTGGATTTTTAGATACTTGATTATAGAAAAGGTTTTTAAAAAGGTTATGGTAAGAGAAAGTGGATAATACTTGTGCCGATATGTCCTCCATCTTGTAGATCAGAAGAGATTTGTGGGATAAACTGGGAAAGTGAGGGGTAATGAGATATGAGAGGTATCACCATTTAAGGTTTCTGCCCTATTCCTAGCCCATGGACTGTGATGGTAACTCTAGTTAGAGCAAACAATATCTTCACCATGGGAGCATGGAAGCAGCGCTTTCTCTGTTCCATGCCAGACTCCTGTGCTGCTATCCTGTGAGAGTGAGAGAGAAATGTATCAATGAAAGTTATGCAATCTGAATGGGTGATGTACCCATTATCGTTGAATAATTGGCAGCGTCCAGACTCTGAGATATGAAAGTGAGACTTGCAGAAATTCTAGTTGCAGCAGTTTTTCAGCACATGGAACAAGTCTGGATTTATTTAGATTGCAGGTATGTCATTGAGCATTGTGGTACATTTAACAAGGTTCAAGGTTGGTGGTGCTGGTGATGGGGTATGAAATTCATCAATGTGATCAAATTGACTTCAGTCCTGTATTTAGCCCGTAGCATTGACTGTCACAAACACCCCCTCTCAGTGCCTTCACAATTTTGTCATAGGAGGGTCCCCCTGTACTTTTACCAACTTGGTTTCCTTATTTAATCTATCAATTCTTTGACACTCAGGGGTTCAAAGTTTGGGCACAGTCTGGTATCACACCCTTCCATTCACAAGAACACAATTGTAATAACAGAAGATACCACACTGTTGATGATTTTGTTGCAAATAAAGATAAAGAATATTGGGCTAAAACCCAAATAATGACACATCTTCATCTCATATATATTTTAGAAACATAGAAAACATAGAAAAATATGTGGAGTAGGCCATTTGGCCCTTCCAGCCAGCACCGCCATTCAATATGATCATGGCTGGTCATCTAAAATCAGTACCCTGTTCCTGCTTTTTCTCCACATCCCTTGATTCCTTTAGCCCTAGAAGCTAAATCTACTTTGTTGAAAACATCCAGTGAATTGGCCTCCACTGCGTTCTGTGGCAGAGAATTCCACAGATTCACAACTCTCTGGGTGAAAAAGTTTTTCCTCATCTCAGTCCTAAATGGCCTACCCCTTATTCTTAAACTGTGACCCCTGGTTCTGGATTCTCCCAACGTCAGGAGCATCTAGCCTGTCCAATTCTTTAAGAATAGTATATGGTTCTATAAGATTCCCTCTCATCCTTCGAAATTACAGTGAATACAAACCCAGTCGACCCATTCTTTCATCATATGTCAGTCCCGCCATCCCGGGAATTAACCTTGTGAACCTATGCTGCACTCTCTCAATAGCAGTAATGTCCATCCTCAAATTAGGAGACCAAAATGGTACACAATACTCCATGTGCAGTCTCACAACTGCAGTAGGACCTCCTTGCTCCTGAACTCCTAAACTCAAAACCTCTCGCAATGAAGGCCAGCATGCCATTAGCTTTCTTCACTGCCTGCTGTACCTGCATGCTTACTTTCAGTGACTGATGTACAAGCACACCCACACTCACCGCCCCTTTTCCTAATCTGATACCATTCAGATAATAATTTGCCTTCCTGTTCTTGCCACCAAAGTGGATAACTTCACATTTATCCACATCATACTGCAGCTGCCATACATCTGCCCATTCACCCAACCTATCCAAGTCACTCTGCAGCCTCATAGCATCCTCCTTGCAGCTCACATTGCCACCCAGCTTTGTGTCATCTGCAAACTTGGAGATGGCACTTTAAATTCTCTTGTCTAAATCGTTAATATATATTGTAAATAACTGGGTTCCCAGCACCGAGCCTTGTGGCACCCCACAAATCACTGCCTGCCATTCTGAAAAGGACCCGTTAAGTCCTACTCTTTGCTTCCTGTCTGCCAACCAGTTCACTATCCATGTCAATACTCTATCCCCAATACCATGTGCTCTAATTTTGCACACTAATCTTTTGTCTGGGACCTTGTCAAAGGCTTTTTGAAAGTCCAGATACATCACACCCACTGGCTCTCCCTTCTACTTGTTCCATCCTCAAAAAAATGTAGAAGATTAGTCAAGCATGATTTCCCCATCATAAATCCATGTTGACTTTGACCGATCCTGTCACTACTTTCCAAATGCGCTGCCATAACATCTTTAACAATCGATTCAAGCATCTTCCCCACTATCTATGTAGGGCTAACTGGTTTATAATGGTGTTCTCTCTCCCTCCTTTCTTAAAAAGTGGGGTTACATTGGCTACCCTCCAGTCCACAGGAACTGATCCAGAGTCGAGAGAACATTGGAAAATGATCACCAATGCATCCACAATTTCTAGGGCCACCACCTTGAGTACTGGGATACAGATCATTAGTCGCAACAGTTTACCCAACACCATATCCTGACTAATGTGGATTCCCTTCAGTTCCTCCCTCCCACTAGATCCTCGGTCCCTTAGTATTTCTGGGAGATTGTTTGTATCTTCCTTAGTGAAGACAGAACCGTATTTGTTTAACTGTTCCGCCATTTCCTTGTTTCCCACTATAAATTCACCTGTCTCTGATTGTACTGGACCTACATTTGTCTTCACTAATCTTTTCCTTGTTACATATCTAAAGAACTTTTGGAGTCAGTTTTTATATTCCCTGCAAGCTTTTTCCCTCTCTTCATTACCCCCTTTGTCCTCCTCTGTTCAGTTCTCCCAGTCCTCCGGTTTGCGGTTTCCTCTGGCCAATTTATATGCCTTTTTTCCTTGGATTTAACTATCCTTGATTTCTCTCATTAGCCGCAGTTGAGCTGCCTTCCCCATTTTATTTTTTCACCAGACAGGAATGAACAATTTTTGTTCATCCATGCGGTCTTCAAATCTTTGCCATTGCATCTCCACCGTCAACCCTTTAAGGATAATTTTAAAAACTTTTCACCCGAGATATGGAACTAAAGCATACAGATAGAAAATCCTCCTGTTTTACAAGCTTGTTATTCGGGGAGGCCACAGAAATGGGGGCTGTAAGCAGCTGAGGAGATGGCCCCGGGCGTGGCACTGGCTGCTCCGTCTGCTATAACCAATATTTGTTATGAAGGGGTCTATTAAAACAAGGGTTTACTGTCTTAGGTATTCATTATGTATTCTTGTACAGTCTTTTCATTGACTGGAAAGCAAACAAACAAAAGCTTTTCACTGTAGATATAGATGTGAAAGTGGGATAGTATAGAACCAGTGTGAACAGGTGATCGATAGTTGGCATGGACGGTGGGCCAAAGGGTGTGATTCTATGCTGTATCCTTTGATCAATCAAAAGATATATAAAATAAAGGTAGACAAAAATGCTGGAGCAACTCAGCGGGTGAGGCAGCATCTATGGAGCAAAGGAAATAGGCAACGTTTCATGTCAAAATCCTTCTTCTACCCATTATAAAATAAATTTGTTTCACTCTTGGCATGTTCAGTACCATTTTTTAATATGCTGGTCTATATTGTTGTTATGATGACCTTGCCACAGTGGAAATCTGGCCCTTCTCCACAAGTAATGACTGCTGTTCAACTACTGCATATTTGCTTATGGCTTCAGAGGTACTGTTAAGGGGCATGACCCTGGAAATTTTACTACCATGTTTGTCATATTGCATTTGTCATCACCCACATGCTCACAGAATGGTAAGATGTGCATTCAAAGTAAATGTTATCACGCTTGAAGAAAATGTTTACAGAATAAAATGTGTGCCGAGTTAGCAGCTTTCAAGACATTCAAAATATCAGCCAGCTGAGTGTAATCATATTCTACATGAATATAACCTGCCAACCTCGCATGCTCTAGGCTTCCACACAAATAATTGCCATTTAGGCAAAGGAAAAGACCATGGTTAAATCTGTAGAATTATATTTCAACTAGGAACCAATGCCTCCCAGAGAACAAAGTCAGCAGACAAAAAGTTTAATGGTCAAAATATAGAAAGTCAAGGACCTAACATGGATAAGTGAATTAGTGTAGATAATGCCACAGCTGGCATGGACATGATGAGCTGAAGGGCCTGTTTCTTTACTGTACGGCCCTATAAGCCAAGGATATGAATTCTAGATCAATGGTTCAATGCTTTATTTGTCACATGTGCATTTGCACAGTGCAATTCTCTGCATATTAACACATGCAGGCGCTGCCATGTTTTGGTGCCATTTCCAAAGTCTGACCCACCCACACGATCTGTCTACTAGAGCAGTCTGCTGTAGAGCCTTGCTCCCATTTATGGTTTTATTTGCTGTGAAAGGTCCAAAGAAGGCTTTTCCCATACTATCTATATTACTAAAAGTCTGTTCTTGACCGGTTTTGGCCATCTGTTCTGCGATTTCCGAGAGAACGCCACCACCTACGGCCGTCATTTTTGGCCACCTTGCTCAGAGCCCCCCTCCGCCGCATGTATGCTGAGGATTTTTCCCGTCGATTAAAAATGACAGAGATATTAATGTTTTTACAAAATTCCCCATTCTCTCTGCTGCCCCCGCTGGCGGCAGGGGGGAGGGACTATAAAACCAGGAAGTGGTGTGCCACACAGTCTCTTCAAGGTGGAGGAAGGTAGAGGGTCACGTCTCTCTGAGCTGTGAATAACACTGAACACATGTCTACACAAATGTAAGTGCTCTTAGTGGTTCTAAAATGCTTGCAGAATGTGTCTATTGGTTCTAAAGCTTGCAAAAAGTGTCTCTATTGGTTCTAAAGCTTGCAGAAAAAGTGTCTATTGGTTCTAAAGCTTGCAAAAAATGTCTATTGGTTCTAAAGCTTGCAAAAAAATGTATCTATTGGTTCTAAAGCTTGCACAAAGAGAGTGGTGAATCTCTGGAACTCTCTGCCACAGAGGGTAGTTGAGGCCAGTTCATTGGCTATATTTAAGAGGGAGTTAGATGTGGCCCTTGTGGCCAAGCGGATCAGAGGGTATGGAGAGAAGGCAGGTACGGGATACTGAGTTGGATGATCAGCCATGATCATAGTAAATGGCGGTGCAGGCTCGAAGGGCCGAATGGCCTACTCCTGCACCTAATTTCTATGTTTCTATGTTTCTAAAAAAATGTCTATTTGTTCTAAAGCTTGCAGAAAATGTCTATTGGTTCAAAAGCCTGCAAAAAATGTCTATTGGTTCTAAAGCTTGCAAAAAAATGTTTATTGGTTCTAATGCTTGCAAAAAGTGTCTATTGGTTCTAAAGCTTGCAAAATATGTCTATTGGTTCTAAAGCTTGCAAAAAAAATGCTTATTGGTTCTAAAGCTTGCAAAACAAATGTCTATTGGTTCTAAAATGGTTCATACTAGCGCTCCAGAAAGCGCCCCTCTTCCCCTGGTTTGGCTTGAGTGTGCCTTGAAATTGAAAGGCACTACTTACTGCAAATGGTGGCATGAAGTTGTAAGGCACTACTTACTGCAAATGGTGGCTTGGGAGCTTTGGCTTGAAGTTGAAAGGCACTATTACTGCAAATGGTGGCTTGGTTGCTTTGGCTTGAAGTTGAAATGCACTACTTACTGCAAATGGTGGCTTGGGTGCTTTGGCTTGAAGTTGAAAGGCACTACTGCAAATGGTGTCTTGGGTGCTTTGGCATGAAGTTGAAAGGCACTACTTACTGCAAATGGTGGCATGAAGTTGAAAGGCACTACTTACTGCAATAGTTGGCTTGGGTGCATTGGCTTGAAGTTGAAAGACACTACTTACTGCAAATGGTGGCATGAAGTTGAAAGGCTCTACTTACTGCAAATGGTGGCTTGGGTGCTTTGGCTTGAAGTTAAAAGGCACTACTGTAAATGCACTTACTTCCTGTTTGCACTGTATATTGATTTTAGGTAAAACGCTACCACTTACGGCTGTGATTTTTGTCCATCTTACTCAGTCCCCCTCTGCTGAGCAGGTGCAGAGAATTCTACCCATCAATGAAAATTAAAAGTGTTATTAGTTTTTTTTTTAATTGTTGAGAATCTCTCTCCTGTCAATCATTACTTGAAAGCCACACCTTTTCCGGTGGGGGGAGGGGTTATAAAACCCGGAAATGTGGGTGTGGCTCAGTCTCTGCAAGATGGAGGAGGGAGAGGTCACGACTCGCTGTCTTTAGTGGCTTTGCACCCTATTTCAAATGGCATGAAACTGCACGAATTTGGTGGCCTTGCACCCTGCTATAAGTTGTAAGAAACTGTGCTTGAATTTGGTGGCCTTATACCCTGCTTGAAATAGAATTTCAAGGATTAGCCGTGAGTCAACTACCAGCCGTGAGTGAGTGAGTTGCCAGCACAACAGGCTTGATTGACTGAGACGCCAGCCCAAGAATCCATTTGGCGCACAATTTGCATACTAGCCCTCTGGAAACCAGTCCCTTCAGCCCACAACACCCATACTAGCGCTCCAGAAAGCGCCCCACCCCCCCACTGGCCACCAACATTAAAATTGGTGGAGAGGTGGAATATTGCGTTGGATGACCAGCCCTTCTGTGTGATGCTGGGACCCAACGGGTCCTACTTAGTCTAGTCTGATATAAAATGTCAATGTATGGCAGTCTTTTTGGTTGTCATTCCTGGTATGCAGTGCTTTCTCTGTAGACAAAAATGTGTCAGTACGCATATTGCTCCTTGTTGGGTCTGTGGCAGTTTGTCATCCTATCAACTGCTTAAGATGCTTAAGAGTATGACGCGTAATTTAATTCTTTGAACAATTAAACACGAGTTGAAAATTCTAAAACATTAAAAATCTCCTTTTAACCTTATAGAGGTGCCAATATGTCATATCCTCATGTACTGTCACAAAAAAGTACTGGAGGCATGCAGTTTAATCTGGTCATGAAGCCCTGCACAAAGGCATATTTTGCCTTATTGCATATATAATTGAGCAGTAATGGTTCATGATGGAAATCCAGAACATTTAGGTAGATATTTCTTAAATAATCTTACTATCAATTTATGTTTTCCAAGTGCTTTCCAAGATGGCATTGTTCTTGTTCCTAAAGTGTTCTACAGCCAATGAGATACTCTGGAAATGCAACGTGGATGTTGTGTTGATATATGCGAAGAGCAAGCTCCTACAACAGCCATGCAAATAAAACCAAACAATTTGTTTCTCCAGCAAAGTGGAATGAGGAATAGATACCAGCCAGGAGTCCAAGGATAATTTCCCTTCTTCATTTTGTGCACTGTTATTTTGCACCTGAAAGAACAAATAGTTCAACACCTCATCAGAAAGATGGAACCTCTAAAGATGAAGTACCCCTTCAATACTACAGATTAGCCTATATTTCTTAAGTAGGACCTAAACCCCAAATCCTCAAAGGAATGTAGTGACAGTGCTTGACACACACCGACAACATATAAAATACATTTCTAAACTAAAAGCAGCAGGTCATTTGGCCCTTATGCCTTCTCTGTCATTCAATAAGATCACAGCTGAGTTTTCCTTACATCAGCACCACTGTCTCACCTTCAACTCATATTCAACTCTATCTTGAGCATATTCTATGATTAAGCTTCCACAGCCACTTTGGTAGCAATTTCCTGCTTGCAGCCACCAGGTTTTGCATCTTTGGGAAACTTGGATCTACTGCATTTGATCTATTCATCCAAATACATAGTACTGTATATAGATAGTGAGCTACTATAAAACCAAACATTGAAGGTACTGGAGATCTGAAATAGATTAGAGGTGCTGGAAATACTCAGCAGGGCAGGCATCATCTGTGATGAGAGGAATGTGGTTAATATTTCAAATTAATCAGCTCTCATCAGAATCCAGATTCAGAAACAGTTTCTTCCCAGTAGTTATCAGGCAACTGAGCGGTCCTCTCATCAAGAACGGACCTGACCTTCCAACTACCACAGTGGAGAATTTTGAACTCTAATCTCTAATCTGCCTTTATCTTGCACTATATGTTGTGCCCTTTATCCCTTATCTGTACACTGTGGATGGCTTGATTGTAATCATGTATAATCTTTTCTTTCACTGAATTACACACAAACAAAAGCTTTTCACTGTACCTTGGTACAAATGACAATAAACTTAACTGAGAATTCAAAGTGGAAAGCAAGAAGGAATGTTGGTTATTTAGCGAACTTCCCCCCAAATATTTGAATAATGTCCTCACTAAAGAGGTGACCAGAGCATTGCCTACATTTTGAGCCACTGCATCCTATTGATATAAACCCATTACATTAAAAGGGATTTGCAATATTTAATTGTGATAAGGATTCACCAAAATTATCCTATAAAGAGTGCCAACAAAAATATTGTAATTACTTTCTGAAGAATTGGTACTATTTTTGGAACGGGAAGCTTTTTATTTTAAGAAGTATTTTGTTTTTACATATATTAACATTTTCAATATATTTGTTTCATTCACATTATTTTCAATATTTATTTCATTCACACGTTCTCTGGAGTAAGAAACATATCAAAGCATGATTTTTCATTTTCTTGAAGTTGAAACCACAATGCAATTTTGGTTGTGCTGCTGAAGTTATTTTAATTTGAAATTCCACTAATGGTCACTGATCCATAAAACATTTAGGTTTTCCTTCATAGAATCTGTGTGATTTATGTTCCTGCTCTTTTGTGGTTGCCAGTATAATTTAATTGTCATTCTTGGCAGGATTACGAAAGAGAGTCAGGGTTCAGGTCAGTTTCTACACTCTTTGTTAGCTCAATAGCCTTGAGTCAAGGCACAGAGTGGCCACTGATCCTCTAATTAGAGCTTTGACAGTGCGGCACAGTAGCTCTCTCAGATGGAACACCAGTGAACTCTCCAAGACAAAGGCAGAGAAAACGAAACCAATGTACAGCAGTGCACAAAGTTATTTGGAACCTCTCCTTCATGCCAAGATAAATTACTTGCTATAACTATAAAAGAAAAGGGACTTTATTGGTGTTGTCCTTCAATTATTTAGTGAAGGCACATTGGCATGAATAATTTTAGGTGTAATGTAATACACAAATATAGCAAATCAGGAATTGATTTACGATGAAAATCCCATTTACTAAATGTGCTATTTATTATGATTTGGGCTTAATCCAAGGAAGTGGTAACAGTCAATACAAAATAATAATAGCATTATAATAGCAAATAAAGAAACAACAGTTTGATAAGTCTGTTGGGATTTGAAGTTCTAACAGACTAGATAATGTTAAACCAGTTGATGCGATCTTACCTTGGCTAAATTGTGAGATTATTGAACAAAATACGAGCGCACATTATTGGGGGTAATGCATGGATTGGTTAACCAATAGAAAATAGGAACAAATATGTATTTTTTGGGTTAGGAGGCTGTGATCAGTCAGATTTAGACTGCTGTTTACATCAACAGGGTGCAAGTTGATCAGTTTAGTGCATTTCTCATTGAGGTAGGAACTTAATTTAGACTCGCAGCAGTTAGCACATCATTATCAAAAGTTAGGAAGGTTTTATAGAGTAGGCAGTCAAACTCATTTTGAAGGAAACTCGGAGGAGATACAAAGAGAAACTTGAAGATGGAACCGTACATTTATTATCAAATCTGAAACTGATATACAAAAAGTGAGTAAGATAAATGCAAAGAAGAGAATAGATGAGAAAAATAAGGCTAAAAGTTATTGGAAATTTTAAACATATTTTTCATGAAAATCTGTAATGAAGAGATTCTAATCTAAACAAGATGTTTTTGTGCTAGAGAGAACTGCAGATGCTGGCTTAAATCGAAGATAGACACAAAATGCTGGAGTTAATCAGCGGGTCAGGCAGCATCTATGGAGAGAAGGAATGGGTGATGTTTCAGGTCTGAAGAAGGGTCTCGACCCAAAAAGTCACCCATTCCTTCTCTCCAGAGATGCTGCATGTCCCACTGAGTTATTCCAGCATTTAGTCCAGAACAGAATAATAATCAGTTCACTTGAATCTTTGGAAGACACTGAATCTATTGCTGGCAAAAGTTGATGTTGCCAGGCTTCTTGTAAGTATAAACATACCATATTTCTTGAGCAGTAAGTTTTATTTGTGAAAATGACATTATCTTATGAAACTTTAATTGTACATCTATGACAATTTTTAACAACAAAATGTTTATTTTTCATAATATTCCCAGAAATGATTTTCCCACCTGGATTTATCTTGACTATTAAAAGCTGCAATAATAATAGAAATTCAAAAGATTTGTAGCAACCAATAGACAAACCGTGCCATCACGTTCTGCTGCCAATAATGGCTAAATAACTGCATTTTTCGTCTTAAGCAGGGGTTGTGAGGTGAAATCGCATTCTGAAGTCTTTTGAAGGAAAAAGTAATCTAAGCTCTCTTGTGGACAGAGGACAGTAATAACAGAATATCAGTAATTTCAGATTACATCAAAATCTTAACCTCAACCTCTCTCACAAACGGATTTAACGATCTCATGGCATTTGTTCATAGAAGAGGAAACACTCTCATGAAATCCTGGTCAACATATCGTTAACTAACATCATGAACACAGACTGGTTATGAATACTTAGTTGTTTGTGGACTTTGCCACCTGTAATTTGGCTATCCCTTCACTTAAAAAAAACAGCTTTCAATGGGGTTCTTTAACTGTACAGGACTTTGAGAATTTGTAAAAGTTAATATTGAAATGTAACTTATTTTCATTTCTGTAACAAGTACAGTCAACAAATGCTCCTTTGGAACAGATTGTGTGCTTTACAAAAAGGGGATGTGTGCATTGCATTGAGAACGCAAATACAAAAAAGTATTTTATGATAATAATCTGGGAAAGGCAGCCACTATAGATCAGAGAAAGAAGAACTTGCCTGACCAACATGTTTAACTTATTTGCTGTACTTCAACTTCCAAAGCTTTTCACAAAATCCTGCATAAAAGGTTACTGGTTAAACTTAAAGCAGTGGGGATTCAAAGTAAAGCCTGGAAATGATGTCAATGGGGGAAGTGCTGTGCAGAGTGCCTCAGGGTTCACTGTTGGAACCCCTACTGTTTTTAATTTACATTAATGACTTGATTTCAAAAGTTCAATGCAAATACTCAAATTCATAAGCAAGGAGAGGCAGCTGAACATGAGGTCTCAACACAAGAGCCCTAAAGTGAATTGGACAAAATATATGTGGGCACATGAATAGTAGATGAAATTTAAAGCATAATAGGGAACAATACACCATGTAAATAAAATAGGGTAACTTGAAGGATCCTGTGCATGGAAAACATAGTACATGTTGTATGCCAACAACAATCAATAGATTCAAATATAGAATGACATAGTTACATTTGATTCAGACAGCCTTGTCTGGACCTGCAAGTATTTTTGAAAGCACAGTAACAGGTGCAGTCACAAGATTGCTAATCCCAGATGTTCCTCCTGGCATGCCATATTTTGTATCATTTCAGACACCTAAATATTCCATCTGCTGTTCTTTAAAACATAAATCTTAACAACTTGCATTTGACAGCAGCTGCAAAGCATGCACTTTCCATTTGTAAGAACCCCTTTCTATGTTCCTCTCCTTTAACTCCAGTCCGGTCAACAAATATTTCATCGCAGTTCACTTCCTAACGATTATGTAATCAATATTTTAGGTTGGTTTCAAGGTATATGTACATTTGATACACCAAAGTCAAAAAAATAGAACACGTTGGCAGTGCAGCATTAAAAAGGCACTGAGGAATTAATGAAGAGTGAGACATTTAAAAAAATATTCACATTCAGCAAGGCTTCTCTATTTTCCCTTTATAGGCAGCGGTGAAGTATGCATTGCACTTGTGCCTTTAAAAAAGGCAATGAGTCCATTAACATCCATTATCAGTTTAAAACGATTCTCTTAAAAACTCTCTTACCTAATCTCCCGGTTTGTTATGGGTGTGGGGGAAGGAGTGCTTGTGTTACAGGTTTATGATTTTTGATTTGGGAGAGTTGGGTGTTTGGCAGCATGGTGTCATGATATCCAAAAGCAGAGTGGAAGCAAAAGCAAATGTAATGATGATTAGGACTGTAGGCATGGATGGCCAGATTCTGCAGTTTAAACCAACAGAAAATTCCACAATTCAGAGCAAAGTGGCGGGGGAGGGGGGGGGATTTGGGGAAGATATCAAGAGGGGAAAGAGAATGCATGATACAAGAGAGCTCTCGGCTCACCTTGTGGTGTCTGGAATAGCACTTCTCCTCCTCGCTCTGGACTAGCATTTGCAGGCCATTTGAAGGAACACGGATTGATATATCATATCAAAATCTCACAAATTTATACATGTATTATGTCACAGGATCAGAATTCTACTACATCAATCAATGAACAGCAAAGTTACATAATTCTACAAACTTTCACAAACTCGTGGATGTGTTACTATTCTCATGTTAGAGCCAAGTCTCGTTACATATTGCACTGGAAATGGAACTATGAAATGTTTACTTGCTGAAGCTTTACAGGCATATTAACACATGAACACAATAAATAAATATACCATAAAATGACAGCAGCTGTTTTGGAAACTGAAGATAATTGTTCTCAGGTTCTTGTACCTTCGAGATTCAAGAGAGTTTATTGTCATGTGTCCCAGATGGACAATGAAATTCTTGCTTTGCTTCAGCACAACAGAATATAGTAGGCATAAATAAATACAGAACAGCACAGATCAGTACTAAACTTGATGGTAGCAGCGAGATGGGAACAAAACAGTGATACGCAGCAAGAAGTTTATCAGAAAATTATGCATGGTGCAGCAGGAATCTGCAAGTAAGTCAGGCACTGTGTGATACCCCATCAGTGATCTAGTGCCTGGGAAGGGTCTGCCTTGTATAGTGGTACCTACCACTCCTGCCACAGGTCAGTGGACTGTGTATTCATAACCCACTTCCTAAATTCAGACACGTTACAGACAGACACTTCTGACAACGCTACAAGGTGTGCTGTTGCACAAGTAATCCTGCTCAGTATGAGAGGAACTGCAGGTTCGGACATTCAGTGTATGTGCTTGCTGAGGTGTGGTGCAAAACCACCATCCGTGGGATTATGATTGAACACCTAAGTTTCATAGAAACATAGAACATAGGTGCAGGAGTAGGCCATTCGGCCCTTCGAGTCTGCACCGCCATTCAATATGATCATGGCTGATCATCCAACTCAGTATCCTGTACCTGCCTTCTTTCCATACCCCATGATCCCTTTAGCCACAAGGGCCACATCTAACTCCCTCTTAAACACAGCCAATGAACTGGCCTCAACTACCCTCTGTGGCAGAGAATTCCACAGATTCACCACTCTCTGTGTGAAAAACAAATTCTCATCTCGGTCCTAAAAGACTTTCCCCTTATCCTTAAACTGTGACCCCTTGTTCTGGACTTCCCCAACATCGGGAACAATCTTCCTGCATCTAGCCTGTCCAACCCCTTAAGAATTTTGTAAGTTTCTATAAGACCCCCCCCTCAATCTTCTAAATTCTAGCAAGTACAAGCCGAGTCTATCTAGTCTTTCTTCATATGAAAGTCCTGCCATCCCAGGAATCCAGATATAACACATTTCCCTTTTCCACTCTACTAGATACATCCTCGAAAAACTCTATACGATTCGTCAGACACGAGTTACCTTTCATAAATCCATGCTGACTTTGTCCAATGATTTCACCACTTTCCATATGTGCTGCTATCCCATCTTTAAAAACTGACTAGCATTTTCCCCACTACTGATGTTAGACTAACTGGTCTGTAATTCCCTGTTTTCTCTCTCCCTCCCTTTTTAAAAAGTGGGGTTACTTAGCTACCCTCCAATCCTCAGGAACTACTCCAGAATCTAAAGAGTTTTGAAAAATTATCACTAATGCATCCACTATTTCAGGGGCTACTTTCTTAAGTACTCTGGGATGCAGCCTATCTGGCCCTGGGGATTTATCGGCCTTTAATCCATTCAATTTACCTAACACCACTTCCAGACTAACCTGGATTTCACTCAGTTCCTCCTTTCTCTGAATTTCTCCCAGTCCTCTGGTAGGCTGCTTTTTCTGGCTAATTTGTATGCTTCATCTTTTGCTTTGATACTATCCCTGATTTCCCTTGTTATCCACAGATGCACTACCTTCCCTGATTTATTATTTTGCCAAACTGGGATGAACAATTGTAGTTCATCCATGCAGTCTTTAAATGCCTTCCATTGCATATCCACCGTCAACCCTTTAAGAATTAATTGCCAGTCTATCTTGGCCAATTCATGTCTCATACCCTCAAATTTACCTTTCTTTAAGTTCAGAACCCTTGTTTCTAAATTAACAATATCACTCTCCATCCTAATGAAGAACTCAACCATATTATGGGCACTCTTGCCCAAGGGGCCACGCACAACAAGACTGCTAACTAACCCTTCCTCATTACTCAATACCCAGTCTAGAATAGCCTGCTCTCTCGTTGGTTCCTTTACATGTTGATTTAGAAAACTATCCCGCATACATTCCAAGAAATCCTCTACCTCAGCACCCCTGCCAATTTGATTCACCCAATGTATATGTAGATTGATATCACCCATTATAACTGTTTTACCTTTGTTGCACGCATTTCTAATTTCCTGTATGATGCCATCCCCAACCACTAGTACTGTTAGGTGGCCTGTACACAGCTCCCACTAGCGATTTCTGCCCCTTAGTGTTTCGCAGCTCTACCCATATCGATTCCACATCCTCCAAGCTAATGTCCTTCCTTTCTATTGCGTTAATCTCCCCCACCTCCTTTTCCTTTCTGTCTATCCCTCCTGAATATTGAATATCCCTGGATGTTCAGCTCCCAGCCATGGTCACCCTGGGGCCATGTCTCCGTGATCCCAACTATATCATATTCATTAATAACTATCTGCACATTCAACTCATCCACATTATTACGAATGCTCCTTGCATTGAGACACAAAGCCTTCAGACTTGTTTTTACAACACTCTTATCCCTTATACAATTATGTTGAAAAGCAGCCCTTTTTGATTTTTGCCCTGGATTTGTCTGCCTGCCACTTTTACTTTTCACCTTGCTTCTACCCTCATTTTACACCCCTCTGTCTCTCTGCTCATGCTCCCATCCCATATTCCAAAGATGTGCAGGTTTGTAGGTTAATTATCTTCTGCAAATTATCATTAATGTCGAGGATAGAACTAGATATCTCTAGGATAGAACACAGAATGGGTGATCATCAGTTGGCGCGGACACGGGGGGCTGAAGGGCCTGTTCCACGCTGCATCACTAAACTAAACTAAACTAAAAACTCAAGTTTGTTCATTTTTTCTTCAGGTTGAGATTTTATTGCTATTACATTCTCTTTTGCCTTGAACTTGTTTTCCTTTCCTATTCATTATCAGTCTGGCTTCAAGTGTCTGCACCCAAAACTGATAATAATCGAAGTGCCAGCCTAAATTCAGACAAGTCTGTACATGCTACACTGGTAATTTGAAGCAATGCTCTAATATAAACTCTCAGCACTTCCACAAAAATAAGATAACACACAAGTCCCTATTTAATGAGTTGTTACAAATATTCAAGCCTGGACTTGCACTGGCCATATTTACTTTGGATTTCCTGTTGGCACTGTCAGATGTTTATTCTGTTATTCACTGTTATTTATCTGGTAATCATTACAGATTTGGCGATGCAATTTCTCAATTGATTCACAGTGAATCCCTATCTTGTGATGTGTCTAGAACAGAAATGTTTTATTGTAGATCACATTCGGATCCAGAAGAAAGAAGGACAATATGGCCAACAAAAAAAATCTTAGTCCGTGTTGAGTGCGATTTATTTGCAGCTAGGAGGTACATGGATAAAGTTCTTCCTCTCAGGCATAAACGATTTATGATATTCAATTCATTAGCCCAAGTGTAGTGGCACTGATAGTTCATGGTTAAACTAATTAGTTTATTTTTAGTTTAGTTTAGAGATACGGCACGGTAACAGGACCTTCGGCCCACTGAATCCGTGCCAAACAGCAATCCCCACACACTAACACAATCCTACACACACTAGGGACAATTTACAATTTTACCAAGCCAATTAACCTACAAACCTGTACGGAGTTCCCAGAGAAAACCCAGGTCCCTGGCACTGTAAGGCAGTAACTCTACCGCTGCGCCACCGTGCCGCCCCTAACTGAAAAGTGTTTCAATGATCAACATTAACAAGGCTAAATGAGGGAGGAAAATGTTATCAATGTTATTCATCTCTTCAATAACGGAAGGTTCATCTTCAAAAGAAAATGGTCCAAAGCATTTCAAAATTTCTGCAATGTTTATTGCCTGCACTTGTTATATGTTAACAAGATCAAAATGTTGGGGATTTAAACAGACAACCTGCTATAAATTTATTTTATTCCAGAACATAAAAGGTTTGAAGTTATTGTAAAAAAAGATTTTAAATACCCTTTCAAGCAACATGGTGGGGTCAAGGAAAGAGCGTTCACATCGCAGCCCTGTTTCCACCAATCTTTCCACCAGAAAACAAGAAGGGCAAACAGCCCAAGACGCCATTGTATACAGATGCCGAGAAGTGTGTTCAGCTCTGGCTGAACTATTTCTAATTTTGTGATGTGGACTTGATAAGAAGAAGCAACATGGAACAATGGCATTGATAAAAATGTGGAACTGGCAAATCATTTTCTGGAGAAATTTACAAATAAATTCTATAAGATGAGTGATTAAACTTCAAACACGCACTTCATTGTCTGAACATATTGGAACATCTTGAGATCGTGATTGCACTGTACAAATGCACCTCCTTCTCCAGATCAGCTGTGTTCCCCAATTCAGCAGAACCACAGTCACAAAGACTACGTTCTGTCTTTGTATGTGTGTTATGGGCCTCTCCCACTTAGGCGTCTTTTTAGGCACTGCAGGAGACTATGCAGTCACCACATGGTCGCCATATGTTCGTGGGTAGTTGCCGGGGAGTCGCCTTCATGGTTGCGAGGAGTTGGTCGCCGTGAATTTTTCAACGACTAGAATGAAGCCGCCATGCAGAGTAGAGAGAATTCTCGTGCCGTAGGTGGGTCGCCAGGAGGTCCTAGTGGGTAGCCAGGAGGTCGAAGGTTCCCGGAGGTTCTCGTAGGTTGTAGCCGGTGTTGACCGGTGAATTTCATTGGCTCATTGGGGAAAAAAAAGTTAAGCAGTAGTTTTCAGAGCCAAGGATAATCGACCAGTAATATCCGCCGAGCTTCACAGCCATGTATCTCTGGCTTATTAAAACTTGTCTCCACTCCTTCTCTCCCCTTCTCTCCCGCTCTCTTTAAGGACTTACCGTACACTGCGCAAGCCATCTTAATTACAGCACCAACCTTCCTGTTCATCGCGATGTGTGTCTGTATCACCTTGGCTTTGCACTGTGTGATTTTTTTTTTAGACAGTGCTCCCCCCGCTTGCCCTGCCCCCCACCTGCATAACAGGCTGGTGAAGGAAGCGATGTGTTCGTGTGTGTGTGTTCGTGTGTGTGAGTGTGTGTGTGTGTGTTCCACTCTCACAGTCACCGTTCCAGTCGCCGGCAGTCCGCTCAAAACAGCGCCTAAGTGGGACAGGCCCATTAAGTTTAATGATTTGTAAAACAAGTAGTCATTAGAATGTACCATGAAGCAAAAAGATGAAACATTGTTACAACTTACATCGTGCATCTGCAGTTTAGAAACATGTTGAAAGAAAGATTATTTTTTTATTCAATGCTTGGATTCTCCATTATTATCTTGCACAGCTGAATGATTAATATTTCCACTTGCCCACATATGGTTAATCACAATATGACTCAACATAGGGGATAACTACATTTTTTATAATAAATATAAGCTTCCTCTTCAGCATTTCCTGCTCTCAGAAATTTAAAAACCTTTCTCTTGAAACGGGATCACAGATATTTTCAATTGACTGCTTGATTGGAAATTATAGCACCAAAATAAGTAGACAGATGTCCAACAGAACCAAGCTTCACATTAAATTCCTGCCTCTCTACTCTCGGAACAAGTATCCGGCCTTCTCCCAATAAAGGATTCTCAAAGCCCCATATATCAGCATTATGATATAATGTGGTTGTCACATTAACACGTGGAATAACACGTTGAGGGCTTTACAAATGCAGATTACATGATTTTTCCTCTTGCATTAAAACGGGGAACTCAATAATATGTGTACTTGCAAGCTTTCTGCATACTCCAGCTTTTTGTGTCTCTCTCTTATTTACAGAAATATACAAGGATGGAGCAAGAGATTAATACATTACATTGTACATTATGTACAATACATTAATTGTAACACTGTCAGAGTCATATCGCACAACAGACCCTTCACACTGACTTTCAGGCACCTATCCATATTAACTCCATCTTTTTCCACTTTCCTCCCCATCAACTCTTTCACGACACGAAGGATAATTTAAATTAGCTACCTAACCTACCAGCAAACATCTTTGGCAATATGGAAAGAAGCCAGAGCATCTGGAGGAAATCAGTCACATGAGAAACATGCAAACTCCACACAAGCAGCATCCACAGGTCAGGATCAAATTCGGGTGTTCAGAATCTTGAGGCTGCAGGGCAGCTGATGAGCCGCCCGGCAATCTTATATTTCCTATAAGACAGGTGAAGAAAAAATACCTTGCAAGTAAATCCATAATTATAGCAAGGATCATTTCTTGATCAAGGCTATTTGTATATAATGCTCAGAGTGAAAGATTGCTTTGTTCATCTACTTTAATTCAACATAAGTTTAATGGTGGACATTCTGAATTCTAAATCAAGTATGAAAAAAACATTACAATGGTCTCTGACGCGTGGCCAGCTAATTTAAAAATGCTTTTTGAAGTGTGCTTGAGGGGTGGCTGCCCGTGTGTCCTGTAAACTACTGAAACAGTGTTATCTTAGAAACAGGAAGACACAGTTGGCGTACAGCCTCAGGAAAGCTCAAAAGACGGAGAGAGAGAGAACATCAGGGCATTTAGCAAGATCCAAGGCATTCAAAGTGTCTGGAGAGAATAAACAATTTCACTGAGAGAGAGAGAGACAGAACATAAACAAGTGATAGTGATGCTGGTAAGACGCCTCTGCTAACACTCTGGCATTGCTAAGCAGAAAGTATTGACTGATTGAATAAGTGCATCAAGATGAGTTGGCAGCTGTTAACAGCTTTGCTTCCTGCCGTGAGTAACAGAATCAACATGAGTCAGTGGCTTCATATATAGTCTTGCAACAGTGGGAATTAAACTCATGAAAATCTCTGCCAATTCTGCTAACAGTCTAGAGCCATAATTTGTTCAGTCAAACAAGGAATATTGTACTTGACAAAGTGAAGATAAAAATGCTACAGTGTTTCTTGTCTCTTGATAACGCCAGATTTTGCCTTCCAAAAATCCAGCACAAGAGCGCAAGAAAATAGGAGCCGGCCGTTAGGCCCTTCAAGCTTGCCTCACCATTTAATATGAGCATGACTGATCTATGCTGGCCTCAACTCCTTTGCTGTGTCATTTCTCCATACCTCTTTATTTTTCAATCTGTCAAATACTTATCTACCTCCGGTTTGTATACTTCTAATGATTTAGCTTCAACCATATGCAGGGGCAAAGAATTAGAGATTCATCACCTACTTCGAGCAGAATTTTTTACCTACCCGTTTTAAATGACTTGTCCCTTATCTTGTGGGTATGTCCTCTTGCTTGATACTCTCCCATGAGTGAAAACATTACCCTGTCAAATCTCCTTCGGATCATATATTGAATAAAGTCACCATCATTCTTCTAAACTCCAAGGAATAGAGGACCAAACAATGTCATCTTTCTTGGGTTACACAGAAAAGCTGGAGAAACTCAGCGGGTGCAGCAGCATCTATGGAGCGAAGGAAATAGGCAACTCGCTGAGTTTCTCCAGCTTTTCTGTGTAACCTTCGATACTACAGCATCTGCAGTTCCCTCTTAAACAATGTCATCTTTCTTGGCAGGACAACCTGCTTATCCCAGGAAATGGCTCAATGAATCGTCTTTGTACTGCCTCCAATATCTAACTCTAATCCTAACCCGTCAACCTACATCATTGCAACAAAGCCTCCTTGTTTCTAAACTGCAGCCACCTACAAATGAAGACCAAATTATCATTTGCCTTTTTAATTACTTGTTGGACCTGTCTACTATATTTTTGTGAATCATGCACTCGAACACCTAGATCCCTCTATACTTAACTCACTCGCAATATCTCTCCATTCAGATAATAATCTGTCTTTTGAGTTCTCTTACCAAAGTTCATGACCTCTCAAATCCCCACATTAAACACTGTTTAACAGACTTTCGCCTGCTCACTCAATCTATCCATTAGTTCAAGTGCATGATTCACAAAACAAATGTAGACTGGTCCAACAAATAATTAAGAAGTTAAAGGCATTTTATCTTCATTCAAAGGGCCTGCAGTTTGAATTTTGGAGGGATCTTGGGGTCCAAGTCCATAACACCCTGAAAGTGGCTACTGGGGAGGAATCTGCCTACAGGCAGGAAATGTCACAGCTGGCATCCTGGTGTCATCGCAGCAACCGAGAGCTCAATGTTCTTAAGACAGTGGAATTGATTGTAGACTTTAGGAGAGCTCCCCCTCCCCTCACCATCAACAACACCAGTCACATCTGTGGAGTATTTTACTTTAGACGTGACTATGTGAAGATCCCGCCAGCACGCATGCGCGACATATCGTCTCACGCATTGCACCAACGACGGGCGGGGGAAGAGATCTCCCGCGGCAAAGTTTAAAAACGGGACCTACAAGTAAGAATTTCTTATTCTGAGGTCGCATTGCTTGCCCTTGTTGTGCTTTGTGTTATAGCACTATGGACAAGGGGGAGAAAACAAAGAGGGTCGCGTCTCATGTGGCTGCGGGGGACCGTGAAAGTTCCGGCAATTGAGGGCGACAAGCGGCACCTGGACCGCAGTCTCTGCGGTCCACAGTCACCGACGTCAATCCTGCTCAGCTGAGCCCAGCGCCGCGAGCTGCACAGCCTGAACCAGCGCAGCGGGCTGGAGGCAAAGCAAAGCAGAAGTCGGTCCGGCCGGTTGACTGGGATGAGTCGGGCCAGGAGGACTCGCTGCCCGAGAGCAGTGGAGGTGACCGCCTCTCCCGCATGGAGCAGTTGATGGAGCAGATGCTCCAACGTGACTTACACCGGGAGATGGAGCAAGCTCAATATAGGAGACTTCGCACTTCGATAACAGCATCTTATCCAGGGCTGTCCAATGCATCTCCCTTGACAGAGGGGAGCATTGCGGGCCAGGGCTGGGCTGGTCCTGAAGAAGGGGATATGGCTGAAGATACCGGCAATGTGCTGGGGGTGCAGGATCCTAAGGAGCTACTGGGAGTGGTCACCAAATTTGCGGTACTACCGCAATCGAGAATACCATTGCAGACCAAGCTGGTGGCCAGCTTCGACTATCTGTCCTTCCATCCTCTGCAGGAACAGGTAGTTAACGAAACTACAGAGAAATATATGCCTCCTGCAAACTGCATTTTGTTAAATGTACCTGCAGTAAACAGTGCGATCTGGGGGTACATTGGGACTGGCATAAGAACCCAGGATGTCAAACTACAGAAGATTCTAAAACTTCTGACAGCAGGCATAACATCGTTTGCACGTTCAGTCGATGGTACTGAGCTGACGGACACTCAGCAGGACACACTGGCATTGCTCTGCAATACCCAGTATGAAATTAATTGCTTGCGAAAGAGCGCAATAAAACCTGCCCTAAACCCCAAAATTGCAGGGTTGTGCAAAACAGCTGGACCACAACCACAGATACTGCTGTTTGGGGGAAACTTGTCCAAACAAGTAAAAGAGCTTGATGAATAGCGTCATCTAAAGGGCATCATCAGGAACGGGCAATGCCACACACCCCAGAGGGCAGCACCCCTACGCATCCACCAATAGACATCGACACCAGGACGCTGGTGAAAGCATGAGGGCCGCGCAGCAACCACAAAGGTCTTTTTTAGGCCAAGGCCCAGAGCGACCCTCATGGAAAATGCACCAACCCCACACTCCAGTGCCTCATCCGCAGAAGAGGCAGAAGCCGAAGAAGTGAACGTACCACCGGTAACCATGGAAGTAGGTGGGTCTGGTTCCTTCCAGACCATAAAAAGTGTAGGACCTGTACTAACAGGGGGAAGGTTACACTTGTTTTGGGAAGCATGGAGGTCTATTACCACTGATAAATATATACTTGAAGTATTCAGGGATACGAAATTGAGTTCATCCAAAAAGATATACCACCAGTTCAACATGTGCCTAACGGAAAGTTTGTACTCTCACAACAGGAGAAATTGGAAGGACATGCTGAACTGGAGAGGTTATATGCCAAAGGTGTAATAGAGTGGTCGGCACATGACTCTCTAGAATTTGTATCCAATATATTTACGAAAACCAAAAAAGATGGTGGATGTCGCATCATCATTGACTTAACAAAACTGAATGCTTTTGTAAAGTATACTCATTTCAAAATGGAAACACTTATTACTGCCAAACAATTTGTTTCAGAGGGATACTTTATGGCATGCATTGATCTAAAAGATGCATACTATTCAGTACCCATACATAAGGATCATCATCGATACCTGAAATTTAACTGGATGGGGCAACTATGGCAGTATAAAGCGTTGCCTAATGGGTGAACATCAGCCCCAAGACTGTTCACCAAGATATTAAAACCGGCCTTGGCAATACTTAGGAAACAAAAACATATTGTCAGGGCATTTCTTGGTGATATATTAATTGTGGGGAAAACCCTGGAACTAGCTAAATCAGTAGTTTTAGCTACCAAACATTTGTTTGAAACACTGGGGTTTATCATCCATCCAGATAAATCTAAGTTGACGCCATCCACAACTATGGACTATCTGGGATTCACAATTAACACTATCCACATGTCTGTAACATTGCCAAAGAGTAAAGCAGCAGACTTGGTGGAAGCCTGCAACAAATTGATTGTTACAAATAAACCATCTATTCGACAGGTGGCAAGAGTAATTGGGAAGCTAGTAGCAGCATTTCCAGCTACTCAGTTTGGACCTTTGCATTATCAAAATTTACAAAGGGCAAAGGTGCAAGCGCTAAAACACCATGCAGGTCATTTTGATCGACCTATGCAGTTACCAGCAAAAGCAATTTCGGAGTTACAATGGTGGAAGGAAAATATTTGGCATAATTCCAGCCCCATCATTATTAGTAACACATCAATCACATTATAAACGGATGCCAGCGCTCATGGCTGGGGAGCTACTAACACTATATCCAGTACTGGTGGTAGATGGAACATACAGGAATCATCATTACTAAAAACACTGGGTATAAACTATTTAGAGATGTTGGGTGTGATTCATGGGCTAAAAGCTTACTGTTCAACAATGCACCATCTGCATGTCCACCTACAAATTGATAATACCACAGTGGTGGCATATATTAATCATATGGGTGGAATAAAATAGATATCATGTGACAATCTGGCCAATACAATCTGGCAATGGTGTATCGACAGACATATTTGGCTATCAGCAACTTACCTACCAGGTAAGCTCAATACAGTGGCAGACACCAGGTCACGAAAATTGAATGACAGCACCGAATGGATGTTGGACCACAAAGTATTTGCTGATATTACTATGCGATATGGTACACCAGATATCGATCTATTTGCATCTAGACTCAATCACCAGTTACCAACATATGTCACTTGGGAACCAGACTCTGGGGCAACAGCGATGGACGCTTTCTCGCTAAGTTGGGGGAAATTGTTTTTCTATGCTTTCCCCCCTTCTGCCTCATCAGTCGAGTCCTACGCAAAATACAATTGGACTCGGCATCAGGTATTTTGGTAGAACCCGATTGGCCTACACAGCCATGGTACCCTGTGGTCCTTGCCATGGTCTCTGAACCATATATGTCCATTACTAAATGACCAGATCTCTTGGTCCATCCTGTAACGGGCGAGAGTCATCCGTGCCATGACGGGATCAATCTGTTGGTTTGCAGAATCCAAAAAGACTGCTGGATCTGGGACTGACGGACAGGACCATGAACATGATCACGGTGGCCTATCGAGAGTCAACAAAAAGGCAGTACTTCTCCAGCATAAGAAAATGGGAGTCGTATTGCTCAAGGATTGGTGTAGCGTATAATACAGCTACAGTCACCAACATCCTGGAATTCCTGTCCAGCCTTCATTTTGATGAAGGACTGAACTACAGCGTTATCAATTGCGCCAGGAGTGCCCTGTCAGCTTACTTATGGCAGGCACCAGGACAGCTCTCCATGGGATCCCACCCTCTAGTTGCCAAACCTATGAGGGGTATTTCCAACACCAACCCTCGCAGACCGTGGTACTCCCAGATTTTGGACGTCAGTGTTGTACTAACATTGCTAAGGGGTTGGTCACCAGCAATGTCCCTGTTCCTGGAAAAGCTCACATTAAAAACAGTAATGCTGATGGCACTGGTCTCAGCTCAAAGGGTCCAGTCCCTACATAAACTGAAACTGGACAACATGATGGTATCTACAGATAAGATAAACTTTCGCATCTTGGAGCTGGTTAAACAAAATAGACCAGGAACATCAGGACTGAATTTGGAATTCCAGGCACACCCATCTAACACCCGATTGTGTGTAATGACATACCTTCTACTATACCTTAAGACTACTAAAACCTTGGTAGTGAATTGGCGTTATGGGTCAGCTATAAACAGCCTCATGGCCGAGTATCAGCACAGACCATCTCTAGAAAGGAAGGTTCATCTTCAAAAGAAAATGGTCCAAACCATTTCAAAATTTCTGCAATGTTTATTGCCTGCACTTGTTATATGTTAACAAGATCAAAATGTTGGGGATTTAAACAGACAACCTGCTATAAATTTACTTTTTACTAGAACTTAAAAGGTTTGAAGTTATTGTATAAAACATTTAAATACCCTTTCCAGCAACATGGTGGGGTCAAGAAAAAGCGCATTCACGTCGTGGCCCTGTTTCCACCAATCTTTCCACCACTATGCACAAGAAGCTTAAGATGCCATTGTATGCAGATGCCTAGAAATGTGCTCAGCTCTGGCTGAACAATTTCTAATCTTGTGATGTGGACTCGATAAGAAGAAGCAACATGGAACATTGGCGTTGATAGAAATGTGGAACTGGCAAATCGTTTTCTGGAGAAATATACAAATAAATTCTATAAGATGAGTGATTAAACTTCAAACACGCACTTCATTGTCTTTGAACATATTGGAATATCTTGAGATCGTGATTGCACTGTACAAATGCACCTCCCTCTACAGATCAGCAGTGTTCCCCAATTCAGCAGAAGGCTACGTTCTGTCTTTGTATGTGTGTTAAGTTCAATGATTTGTAAAATAAGCAGTCATTACAATGAAGCAAAAAGATGAAACGTTGATACAATTCAAACCGTGCATCTGTAGTTTAGAAACATGTTCTCTCTCTCTCTCTCTCTATCTCTCTCTCTCTCTCCCTCTCCCGGTATGTCATCAGATGGATGAGATTCTCTCTGCCATTTCTTGGATCTTGGGTTGGCCAGGCAAAACTGTACTGGATAGGGTGCTGCGTGAAGAAGAGATTCTTGGTTGAGGAGTTCTGTCAAGTGCTTCTGCTGATCACAGACTGCTACTCTTGTCATCAATAAGCCCTCCTCCATTCTTGGCAGTCAGTAGGATGAGCTTTGTGCGTTGGTCTTAACAGTGTTCATGAATCCACGTCATAATTCATTATTGTTATTAGTAATTGCTGAACGTCCACTGAAGATGCAGTAGTAATTCGGTAGAACTGTATTTGGTAGAACTGTATTGTACTTCCGGTGGCGCTGGTGCCAGCAGCCTCCACCTACAGCCCGGTATCTTTTTGTTTTTTTGTTTATTTAGTTATGTAAAAGTGTGTTTTTTTGTGTTTTTTTGGTGTTTTTATGTGGGGGACGAGGGCACGGTGCGGGGGATACCGTCCTTCAGCCACTTCCTGGTGAGGACGCGACTATTATTCGAGTCGCGTCCTCCCCCCCCCCCCCCCCCCCACAGCGGCCTACCTACCTGGATTGGCGCGGCCTTTCCTGCCGGGATCGACCGGAGCTCCAGCAGCGGCGGGACAGCGCTGGAACATCGCGGGGCTGGTGATGCCTTACCGGGGGTCGCCGTTTGGAGCCCGGAGTGCTGGACCTGCTGCACCAACATCCTGGAGCTGCGGTTTGCGGAGCTCCCAACGCGGGCGGCGCTGACTACAACGCGGGGTCCTGTGACTCTGCCCGGCTCGACCTGCGGACTTGGGAGCTGCAGACTCCGGCAGCGGGAGGCGGCTGATCAGAAGGTCCGGGCCGCTGAGGAGGAGGCTGCTCACCGTCGGGGTTCGGCGTCGGCGTTCCACCAGCCCGGCGTGAGGGCCTGAACATCGGGCCACCCGGGGCGGCGACTGCGGGTGCTTGGAAGGCCCCGTCCACGGATGAACACGGAGGGGAGGCTGGCTGGACTATGGTGCCGTCCTCACCTTGGTGCCATTTATGTTATGTTGTGTCGTGGACTTCTGTATTTGTGCTTTTTTTTAAATTTTAATTCAATTTCAATTTTATTTTTAATATGTTTTATTATTTATTTATTATTTATTTTTATAATTTCTTTGTGATTTTTTTTAATGATACTGCCTGTAAGGAAAATTCATTTTGTTGTCTCAAATTGAGACAATGACAATAAATTGAATACAATACAATACAATACAAGAACTGAAGATGATAATTTTTTAGCAAATCCTGTTGCTTTTATTAATGCATTTTAGTTGCTGTGACCTAAACAACTGTTAGTTAATTGAAGATCTCATGTGTTTTTTTTAATCTCCTTGATGTTGATTTTAACAAGATTTCAGTGATGGAAGCAAAGTTGAATTTACATAGTGCTTTGAAGTGAGACCACTGTTGTGATATGAACAGAGTAATTGATTTCCACAGAGTTCCCAAAAATGACAATGTGATAATAACTTGTTAGTCTGTTCTTACTGATCTTGATTCAGAAATAAACATTTGAAAAAAAAAATAAATATCAGAGATTGTTTCTGCTCTTTTAAAAAAAAACAAACACTCATGTGATCTTTTACATCTACACGAGAGGATAGATGGGAACTCAATTTCATGTTTCATCTGTAAGGCAGGACCTCAGTTAGAACAGAACTCTGTCTGAAGAAGGGTTTTGGCCCAAAACATTGCCTATTTCCTTCGCTCCAGAGATGCTGCCGCACCCGCTGAGTTTCTCCAGCACTTTTGTCTACCACTGATTTAGAATGTCAGCTTGAACATATGGGTTGAGGATTCAGGAGCAAGACTTGAACCAACAACCTTTTGACTAGGAAACAAGTGTGCTACAATTGAACTATGATTGATATAACTACCACGCTCGCGTTATTGTGCCACAACTGAAATATTGATCATGTTGTAGTCACTTACATGAAGAGAAGTTGTGAGGATGCTGGAGGGCTTACAGAAAAGATTTACAAGGACAATTTTAGGAACAGTGACACTAAGGTTAAACCAAAGATTGCCCTCCATGGAACAAAACGTTAAGAGGAAATTTGTTAGAGTGGGGTAAACGACTAGTTGAGATAGTGTGCACTAGGGAAGCTATTCCCATTAGTGGATGGTTTAAGGATCTGGGGAAATCATTTAGTGGAAGATAAAAATTATAGGGAAATATGAGGAAACACCAATATTTATCAGTGAGTAGAAACAAGGAACTGCAGATGCTGGTTTACCAAAGAAAGACACAAAAACACAGCAGATCAGGCAGCATTCCTGGAGAACAGAGATCAAGGATCCATGTTCTCCAGGGATCATAAGATAATGTGATAGAAGTAGAATTAGGTCATTCGTCCCATCAAGTCTTTTCCATCATTCAAGCATGGCTGATCTACCTCTCCCTCCTAACCCATTCTCCTGCCTTCTCCCCATATCCTCTGACACCCTCTGAATTGCTCCAGCATTTTGTGCCTTTCCTTTATCAGAGAATAGATTTGACATGGAATTCACAGCCTGTAGCAATAGCAAAAGCATCAAAAATGTGTCTAGAAATCAACTTTCGTGACCAATGTCTCAGAACTACATGAAAATTTGCACAGATTTAGATAAAATATAATTGAGAAGGACGTCATAACATGTCAGTGCCGAAAGTTGCACATTAATTAATTAAACCAAGTAGAAAAGGAGATCAAAAAAGTAAACGCCATCTAGTGTCCAATGCCCATATTACACCATGGGGAGCCTATTTCTGTGTTGCAGTCTATTTAAACTATATATTATTATACCATCTATATAATATATATGACGTGAATATGACTGTAATCATATATAATTATGTATAATTATATTATATAAAAATAAGATAATTAATATAATGGAGTGTGTTTTTTGAATGAGACTGCCGCAGAGGTTTGGCTCCTGAACCAGCCTAATTAATGGGTGAGGGCAGTTCTTCTAGTTTCCCCCGTTTACTGAACCCCACTGACTGCCAGTGTGCAGAGTTGGGGTCACGGCCATAGTGGAACTGGGGCAGTGCCAGGCTGGGGGAAGGCTAAGGCATATTCCACTGAGAGGAAAATGCCTAACCCTATACTAACCCTAACTCGCCCACCTTCCAGAGCTGCCCACGGCTGGAGCTGGTGCCACTTTGGGACCAGCTGCGGGCTCCGTACGTGTGGCCCCGCTGCTCGTCCACCTTGGCCAGCATGCCATTCTGGATCATCGTGGTGATGATGGTGGGGAGCAGCACTGCCTTGCACGCCGCCCGGGCTGCCTTCAGCACCCCCATAATGCCGGCTCAGTCAGTCCACCCACTTGCTGCAACACCGGCCGGCCGGCAGCCTGACCGACCCCTCGCAGCACTCACCGACGTACCAACTGCCCAACCGACCCTTCGCAGCATTCACTGGCTGGTCGACAGTCCGACTGACCCTCGCAGCACTCACTGGCCTTCTGACAGCCCGACCGATCCTCCACAGCATCCATCGGCCTACCGACAAGCCCGACCAAACGACTGACCCTAACCCTGACCCTGACCCTAACCCTAACCATGACCCTAAACCTGGTCACCCTGACCCTAACCTTAACCCTAACCCTAACCCTGACCCTAACCGCAACCCTAACCCTAACGTTGACCATAACTGTATGTTTGTTATTTATCATTTTTATTTCACAGTTCACATAGAAACATAGAAATCAGGTGCAGGAGTAGGCCATTCGGCCCTTCGAGCCTGCACCACCATTCAATATGATTATGGCTGATCATCCAACTCAGTATCCCGTACCTGCCTTCTCTCCATACCCCCTGATCCCCTTAGCCACAAGGGCCACATCTAACTCCCTCTTAAATATAGCCAATGAACTGGCCTCAGCTACACTCTGTGGCAGAGAGTTCCAGAGACTCACCACTCTCTGTGTGAAAAATGTTTTTCTCATCTCGGTTTTAAAGGATTTCCCCCTTATCCTTAAGCTGTGACCCCTTGTCCTGGAATTCCCCAACATCGGGAGCAATCTTCCTGCATCTAGCCTGTCCAACCCCTTAAGAATTTTGTAAGTTTCTATAAGATCCCCTCTCAATCTACTAAATTCTATAGAGTATAAACAAAGTCTATCCAGTCTTTCTTCATAAGACAGTCCTGACATCCCAGGAATCAGTCTGGTGAACCTTCTCTGCACTCCCTCTATGGCAATAATGTCCTTCCTCAGTTTTGGTTTTCACATCATAACTTTATAAAGATAAATCAATTGAAAAACAAAATGATCAGCAAGTTTAGCATTACCTTTATCCTTGTAACCCTTGCTATTGATGTAATGAGGAGGCAACCATGATCCCAGAGTGCTCGCTGCCTAGTGACCATATTACAAAGGGCGGGATTGACCAATTTGCGTCCGACCTCAATGTCAAACGTGTATTGATTGGACAATTACTACTCAGAAAATTGGAAGTTTTTGTCAAATTTAAACAAAATGTGCAGGTTTTGTTCTTGACGAGATTCAGGTATGATTTGTATAATATTTTCACACAATATGTTAAAAATTCAGGTAGTTCCGTGAGTTGGGTCACGAACCCGAATGAAAAATCTCCTCGGCCCACAGCTTAAATTGGATAGGGAGAATAGGTATTAGTTGAGTTTATTGTCACATGTACCAAGGTACAGTGAAAAGCTCTTTGTTGCATGCTAACCAGTCAGCAGAAAGATAATACGTGATTACACTCAAACCTTTTACAGTGTATAGATACATAATAGGGAATAACGGTTAGTGAAAGGTAAAGTGAGCATGTCTGAGGGTCATCAAAGAGGTAGATAGTAGTTTAATACTGCTCTCTGGTTGTGGTAGGATGATTCAGCTGCCTGATAACAGGGAAGAAACTGACCTCGCATCTAATGGTGTGCGTTTGCACACTTCAATACCTTTTGCCTGATGGGAGAGAAGAAGAAGAAGGAGTGGCCCGGGTGCGAGTCGTCCTTGATTATGCTGCAGGCCTTGCAGGGAAATGGATAAAGACCATGGCATTGACAGGATTCCTCAACCAGGAGACTCAATGGGCTAAATGACCCTTCTGATTTGAAATAACCATGAGACCTCTCCCCCAACATCTCTGAAAAGTAAAACTAGCGTCTTATATCTTGTAGAAACAAATAATTGCAGATGTTGATTTATAGTAAAGATAGACACAAAGTGCTGGAGTAACTCAGTGGGTCAAGCAGTATCTCGAGAGAAAAAGGGTGGTTAACAATTTGGGTCAGGGCCCTTCCTCCGACCCCTTGTATTATATCTTACTCCGTCTTGATGAAGGATCATCAGTGTGAAAAATTAACTCAGTTTCTCTTTACATGGTGCTGCTCAACCTAATAAAGCACACTGATGCCTCTACTTCCTTAAAAGACTGGGGGTTCGGCATATTCCCAACAACTTTCCCCAACTTCCACAGGTGCGCTGTAGAATGCATTTTATTGAGATGCACAATTTGGGAACAGCTCCATCCAAATCCGCAAGAAATTGCAGAGAATTGTGGACACAGCCCAGGCCATCACACAAACCAACCTCCCTTCCAATGATTAGAGAGTAGTCCTGACCTACCTTCTACCTCGGAAACCCTCGGACTATCTTCAATTCGACTTTATCTTGCACTTACCGTTATTCTCTTTACCCTGTACAAAGTGGACTGCTTGATTGTAGCCTTTAGAGATACTTTAGACTTTATAGATACAGTGCGGAATTAGGCTCTCCGGCCCACCATATCCGCACTAGCTAGCAATCATCCTGTACACCGGCACTATCCTACACACTAGGAACCATTTACAATTTTACCAAAGCCAATTAACCTACAAACCTGAATGGCTTTAGAGTGTGGGAGGAATCTGGAGCACCCGGAGAAAACCCACACGGTCACAGAGAGAACGTACAAACTCAGTACAGACAGCACCCGTTGTCAGGACTGAAGCCAGGTCCATGGCGCTGAAAGGCAGCATCTCTACCGCTTCATCACTGTGCCGCCCAAATCGTGTATAGTCTTTCCACTGGCTGGATAGCACGCAACAAAAAAGCTTTTTGCTGTACCTCGGTACACATGACAATAATACACTAACCTAAACAAGATTGAACTAGAGAAAACAAATGACAGAACTTTATGTGTCTCGGCACAATGCAGGCTACAGTTAAACAATTCTAAGGCAAGACACAGCCAGGAGAGATTGTGAATGAGTGAAGTTGCTGTGAACCATGAACATTGCTTGCATTTCTAATTACACCTGACCACCTCTTTCAGAAACAGCTTAAATTGAGCATATGGTCGAATTACTATCATTTCAGCAAATACATTATTATTGCATTGTTTTGTTATATGCTATTTCAAAGCAATTACATTTAACAGTGTAAGCTGTGATGTGCTGATGTTCATTATGCCTATTTTGTCTGCTGAGCTGTGTTTTCTCCATAACCACCCACAAGCAAAATTCAATTGTTAATAACCTTTCAAAGTAACTGTAATGTCCTGCATAAACCTTCTAAAGGAAATTTGTATTTAACATGTTTTAAATATTATTTTGTAAAATATGAAATGCCATGCTTATTGCAGCAGTGTGTTGTGAGCTGGAATTGTATCAGATGGTTAATCTTGTTCACTGACACAGAGCCCTCTAGTGATTGACACTGAATAGCAAAATAATTGCAAAACTAACAACATATAATTTGGTACTCTTGAGTCAGAGACGTTGTTAAGGTAATAACTTTGAGGCCAAGTAAACCCAGGATCCTCACTCCTACATAGGGCTCCAAAGTTCTCTTCTCACTGTTGTCTGCCTCTCTTAATTTAGTTTAGTAAAATCAGAGATGATGTGCCCCATCATGAAAGTACTAGATAGTGATAGAACGGGAATAGTCCCCGAGGATTGGCGTACTGCGCATGTTGTTCCATTGTTTAAAAAGGGTTCTAAGAGTAAACCTAGCAATTATAGACCTGTTAGTTTGACTTCAGTGGTGGGCAAATTAATGGAAAAGATACTTAGAGATAATATATATAAGCATCTAGATAAACAGGGTCTGATTAGGAACAGTCAACATGGATTTGTGCCTGGAAGGTCATGTTTGACTAATCTTCTTGAATTTTTTGAAGAGGTTACTAGGGAAATTGACGAGGGTAAAGCAGTGGATGTTGTCTATATGGACTTTAGTAAGGCCTTTGACAAGGTTCCTCATGGAAGGTTGGTTAAGAAGGTTCAACTGTTGGGTATAAATGCAGGAATAGCAAGATGGATTCAACAGTGGCTGAATGGGAGAATCCAGAGGGTAATGGTGGATGGCTGTTTATCGGGTTGGAGGCAGGTGACTAGTGGGGTGCCTCAGGGATCTGTGTTGGGTCCTTTGTTGTTTGTCATGTACATCAATGATCTGGATGAAGGTGTGGTAAATTGGATTAGTAAGTATGCAGATGATACCAAGATAGGGGGTGTTGTGGATAATGAAGAGGATTTCCAAAGTCTACAGAGTGATTTAGGCCATTTGGAAAAAATGGGCTGAAAGATGGCAGATGGAGTTTAATGCTGATAAATGTGAGGTGCTACACCTTGGCAGGACAAATCAAAATAGGACATACATGGTAAATGGTAGGGAATTGAAGAATACAGTTGAACAGAGGGATCTGGGTATAACCGTGCATAGTTCCTTGAAGGTGGAATCTCATATAGAGGGGTGGTAAAGAAAGCTTTTGGTATGCTAGCCTTTATAAATCAGAGCATTGAGTATAGAAGCTGGGATGTAATGTTAAAATTGTACAAGGCATTGGTGAGACCAAATCTGGAGTATGGTGTACAATTTTGGTCGCCCAATTATAGGAAGGATGTCAACAAAATAGAGAGAGTACAGAGGAGATTTACTAGAATGTTGCCTGGGTTTCAACAACTAAGTTACAGAGATAGGTTGAATAAGTTAGGTCTTTATTCTCTGGAGCGCAGAAGGTTAAGGGGGGACCTGATAGAGGTCTTTAAAATGATGAGAGGGATAGACAGAGTTGATGTGGACAAGCTTTTCCCTTTGAGAATAGGGAAGATTCAAACAAGAGGACATGACTTCAGAATTAAGGGACAGAAGTTTAGGGGTAATATGAGGGGGAACTTCTTTACGCAGAGAGTGGTGGCGGTGTGGAATGAGCTCCCAGTGGAAGTGGTGGAGGCAGGTTCATTGGTATCATTTAAAAATAAATTGGATAGGCATATGGATGAGAAGGGAATGGAGGGTTATGGTATGAGTGCAGGCAGGTGGGACTAAGGGGAAAAAAAATTTGTTCGGCATGGACTTGTAGGGCCGAGATGGCCTGTTTCCGTGCTGTAATTGTTATATGGTTATATGGTTATATGGTTATAGACAGTGCATGCGCCAACTGCCTCCTGCTCAACATTCACAAAGTAGCTTTGCCATTGGTAATAAGTTGCAACTCAATAAATATATATCTTTTGCACATTGCATCATATTCTCATTCATGAGTTTGCTTTCATGTATGGCTAAGAAACACAACAATTAAATAATATTTCTGACAAACCATTTCGCAGACTTTAAAAAACTTCTCAGAAATGCATTCAAATACTGAATATTTTGTCAAACAACAAACATCAAACAACAATAATGTGTTCTTATTAAATGCTGTGAAATTTGATCTGATGCTGGGATATGATTCCTGGTACGGGTACGGGTGAGATATAAAGCATGATTTGTTAAACGGAATTATAATTTCACCAAGTCGGGTGCATAACCGAAAACTTTCTTCCTGCAAGTCACCCTGGAAGATTTTTCTCTGATATAACAGATGTTATCATAGTTCAACGGATACATGTATAATCAGTAAAGGGGCTGTTCCATTGCGGCAACCTAATTGGCGAGTTTAGAAGAGTTTGAAAAAGTGTCATGTTGAAGACCTCCTTCGACTATGTAGAAGACCTCCTTCAACCTTCTTCAACTCTGTTGAAGACTAGCTTCGACTAGCTTCGGGAAAATTGGACACCGAATAGTGGAGAGTGAAGACGACCTCCTTCGACCTCCCTTCGATTATGTTGAAGACTATCTACAACTACCTTTGATGACCTTTGACTACACTCGATTACCTACGAATAACATGCCGACCTACTACGACCTACTTCGACTAAACCTACGAGTAAAAAAAGTATCGATTTTTTCCATGGCGACCTTTTGTTACTCGCGGGCATTTTTCAACATGTTGAAAAATACGCCACGATCTAGCTGAGGCCTCGAATTTGCGGTGACTACTCTTGACCATGAAGGACAGTTACAAAGGCCTCCTAGGACCTCATGCCTACCATGCTACGAGTACGAGTCGAGGGTAACTCATCTGAACTTGCTGATTAGGTCGCCGCATTGGGACAGCCCCTTAAAGGCTGGAGGAGAAGCTATCCTGTGGTTCCAATAAATAGAATGTGCTCATGCAGCTTACAGAACATTCACCATTAGCTCACAATACACAGAGCATACATAATGGAGATACTTAAGCCTAATGACAGTTAGATTTTGCACAAAGCTATTACCTTTGCAGTTACAATGTATTAACCTGTCAAACAAAAACCTAAACAGAGACTTAAGAATGTTTGGATTGTATTACAAATCTGAAATATGCTGGGGTGGTTTGGCTGACATTACAAACAGTGAGAGAAATGCCTGAGTGATTTGAACTATCAGCTGAACTCTGAGGCCTTCAAACACCCCCACTCATTACTTGTTATTATTTAAATGTTCCTTTTTGGATTTTTGAAGGCTGATTTTAAACCTTCTGATATAAGGAACGTGAGGAATCACCTGCAGCAGAATATCATGCATAAACGTTCGAGACAGGATCACTGCTCTCATGTTCTAGCAGACTTCTCCACAGCCTTTCACTCTCAAGGAATAATCTTTATTCTGAACATCACTGACTCTCCTTTGGTCTTTCAAGCATCTAGGCCATAATTGATGCATAGAAGGGATTTGCAAATTGAATGAACAGAAATGTCTGATATCAACAGGGAGGCCTCCATATTATTCAATTCCTGTGTTTCCGTTTTCATCGCATGCAGGCAGCAAGATGCAGACTTGCATGGCTAGGTTTCATCTCAAATATTCATAGCACGGCTTCACAGAAACAGGATTGATGTACCCTGTCTATAAAGTACAAAATGTAAGATGAAAAATGAAGTCAAGGAAGGCAAGGGTTGCATTTGATTCAATGCCTTTTATGGCAGCAAGGCTGAGCAGGAAGTCAAGAGAAAATAATACCCGTTGTAGCGATGTTACAAAACTTACCTTCAGCGGCGCTGCAGTTCTGCCACTGGCCATGTACGCGACTTTGGCGTCTTTGAGTGGAGGGGGCGGGATTAAAATCCAGTTTTCTACTGCTTATCGGAGGCGGACTTCCTCGGGCTGCTAGCTGCTGAAGAATAATCGATCGGACTTCTGTTCCTGATTTTTTTTTTTTTTTTTTTTTTAAATCGCGAGACAATTTAAAATTATATTAAACTAAAAAGCGACTTCTAATGCCATCAATGTGATGGATCACAAGAACGGGACAAAACAAAGGGTAAGTCGTCTATTTTACATACAAACTTGATTCTTGGGATGGTTTAATCTAATTTTACGCTTTGAAATGTTATTTGGGCCCCATACGAACGGGCAGTGTTTTTCCTGCCAATATGGAGTTCAAATTCACCACAAATGCAACGTTCCAATTGGTCGCTTTCCAGAAAAACCCATTCACAAGATGATTTAAATGCTCTTTATTTTTGACAATCATGTCATAAGAGCATCTAAATTCACTACATTTTGTGTTATTGTCTATCCATAGTCAATATTTTTATACTAAACTAAAGTGGGACCCGTTGTGTCGCAGTATCGCATGGGAGGGCTGGTCCCCCAACGCAATATTCCACCTCTCCAACAATTCCAATATTGGTGGCCAGTGGGGGGAGGGGGGGGGGCTTTCTGGAGTGCTAGTATGGGTGTTGTGGGCTGAAGGGAATGGTTTCCAGAGGGCTAGTATGGACATTGTGGGCCGGATGGATTCTTGGGTTGGCAGCTCAGTCACTCAAGCCTGTTGTGCTGGCAGCTCACTCATTCACGGCTGGTGGGCTGGCAGTTGACTCACAGCTATTCCTTGAAATTCCATTTCAAGCAGGGTGCAAGGCCACCAAATTCAAGTGCAGTTTCATACCATTTCTAGCAGGGTGCAAGGCCACTAAAGACAACGAGTCATGACCTCTCCCTCCTCCATCTTGCAGACTGAGCCACGCCCACATTTCAGGGTTTATAGCCCCACCCCCAACCCACCAGAAGGGGCATGGCCTTCATGGCGTGATTGACTGGAGAGAGAATCTCAACATTTTTTAAACACTAATAACTCGTTTATTTTTCATCGATGGGAACAATCCTCAGCACCTGATGAGCGGAGGGTGACTGAGTAAGATGGCCAAAAACCACAGCCGTACATGGTAGCGTTTTTCCTAAAATCAATATACAGCGCTAACAGTAAGTGGTCAACATTAGACTTTTATTTATATAGACGGCAAGGCAACTTTTGCATTCTCAAACCAACTTTCCAATTAGGCAAGGCAACTTTACATTCTCAATCCAACTTTTGAATTAGGCTAGGCAACTTTGGCATTCTCAAACCAACATTAAATCCTTTACATCTGGCATATAAATTAATGACAGTGAGATTTAAAAATCATGTTATATTGTGAATTCTTGTGTGAATGGGATTAGTTTGTTATTTGGATAATTAGGCTATTAAAAAAAAAAATCCTTTTCTTAAGAAATGGAATCTACAGGACATTCTTAATGGGAAGGTAGTGGGCAGAAAGGCATGTCATGCGTGGTTTGAGGAGCAAAAACTTGTAGGTTACAATGCCAAAATTGAAAAGTTGAGGAAAATAAAGGTGTACAGAGTTGCTTATTGGTTACAATCCGAGGAGTATGATGATGCCACTGATTATGATATGCCAATGTACCAGCTAGCAACTGATCTTCTCCATAAAGACTTGGTCTATTGCTAGAAATTGTAATTTATTTACCCATCTGTTATGGACTTACAGCTTATAATACAATAATATTAAAGTTTGGATCTTGAGAATATCACATTTTTGAATTTTCAAGGCAGTCTGGGTGTTTATTACTATTTCCGTCACAACGGTCAATTTTGTAATTAACTACAATTAGGTAACTAATTATATGCTTTAATTTCAGGTCATCCAAGTAAGATGTTTTATATTTGTTTCAGAATGATTCAATCTATAATAACTGAAAATTTCATTCAGTTCTCTTAATTTTTAAGAAAGATGGGCTTTTGACTATCCTTGATCACAGCTTTTGTGTTAAGTCAATGGAATAGGGAACAAGATGCTAATTTCCTAGTATGACAAATGGCAATAACTTTGTTAATACTGAAGATATGACAGTGAATTAGTTGTCAAATTAAACTTCTTTGGATGCTTTGTCTGATGGGATAAATTGCAGACTTGATTTTTAAAATCTCAAAATTTTGTAACATTGCCACCTGTTGCCATAATGTTGAATGTGGTGCCCCAGGATATAACCAGCAGAAATGGACACAGTGTAGGGAATCTTTTAATGACTCAACTGGTTTTGGAAATATAAACAAAGTTGCAGATTCACCTTTATTCTGTGCCATTACACCCTCTTACCCTTATTTTGTCTTGTCACACGCTCTCCATTCATGGGAGTGGCCCTCAAACCAAACTAGATTCATAAGCTGTTGGTGTTCCATTTATATTCATTTCCTTCACTACTTCTTCTACAACAGTGTTGTTCATTCAAATTCATACATAATGTGATATACTTTGATCAGCTCACGATTGTTAGTACATGTCTCCAACTGAAAAGCATCTGGCCAGATTCTACAGTCATGCATTGGCCTGTTGACCACCAGCGAAAGCAGCAGAGCATAAAAAACTATAACGGAGAGAGTAAAACACGAGACAGGCTCCGACAGAGTAGACCACTGACTGATTTGTGGGTTAATTGGCTTCTGTAAAATTGCAATTGTGCCTAGTGTGCTGGATAGTACTAGTGTATAGGGTGACCACTGGTTGACGAGCCAAATAACTTTTTTCCACCCTGATTCTCTAAACAAAAATACTAAATTATTATATTAATTATATATTTTAAAGTCAGTAAGATGAAGGGTGCTACTTATCGACTTTGTGAAGAATGGTTGGCTACATGCCTTAATCAACATCAATGGTTCCAAAGTGGAAATGGTTGAGAGCTTCAAGTTCCTTGGCATTAATATTACCAATGATCTGTGTGCAGAATGAAGGAGCACAGCCAGGTGGTAGAATTTGCAAAGTGAGAGTGAGGGATGGAGGGTTAGGCATCTTTTAGTGGTGGAGTAGCTGTGGTCTAGAGTACGATCCTCTGGTGCTGCCGGAATCGTGTTGTTTATGGCTTGGAAGTGACTTCTACAAATTAGCCTTCCCCTAGGATGGGGAAGGCATCGGTCTAAGCCGCCTGGTATTTGTTGACCATGGCATGCACCGATTCTAATGCGAACTAAACACCTGTCAGGGGGCGAGAAGTATACTGCAGTCAAGGTGATGGAGGTGAACTGCCTTGTGAGGTAGAAGAGATGGTACTTCAGTTTCTAGATGTTTCAGGGGCGGCGAACAAGAGTTGGACAAGACTGTTACGTCTGAGCACCACAAAGAGTTCACCATGATATAGATGCTGCCACCTCTCCTTTTTCTCGATTTATATTTTAATAGTAGAAAATAATAGAGTGAGGAATAAAAGGGCAGATGGCAGAGTGAAATATAGTCAAGTGGAAGGAGTCCCAACAGGCACATGAATAGTGGCAATGACAGGTTGGCCTGAATAACTTCATTCTGTTCCGTAAAATGCTATAAAATAGTTAGTAGTTTAATTTATGTCATATATCTTTATTAAGGAGAACAGCAAGTGGCATTTACAACATTCATAAGATATCTCAATATTGCACCAGGGAGGAAAGATTGCAATGGGCACAGGTCTCAGGGAAAGGGAGAGAAATGGAAATGCAAATGAGAGAGCCAAAGATACATTTAATGAGAAAAAATTTAAGAGGATCTTTGAAAGGAGGATATAAAGAGAGAGAGTCCTCCCGAGAGCAGGAGAGAAATGCTTCCATAAGCAAAACAAACATAAGCATAAGACAATTAACTGATTAAACTTGGAGATGAAATTATGATGTCGGTGTGAAATAGTAAGATTAAACGAGAACTTACCAGTTTGAAGTTTGATCTGTATTTTATGAGGAGGAACGTTGAGGGAATACGTGAAGAACCCGCTTCCAACGCATGCGTGTCATTCTTCAAAGCAGCGGTGTGAGGTCACAGGAACCTATAATGATCTAACATAGTAAGATTATCAAAGAGATACCAGTTTTTGATATGATCATGAGGGTGGGAGCGGAGGGCACGTATTCCCTCAACGTTCCTCCTCATAAAATACATATCAAACTTCAAACTGGTAAGTTCTCGTTTAATCTTACTATTTTACTTCGGAGTCACGTGAGTGACTTCGTGAAGATTTCAAAGCTCTGTGACCTCATGCCGTGGAACGAGTCCATGCTCACAACTGCCTTGGGTATTGGGAGAGAGCATCATTAGTAATTTTAAAACACACTTATACAAAGATTTGTTTGGTATAACGAAAAAATATATAAATTTTTTAAATTGACAATCATAGCCCTGTAACCTTTCGGGCAAATTATATTGTTGAACGTAAAATGGTTTCCGAACACGATGATGGCTCCAAACTATAACTGGTTTATTATAAAAACCTTTGGAAAAACCTTCGGATGACCATCCTGTCATTCTGAGGATTTGGTCTGTGGGTACCTCTAGAATTTTTGCTGCAGATGTTGCTGCAGCCCTGGTGGAATGAGAGTTAAAAAACATTAGTGTCTATTCCTGCCATCTTTAGGACATATTTGAGCCACCTTGATATAGTTTGGGTCGTGACCCTTTTGTGCGGTTTCTTGTAAGAGATTAACAACGCCATTCTCTGACCTCGAATGCTCTTAGTATATTCTATGTATAGTTGGATGTGTCTTGCTATACACAGTCGTTCGTCATATGGGTATACCATAAATTCAAACACTTGACCCGATGAACCTGGTCTGTTTTCTTTTATTAAATCCTGTATGACAAACACCAGTTTCTCGGGTGAGATGATCAGGGAGTCCAGGCTCAGTTTGCTTAATGGCTGGACTCGTTGTGCGGTAACTACCGCCATGAGCATAACCATCTTCATGGTCCGTTACTGAAGTGACAATGCTGTTATGGGCTACCAGCTCCTCAGCATGTTTAGAACGACACCCCCCTCCCAAGTTTTGTTACCAGGGGGTGCGTTCCCACCGTGTGCCGCTCCGTTCCTTGTGATAGGTAATTGGAGAGTGCACTTCTGGCACTATTGATGGCACTGTAGCTCCATCGATTATCATAATGGAGGCTTGTTAAAATTCCAATACGGCCAGAATGTTCTTGGCCTTTTGGTCGAGGTTGTTGTCCAAGCAGTATATGCCCCATTTCTTGATGTGTCGAAGGTACTGCTTCCGTGTTGACAGTCTTAGTGCAGATGAGATGAGATTCATCGTCCTGTCTGACAGCCCCATGCCGTGTAGTGGGTCTTTTAGACTCTACAAATCAACAAATCCATAGTCTTATGGCATGGATGACTGCCCCCAGTCACTGGATGAATTAATAAATTTGGCTATGTTCATGAGGGAACATGGTTCTAACACCATCCCCTGTATGGCCGAATACCATGATTTAGTAGGCCAGTCGGGTACTCTGAGAATTCCAGATGCCGAGTCTAGTTGAATTTTCCCTAGTACCCCATTGATGGGGCAGAACGGGGGAAATACATCACCCTATGGCTTTGTTTACATAACAATGCCAAGCTGGTTTTAGAATTTTAGTAAATAATATTGGGGCTGATGTTAGCCCCTTTGGTAAGCTCTATATTGCCAAAGTTCCCCCTCTTTTGAGTCAATGCCTGCCATATAGAAAAACCCCGCTGACACCAAGTCTTTATCAGTAATAAGAGTATCCATCTTAAAATGAACATCTTGAACGAATGTGTTTAGGGTTGAAAGGTCAATGATAATCCTGCAACCCCCATCTATTTTATTTTTAATAAATATGTTCGATACAAATTCTAATGTTCCATGAAAAATATGCTCAATCACACCTTTTGTGTACAATTATTGTAGCACCATGTGGGTTTTAGATTGTTTGGTTTATGTAAGGACAAAATGCCATTCTGGTGTATGTTGTACTGGGGTTATTGGGATGAGTAAATTCTATCAGATAACCCTGAATACTGCTGAGATATATGAATCTGTAGTGATTCTATACCATACATAACTGTAGTGTTGCAACCTCCCCTCCCCCACCATCGTGGGTCCCTTTTTAACAGAAGAAACCACACCCACCTACCTCCATGGTTACCGGTGGTTGTGTTATTTCCTTGGTTTTTTGAAAAGGGGGTTCTGGTTTGATCTCTTGTTCGGGGTTGTGTGGGAGGTTGAGGCTTCCGCATCTTCCAGGGTGCTGCCCTGGCCATACCCTAAAAAGGCTACTGCGGGTTATATTGATTTCTGGCACTGCCACTGGTATGAGCCACATTTTTTATGGCCTTGCATGTGGCTGGTATCGTGCTCCAAAATAGGCCCTTGCGCTGGCCTTGATGAGCCCCAGTGTCTTGCTTCGTCCACCCACGGTTCTTTGTTTGCAAATGGTAGCATTTTAGGGGTCCAGTGCTGGCTGAATGGCAGCCTTCCACATGTAGTTCAGCTCATATTGCATATTACTAAACAGAGCTAGTGCGTCTTGATGGTCTTTGGTTACCTCCGTTTAGTCCAGGGTGCGGGTGTATGCTGTGATCCCTTCCGTCAATCCCTTTAAGGTTTTCTGGATCTTGAGGTCCTGGTTCCTGATGTTCGTCCCCATATGCTGCCAAATGCATTGGTTTACACTGGGCACCTGTAATGCCTCACCGTTACCAGGTGGCAGATGTCTGGCCAATCTCTGTAAATATTTCTTGTTGGCGTTTGTGGCCAGACATATAGTAATACTATTGCCATCCTGGATCCAAGTCTACCCATGTTTGACTTGGTTAAAGTAATCAGCCACCATGTCCAGCAGAGTCCCTGCTGTGTTAGGATCATGGGACGCTGTATTACCAGGCTCTGGCCCATCAGGGTCCTGCCTACTCTTTTTTATAGTTAGAGATCTCTAGGGTCCCGCACGGGGTACCCCTGTGGGGCTTACCTCCTGCCCACTTGTCATTTGTTCTGTGGACCCCTCTTGCAGGTCAGCCCAGAACTGACCCACAGTGCTCCCCTCTGATGGGGTAGAAGCATTGTGCAGCCCTCAAAGAGGTACTGCTGTGGGTTTATCACGTTGGAGCAAGGCTCCATACACCGCTTCTTCCCGCTCCAGCGCTCTCGGGCGCTGGTCGCCGGCGGTTATGCAAAGTCGGACCCTTCTGATTCCACGACCTTGTTTGTTTTGTGTCTAGCCTTACCGCTCGGCCGCATGGATCTGGCCGGTGCGGGGCCGACATCGGGCACAGCTGATCCCACTACGGTTGATCCAAGTGCCGCTGGCTGCTGCTGGCTGCCCGCTGCTCCACGGTCCTCCTTCTCCAGCTTTGTCCTTCCTTCCGTGGAGAGGATATGGCCGGTGTGGAGGACATCTGGCACAGCTGATTCCATCTAGCCCATTTCTTTAACCCGGCTCCAACGCTCTCAGCGCTGCTGGCTGCTCGTTTATCTGAGACCGCTGCGACCGACCCCCGTACTCACTGTACTGGTCCCTCGCGGTCATTGCAGCCGGTCAACCCCACTCCAATGCCCTCAGTTCTGGGCACTCCTGCTTATATGGTCCTTAGATAAGGGGCGTATTAGATATTAAAAACTGATAATAAACAGATACTATAGTTGATCTTAGCCAAAAAGCCAAGAAGTGATCTCTGTAACTAAAAAACCCGCTGGGACCGACCCTGGTACTCACAGTACTGGTCCCTCACGGTCTATTGCAGCCAGTCAACTCCACTGCAATGTCCTTGGCCTCGGCGCTGGCCGTTAGCGCTGCTTCAAGCCAGACTCGCTTCCAAAGCGAGACTGGCATACTGCCCCAGAAATGAATTTTCCCCCTGGTGCGGGAGCGAAGTCGGGCACAGGTGTTTTCCCCTCCGGGAATCGATGTGCCGTTGCTGCTCCTGCCACTGCCGGCTGCCGCTGCTGCTCCTGCCGCTGCCGCTGCCGCTGCTGCTCCTGCCGCTGCCGCTGCCGCTGCCGCTGCTCCTGCCGCTGCCGGCTGCCGTTGCTGCTCTCCACGGTCTTTCTGCAGCTTACAATGACCCGGTCCATGTCTGCACCTAAAGGGTAAGTGGAAGGAAATGCAGAGTCTCTTACCTGCTGTTCCCGACTTTTAATTCTCCCGCTGGTGAACGTCGTTCCCTGCTTGTCGGGTTCGAGCCGCTCGGACCGACCCCGGTGTTCACGGGGCTGGTCCTTCTGTTCCTAGGGACCCCCTAATTTTAAAAAGTGCCAGAGCACTAATACAACCCACTGTTTTGTGGGTTGTTGGCTCTGTTTTTTCCCTCCACCCCGTATGGGGTGAAGTTGGCACTCGCTCCCGTTATGGGAGACTGGTGCCGACTTCCGTTGCTGGCTGACTGCTGCTGTACAGCGGCAGCTCGTCAGCCTTCCTGGAAACAAGAAGAAAGGTAAGCAATTTTCTTACCTGTTCCACAGCCCCAGGCCCATGTAGCGTCGGTCTTTGGGGCTGTGTCGGCTCCTGAGTGCTCCCTTGTCGGTATTCTCTTCCCGGAGCTGAAGTCGCACGAATTCCCGCTAAGGGAGACTGTCGTGCCACCGGCCGTTGCTGGCTGCCTGTTGTCCTTGTCGGCGCTTGCAGACTTCTCCCCCGCCAGCTTCCAACAGCCTTCTGTAGAAAAAAGGTAAGTAAAGAACGATGTTCACTTACCTTACTGTTGCAGGTTCGAAACCCCGCCATTTGGGAGGAACGTCCTTCCTCCCGACAATGACGAGTTGCAATGCGTGTAGCATAATGACACGCATGCGTTGGAAGCGGGTTCTTCACGAAGTCACTCACGTGACTCCGAAGTAAAAATTTTATATTACCAACAAGTTGTTCAGGATTGATACAAAGGTCACGGGGAGAAAGGCAATGAGCTGGAATTTGTGGGAATATGCTGCATGGAACTACTTGCAGTTGCAAGGTTAGACTTGAAATGGGATGTTCTCATCCTATGATTTTGCTGGACGAAAGCAATGAATGGATTTAAGCAAGTGGTTTTTGTTTTAAATACTTTCATTTGTTAATATTTCTGAATGGTCAAAATATTCAGAAACAATCAGCATTCTTTGACACATTTGACAGCTGCTTAATTTACCAGTTAAAAAGTTGTCTTTAATCTGCTTCCTGGGTGCAGCTAGTTCATTCTACACCCTGCCTGCTCAACTAGCTCCACTCCAGCTGACCAACCCTGTCAGACAGTCTTTAGTTCCAGAAGCCACTGGCATGCTGTTTGAGCTCTTTCAAATGGCAAGATTTCACCAGAAGATTCAAATAACAGATTTAAACTGATACTCAAAAAGCTGGAGTAACTCAGTGGGTCAGACAGCATCTCTGGAGAAAATAGGTAACATTTAAGGTTGAGACCATTCTTCAGACTGAGAGGGAAACAAGAGATATATATGGTGATGTAGAGAAATATAGAACAAATGAACGAAAGATATGCAAAAAAGTAGATGATAAAGGAAACAGGCCATTGTTAGCTGTGTGCTGGATGAGAATGAGTACAGACAATGAGACTCAACAAGACTACTTTGAAGCTGATATGACTTGGGTGGGGGAGGGATGGAGAGAGAGGGGATACAAGGGTTACTTGATTTGAACTTAGTCTGGAGTTCATCAGTGGTGTAGTTTTCTACTGTCTGCAAGATCTAGCCACTATGCCCTAAATTTTAATCCAAAGTCAGAGGATAAATGTAATATTATTACCAGAAACGTAATTAATCATCAAGGTTTAATATATTCACATAGTTATATTTTATGTATCCTTCTCAGTTTCTTCCCTCTCTTTTCTAAAGCAATGACTTAATCGTAGCTATAGTGTCGAAGAAAAATGTCCCACACACCCCCCAAAATCAATTTTCAATTTTTTTAAGACTCCTTTTGGTACCTTTTACTTTTGTTAAGATTATCACTTCCAATTCACTGCAGACTTTAATTAATAAACAATTATTTGCTAATTTTAAAATGTTTGAATTAAATCCAAATGTCCCATGTGCAATTTTTTATTCAATTGTAGCTATTTTCATATGTGAGTCATGGCAGTGCAGGTACAAGGTTACATGACTGAAGATACATCAAAACTCCAATCTTCAACCACGATGAGGTGCTTCAACAGGTTGATTAAAACACAAAACAACTCCAGTCTCTATAATGATCTGGACCCACTTCAATTCTCCTTCCACCAACACAGATCAACAGCGGCTCTTCATTCTGCACTGGACCACTTGGACAACAGGAACAAGTACACCTGACTGTTGTTCAATACCATCATTGCTTCCAGGCTTGGGGAACCGGATCCTCAACCTCATCAGCAGCGCCTGGCAACAACAACTTCTCCTCCTTGACCATCAGTACAGGGATATCTTGGCTGCGTGCTCTTTCTGGCCCCTTGACTGTGTAGCCAGGCACAATTCTAACGCCATCTTTAAATTCATCAATGACACCAAAATGACTTGGCAAACAACAGGAAACAATGAATCGATACAGGAGGGATTTTGATAATCTTGGTGCCAGAACCACAACCTTGCTCTCAGGTTTACCAAGACAAAGGAGCTGATTGTTGACTTTAGGAAGGGAAAGCCAAGGGACCATGCTCCAGTCTTCATTCAAAAACACACTGTGCTGGAGGAACTCAGCGGGTCAGGTAATATCTGAGGAATTAATGAAAAAGTGACACTTTGGGTCAGGACCTTCTTCAGACCTGAATCCACCTGGCTTCATTGGCAGGATGCTCTCCATCATAAATTTATAGAGGTTCAATAGAATTTCTCTCAAGAGAAATACAAGCTTCAAGTTCCTGAACATACAAATCTCTAATGATCTGTCCTGGGCCCAGCTCATTGATCCAATAACAAAGACATCTCCTCGATGCCTTTACTTAGAACACAGGACACTATGGCACAGGCACAAGCCCTACGATCTATAATGTCTGTGCCGAACATGCCAGGTTAATCTAATCTCTGTTGTCTGCATCCAAAGCATATCCCCTATTCCCAGCCTATCCATGTGCCTATCCTAAAGCCTCATTAATGACATTATCAGATCTGCCTTCATCACCACCCCTCTGGAAGCACAGTTTAGGCACCCACCATCCTCTGTGTAAAATGCCTGCCCGGCACATCCCCTTTAAGCTCTGCTCCTCCCACCTTATAGCTATGCCCTCTTGTCGATATCCTCAGGACCTCAGCGTGTCGGAGAATACTCTATTGAACGATGGAGACCATCCTGGCTGGTTGCATCATGACCTGATTTGGAAATATGAACACTCAAAAGTAAAACAAGCTGTGGAAAATGGAGGACATTGCCCTGCCCATCAGTATACTGCCCTCACCACCATTGAAAATATCTACAGGAAGCATTGTATCAAGATCAAGGACCCACACTATCCTAGCCATGATATCTTTTTACCACTAATATCAGGAAGAATGTACAGGGAGATGAGAACCGTTATCTCCAGTTTCAATACCAGCTACATCCCATCAACTGTCAGGTTCTTAGAATCAGTGTAATAGAGCACGGAAACAGGCCCTTTGGCCCAACCTGTTCACACCGACCAACATGTCCCATTCACACCTGTCTCACCTGCCTGCATTTGGCGCACATCCCTTTAAACCTGCCCTACCCATGTTCCCGTCTAAATGTTTCTTAAATGTTGCGCTAGTGCCTGCCTCAACTACCTCCTCTGGCAGCTCCTTTCATACACCCACCACCCTTTGTCTGAAAAGCTACCCCTCAGGTTCCTATTACATCTTTCCCACCTCACCTTAAACCTGTGCCCTCTGGCTCTCGATTCCCCTTCTCTGGGCAAGAGACTCTGTGCATCTACCCAATCTATTCCTCTTATGACTTTGCACACTCCGCTATACAATTGTACTTGAACCACTCTGCACAACCCTAACCCACTTATCATTGAACAACTATAGACTTTGCACTAGCTCAGATTTTCCACTATCACAATTTGCTTTACTTAGAATGCCATATAATTTATTGTAGGAACTGCAGATGCTGGTTTAAACCAAAGATAGACACAAAATGCTGGAGCAACTCAACGGGACAGGCAGCATCTCTGGAGAGGAGTGCGTGACATTTCGGGTCTGAAGTAGGGTCTCGACCCGAAACTCACCCATTCCTTCTCACCAGAGATGCTGCCTGTCTCGCTGAGTTATTCCAGCATTTTGTGTCTATCTATAATTTATTGTATATTTATTGTTATTGTTGTTGTATCTAATATACTCTAAAGCTGCAGTTTGTAAGAATTTCATTGTATTGGGTCGTATCCGATGCCTATGACAAATATAAACTCTTGATTCCCGACATCCACATAAATGCACATGGGGAATGATCAGGGAGTCCAGGAACAACTCTTCTTCAGTAACCTAGCTGCGTTGAGCTCTGTTGTTGTATCTGACATCTCAATAAAGATCAACTAACTTTGCATAAATCTAGTATAAAATGTAGAATTTTCCATAGGGATGATCTTGCTACTGGTAAACCCAGTGAGTGAGATATGACAGGTTTTTCTGGTTAAATGTGTAGCATATATTTGGATTACATAGCTGTGCCATAGGAGACAGCAGCTTTAAAACAAATTTGAGATTTTCCCAGCGTGTCTATGGAGAAACAGCTGAGATCAATCTCAGAACAGGATTGGAAGAAAATAATGTTTATTTTAAGAAGAAGGGGAAAACAATTATGTAGACAGGTATAAGAGATGTTAAATAGCAGGAAAAATAGATGGCCCCTTCATTTATGTGACAATGTTTGAAGAAATGAAATGAAACAGTTAAGGTGGCAAAGTTTGGATGCAATGAAAATCAAACCGATTTTCACTTCTGCGATCTATGGACTAAACAAGCTCAGTCTTAACCAAAAGAAATGTCACTAAAATAGTAAGATTAAACGAGAACTTACCAGTTTGAAGTTTGATCTGTATTTTATGAGGAGTTACGATGAGGGATTACGTGAAGAAGCCCGCCCCAGCACGCATTGCGGCATACTTCAAAGCAGCGGTGTGGAATCACAGATAGACACAAGATTTGAAGTAACATAGTAAAGAATACAGAGACATCAATTATCAGTTTGATCCATGTAATGAGGGTGGGAGCGGAGGGCACGTAATCCCTCATCGTAACTCCTCATAAAATACAGATCAAACTTCAAACTGGTAAGTTCTCGTTTAATCTTACTATTTTACTTCGGAGTCACGTGAATGACTACGTGAAGATTTCAAAGCTTCTGTGATTTCAAACCGTGTAACAGCTTTATATCACTCGCTGCCGAAGCCTTTGAGGGAGGAAGCGTGTTATCATAATGAACCAATGAATCTGTTTATAGAAAAACAATGGTATTTTTACAATAACACTGAAGAAATTTAAATGCTCCCCTTGGCTAATTTAAAATATTTGCAGATCGGAATCTTCCCTGCAAATAAAACAGGTTTTGTCAACAGTTTATAATAAATTATTTCTCTGAACGTTTACCCCCACTATTCTGCTGTAGTCAGGATGTGGTTTACAGGCACGTCCATTCTTTTGCCGTTGACGTGGAAGCTTGTCCTGGAATGAAAAACTTTGTACATGTTAGTTTTATCCCAGGAGCTTTAATACCTGCTTGAGCCATCTCAAAAAAGGCTTGTTACCCGACCACAAGGTTTTTTGTGACCAACCCACAAGGCTTTTCATCTCCCTCGAATAATTAGGTTGTGTCTATGTAAGGTAATAGGGTCATGGCACATTACCGTGTTTCTTGGCGGGTAAGCCCGGGTTTTATGACTGGATAAGGTGTTCCTGGTTTGGTTTGACCATTCCCTGGACAATGATAGAGATCTGGTCTGAAGCTATGAGCATGATGTCCAGTAGTAAATAGGAGTAGTGACTGGACCCTCTGTGCTGCTCCGTGTACCTTCAACAATGTGTTTAGTGCATAGAAGGTTCAGGTTTAGGGCTCTGGCTGGTGGGTATCCCCTGAAGTATGGTTAACCACTGTGACATCCCATATATGGGTGTACCTGGTCTAGGGGTTTAGAGTTTTAAAACCCTTCAAATTTACCACCAGCCAGTGACCCCATGGCCTGTTGTCCTGTAGCTGTTTTGAAACAACAGGCAGGGCAATTCTAGCTGTGTTGATGGTACTGTAGCCGAATCCTTCATCGTAATGAAGGTTCTCCAGGAATTCCAGTTCGTCCTTGCAGTACTTCTCTTGATGCTGGACAAGTGTTGTAGTCCAGTGGATGTTCAAAAGGATGCTGACATGGTGTCGATTGTTCAGTATAACAATCCCAGTCCCAGAGGCTTGCGCAGAATCTGCAGCTCAGGAGCTTATTTTTTCCCATGGCACAGTTGACTTGTGCCCGGCTCCGTCTGGGTACTGGGAAATACCATCCAAGTTCCAACAACCATGTCATGGCGTAAGTGAAACAATGGCTGCGTAAGTCCGTCAGGTACTGTCAAATACCTGAAGCAGAATCCTTTTGTACTGTGCGTTGTTCTCGATTGGTGAGGCAGAAGGGAAAAAATACATAGAATTAATTTCACCAATGCAGCGTGAACGCATTTGTCTATCAATATTATAAATACATTGTTGAATGACAACATGACCTATAGGTCAGAAAAGTTAATATATATAGCTGACGAGCTTTCTGCTGGAACTATCTGTCCCAGAGAATTTTTTTAATGAGGATTCCACTGCCCCAGGGTCTGGTTTCCCCCGCGACATACATAGGACATCCCCGAACACCTGGTGATATAGCATTGATGCAAATAATCGATATCAGATTCACATTCCATTTTAATTGTCATTGTCAGTGTGCAGTACAGAGACAATGAAATGCATTAATATCTGTTGCATCATATAGCTTGATAGTTTTGTTAAAACTTTATATGAAAACATCTAATTGATGTTGTCCTTAATATTATGTGACCTGGTGTCTGTCTCTGTATTTTGCTTACCGGGCAGGTAAGTTGTTGATAGTCCAATACCTCTATGGATATACCATTGCCAAATTGTTTTGACCAACTTGCCATATGATACCGACTTTATGCTGCCATATGGTTAATATAGGCCACCTCCATAGTGTAGTCTATTTATACCCATACATGCAAGTGCTTAAAAACTCATAAATTTCACCCGAACATTTTTTAGATAATTAATGCCCAGTATAAGTGGTAACCCCACCACTGTCTTTCTGATATTACTTCAGTGGGTAACTTCATGAGATGCTCAATGACAACCTATATGTTGTTTTTGATACTAACATCTGAATCATGTAGACAGAAATGGTACCATTTTTTCCCAATTACTCTGTTATTTGTCGAGTAGTTGGTAGTTTGACCATTAATTTGATGCTTGTTTGTGCCAATTCAACTATGTTGTCTCTTGGCAACATTATAGTTACGTGGACTGAATTAATATGAAAGCCAAGATAGTCCAAGAAAGCGCTCTATATGCTGGTAGGAACCAGACCCACCTACCTCCATGGTTATTGGCCGTTTTGTGTTTTTTGTTTTCTGAGTGCTTTTGTTCTGAGGACGTGCTGGCGATGTTGGGGGGAGGCGTATTTTCCAGGGGGTCCGCGGCGGGCCCTGATCTAACAGATCTTTGGGGATAGTGCGGCCCCAAGCGTTCACCAGTCCCATATTCTAGACATCGACTGGTGGATGCCGTGAGGTGCTGCTGCTTGGGTATCGGAAGTCGTGGTTTGCTCGTCCCGGGGCCTGCCCTCATGATGCCGAAGGTTTTTGATGCCTCTTCCATCTCCTTCAGCTTTTTGTTCCGATCTCTCCCAAATAGCAGTGAGTCTGCCTCCGCAGCTGGGGCTTTGCTCAAGCCTGCAAATTTTGAGATTGAGGGCAGGTGTTATATTTCCCTTCGGAGATTGTTTAGTTCGAATTGTGTGGTACACCTTAATACCAGCACTTTCTGGTGGTATGTGTTCATCTCGTTATCTCCACAGAACGAGCATAGACTGTGATAGCTGACGTCAGGAGCCTTCGGATCCGCAGTAGCTTGAGTTTTTATGCCCGCATAAGGGTCCCCACAATCGCAGATTTTGCTGTTTGAGGCTTATTCCCCTTAAGGGCCTCACAGTTCTCTGGTGCTGTATATTCTTGCAGCTCCTTGGTGAGCACCTTTTTTAGTAGAGTTTTGTGCTGGCTGCCATTGTTTTGGCTCCGGCGGTGCTCCAGCCCGTGGGGTTGCTACGAAGCGGTCCACCATACCCAACAGCTGTTCCTGATCCTGCACCTCATGCATACTCCCGATTTTGTCCGCCTGCCCCATTTGCAGACCAGCCCTGCCCTGGTCACCAATGCTAGCCTCCTGCTCCAACCCGTGGTATGAGGGTAGCAAAGGGCAGTGCCTTACACGACACTATGGAGGAGGTGCCTGTCCTGTTTCGCCGGGAGCGCTGCTGTTCCCGGTGGACCTTCTCCTCCAGGAGCTGCTAAGTGCAGCTCAGGCGGCTGTCTCTCTCTGCTTTGGTAGAGACATGTCCCCCTCCGACGAGTCGGAGACGACCGGCCGTTTGGCTTCCTGGCCGCTTTCCCAGTCCGCCGTGCAGGCTCTGGCGAGACTGGCTTGGCTCGGTCTCAGGGATAGCGAAAAACGCTCTGCGAGCGACGCTGCCGCCGGTTGCTGCCCCGCTGGTAGAGTTGGAGCGGGGCAGTTTCTCTTTGCGAGTTTTTGCGTTGTGTTCCTGAAATCTGTAATAAAACACAACTGCAAACTCACCTTTGCAATGCCCAAGAGCCGCTCCTGCAGCTCAGTCGGCTGTCTCTCCCCCTCCTGGGTGGAGAGACGTCCCAGTCCGATGTCGGCTCCACCGCCCGGTTTTACACACATCCAGCCCGCTGCTCAGGCGCTAGCGGGCTGGCTCGGTCGCGGTGTCGAGTTTGCGGACCGCCCGCTAAGCGGTCCTACCGCCTGTTGCTGCCCAATGACGTTTCCTCCGTCGAGCGGGCAGGTGCAGCATTTTCCCCAGCCCGCAGCTGATGCTGACGGGCTTGGTGCAGTGTCGGGAGCGGCCCGCTGATTAGCGGTCCTTGCTCTCTCTCTTTCTCTCTGCACTCGGGCTGCTGCTCACCTGCACTCGGGCTGCAGCGCACTCACGGCAGCACTGCACAGTGGGTCCCCTTACCGGCTCCGCAAAAGTCGGATGCCTCCTCCCGCCCGCCTGCCTGCCTCACCTGGACAGTACTCGAGAGCGAGCGAGGACTGAGAGGAACCTCCACGCAGTGCTAGCGCCGTCTTCCTGCGCTCTCTGGATGTCGCCCCTGTGGAGAGTTACCGGCACCGGCACAGCTCCCATCCATGGTCCACCGGTGAGTGCGGTCCTGGTAGCGTCTTTCCTCCCCTCCCGACAACGGAAAAAACTCCTCCCGGAGTCCAAGGGGGCCGCTTGCATGCCCTGCGGGGAACAAGCAGACGCAAAGGGGCTGTAAAAATAAAGGTAAGTACTTACCTAAACTTAGTTTTTCTCGTTTCTGCGGGAGCCCTGTCTCCCGCCTGCCGCTGTTGCCTGCCGAAACGTAATGCCGCAATGCGTGCTGGGGCGGGCTTCTTCACGTAGTCACTCACGTGACTCCGAAGTAAAATCTAATATGCTTTTCATTTTGATATAAAAAGAAGTCATAGAGCACAGAATTTCCAGTGTGTTTTTAACCTTATACATCTTTTCTTCAAAAAATAATGAACTCTCTAAAATATAACAGAATGTGATGTCATTCTATGAATGCAAATTCTTCAATGGCAAAAAATACAAGTTTATATTGGATGCTGATTTATTTACTTGTTAAAGGTAGTGATTTTCAAACCTTTTTTTCAATTTGGATACCAGTTTGAAATAACCTAGAATCCTGTAGTCTCACACAAGTCTTCACAAGACGCCCACATATATTGTGCTTTTTAACCATTGGCCTGACAATATTCATACATATTTTTTAATTACCAAATTACCATACTAATAGTTAAACAGGGATACAATATCCCTTTCATAAACTATTCCAATGTTCTTATTATATTCACATTATTCATGCCTGCCATTTTAATTCACCGTCCCATTCATACTCTGACCTCTGTCACTGGCATTCTACATTGTTACTATGTGGCACAATGCAAACTGGAAGAACACCTCATCTCCTTTCTCGGCACGTTGTAGCCTTCTGGACTGAGATCAAATTTTCCAATATTCATTAGCTCGCTCTTCCTTTCTGTATCAAAACTGGCCTTCACTGCCTGTCATAATGTTGGTTCAGTTTATTAAAATGTTATTATGTAGACTGGCCTGCTGGCCATGTCCCAGAGCCTCACCATTTCCAACAGACAAAGAAACTTAATGTACTGGCAACTGCACCTGTTAACCCATTTGGATTCATCCTATCAAATACATTCCTTTGTTCTACATACCTCCCCCATCCTCTTCACTACTGAAAACCAACATATTTATCTTTATCTCAGTTCCGACAAACATTCTGATAGCTAAGCATTAATCGCTTCTCCTTCCATTGATGCTACCCGCCCTGTTGAGCGTTTCCAGTAAATTGTGTTTTTCCTTCATGTTAATTGTCGTCATCCGCAGTTGGTCAGTGTGGGCATATTGAGGTTACAATGAAATTCACCACAGTCCAACTTTGCTAAGAGGTGACTCTTCAGAGTGTAAAGTAATGCATATTTTCCCAAGTTTCATCATGGAATTCTTACGATTGGAAAAGAGTGTTGTACAGAATGAGTACCCATTTTAGCAAGTATAAAAGCAGAAAATAGTCAGCAGGTCAAGCATTCTGTGGGGAGAGAAAATGAATGAACATTACAGATCAATGTTAATTGGAAGAACTGGAAAAGTAAGGAAACTAGAATGCTTTAAATTACAATGGGGGAGGGGTGGAGAGAACAAAGGGAATGTCTGCAAAAGGGTGGAACCCAAAGTTGCCCAGTTAATACAATGGTTTTGGAGCCATCTGCGAAGAGATTTTGGAGAGAAAATAAAAATACAAAAGGACATCCTAAAAACATGCAAGACTGAACAGAACTGTTGCTGGGAATCTGGAATAAAAGAGAATATTGGAAATACCACAGCAATTTTGGGGAATGCTTAGCGTAAATTCCATTTTCTCATATGTTTTTGTGAACAAGTTGGCAATATCGGAGCTTGGCCTCTGACTTTATACGTTTCTAAACACTGTTTGCTTACCGCAACTTAATTGCAGAAATTGGGGTGACCTTGATTCTGGAATGGTAGCGTGAAGTTAAAACGGGCGGGGCCAAGGGAGCAGTCCTGACAGCAGTCTCTGTTATAATTGGGTGAGTTATGAACCTGTTGGTCAGATTATGGCCCACATGCCATCATGCGGCAACTGTTAGAGGCAGATTTCTGCACGCAGCCAAATTTTAGAAGGATGCTCCACAGTCCCACTTGACTGTTGGAATGAAAGCAGTTATGTAAGTAAGTTCCGGTAGGCGGCGCGGCTCTGGCCAGCAGCGGCCTCTGCAGCCTGTCCGCGTTTTTGTTATTTTTTGTCTGTGTTTCTGTGTAGTTTTTGTTATTTTATGTTGGGGTGTGTGTGTGGGGGGGGGGGGGGGGGGTGGGAGGGGGGGGGAAACTTTTGAATCTCTCCCTGCACTGGAGACCCGACCTTTTCTCGTCGGGTCTCAGGTGTCGTTGAGGCCGCAACGAGGAGCGGCCTCCAACGGGAAGAAGCCGGGGACTCTGGTGCCGACTCACCGTTGCCGTCGCGGAGCTGGCCGAGACCGGAGCGGGTGGAGCGGTGGAGGAGCGCTGCCGCTGCTGCTGCTGCTGCTGCTGCTGCGGAGGCTGCTACTGCGGGTCTGCGGACGGCTCGGACGACCCCGCGCGGCTCCCTGGAGGGAGACCGCTTTTCGGGCTGCTGCAACGGCAAATTCTCCTGCCCGTGTTGCGGGGTCGAAGAGCTCCTGGAACGGCCGCGGGACTTTGCGAGCACACACCGGGGGCTCCAACATCAAGACCCGGTGTGCGACCTCGCACCACCCGGCGTGGCTTTAATGGCCGCGGGACAATCGCCATCGCCAGCCGGGGGCTTTGACTTTGACTGTGACATCGGGGGGGGGAGAGTGCAGTGGAGAGATAAGTTTTTTTGGCCTTCCATCACAGTTATGTGATGGATGTTTATGTTAAATGTAATTATGTTGTGTCTGGGGTCTATTTGTGTGTAATGTATGGCTGCAGAAACGGCATTTCGTTTGGACCCCCAGGGGTCCAAATGACAATTAAATTGACTCTTGACTCTCTCTTGACTCTTGACTCTTGAAATACTTAACATTTTTTACATCAGGATATAGATCCAATGATGATTTAAGAACAGTGCAATATTTCCAGGTCTGGATGGTGTGTAACTGAGAGGGAAAGCTGGAGGTGATGGTGTTCCCATACACCTGTTGGTCCCATTATTTTAATGATAGCAGTTCAGGCACAGGTGCAGTCAGTTTCATCTTAGTCAAGTAACTGCAATGCATTTTAGATATGATGCACCTGCCATTACAGTATGCTGGTGGTGGATGGAATGGACGGTGGATAGGATATGGTTCCAGTCAGGTGGACTATTGACTTGATGACATTGAGCTACAATCATCCTGGCAGGAGATAACATTTTGTTCCAAGCATGACCTGTATATTGTCAATAATGCAAAGGATTTGTGTTGTCAGGGTATTAGTTTTTCATTGCAGGATATCTAGCCTTTTACCTATGCTTGTAGGCACAGTATTTACAGTGCATTCAGAAAGTATTCAGACCCCTTCACTTTTTCCACATTTTGTTATGTTACAGCCTTATTCTAAAATGGATTATATTATTTTTTTTAATTATCAATCTACACACAATACCCTATAATAGAAAAGTGAAAACAGATGTTTAGAATCTTTTGTAACCCGCAGGGTTATGAGTATATAAAAGAACAAACAAATTTTTTTTTCGAAATAAATGACACGCCGGGTATTTCTGCACCGCTATTATGGGAAACCTTTAAGGCATACATTCGCAGCGTCATAATCTCTTACCAAAGTTTTCGAAATAAAGAAAATAAAAGAGAACTTCAGCGGATAGAACAGGAAATAAAATTACTAGAATCGGACAACGCAACTGACCCAACCATAGATAAATATAATAAGATAACCTTATTGAAATATAAAATCAATAGAATACTATCGGCAAGAGTAATAAGATTATTCCAAATTACAAAACAAGCACACTTCGAATTTGGGGATAAGCCACATAAATTACTTGCAAGGCAACTGAAGCAACAAGAAAAGGAAAAAACTATCACTAAAATTAAATTGGATAAGGGTGAGTTTCTAACACTGTCAAAGGATATTAATGAGGTTTGCCCAATTTTATCATAATTTATATACATCTAAAATAAATACAGATGTTAGTAAAATTACAAATTTTTTAGATAATTGCAATCTCCCAAAATTGGATAGTTCAGAACAAGAGGAATTAGGAGCACGGATTACTAGTGAAGAAATAAAACAAATAATAAACTCACTGAAAAATGGGAAGACCCCAGGACCAGATGGTTTTAGTAATGAATTTTATAAACGATTTCAGGAGTCAATTGTACCAAGATTACTCAATTTATACACGCAGGCTTATACCAAAAATAAACTACTAGAAACCCTAGCAGAATCAACAATAACGCTTATACCAAAAAAAGATAAAGATTTAGATGAACCGGGTTCTCATAGAGCTATATCACTTCTAAATACGGATCAGAAAATTTTAGCAAAGATTCTAGCTAGAAGACTGAATAATTATATTAACAATTTAATAAATATGGATCAAACGGGATTTACACCCAAAAGACAATCATTTAATAATTTGAGAAGGCTTTTCAATATAATGTACTCTCACAATGAGGACAATGAAGATATTTCAGTTGTTACGCTGGATGCAGAGAAGGCATTTGATCAGGTAGAATGGCAGTATTTATACAAGGTACTCCAAAAATTTAATACGGGAGAAAATTTTATTAGATGGGTTAAACTACTTTACGATAAACCTACGGCAAGAATATTAACTAACAATATGCTATCTCCAAAATTTTACTTATCATGGGGTAATAGGCAGGGTTGTGCCTTATCACCATTGCTATTTGCCCTTATGATAGAACCGCTGGCTGAAAGGATTAGAAATCACCCGAATATTCACGGATATAACACTAAGGACTCAAAGAATAAAATTTCATTATACGCTGATGATATTCTTTTATATATTACTAATATAGAAACGAGTATACCCACCTTATTAACACTAATTGAGGAATTCGGCTCTTTTTCAGGTTATAGAATAAATTGGAACAAAAGCGAAATTATGTCTTTAAAACCACAGGATTCGAGACACTTACTAAAATTCCCCTTCAAAATTGCAACAGAAAAATTCAAGTATCTGGGTATTCAAATTACGAGAAGACACAAATCTTTATTTAGTGCCAATTTTATGCCACTATTAAATAAACTGAATTATATGATTAAATTTTGGAAAACGCTTCCGCTCTCATTGATAGGTAGAAATAACGCTATAAAAATGAATTTCTTACCACAATTAATATATTTGTTTCAAGCGATCCCAATATATATTCCAAAATACTTTTTCAAAAAACTAGATTCTACTATTACTAATTTTATATGGTATTACAGAGCACATAGAACTCAACGAAAGCATTTGTGTAAATCTAAAGAAGTTGGGGGTTTATCATTACCTAACTTCATGTGTTACTACTGGGCAGTGCATATTAAGAACATAATGTACTGGTTGAATAGTTCCACTCAGCAGTTGGAGTGGATAAGAATGGAGAAAGAGGAGCTATCCGTACGATATAGGAACGATCTTGCTCTCACCGATAAAATTGAATAGTATAATATATATAAGAATCCAATTATTCACAATACAATAAGAATTTGGAAACAAATAAAAGTATCCTTGAAATTAAATAATCTATCAGTACTAACCCCACTATTGAACAACCCCGCATTCAAACCATCTCTCATCGACAAAACATATCAACAATGGGATAGACTGGGGATTAGGAAAGTAGGAGATATGTATGATTTGGGCAAACTGTTATCATTTCAACATTTAAAATTAAAATTTAAACTGAAGGATAATCAATATTTTAAATATATACAGATATGTGACTTTATGAAGAAATATACACATAGATTTCAAACTATATTTTTAGACCCTTTAGAAGAAGCAATGAATATTAAGGCTGATTCACAAAAACTAATATCATACTTTTATAATAATATATTAAGTAGAGAATTACCCTCAACAGAAGCACTAAGAGAAGATTGGGAACATGAACTAATGATAAAGATCTCAAAGGATAGATGGGAAAAGTATCTGATGAACACACATAATTGTTCCATTAATGCAAGACATAATTTAATTCAATTCAAATTATTACATAGACTATATTATTCAAAAACGAGGTTGAATAAATTTTACCCAAACGTCTCTCCCAGATGCGATAAATGTTTGTTTCAAAACGCTAATATAACACATTCATTTGTAGGATGTACAAAGTTGAATAAATTTTGGAGCGATATATTTGATATATTTACAAAGCTTTTCAAGTCAAGAATAGAACCTAAAACGGAATGGATTATATTTGGAATAATAGTAGAAGATATCAATTTAAATAAAGACCAAAACGTTTTTTTTAATTATGGGTTAATAATTGGAAAGAAATTGATACTTAAATTTTGGAAAAATACAGCTATACCAACTGTTAAAATGTGGATTAGGAATATGATGGACATAGCACACCTTGAAGAAATGAGACTCCGATTAATAGATAAATATGACCAATTCTTAAGGAGTTGGTCTCCTTTCATCGACTTTTTGGAATCATGTGATGCAGTGGTACCGTAAAGATTGCTGATTTCAGTTCATGCCGTGGATAGATCTACATCTCCGAATAAAGATTTGAAAATTTCTCTTTTAAGGGGCCTTCTCTTCTATTTCTACTTTCCACTTTTTCTTTTTTTTTAATATACTGGAGGAACTCAGTGTGTCAGGCAGTATTTGGAGGAAATGCTGTCCATTCCCTCCACGGATGCTGCCTGCCCCGCTAAGTTCCACCAGCACCATTTGTAGCAAGTTCCCCTTTTGAACAAAAAGCATCTTTGTTGCTGTATTCCAACAATTGCTTACATGTTGCCTCCATATATTTTTACGACTTTGGAAAGTGAGAGAATAAACATTTCACCAGAATGTGGCTTAGGTTATAAACAACCAAACAGATTTATTAGCCATTAAATGGATGGTGTTGAAGCAAAAGCACACTGTTGATTTATAGGCTTAATTATTTGAGTTCATTAAAAATGGTCACCTCTAATATGCTAAACTACATTGTAAATTGAACCAGATAGTCTAAATATAAAGTTAACTAAATATAAATCTCTGTGTGATAACGTTATTAATTGTTCAGTGTGTTCTGTTTGCCTATATATCTGTGTCAAATGGCTTCAAACAGTGCTCTTCACAATTAGACTCAAATAAATGAAGGTTTAAAGTACTGCTAAAAATTGAAGAAAAACAACTAAATTTAAACGCAAGTACTCTGAGCAAAATTGTTGTACTGCTATTGATGTCCTAGTAATTGATATGACAATATAATATCAAAAGCTAAATGAGCTGCATGGACTGACTGAACAAATTTGTTTCCTGTTTACCTTTGTTCTTTAGCATATAGCACTGTGTTTAAAGGAAGACAATTAATTGCACTTACATTTGTCACTCCGCCTCCCCACCATATCAAAAGGCTTCAAAAATATATTCACAATAATGAGTTGAGGTCTATTCCTGTTCTACAGAAAGGCAAAATTAGATGTTTCAGAAAATATCACAATTTTGACCCTAAACAATGCTTGTTGTTCTTGATTTGTATTTGTTCCTCAGATTTAGAATTGTTATCTTTACATTCATCCAAGAAATGTTGGCTTCAATAATGAAATGTGCTGATAGCTGATCTACTGCTGAGAAGCTTCTGCAAGCTGAAGATGCATTGTAAGGTTAGGCAATGTATTTCTTTGTAAGTAGCTGCAATATCATCACAATGCAAAAGCTACAATTAACCACTGACTGGCACTTGGTGACATCACAGCAGGTTTGAAAAAGAGAAATGGGAAACTGATTCTGTAGGAAGTTTTTTTCTGCAACTGAAATAAAGACACTTTATTAACGTTATGTTTCTTTGCATCGAGCTTTTGACCTACCCAGCAAGGGGTACTTGACACAGGCCAGGCATCGTGTAAGTAAATTCCATTTCCCTTAGATTAGTTTCTTTCAATTTGATCAACACGAGATTCAAAGTTGGAATGAGCAAAACAAAGTGAAAAACATTTTTTTAAATACCTTGGATTTCATGAATCTTTCAGTTTGAAGTTACTCCAATTTTTTACTGCTCCATCAAGTTAACTTAGAAGCTTACTTATGAGAACAGCTGATGCAATTACAGAAGTTCAGGAAAATATCAAAATGTAAAAGAATATATGTTTCATCAAGTAAAACGTGGAAACTATTTTTCATTAAAATGTTGCTGTATTACTAGCAACTAATAATGGGCTGTATTTTGAGAATCACATGGATCACCAGAGTATTTTGTATAAAAAAAATTAATTCACAAATGGATTCAAAGGATTTTTCAAAATGTAAGAAAATGATGTTGCACAGCAGCAATGTCCAAACATAAAATAAATATTCATTCAACTTACTGTAAAATACATAGTATTTTTTCAATCAAGTGAAAAAAGTATTGAAATTTGGAACAATAATATTCTTCATTTTATTCTATTATGTAGAGCTATACTTTTTTTTCTTTTCTAGATTACTTTTTTAATGGTGCTAAAAGCATTGGCTTCAAAGTTCAACAAAGAAGGTACTGTGTTAGTTAAGCAAATGACAATCTCCAGATCAACGCTTTTCTCTCCTATAACTAGTTGGCTATAAATAATTTGTCACTCTAATGACACCCATCCTATCATGCCTGGAAGAAAGACTTGCCAGAAAACATGTGAATAGCACAGCTCAGCCTTGTGCCTTGGGGGTCTGGTGTCACGGTGGTGCTGATACAGACTAAAGGATCAACTCAAGGATTTGGGTAGAGAACAATGCACCATGTCAAAGGCTGCAAGCAGAAACAAGGAGATATAAAGAACAGGATTACTAGGAATGGGCCAAGGGACGAAGATGGATTGTTTTGACTAATGTGTAAGTTTAGTTTATTATAGCACAGCAGTTTAAACTGCTGTGAGCTACTGGCCTCCTGCAGGGATAGGCATGCAGACTATTCTTCGTCTTCATAAATTGTCTAAGTGTACACAGAGTACTGACCCTTCAAAAACTGGGAAACATCCAGAATAATTTAACACCAACCACTGACCACTCACAAATGGAACAATGTCCAGTACAATTTAACACTCCTTAACCTTCACCTCAATATATATCAATTCTGTCATTTATCTTTTGTCAAAATAAAGTAATAGACTTAATGCACAGAAGCCCATGAATCAAGATGCCTTCCCACATTTTACTTTACTGTTATCATACAGAGGTATGTGCTTAATGAATCAGCACTGGAGTGTGCCATACAGCTCCTCTTAAGACCAGTTAAAATACAATAAAATAGACTACACATTGAGCAGTAAATCAAAGTCACTCTCAAAACTGCTTTACAACTGCAGAGATACTTGGAGCATGTAATCTACAACCTCATCCATTTCTCATCTTTCACAATGCATAGTAACCACTGCAAATCATTCGATAATCTTAGAGACCATAGCCTGGTGAAAGCACAAGATATGTTGCAAAATTTTCTACTGTCTGTCATTTAAAGCAAATGTTACCATAATTTAAATGGCTTTTTTTAAAATGATAAAGCAATGTTGTACAAGAAAGATCCCTCCTTTAATAACAAGCACAATCACTTCTGAATTTTAAAAAACTGCAGATGTTTCTGGCTACATCAATTATTTTTTGATTTAGTAAACTTTTTTTTGTTTATTATGTTATCTATTAAGTACTGTGCTTAGAAACATGTCGTGCTGCTGTTGCAAGTAAGAATTTCATTGTTCTGTTTCGGTACATATGACAATAAAACACTCTTGACTCTCTCGGCTCGTGTGAAACATGAAGTACAGGAAGTTTGATCTCCAGCGTATTAGACTTAATCAGACTAAAGGGGCTGTCCCACTGTTCGAGCTAATTCAAGAGTTCTCCCGAGTTTCCACTGATTTGAACCCGGAGAATTATGGTAATAACCGCTTGTAGGTACTCGGGGCTCTCGTGGTCATTTTTGAACATGTTGAAAAATCTTCACGAGTCTTCACGAGCTTACCGCGTTTCCCGAGTACCTGCCGTTAGTGTTACGAGCCGCTAAGAGACGTCCCGAGCTCCGATGTACCTGCTACATACATTCTACATACTTACCACAAGTTTGATTTTTTTTTAAACTCAGGAGAGCTCTTGAATTACCTCGTACAGTGGGACAGGCCCTTTATTTGTGTCTGAAGTTAGGCTGGTGGTTGAGATGGGTGATGGTGGGAGCTAAGGCCATGATTTCCTTCCCTGAACAATGTTCATTGTGTGCACACATGCACTAATAAGGAGAGCATCAGCAGAGCTATGACATTTCTTCACTGAGAAACAGCAGGCCAGTGCCCACAATCTAGTACCCATAAACAGTAAGATCAATTTTACATTTGTTGTTACCTGCAGACTGAACACCTAAAACAGAGCAAAAAGTCATCTGATTATAAAAATAGCTGCCTTGATGATAATAGCTAGAGCAGATAAGCAGGAGAGCTCTGTTAAGTAACTGTAATTTAAATCAATAAAATGTTTGAGATATTCTTCATTAGATTTTTGACTGCCCTATCATTTGAGCAAAAAGCTCTCATGTAACACTTCCAAAATTCCCAAAATTCCAAACAAAGATTTACGATATGTTGTTATCGGAGATGGGCAACAACCGCGCCGATGCTAAAAAGTCTGTCATTTTTTCTAGCTCTCCTGTTTATCTGCTCCAGCTATTATCATCAAGGTAGGTAGACTGAGCTGATTAAAACAGCATATTCTTACTAATCTGGATACTAACCATTTCCCAGATACTGCTTGGCAGAGCAACTAACATGATAAGCACCATAGTACAAGTGTCACTGTAGCCAAGGCAAAGTCTGAGAACCCACAACGTCATCTGTGTATCCCCCCCCCCCCCCCCCCCCCCCCCCCCCCCCCCCCCCCCCCCCCCCCCCCCCCCCCCCCCCCCCCCCACATTGCCAAGACTCTCCTGCACTTTGGTTTTTACTCAAGACTCCAGCATCTGCAGTCTCTTATGTCTGAGAACCAGTAGCTGGGTCTGTCTCAATTGGAAGGTTTGATTCTCTAACTCTGAAATAATGAATTGAAATATACACCAAATTAAACTGGTGTTGTCATGACAATGTTTCATTAAAAATTAACAAAATCATTTATTTTAAAGGAAAGCAAACTCCCTGCAATGCAGTCCAAAATCATGTTATCTTTTAATAGTTAAAAAGTGTTATACGTCAACAATCGGTGCTAACTGATACCAATAAAAAGTAATCAAGAATAACAGAATAATTTAGCAGTAATTGCTAAATCTGGGTGGTCTTTATTCATGTGAGAAAATCCCAGAATTAACTCACATCTGCAGCATTCCAGAGCTCTGGGTATCTGACACTTGTTATACTGTACTCTCCCTGAAACTGCCAAAATCCGCCTGCTCCTCAAATGGTTAACTCTCAGCTGAAAGAAAACATTTCAAAATAAACATATCCTGAATGCTGTATAAATTGAGAGAATGTTCAGCTGTTCTCTTACCATCATCTCATTTCATTCTTAACTCGCACATTAATAAACAGACAATTGGAGCCAAAAAGGAGGCTATTGGGCATATTCTCTTGAACAGGATGAGGAAATTCAAGCACAATGGAAAAAATAATGGACAGAAGTGTTTAAACCGTTTCAATTATAAGATCAAATATGTTGAAATAGACTTTGGCACATGTAGAATGAAGGAAGCTTGATGTAAGATTAAATATAAAAACTTCAAATACATCAACATTTGTTAATTGATTATATTAGTGTTTGAAAGTAAGGGGATAAAGTGGAATGGCAATCGAAAGCACAAGGTATTAAAAATACTGCTTATAGAAAATAAACAGCACCAAAGACAAGGGAAGCCAAATAAAAATGCTTCTGTTAAGTAACTGTAATTTAAATCAATAAAATGTTTGAGATATTCTTCATTAGATTTTTGACTGCACTATCATTTGAGCGGAAATATGACAGAGCAAGAAATTGCATTACTATCTAAATTAATTTGTTCAATCATTGTTCACCCAAACATAACACTTTGCATGAAAACGCGGGGGCCTTGAAATTCTTCTGCCAGGGAAGGGCATGTTTTGCAAACATACCAATTGCTGCTTTTAACGTTGAAACTCTGAATTTTAATTACAAGGCATAGGAGAGTTTTTAAACAGGTGCAAAATGGTTACCGCAATGTTCATACAGGCCTTCTTCTACCCAATGATTTAATCCCTTGGTTTTGGGGAACCCATTACCCTCTTTTCTCTCTGCCAGACTCCAGCTGCCTAAATTCTGTCAAACTTTAACATCGCCCAGGACTCGCCTCAGTGTAACTGGGTAAGATTGCTATATATGCTTTAAGTTCTAGCACTCACATCACCTTTACAATTCCTCCAACAGAACAGTAAAAGCTGTAGTTCATCCAGAGACAACGAATAGAAACATCCTTGTAGAAACAAAGAACTGCAGATGCTGATTTATACCAAAGATAGACGTCAAGTCCTGGAGCAACTCAGCAGGTCAGAACTATATGCGGCACCTGGGTGGCACGGTGACACAGCAGTAGAGTTGCTGCCTTACAGAGCCAGATACCCGGGTTCGATCCTGACTACAGGTGCTGTCTGTACGAAATGATCTCCCCATGACCTGCGTGGGTTGTCTCCGAACTCTTTAGTTTCCTCCCACACTCCAAAGACGAACAGGTTTGTAGGTTAATTGGCTTGGCATAATTGTAAACTTGTCCCTAGTATGTAGAGAATAGTGTTAATGTGCGGGGATCGCTGGTCGGCAAGGACTCGGTAGGCCGAAAGGCCTGTATCTCTAAACTAAACTATAGGCATAAATTTCACATTGCATAAATACACCAGAAACACACCAAAAAAGGTCAATTGTATCTTTAATAAGGAAGTCTATTAAATTTCCTCTTTACTAAACCAATTGTTTCTGTTGAGAAATTTAATATTAATATGTTAACCATTCTATTCAAGATATTCTAGATGCAATTAATGCAATTTGGGTTTTATTCTGTACCAATTCTCTCGGCAGATATTGTTAATACCAAATTACATGCCTATATCACTGCAAATCCAGAGCACTGAATGATAGTCAAACTGAACTGTTCGTCCTTTGCTCTGGGAGAACCGTTGTGCTGCATATATACTTCATCCAGTTATGGGAAATATGTAGCAAATTTTTTTTGTTGTTAATTCAATTAATTCAAAAAGATTTTCAGGAATCGAAAATCTTGGGATTTTTCAAATCTTCCAGTTGTATTATCTTTTCCTGTGGTAGAAATTGAGTCCTTATTTTGATTTAAACTCGTGAGACAATTTATATCATTGGAATTCCAGTGCACCTGTGCAAAAACATGTCAAAAGCACTTTATAAAGGAGTACTTGTGCATTCTATTGTTGTTGGAGCAATGCAAAATAACTCTTGGTGTCAATGAATAAATTAAATTGTCATAACTGTACCTTGGTGTACTGAATAGCACAATCTATCTGTTCCAGTGCCAAAGTGTTCTTGGAAAATACATTTCTTCCCATAGTCATTAACCCAGTATGCTTTCTTTTCAGTTCAACCCTGCATGTTAATTCATTTTACTTGCACCACTGGGATCAATAATTCCTCCAAGCCAGTTTCCCTGAAGATCTCATTAGCAATCACAGTTTAAATATAAATATTAAAAAAAGCAACATAAATAATTAGCGAAGACACAAATTAGTTTGCTGACTTTTAAGCCAACTCCTGCTGCTGAGAAATCTTCAAAGCATCAGGAGATGCTGAGAGATTAACCAAAAATTTCTAGCAGAAATGAACTGAAAATGTTCAATAATGTTTATTCAACCCATCATATTTCCTTCTGGACAATTTTATCGAAATTCCAGTTGCTACTCACACTTTTTCTTAATGCTGGTGGATTTTACCTAAATATATTTTGGTCACTTCTTATAACAATTACTTTTTCAGCTCCTTATGTTAACAAGCTCTCATGCATATTTGCATTATCACTGTAGCTTCTACTCAGAGTTTTGTGCATACAGAGTTTAGTATAACATTTCTTTGAAGGATTACTGTGAAAGTTTAGTAAAGGGTAAGCTGGGTTATATCCACTGGATAATTCCAGTATGGTGTTGTTTTATGTAGCTACTTGCAAACTTGATAAATTATTCGTGACAAGTCCTATTGCCACCCCAGAGAAGTCTTAAAGCTGTCTGTATTCTTTGGGAAAATTCTCAATGACATCCAGTTAGTGAAGCACTGGTTAACATTTTACATACAAGTCAACTAAATTTGAGAAAACCTGGATAAAAGCCAAGAAAATGTGTGATAAATTAGGATAACCTCGACTCCTGTCAAATGTCCCTGACAAAGGGATTTTGGGTAAATTCCAGATCTATCCTTTCCTCATTATGAGACAATGTGTTCATAATACTAGGAGGGGGATCGAGGAGCTCAAGCCCACAGTGGGTATCCAAAAAAGCAATCAAGCCAAACTGGTGGGGAGTGGATTCCAGCCGAACACTGCGGTGAGCATCTATTCTCACTCCTCCCCAGGTAGCATACAGCTAGAAGGATTCTTATGGCTGCTGGTTTAATTGCTCTGGCTACCACATTAATCAGGCACTTCCCATAATTACTGTCTTTCTTTCCCTCCACCTCAGACCATCATTCTTCTGTCCTTTAGCACATAAAGCAGGCCAGACAATGTGGGCATGAGTCAGGGGCAATCTGGCCAGACACCTGATTTAGCTTAGAAATATACACACTTCCTTGAGCAGACAATTTCTCACGGGCAATAACAGAAAATTATAGAAACCGATTCCATTTTAATTGCAAGTGGCCCAATTTCCAAATTCATGCAACAATCAAGAAATTTAAGAGCAAAACATTACAGAATAGTATAACAAACATTAATGTTACAATATTTCAAATAAGAAAAAGCAAAGAGCAGAGACGGGTTTCAGTTTCCCAATGTATGATCTGTAATTATTGGTTTTACTCAAACTTTAAACATGTTAATGCAATATTTTTACCACAAAAGATGATAGCAAAAGTTTAGATTCACAATTGGTTAGTTTATTACAATAGTGAAGAGCATGGCCTCAAATACAAAATGTACCATTACGGACCCACCTGAGAGGTGTTTAAAATGGCTTTCTTCTGAACGCAACTTATTTTAGATGTTATACATCATACTTTGACAGCAAATATAATTGGCAACACAAAAAATATATTTATCCAACCTGATTGCAGCCTTTTTGTGCTCACTGTTGCTAAGTGCTGAAAATGTCCCACTCAATATGTAATTGGTGTTATTTCCTACAGAATGTAATAAATTAAAAGGGATAACATCATTAAATTTTTTTTTTTCATGGATGTTTTTCAGAATGGATACTATTACCCAGCTGTGATGATGAGAAAATAATCTGTTCCCAGGCTTCTATTCATGGAGCTCCTGAAGTTGTAATTGAGAGGTGTGCAAGAGTATCCTGGAGTGATATTCTCTTTGCTTCTGTCCAGTGTTCCCAACACAGAGTTGCAAAAGAACTAAAAGCAATATCCATGGATCAAGATTCCCGCTGTTTTATCAGAAATAAACAACCTCTACATTAGTACAGATAATGCTTTTTTCTCAGGATCTAATACAGCAGGCCAAGGGTCAGACAGACGATGTTATACCAAACAGAGATTAAACTAAACCCTGGTTGGGTTTGTTCTGGTGCTCCACCACCCATGTCCTGCAGTTCCTTGTGACTGATAGCTCGATAGACTGAAGTTTCAGGACATGATAAAAACGTTAGTAAAGAATAATGGGGTCGGAACAGAAATGCAGCAAAAGTTAGAAACACTATCTCCAAATTAGTGACGAATTTAAATTTTAAAAAGATCGCAAGTAATTTTAACATTACTTCTTCAAATATTTTCCTCTCCTCATCCTTTCTCCAAAAGATGTTCATGAAATTTCCGTGTTCTCCTGGCCTTTAGCGCAAATAATAATAAACATTAAACAATAAAGCAAAATACCCCAAACAGTTATATTTATTTATGCGTCAAATAAGTGGCGTTATCAATTGCACACTACCTCTACCTAGTTTAAGGTACAAGTTGATGCGTAGTCCATCTAACAGTCTATTTGGGATGTCATGCTTTCATCTTTGGACTTAATGCCGAGTCCATCAGTGGATATCTCATCTCATCTCAACCCAGACTTCAATGTGTATGCATAGAATCTGAAGTTTTCAGAAGGGTAAATGGCTGATCGATTAGATTCCCTTCACAGCCATTGTCGATTAGTCAGCTCGGTTCAGCCCTCTATTGGTCTGGTGTGATCATATTCTTGCCAAAGATGAGTGTGTACATTATTTCCTTGGTCTAGGTTATGATGGAGATGGCGAGATCCCTCAGTCTTTGCTGAGATACTAATTATTAGTAAAGAGAAGACTGAAAAGGAAATTCATAGCAATGATCAAATCCTATCAAATGAGGCTATGTGGGCAATTCCAGGATGAACCATTCTATTATTTTATGCATTGCCGAGAAGCATCACCTTCATCAATGGCCAAGATTGCATTTTATAAGACATTGTTCAACCATCCTAACGAAAATGTAATGAGGGAACAACATATGTGGAGTTAGAAATAATTAATGTTTCACGTCAACGCTATTCCAATAAACCATTGACTATTTCTCGGTTCCTTTCTCCATAGATGCTGCCAGACCTTCAGAATCCTTCCAGTATGTTCTATTTCTGTTTCAGATTAACACCATCAGCAGCTTTTTGCTCCAAGTTCTACCATCCTAGTTTGAAATTCCTGTTTGAAAAAATGCACTAAAATGGTGGTGCGAGAGGGGCTCATGCTGGTTTGTTCCAGTGTGGCACATGCAAGGCTCTATGCATACTATATGTGCAGCTCATGATCATATCCGCAGCAGTACACATTAATCATCAGTCCCACAATAAACGTATGTGCGCCATGTGATGGAATGTCTGGACCTCTTACAGTAGCAGAACACTTCACTACAGCTGATTATATTCAAATGCTTTCTACTCAAATGGACCTCAGAATAAGGCATGGTGGCACAACGGTAGTGCAGAGCCGGAGACCCGGGTTCAATCCTGACTACCGACGCAGTTGATACGGAGTTTACGTTCTCCCCGTGACCGCGTGGGTTTTCTCTGTGATCTTCGGTTTCCACCCACACTCCAAAGACATACAGGTTTGTATGTTAATTGGCTTATTATACGTGTAAATTGTCCCTAGTGTGTGTAGGATAGTGTTAATGTGCGGGGGGTGCCTGGTTGGTGCGGATTAAGTGGGCCAAAGGGCCTTGTTCCGCATTGTATCTCTAAACTAAATTAAATAAACTAAAACCAACATTAAAATGTGAGTAGAGCTGCATCTCTTTAAGTCAAGCTTCAGCAGAATTCCTTCCGTCAGTCAGAGCTTGCTTTTCTGTTCATGTCTCACACTGGTTCATTGTTGCATTTACACAGACATATGTGGCAACAACTAGGTCAAAGGTTCACTTCATTACAATTGGTGTCACAGTTGAGTGCCCAGACATCCTTCTTATATGTATACACACTACATGTAGGGAAATAACTAATCCAACATTTCAACATCTCAGGCGTATATTTTGATCAATTTTACACTGCAATTGAACTAAAAATTAAATTAAATCAATAGGTAATATGTTTCATTCCTTTAAATTTCATCTTTGATCCAAAATAAGATTGCACATGATCCATTATCTACTTTTATCCTAAATTCCACTCTCACTGGGAACTGTATTTGTTGGTGCCCATATCATGGTACTCTATGTCACATTAGTTTGTCAAGAAATCCATCACATCTCAGTTCAGTAACAATTGACAAGAAATAGAATACCACCAGTGATGTGATTGCTCATTTTCATCATCTTTTGAAGTAGGCTGTCATTTTTGAACAGTTACCATGAGAACAGTCAGCCCTGGGAAATTTGCTCAGAGGCTTCTAGTCAAATGTCTGGACCATTTGAGCCACGGAAGGTTTCACTTCAGAATTTTAAACCACATTAGCTCTAATTTTGAGGTGGGGGAAAAACACTGGACAATAGGGGGGGGGGGGACAAAGGACATTGGGGACCCGACGTGGGGGGACTGCTGTGGCGGGGGGTGGGGGGGAGGGGGTAGGTGGAGAACAAAAAGATGAGCCGGCGTGCTTTGTAACTTTGTCTGCGCCATAGGTGGCCGCTATTTGTATACATTGGGTATCCAAGCAAAGAATTTCACTGTGCCTAGTCACATGTGACAGTAAAGTATTCCTATTTTTTAAATGTTGCTAGAATTGGTAAACAACCGCACATTGCATCTACAAGAATTAACTGGTGTGTAAGAAGGACAACATAATTTCACACCAATGGAAAGAATGTCATCTTTGCATTAAACACTCAAAGAGGACATTCTTTGTGCTAAACGGCAACAACCCATTACTCTGCAGGTTGAAGAGTCCGGGAAATGGAAACATTCTATAATTTAATATGGAGTGATCTTCTATAACTAGAGTTCATTAAATGAGGGTTAGACCACAGCTAGGCGACAATCTTTTGAATGAGCTGGTAAAATATTTGCTGTAGCTAATACCTGCCCTTCCTGAAAGGTCAAAAGGTTTCATAAAAACTGAACGAACCATTGTTTATCCAGTAAATTTTACATAGTAGAATAGTTAGCATTCATCCATCTGCTAGTGATGATAGTGTGGCTTTGATGTTGTCCAGTTTGGAGAGGGGAATGCTTCATCTGGGTTGCATTGTCTGCTGTGGCTGACTAGGCCTATCCTTGACAGGAAGTCCCTCCCACAGTTTCAACAGGTGAAGTAATCTCTGGCCATTGGATTAGGGAGTGTGTTTCTGTTGATTGTTAATCATTTTGTGACATTGGTTCCTGGCCTCCAGGGTCATGTTGTGGTGCTTCACACCCTTCACTCCCTCTACCTTCCTTGGTCCCCAGCAGCCACTTCCCAGATGTCAGCATCAATATTAAAATGTCATATCTCTTTTAATCGTATCCTTGTAGTTGAAGCTTTGGCCCTCCTCATGGCCAGCATGCATTGGCGACCACCCTGTAGAGCACACCATTTTCCATCCTGTGTACATGTCCAAGCCAGTGGAGACACTTCTGCTTGAGATGCTCAGCATGTTGGCCAGGGAGAGGACAAATTTATTTGGGTTTTGTCCTGCCAAGAAACTGCCAGGATGTGACAAAGACAACGGGAATGAAAATGATTCAGTTTCCGTTGTTGATGTCGGTTAGTCATCCAATCGTCACTGCCACATTAATGTGATGAGGACACATGCTTTGGTTATCATGATCTTGATTGTGAGTTTCCTGTTCTTCCAAGTCTGATTGGTTAACCTCCGAAGGTGGTTGCTGCCTTTCGTGTACGTGAAGTGATTTCCTCAACCAGAGAATGGCTATCTGTCACCGTAGATAATAGGTCGATGGATTTTAGTTTAGTTTAGTTTAGAGATACAGCGCAGAAATAGGTCCATCAGCCCACTGAGTCCGTGCCGTCCAGCGATCCCCACACATAACACTATCCTACACACACTCGGGACAATTTATATTTATAGCAAGCCAATTACCCTACAAACCTGTACATCTTTGGGGTGTGGGAGGAAACTGGAGCTTCTTGGAGAAAACCTACGCAGGTCATGGGGACAACGTACAAACTCCATGCAGACAATACCCACAGTCAGGATCAAACCCAGGTCTATTGCGCTGTATGGCAGCAACTCTATTACTGTGATGCCCGTTCGCCACAGTGCCACCCAAATTAGTTGCCAATTTTCAGCAGTGTGTTATTTAAGGTGATTTCTAGGTGGAATGGAGTGCCCTGGCCCATGACAACAATCTTCTGAATGCTGATTATTAAGGGGCTATCCCACTTGGGCGACCTAACTGGCAAGTTTAGAAGAGTTTAAAAAAATGACATGTTGAAGACATCCTTCGACTATGTAGAAGACCTCCTTCAATCTCCTACGACAATGTTGAAGACTAGCTTCGACTAACTTCGGGAAAATTGGACACCGAATAGTGGAGAATGAAAACGACCTCCTTCGATCTCCCTTCGACTATGATGAAGACTATCTATGACAACCTTCGACTACCCTCGATTACCTACGACTAACATGCCGACCTACAACGACCTACTATGACTAAACCTACGAGTAAAAAAAGTACCATGGCGACCTTTTTTTACTTGCGGGCATTTTTTAACATATTGAAAAAAAACGCTGGGACCTAGCTGAGGCCTCGAGTACGCGGAGACCACTCTCGAGCATGCATTACGAAGACCTCCTACAACCTCGTGTCGACCATGCTGCGAGTATGAGTCGAGGGCAAACTCGCCAGAACTCACGGATTAGGTCGCCCAAGTGGGACAGGCCCTTTAATCGATATTAGTTTCAAGCATGAGACTGTCCATCAGTCCCTGACGTCCTCCTGCCATTGTGGTGATGAGTGCAGCATCATCAGCATACAGGAATACCCTTATAAGCACAGTTCTTACTTTTGTCTTGGCTTTCAACCTTGCTAGATTGAAGAACTTCCCGTCGATTCTGGTGTGTTGATGGTGAGAGCCACCAATATCATTCATGTGTCAAGTGAGCTGCTGTAAGTCTAGACTCCGCTGGCTAGCGAATCTTACATGGCAGAATATTGCACGTTATTGCACTTGGATTTTCATCTTTTAATTTTAACAGAAAATATCTCACCAGTCCTGCACATCCCTGTATTTGCTCCTGCTGAACAAGTTTAAAAAGACAATTTAATGCTTTTGGATCCCCAAAATGTCAGAGTAGAGTTCCCAGCAGTTTTTTTTCCAAAATCACACCCTCTGTTGAACCACTTGGTTCACCTCAGACACATTCTTACCTGACTAAGTATCTAAGCCGTCAACAGTGAACAGATGGCCTGGTGTAGAAATAAGGAACTGCGGATGCTGGTTTACCAAGGAAAGACACAACATGTTGGAGTAATTCAGTGGGTTAGGCAGCATCCCTTGAGAACATGTTGAGGTGATGTTATGGGTCAGGCCCCTTCTTCAGATTTGATGTCCTGTGTCTTGTTGGACCCATTACAATCTCTAGTCTGCCTGACCCGCTGAGTTACTCCAGCTTTTTGTGTCTATCTTCGGTTTAAACCAGCATCTGCAGTTCCTTCCTACACAATTCTACTGTACTTGTTTCCCCCATGTAAAGGGAGTAATCCCATGATTTAGTTCAATCCTTACATTCTGAAGGCTAGCAATCTCAAGCAATCTGTCTCCCTCTACTGCAAAAGTTCCCCTTCTCAGTGACACTCACTATAGGACCACATTCACCATTTTGTAAACTAGTTACACCAGCCTCCAATATTTATTATAAAATTTGTTATGATCTTGGGAACCTTCTGTCCCAGGCTTCACTCACTCCAAGTCATCTGACATAGAGTCTGTTGGGAATCCCTTCTTGACAAGAGCAAGCAAATATATTTTCAAACTGCTTTACCAGGTCAACTGCTCCTCAAGTCATGCAACAAAGCAACTAATGTCAGAAGAATGTGTGTTTCATTGTTGGGTTATACTGCATATGAGGGAGCTTTGACAGGTTGGAGGTTAAGGAACCATGACAACTTGTATCACGCAATCTCTTTTGGTCTCTACTCCATCACAGATCTTCATTTTTATTCTCTTCAATCATCCCACTTCGTCCTGCAGCTGAAATCTCCTTTAATTTCTAATTATTCTCCTGACATATTATTGACTTGAAAGGTTATCATTGTTCCTCCGTCCATTGTTTCTGCTGCCTAATCTACTGAGTTTTTCTAGCATTTTCTGGGTTTTTTCTGTTTTTATTTCAGGTTATTCCAAAACCTGCAATATTTTATTTCCGTTGGTTAATCCACATGTAGCTGATTGGAAGGTTCTGATTGTGGACTGAAGTAAGGCAAACATTCTATTTTCAGGAACAAAAAGAGTTCAACGTGATAAAAATGAACTTAAGAATATAACTCAAAGACAAATTAACTATCAAGTCATGGGGCATCAATTCCAAGGGCAAATAATCATTCTGTATATAGAGAATCATGATCTATATAATTTTAAACAGTGGATAGAAGTTGACAACACAGTGAGACCAAAGACCGTGCAGTATGTTGAAGGTTGTAACAAAAATACAATGAAAGAAGATACGAAACAGTAGTCAGCAATTATGAAACCCAGAACAGAGGAGTAAAGTTGTGCACCAGCAGAAGTCACAGGGTTTTCTAAAAAAAAATTAAGTTGCTTATGTAGCAAAAAGATATTGTGCAAAATAAATCAATTAAAACTAAACAAAGTCAAGAGGTGGAAGCAGCATGTTAACAGTCTGCCATCTAGGGGGTGAAATTTCCCCAGTTGCTAATTTAGCAAAAAGATATGATTATATGCCAAGATTTGTCATTTTGAACTTAAATTAACCTTTTCAGTAAAATCATATCGTGGGAGCTTTATCCCTTTTCAAGTGTAGTGAAATATTAGGGATTGTAACACCCAATCCTACTAATCAATCTGAACATCTGGATCAAACCAGTGACCGCTGTGAAAGGACAGCTGACAACCAGGGAAAGACCTAGTGACGGCCTGGAGAGACTGCCGGCCGGAGGGAACAGACCCCACCGGGGCTGGCATGGGCTAGCTCCTCATGCCAGCAGGATCCATCGTTAATCAGCGTCTTGGATTCACCCATATATTGCTACAAAAAAGACAAGATGAAGAATACCCCTTGAGTTTGCGAGAGCGGGGGCGCAAGATGACTCATCGACAGACCACACGGCAACAGACCTAGGAACGGAACCGACTATGACTATTAGAACTAGCACAGCAATTGACAGAGCAGCAGCACCGGCAGGACATAAGCTACGAAGTTGTATCTGTGGCTGGGAAAAGATAACATCAGAGAAGGGTCTCAAGATCCACCAGGGCAGGAAAAAGTGCCTGAGAGAGCTTGGTGTGGGGCCTCGCATTGACCATTACTTTCTAAGAGGTTGGCCAAATCAGTCGAGGGAAGCCCAGTGGCAGGATAACCACCACAGTCCACAGGGTATCAGCACCCCAGGCAAAGCTCAACCAGGTACAGTACCACCAACGGACACGAGTCCAGAGCCCAACCAGCCACAGTCAGTGGTAGAGAAGGGAAAAAGCCTCAAATCTTGTGGCCTAAATCCTGCCAGAGGAAAGAGTGGGAGACCATTAACACTGACCTCGTCCATCTTCTGGAAGGATTGAAGGGATGTGTGGAAAGAAAACTGGAGAAGATGGGAGACACCATATACAACTATGGGGCGGAGAGATTTGGGGTGAAGGTCATGAAACAGAGGACACAGAAGGAACCAGCACTCCAGTACAAGTCCAGGAGGCAGCAGGAGATCAAAAGACTGGTGAAAGAAAGGAGGGAGCTGAGAAAACAGTGGAGGAAGGCCACAGAGGCAGAAAGGAAAGGACTCGAGGCACTGCCGGCAGAAATAAAGCAGCGCCTGGCAATCCTGCGAAGAGCAGAATGCCTGAGAAAGCAACACAAGAAGAAAGAACGGGCGAGGACAAGTTTCTACAGAGATCCGTATAAGTTTGTCAAGGAGAAGAGCGGGATCCTGAGAGTACCTGTAAGGGAACTGGAGGAGCACCTGAGGAAGACGTACTCTGACAACCGGAGGCATGAGCCAGTCACCATTCCAGATGACATGCCACCTATCCACCCACCTGAGCACCAGATGGACATAAGGCCTCCTACATGGAAGGAGGTGGAGAACACAGTCAAACGGGCAAGAACAGCATCAGCCCCAGGGCCCAATGGCATTCCATACAGGCTCTATAAGAACACCCCTGGTGCCCTGAAATACCTTTGGAAGTTAATGAAAGTAGCATGGGGGAAAGGAATCATACCTATGGCATGGCGAAGGGCAGGAGGGATCTTAATTCCCAAAGAAAAGAACTCCTCAACCATTAGCCAATTCCGCCAGATCAGCCTTTTGAACGTGGAAGGAAAGATCTTCTTTGGAGTGGTGACCCAAAGATTCTTAGCATTTTTGCAAAGCAACAACTTCATTGACTCGTCAGTGCAGAAAGCAGGGGTACGTGGTTTCTCAGGATGTCTGGAACATGCAAATGTCATCTGGCACCAGATACAAACTGCCAAGAAGGAAAAGATAGAGCTGCATGTGGTTTTCTTAGATCTTGCCAATGCCTTTGGATCGGTGCCCCATGAGACTCTTTGGGCAGTTTTTAATTTCTTCCAGGTCCCAGAGGTCATGACAAAGCTGGTAAAAGCTACTTCCAGGACCTCCAGTTCTGCGTCACAACACAGGACAACACCACCGCCTGGCAGCACCTTGAGGTAGGCATAATGGCAGGCTGTACCGTTTCTCCTCTGGTTTTCATCAAGGCAATGGAGCTCATCATTCGAGCATCACAATGGGTGGTCGGAGGGGAATGCTTGAAGAGTGGGCTGCGTCTTCCTCCAATCAGGGCGTACATGGATGACATGATCACAATAACAACAACAAAAGCATGCACCAAACGCCTGCTGGATAAACTCCAGGGAAACATCAAATGGGCACGAATGGAGATTAAACCCAGAAAATCCTGCAGTATTTCCATCGTCAAAGGCCGGCTCACTGACGAAAGGTTCCGCATCAATAACGAGAATACCAAATGTCCTGGAGAAGCCTGTCAAAAGCCTCGGGCGATGGTGCACCACATACCTCAAGGTGGTACACCACATACCAGAGCAGGTGGAACAACTCAGGCAGGACACCCTTGGGCAAGAGTGACCATAATATGGTTGAGTTCTTCATTAGGATAGAGAGTGACATTGTTAATTCAGAAACAAGGGTCCTGAACTTAAAGAAAGGTAACTTCGAGGGTATGAGACGTGAATTGGCCAAGATAGACTGGCAATTGATTCTTAATGGGTTGATGGTGGATATGCAATGGAAGGCATTTAAAGACTGCATGGATGAACTACAACAATCGTTCATCCCAGTTTGGCAAAAAAATAAATCAGGAAAGGTAGTGCATCCGTGGATAACAAAGGAAATCAGGGATAGTATCAAAACAAAAGATGAAGCGTACAAATTAGCCAGATAAAGCAGCCTACCAGAGGACTGGGAGGAGGACAAAGGGCTTAATTAGGAAAGGGAAAATAGATTATGAAAGAAAACTGGCAGGGAACATAAAAACTGACTGCAAAAGCTTTTATAGATATGTGAAGAGAAAAAGATTAGTTAAAACAAATGTAGGTCCCTTGCAGTCAGAAACAGGTGAATTGATCATGGGGAACAAGGGCATGGCAGACCAATTGAATAACTACTTTGGTTCTGTCTTCACTAAGGAAGACATAAATTATCTGTCGGAAATAGCAGGGGACCGGGAGTCAAATGAAATGGAGGAACTGAGTGAAATCCAGGTTAGCCGGGAAGTGGTGTTAGGTAAATTGAATGGATTAAAGGCCGATAAATCCCCAGGGCCAGATAGGCTGCATCCCAGAGTACTTAAGGAAGTAGCCCCAGAAATAGTGGATGCATTAGTGATAATTTTTCAAAACTCTTTAGATTCTGGAGTAGTTCCTGAGGATTGGAGGGTAGCTAATGTAACCCCACTTTTAAAAAAGGGAGGGAGAGAGAAAACGGGGAATTACAGACCAGTTAGTCGGTAGTGGGGAAACTGCTAGAATCAGTTATTAAATATGGGATAGCAGCACATTTGGAAAGTGGTGAAATCATTGGACAAAGTCAGCATGGATTATGAAAGGTAAATCATGTCTGACGAATCTTATAGAATTTTTAGAGGATGAAACTAGCAGAGTGGATAAGGGAGAACCAGTGGATGTGTTATATCTGGACTTTCAGAAGGCTTTAGAAAAGGTCCCACATAAGAGATTAGTATACAAACTTAAAGCACACGGTTTTGGGGGTTCACTATTGATGTGGATAGAGAACTGGCTGGCAGACAGGAAGCAAAGAGTTTCATTTCACTGCATATCTCGTATGTGTATGTGACAAATAAACTTGACTTGACTTGACTTGACTTGAGTAAACGGGTCCTTTTCAGAATGGCAGGCAGTGACTAGTGGGGTACTGCAAGGCTCAGTGCTGGGACCCCAGCTATTTACGATATATATTAATGATTTGGACGAGGGAATTGAATGCAACATCTCCAAGTTTGCGGATGACACGAAGCTGGGGGCCAGTGTTAGTTAGCTGTGTGGAGGATGCTAGGAGGCTGCAAGGTGATTTGGATAGGCTGAGTGATTGGGCAAATGCATGGCAGATGCAGTATAATGTGGATAAATGTGAGGTTATCCACTTAGGTGGCAAAAACAGGAAAGTAGACTGTTATCTGAATTGTGGCCGATTAGGAAAGTGGGAGATGCAACGAGACCTGGGTGTCATGGTACACCAGTCTTTAAAAGTAGGCATGCAGGTGCAGCAGGCAGTGAAGAAGGCGAATGGTATGTTAGCATTCATAGCAAAAGGATTTGAGTATAGGAGCAGGGAGGTTCTACTGCAGTTGTACAGGGTCTTGGTGAGACCACACCTGGAGTATTGCGTACAGTTTTGGTCTCCTAATCTGCGGAAAGACATTCTTGCCATAGAGGGAGTGCAGGGAAGGTTCACCAGACTGATTCCTGGGATGTCAGGACTTTCATATGAAGAAAGACTGGATAGACTCGGTTTGTACTCGCTAGAATTTAGAAGATTGAGGGGGGATCTTATAGAAACTTACAAAATTCTTAAGGGGTTGGACAGGCTAGATGCAGGAAGATTGTTCCCGATGTTGGGGAAGTCCAGAACAAGGGGTCACAGTTTAAGGATAAGGGGAAATCTTTTAGGACCGAGATGAGGAAAACATTTTTCATACAGAGAGTGGTGAATCTCTGGAATTCTCTGCCACAGAAGGTAGTTGAGGCCAGTTCATTGGCTATATTTAAGAGGGAGTTAGATGTGGCCCTTGTGGCTAAAGGGATCAGGGGGTATGGAGAGAAGGCAGGTACAGGATACTGAGTTGGATGATCAGCCATGATCATATGAAATGGCGGGTGCAGGCTCGAAGGGCCGAATGGCCTACTCCTGCACTATTTTCTATGTTTCTATGTTTCTATGATACAATCAGTGGCCTCAAGCAAATCAACAACACTGCTCTCCCAGGGAAGCTGAAGCTTTGGTGCCTTCAATTCGCTCTAGTGCCCCGACTCATGTGGCCAATTACCATCTACGAGGTCACTTTATCCCATGTCAACCAGCTGGAGAGACTGGTGAACTCACAAATGAGGAAGTGGCTTGGGCTACCGAGATGCCTCAGCAGCATAGGGGTCTATGGGAATGGAGCCCTCTCACTGACATGACACTAACAGAATCCCGGGACCCAATAATAAGAGGTGTTCGCTCCAACCCTAGCAACAGGGAAGAAATGGACTCCAGCAGCAGTGGCAAAATCCACCCTCCAACACCGGGACATAGTGGGCCATGTCCAACAAGGCCGAGGGGGCTTTGGCCTGAGAGCAATGAAACCTACCTGGCAAAAGGCTACTCCAGCCGAACATCGGCACCTGGTGGTGGAGGAGGTGCGCCACCAGGAAGAAGCAGCCAGGTGTGCCAAAGCCATATCCCAAGCCAAACAAGGCCGCTGGATGATGTGGGATGGCGTTGAAAGGAGAAAGATCACATGGAGAGAGCTGTGGACCATGGAGTCAAATAAGTTGAGCTTCATTATCAGAGCCACAAATGACGTCCTTCCCTCTCCCACAAACCTAGATCTTTGGTTGGGAGAGGATCCAGCCTGCCTCCTGTGTGCAGTTCCAGCAAACCTCAAGCACATCCTGGTCGGTTGTAAGACCAGCCTAACACACAGCAGATACACCTGGCGACACAACCAGGTGCTGAGGTGTTTGGCAGCTGAACTCGAGTGCAGGTGAGTTACCACCAACGCCATGCCTATCAATGCCCAGATAACATTCCTGCAAATAACATCCTTCATCCGGGAAGGAGAGAAACGGAGGACTAGCCCCTCGCCTCTCAACTTATGCCCACTGAACGCAGCCAGGAACTGGGAGATGCGTGTTGACCTAGGCCAGAGGCTTTCGTTCCCAGTTGAAATCGCAGTTACCAACCTGCGACCAGACCTCGTTCTCTGGTCCAACTCCTGTCGGCGTGTTTTCATCATTGACCTGATGGTCCCATTAGAGGAGGCTGTGGACGAGGCTTATGAAAGGAAAAAGCTTCGATATTCAAACCTTGCAACAGAGGCAGAGGAGAGAGGTTGGAGGTTAAGGGTGTGTCCAGTGGAGGTGGGGTGCAAGGGCTTTGTAGCCAGTTCTACCGCAAGGCTCCTGAGGGAAGTAGGTCAAAGGGCAGGCACAAAGGATGGTAATAAAATAACTAGCCATTGCCGCCGAATGGAGCAGTCACTGGCTGTGGCTGAAGAGGAAAGATGCTGTCTGGGCTGCCACGTGACCATCTAGAGGCTAGCAATAAGACACACACCCAGGTCTGATCTCCCTGCGGTGGGCCTGCCTCGACTGAGGATGTCTTGTGATAAAAGGCCGAAACACCCAGTGACGTTGAGGTACACAACTGAAGATGTGTCTAATTGTTAGCAAATTCACTTGGTGGTCATCCCCATGAATGTCAATTGTAGTGAAATCTTAGGGATTGTAACACCCAGTCCTACTAATCAAACTTAACCTACCTTATTCCTACTTCACCATCTACTGTAGTTCCTGTTTTCCCAATTTAATCTGTTTCTTATTTTTCTACTCAACCATTATTCTTCTACTCTTTGCTGAAACAGAAATTAAACTAATCCCCTCCTAGACTATTTCACTTTAAATGTACTTTAGTGACAATGAGTCCCTCACAAAATTATTCTATGTGAGAAAGTTTAGCTACTTGCTGTTTTAGCTACCGATCATGCTCTCTTCTTTTCTAGCCCAGATATTCTGTGAAAGTTACTTGGAATTGATAAATGTATTTTCTTTCATTGTAAAACATATTTCATACATCACTTGAATCCTGATCAATCCTGGTTGATCATCCACATTCAGTCCCCCTTTCCAACCTTCTCCTCATATCCCTTCAGCTATTAGAACTATTTCTTGTAGAATATATTTAACTTGGTTTTAATTGCAACTGTGGTATAGGATTCTACAGGTTCAACACATAACTTCCCTTTGTCTTAGTCTTTAATGGCTGAAATTCCTGATCCCTGATCTTGCATTCATCCACCACTTGGAACATCCTTTCTGCATCACATCCTGTGTAAAATGTATAAGTTTCTCCTCTGATATTTTTTGACTGACATATGAAGAAAGATTTGAGTCACTTAGGTTCATGTACAAGGAAGTAAAACAATATCAGAGGTATTTTTATGACCAAGTTCTGATGACCACCAGGTTCAAGAATAGCTTCTTCCCAACAACTATCAGGCTCTTGAACACTACACCACACTAACCTCATCTATGAATGTCAATGGACTGTCTTTAGTTGCACTAAGGACATTGGGTTATATTTCTTGCACTAGTATTGTGGTCATTAATTAATTTAATTCTTTGTTTGTATATTTTCTACGTGTATTGTGTTTGCAGGCCTGCTATACTGCTGCGTAAGAATTACATTGTTCCCTTGTCAATATATGTGACAATCAAACAGTCTTGACTTGACTCTTGAGTTGAAGTATTTAAAATTTGTTTTCAAGTGTTATCAGCGAGCTTGGATTCTAAGCAATGCTAGGAAGTTCGTTGTATGCGATGTGGTTAAGATGCAGATGGGACAATTATGTTGGAAGTATGTCATCAAACATGTATGGATGGTTGCATTATTTGTCTCCCCCCAAATGCTGAAGAATATAAGAAAGAAAGATACATATCTAGAGGAGTATGTTAGAAATTAATAGTGTAGGCAGGATCTGCAGATGCTGGTTTACATCGAAGATAGACACAAATTGCTGGATGCTGCTTGACCCACTGACTTACTCCAGCATTTTGTGTTTATGTTAGAAATGAAACTAGTTTCAAGTTGCAGAGAGAGAAGGGAGAGACAGGGATAATAAAATGGAAGTTCAGTGCCCAGGAGACATGAAATTAGGCAAGTAGTGGCTGTGCTTGCTGAAAGGGGGTGGTAATAGTGTGTCTGGAGGAGGAGACTAATAAAATCTGAAAAAAAAAGCAGTGAGCATGAGTGACCAAGAAACTGAATGCTAGAAACATGAGTTACAAATCTGCAAACTGAATGGTTTATTGTCTGGAATTGCTGAATTTGGTAATTAATCATACCTAGTCTAAAGATGAGATGCTACTGTGATAGACAATAGACAATAGGTGCAGGAGTAGGTCATTCGGCCCTTCGAGCCAGCACCGCCATTCAATGTGATCATGGCTGATCATCCACAATCAGTACCCCGTTCCTGCCTTCATAAAGGTTATTAACTCAAAACATTAACTCTGTTTCTTCGTCTACAGATGCTGATTGTGAGAAGTTCCAAAATGCTAGGTTATTATTTCAGATTTACAACAATTGCAGTCTTTGGCTGATAGAAAATCAACAGATTATCTTATTCAGTCTCAATCCCTCTTTATATAAATATCACGGCAATTGAGATAAGCAAATGCTACAACTTCCACAAACTTTGAATCATTGAATGTTTGAAAGTGGAAGTTGAAACAGATTATTTACTGATATTTGCTTTGCACGAATCAATAGCAGAATCTCCTCATGATGATACAAAGAGAGTAGATCTCACTGCAAAACACAAAGTGCAGAAGGAACTCAGCAGGTCAAGCAGTGTGTGTGGAGGGAATGGACTGGTGATTTTTCAGGTCGGGACTCTTCTTTGTCAGTAGACTTCACTATTTGGCACAAGTTAGGATTTAGTTATTGAAGATTGCTATGATGACAAACTACCGGTAGCCTAAGAAAGATTTTCACTTGGGGTTATACTTAGTAAAAAATTACATAGAAAATAGAAAACATTAAACATTCCAACAGTCCTGATTTTGTTTAGTAAGAAACATGTTTAAGATAAGAAAAATGAAAACACTTTTCTTTATAGTATACTACATGGCAAACATCACAGGGAATGTCTTTAGGGACAAACTGATCAAATATACCTCCATAACTTAAACAAACAATTCCGCCAAAAGATCAAGTCAATTCATGCGAAGGGTTGTTTTGTATTAAATATGAAATACCTAATGATAACATAACTTTCCTGTTTTGAGTAGAAGAAACATTGACCTAGACTTTATACTGATCCCTTTAATACCACAACATAATTCCTTTACTAATCCATAACATGTGAAAGAACTTATTCTAAACTTTGAAAGAACGCAGCAGATGGAGGAATATGCTCACGAACTATTGCCAGCTATCCTTCGTGAATTGTTAGGTTTTTGAAATAAATATAATACATTGAGTTGCATATACTGTAAAAGGTTGGCAGTAGATAGCTTTTAACTTAAAGTAACTCACTTTTCCCTTTGCAAGTTGTTAGGAAGAATATTTATAACTTCTAACACAAATGTCAATTTATCTCAGGTTCTTCTCAAGAAATTAAAGTGTATGCTTAAAAACATGGAGAATATTTTCAATGAAAAGTTTCTGTAGCGATACAATACTTTAAAAATGCAATTTAGTGATAAATTTCCATTATAGCTAACCAGCAAAGATGTAGTAGTGTATCACATCTTGGTGGTAGTGCAGATTGAACAGGAGTGACTTGGCAGAGTTTTATAACCTCCTAATTCTCTTTTTTCAGAAGTGAGCATGAAACAGGATTGGATATTACAGTAACTTGCATCTGCCATTGGCAACAGAAAAAAATATTTAGTTGCTGTGTTTCAGGAATATGATTAAAAAATGTGATTGAAACTAGTAATTCATCAAAGAAAATATGCTAAAATTACACACTCGTTTGCATTTTCAAATATTTATTTCCATAATCATAATGTTCCAGTCCATTTATTCCCTAGACTTCTCTTTTTTTGGTCATTTGGCTGCTAAGAATACAACTCAGTAAAAATACTGGGAAAATACTGGGAACACAATTATTTACGCTATGTACAAATTTATAAAATCATCGAGGAGGTCCTTTTGAAAATATTCTTGTATTTTAATTACAGTGGAACTTGAACCAACTTCTTCATAATTGGTGTCCACTAGGCAACACACCTTATTTATTTCACAAAAAGGGTGGTGGGTGAATGTAACAAGCTGCCAAAGGAAGTAGTTGAGGCTGGGACTATGCCATCGTTTAAGAGACAGTTAGACAGGCACATGGAAAGGACAGGTTTGGAGGGATATGGACCAAGCGCAGGCAAGTGGGTCTCATGTCACTGGGACATTGTTGGCCGGTGTGGGCAGGTTGGGCCGAAGGGCCTGTTTCCACACTGCATCACTATGACTCTATTTAAATCTGTACTCACTATTGAAATTTATTATTGCCTTATATATAAATATATATATATCTGTGGAAGGAAATGGACATACGACGTTTAAACCAAGTTTGAAGATGAGGTCCACCAGCTTACATTGAACATTTCGGGAATGGAATATTCTTGTATTTTAGATGATAGAGTGAGAATAGAATGGAGAGTTGGAATAACAGCCCACAACATCTTCCCCACTATTATCAGACTCTTGTATAGACCTTCATATGCCAAGGATGAATTCCCTTTCTTCCAATCTACCTCTTTGTGGTCCTTGCTGTAATGTTTTGCCTGCACTTTCTCTGTAGCTGTAACATTATACTTTGCACCGTTTCTTTGCTCTTCTGCAGTAACTTTTGTACAATTTATAGAATGATTTGCCAGGATAGCATGCAAAACTAATTTTCTCCACTGTATTTCGATACTCGTGACAATAATGAATTAATATAATTTCTAATACCAGAAATGGAGGTGTTTTGCAAAGCAGTCACTTAATCTGTGTTTGATTTCCATAATGTAAAGGAGACAATTTTTTTTCCTAAACTGGGACTCTTGCCTCTTATCCAAGTGAGATATAAATGTCAATTAGTATTACAAGTGTGAGATACGTTATGACTGCTCAGATGCCATTAAATTAATCTCCTTGCACAAGGAACTGATGAACATGCCAACAGAGACAAGCAGATACAAGAAACTGCAGATGCTGGAATCTTGAACAAAACACAAAGTGCTGGTGAACTCAGTGAGTCAGGGTATCATGGACAGATGACATTTTGGGTCCCTTCAGAGCTGCAGTCTGCCCCACAATGTTCCTTCAGCACTTTGTGTTTTGAACACGGCATCAGAGTTAGAAAGATAGAAAATAGGTGCAGGAGTAGCCCGTTCGGCCCTTCGAGCCAGCACTGCCATACAACATGATATTAGCTGATCATTCAGAATCAATACCCTGCTTTTTACCCATATCCCTTGATTCCGTTAGCCCAAAGCTATATTCAACTCTCTCTTGAACATATTCAGTGAATTGGTCTCCACTGCCTTCTATGACAGAGAATTCCACAGATTCGGTGGAGGCGGGTTCTCTGGATGCTTTCAAGAGAGAGCTAGATAAGGCTCTTAAAAATAGCGGAGTCAGCGGATATGGGGAGAAGGCAGGAATGGGGTACTGATTGGGGATGAACAGATTTTACACAGATTGGGGATGAACAGCCATGATCACCTTGAATGTCGGTGCTGGCTCGAAGGGCCAAATTGCCTACTCATGCACCTATTGTCTATTGTCTATTAACAACAGGGAAGTGACCCGCGAGATGAACGTCATGGTGGATAACGCCCGGTTACGGTCCCAGCCCGTCCTCACGTACCTCGGTTGAACATATTCAGTGAATTGGTCTCCACTGCCTTCTATGACAGAGAATTCCACAGATTCACAACTCTGGGTGAAAAGGTTTTTCCTCATCTCAGTCCTGAATGGCCTACCCCTTATTCTTAAACGGTGATCCCTGGTTCTGGACTCCCCCAACATGAGGAACATTTTTCCTGCATCTAGCCTGTCCAATCCCTGGAGAATTTTATGTTTCTATAAGATCCCTTCTCAACCTTCTAAATTGCAGTGAATATATGCCCTGTCGATCCATTCTTTCATCATTTGTCAGTCCCGCCATCCCGGGAATTAACCTGGTGAACCTACGCTGCACTCCCTCAATAGCAAGAATGTCCTTCCTCAAGCTAGGAGACCAAAACTGCACACAATACTTCAGGTGTGGTCTCACCAGGGCCCTGTACAACTGTAGTAAGACCTCCTTGCTCCTATACTCAAATACTCTCACTATGAAGACCAACATGCTTTCTTCACTGCCTGCTTACTTTCAGTGACTTATGTACAAGGACACCCAGGTCTCGTTGCACTTTGCCCTTTGTCTTCCTCTGCTGAATTCTACATTTTTCCCAGTCCCCCAGTTTGCTGCTTCCTCTGGCCAATTTGTATGCCTCTTTTTTTGGATTTAATACTATCCTTAAATTTCCTCGTTAGCCATGGTTGAGCTGCCTTCCCCGTTTCATTTTTACACCAGGCAGGGATGAAGAATTTTTGTAATTCATCCATGCGATCTTTAATGCATCTCCACTGTCAACCCTTTAAGTGTCATTTTCCAGTCTATCCTAGCCAATTCCCGTCATACAATAAAAATTACCTTTCTTTAAGTTCAGGGCCCTCGTCACTGAGTTGACTGTGTCACTATCCATCTTAATGCAGAATTCCACCATATTAATTGCGTTGGGAGGCAGCAAGGTGTTATTTCCGACAGTGTCGGACATTTGGCTCTAAATTAGAATGAGAAACAAAAAACTCAGAAGATGCAAGTCACTCTCCAAACAATTCACACTGATAGAACACTTCATAGTTATACTAATTTTGTGCTGCATGTTAGATATGTCAACTTTCTTAAGGGCCTGTCCCGCTGTAGCAACCTAATTGGCGAGTTTAGAAGAGTTTAGAAGAGACTCATACTCGCAGCATGGTCGACACGAGGTCCTAGGAGGTCTTTATAACTCTCCTTCATGCTCGAGAGTAGTCCCCGCGTACTCGAGGCCTCAGCTAGGTTGTGGCGTATTTTTCAAACATGCTGAAAAATGCCCGCAAGTAAAAAAAGGTTGCCATGGAAAAAATAGATATTTTGTTACTCATGGGTTTAGTCGAGGTAGGTCGTAGTAGATCGGCAGGTTATTCGTAGGTAATCGAAGGCAATCAAAGGTAATCGAAGGTAATCAAGGATAGTCGAAGGTAAAGCTCGTTGAGAAAAAAAAGGTAAACCGACCTGTAATGCTTGCTAAACTTTATTAAAAGTTGTCTGGCTTCTTAAAAGTGTCTCCACTCCTTCTCCCCCCCCCCTTCTCCCCACTTCTCTCCCCTTCTCTCTCTCCCCCCCCCCCCCCCCCCCCCCCCCCCCCCCCCCCCCCCCCCCCCCCCCCCCCCCCCCCCCCCCCGCCACTGTCTAAAGGACTTACCATAACTGTGCCAGCCGTCTTATACCTTCCTGTTCATCGCGGGTGTGAATTGCAGACAGCGCTCCCCCACTTTCCCTGGCCCCCGCCTTTGCTAAGCGTTTGTGTGTGTGTGTGTGTGTGTGTGTGTGTGCAGACGGTCGATCTGGCTCGCGGTTTCATCGCTGACTGTCGATCCAACTCAAGGTTTTCTTTAAGCGAATGCCCTCGAGCTTGAAGGTCGAAGACAGTCGCTGAAAAGTCGCGTTAGAGGAAGAGGCCCTTTAGAAGGCTTAGTGAGTTCGGCATGTCCCCAACAACCCTCACCAACTTCTACAGATGCGCCATAGAAAGCACTTTTTGAAATACATCACAGTTTGGTTTGGGAACAACTCCATCCAAAACTGAAAGAAATTGCAGCGAATAGTGAATGCAGCCCAGATCATGACACAAACCAACCTCCCTTCCATTCACTCCATTTATACACCACGCTGCCTCAGCAAGGCCACCAGCATACTCAAAGACGAGTTGCACACTGGCCATCCATTCTCTTCCCCTCTATCATCGGGCAAAATGTACAGGTGTGAAAATACACACCTCCAGATTCAGGGACAGATTCTTCCCAGTTGTTATCAGGCATCTGATCCATCCTACTGCAACTAGAGAGCAGTCCTGAACTACTATCTACCTTTTCGGGGACCTTCGGACTATCTTTGATCGGACTTTACTGGCTTTACCTTGTACTAAACATTATCCTCTTATTATGTAAATGGCTCGATTATAATCATGTATTGTCTTTCCACTGACTGGTTAGCACCCAACAAAAGCTTTTCACTGTACCTCGGTGCACGTGACAATAAACTAAAACTGAATTGAACTGAAACTGATGATGAAATGTATGTTCTATCCATTTTTCAGGCTATTACAAAAGATAGCAAGGCAAAATTTGAATAAGAGCTGAGTCATTCTCCTCTTGTGCTTGCCAGTATTTGGCATTCATGAATTACCAACACTTCAGAGGGATTTCGTTAACTAATGAAATCCCTCTGAAGTGTTGGTAATTCATGAACATGAATTGCATTTTTGTGTTGCAAAACATGGTGTAGTAATTCAAGTTTGAATATTTTTGTCATAATAAGGTACCTTTTTACTGATCCCACAATAACCAACTGATTAATACGGAATGACGATGTCGAGCATTATCAACTGTAAAACTTATGCAAAGTCCCGCTTTTACGACTCTTCTTGTATTATATGGCACTACAACCAGCTCAGCCAAATCCAAGAATTCTCAATTGGGCAGCCATGAGGCATTGTGGATCATCGTCATCAGAAATGTACACTACCATAATGTGAAATTATATGCATATTTTTTACTCTCCATTGTAATCAAGCCAAGGGATCAAACAAAAAGTGCTGGAAACACTCTGCAGGTCAAGCAGCATCTGTTAACATTTCACATCTCCTTCCACAGATGCTGCCTGACCTGTTGAATCCTTTTAGGATTCTGTGGATTTTTTCCAGATTTTCAATGTCAACAGTGTTTTGATTTTTAAGCCAGGGGATCAATCCCGGTTCAATGATGAATTCAGGTGGATAAACACTAGGCAGCACCAAGCAAATAAGGCGTCATTCGACAGAAGCTGTAGCATGTGTTACACCGTAAAACCACAGTCAATCGACAGAGCCAGTGAGGGCTCAGGATAAATTTCTGCAATACTACTACATCTTATCATGAATGGTGGTCAGCAATTAAACAATCAAGGGACGGAGGAAGCTCCAAGAACACCCCCACCTTAAGTGTGTAGTAAAGAACTGCAAATGCTGGTTTAAATCGAAAATGGACACAAAATACTGGAGTAACAGCGGGACAGGCAACATCACTGGAGAGAAGGATGTTTCAGGTCGAGACCCTTCTTCAAACCGAATATGCTGATGACCTGGCCATCCTACTCAGTAAGCCATCCTGGAAAGCAGCAGAAGAGGGCCTCTCTGAAAACATGAACATCCTGTCTTCATACCTGAGGAACTGGCGCCTCAAGCACAACATGGGTAAGACAACATCTTCAATGTTCCACCACAACAAGGGATGGAAGGGGGAGGGATTGACAAATTGGGAGTATAAAGATGGAGTTGAAGGGGAAGTGGCTACAGGAAAAATTACAAAAGATTCTTGAATTAATGGGAAGGAAAGCTCGAGAAGGGATAACAGAGTAAGGTCAGGGCCAATTGCGAGCGGTGCGAGGGGAGAAGTGAATACGGAGGTCAAAGTGCTGTATATGAATGCGCGAAGTATATGGAATAAAGTGGATGAGCTTGAGGCTCAGTTAGAAACTGGCAAGTATGATGTTGTGGGAATTACTGAGACATGGCTGCAAGAGGGCCAGGGTTGGGAACTGAATATTCAAGGGTATACCTCCTATCGAAAAGACAGACAGTTGGGCAGAGGGGGTGGGGTTGCCCTGTTGGTAAGGAATTAAATTCAGTCCCTTGTAAGGGGTGACATTGAAACAGGAGATGTGGAGTCAGTATGGATAGAACTAAGGAATTGTAAGGGTAATAAGACCCTAATGGGACTAATCTACAGGCCCCCAAGCAGTAGCCTGGACTTAGGGCGCAAGTTGAATCAGGAGTTAAAATTGGCATGTAGCAAAAGTAATGCTGTGGTTGTTATGGGAGATTTCAACATGCAGGTAGACTGGAAAAATCAGGTTGGTACTGGACCCCAAGAAAGGAACATTGTGGAGTGCCTTTGTGATGGATTCTTAGAACAGCTTGTATTGGACTAATGCACGTAAGTAGGACTAATGCACGTAAGGCTGCTGGCCCTGACGGCATCCCCGGGCGCGTGCTCAGGGCCTGTGCTGCGCAGCTGACAGACGTCTGGACTGACATCTTCAACCTGTCACTTGCCCAAGCAGTTGTCCCCACTTGCCTTAAAGCCACCTCCATCGTGCCAGTGCCAAAACACTCCACTGCGGCAAGCCTCAACGACTTCCGCCCAGTTGCACTTACCCCCATCATCACCAAGTGCTTCGAGAGGCTGGTCCTGGCACACCTCAAAAGCTGCCTACCCCCCACACTGGATCCCTATCAGTTTGCCTACCGCAAGAACAGGAGTACGGAGGATGCCATCTCAACGGCACTTCACTCCGCCCTCTCCCACCTCGACAACAGAGACACTTACGTAAGAATGCTGTTCATCGATTACAGCTCAGCATTCAACACCATTATTCCATCAAAACTGATCACCAAACTCGGTAACCTGGGCATCGACCCCTCCCTCTGCAACTGGATACTGGACTTTCTAACCAACAGACCCCAGTCTGTGAGGTTAGACAAGCACACCTCTTCAACCCTCACCCTGAACACCGGCGTTCCTCAGGGCTGTGTGCTGAGCCCCCTCCTCTACTCCCTCTTCACCTATGACTGCACACCTGTACATGGTACTAACACCATCATCAAGTATGCAGATGATACAACGGTGATTGGCCTCATCAGCAACAACGATGAGCTGGCCTACAGGGAGGAGGTCCAGCACTTAGCAGCATGGTGCGCTGACAACAACCTGGCCCTTAACTCCAAGAAGACCAAGGAGCTCATTGTAGACTTCAGGAAGTGCAGAGGCGGCACGCACACCCCCATCCACATTAACGGGACGGAGGTGGAACGTGTTTCTAGCTTCAGGTTCCTGGGAGTCAACATCTCCGATGACCTCTCTTGGACCCACAATACCTCTACTCTGATCAAGAAGGCTCATCAGCGTCTCTTCTTCCTGAGGAGACTGAAGAAGGTCCATCTGTCTCCTCAGATCCTGGTGAACTTCTACCGCTGCACCATCGAGAGCATCCTTACCAACTGCATCACAGTATGGTATGGCAACTGCTCTGTCTCCGACCGGAAGGCATTGCAGAGGGTGGTGAAAATTGCCCAACGCATCACCGGTTCCACGCTCCCCTCCATTGAGTCTGTCCAAAGCAAGCGCTGTCTGCGGAGGGCGCTTAGCATCGCCAAGGACTGCTCTCACCCCAACCATGGACTGTTTACCCTCCTACCATCCGGGAGGCGCTACAGGTCTCTCCGTTGCCGAACCAGCATGTCGAGGAACAGCTTCTTTCCGTCGGCTGTCACTACTCAACAACGTACCTCGGTGACTGCCAATCACCACCCCCCCCCCCCCCACCCACCCACCCCCCCCCCCCACGGACACTTATTATTTTTTATTCAAATCGTTTGCTATGTCGCTCTTCAAGGGAGATGCTAAATGCATTTCGTTGTCTCTGTACTGTACACTGACAATGACAATTAAAATTGAATCTGAATCTGAATCTGATTGGAGCCTACCGGGGAGAAGGCAATTCTGGATTTAGTGTTATGTAATGAACTGTATTTGATAAAGGACCTCGAGGTTAATGAGCCATTAGGAGGCAGTGATCATAACATGTCAGGTTTAATCTACAATTGGAGAGGGAGAAGGGTAGATCGGAGGTCTCAGTGTTGCAGTTGAATAAAGGGGACTATGGGGCCATGAGGGAGGAGCTGGCCAAAGTTGACTGGAAAGATACACTAGCAGGGATGACAGTGGAACAAAAATGGCAGATGTTTCTAGGAATAATACAGAAGGTGCAGGATCAGTTCATTCCTAGGAGGAAGCAAGATTCCAAGGGGAGAAAGGGACGACCATGGCTGACAAGGGACGTCAGGGACAGTATAAAAATTAAAGCGAAGAAGTACAACGTAGCAAAGATGAGCGGAAAGCAAGAGGCTTGGGTAATGTTTAAAGTACAAAAGAAGATAACCAAAAAGACAATACTTGGAGAAAAGATGAGGTACGAAGGTAAGCTAGCCAAGAATATAAAGCAGGATAGTAAAAGCTTCTTTAGGTATGTGAAAAGGAAAAAATTAGTTAAGACCAAAGTTGGACCCTTGAAGACCGAAAAAGGTGAATTTATTATGGGGAACAAAGAAATGGCAGATGAGTTGAACAGGTACTTTGGATCTGTCTTCACTAAGGAGGACACAAACAATCTTCCTGATATAGTAGTGGCCAGAGGATCTGGGGTGATGGAGGAACTGAAGTAAATCCACATTAGGCAAGAAATGGTGTTGGATAGACTGATGGGGCTGAAGGCTGATAAATCCCCAAGGCCTGATGGTCTGCATCCCAGGGTACTTAAGGAAGTGGCTCTAGAAATTGTGGATGCATTGGTGATAATTTTTCAATGTTCTATAGACTCAAGATCAGTTCCTGTGGAGTGGAGGGTAGCTAATGTTATCCCACTTTTTAAGAAAGGCGGAAGAGAGAAAACAGGGAATTATAGACCAGTTAGCCTGACATCGGTGGTGGAGAAGATGCTGGAGTCAATTATAAAAGATGAGATAGCCAAACATTTGGATAGCAGTAACAGTATCAGTCCGAGTCAGCATGGATTTACAAAAGGGAAATCATGCTTGACTAATCTTCTGGAATTTTGTGAAGATGTAACTAGGAAAATGGACAAGGGAGAGCCAGTGGATGTAGTGTACTTGGACTTTCAGAAAGCATTTGATAAGGTCCCACATAGGAGATTAGTGGGCAAAAGAAGGTCACATGGTATTGGGGGTAGAGTGCTGACATCAAGTCAAGTCTTAAGTTTATTCATCACATACACATACGAGATGTGCAGTGAAATGAAAAGTGGCAACGCTCACGGACTTTGTGCAAAAAGACAAACAAACAAACAACCAAACAAACTACAAACAGAATGGAACAGAATCACATATTCTTTTACATATTAAATATTGTGGGCGGAAGGAAAAAGGGAAAAAAACAGCAATTTAAAAAAAAGCAGTAGTGGTAAATTAAAAGTTAGTCCCTGGTGAGATAGTTTACAGTCCTAATTGCCTCTGGGAAGAAACTCCTTCTCAACCTCTCCGTTCTCACAGCATGGCAACGGAGGCGTTTGCCTGACCGTAGCAGCTGGAACAGTCCGTTGCAGGGGTGGAAGGGGTCTCCCATGATTTTATTGGCTCTGGAGTTGCACCTCCTGATGTATAGTTCCTGCAGGGGAGCGAGTGAAGTTCCCATAGTGCGTTCGGCCAAACGCACTACTCTCTGCAGAGCCTTCTTGTCCTGGGCAGAGCAATTCCCAAACCAGATGGTAATATTTCCGGACAAGATGCTTTCCACTGCCGCTGAGTAGAAGCACTGGAGGATCCTCGGAGACACTCTGAATTTCCTCAATTGCCTGAGGTGGTAAAGGCGCTGCCTTGCCTTACTCACGAGTGCTGAGGCGTGTGATGTCCATGTCATATCCTCAGAGATGTGGACTCCCAGATATTTAAAACAGCTCACCCTATCCACAGTATCCCCATTTATCCTCAATGGAGTGTACGTCCTCGGATGATGTGCCCTCCTAAAGTCCACGATCAGCTCCTTAGTTTTTTTGATGTTCAAGAGGAGGCTGTTGTCCTGACACCAGAGTGCTAGACCAGCCACCTCCTCCCGGTAGGCCTTCTCAATGTTGTCTGAGATCAGGCCCACCACCACAGTGTCATCAGCAAACTTGATTATTGAGTTGGAGCTGAACCTAGCCACACAGTCATGTGTGTACAGGGAGTACAATAGGGGCCTGAGGACGCAAACCTGGGGCGATCCTGTGCTCAGGGTGAGGGACTTCGATGTATTTCCTCCCATCTTGACTACCTGGGGCCTGGCGGTGAGAAAATCTAGTGCCCAGGCACACAGGGGGGTGTTGAGCCCTAATTCCAGTAGCTTCTCGGCCAGCCTGGTGGGGACTATCGTGTTGAAGGCTGAACTGAAGTCTATGAACAGCATCCTCACGTAGCCCCCCTTCTGACTGTCAAGATGAGAGAGAGCGGTGTGCAAAACCTGGGAGACCGCATCGTCCGTGGATCTGTTCGGACGGTATGCGAACTGTAACGGGTCCATGTTGCGAGTGGATAGAGAAGTGGTTGGCAGACAGGAAACAAAGAGTAGGGATTAACGGGTCCCTTTCAGAATGGCAGGCAGTGACTAGTGGGGTACCGCAAGGCTCGATGCTGGGACCGCAGCTATTTACAAATACATCAATGATTTGGATGGATTCAAAGTAACATTAGCAAATTTGCTGATGTCACAAAGCTGGGTGTCAGTGTGAACTGTGAGGTGGATGCTATAAGAGTGCACGATGACTTGGACAGGTTGGGGGAGTGGGCAGATGCATGGCAGATGGAGTTTAATGCAGATAAATGTGAGGTTTTCCACTTTGGTAGCAAAAACAGGAAGGCAGATTACTATCTAAATGGCGTCAAGTTGGGAAAAGGGGAAGTACAACGGGATCTGGGGGTCCTAGTACATCAGTCTATGAAAGTAAGCATGCAGGTACAGCAGGCAGTGAAGAAAGCGAATGGCATGTTGGCCTTTATACCAAGAGGAATCGAATTAGGAGCAAAGAGGTCCTTCTGCAGTTGTACAGAGCCCTAGGGAGACCACACCTGGAGTATTGTGTACAGTTTTGGTCCCCCAATTTGAGGAAGGACATTCTTGCTATTGAGGGAGTGCAGCCTGGGCTTACAAGGTTAATTCCCGGGATGGTGGGACTGTCATATGCTGAGAGAATGGAGCAGCTGGGCTTGTACACTCTGAAGTTTAGGATAAGAGGGATTCTCAATGAAACATATAAGATTGTTAAGGGTTTGGACACGCTAGTGGCAGGAAACATGTTCGCGATGTTGGGGGAGTCCAGAACCAGGGGCCACAGTTTAAGAATAAGGAGTAAGCCATTTAGAACGGAGACGAGGAAACACTTTTTCTCACAGAGAGTGGTGAGCCTGTGGAATTCTCTGCCTCAGAGGGCGGTGGAGGCGGGTTCTCTGGATGCTTTCAAGAGAGAGCTAGATAGGGATCTTAAAAATAGCGGAATCAGCGGATATGGGGAGAAGGCAGGAACGGGGTACTGATTGGGAATGATCAGCCATGATCACCTTGAATGTCGGTGCTGGCTCGAAGGGCCGAATGGCCTACTCCTGCACCTATTGTCTATTGACTATTAACAACAGGGAAGCGACCCACGAGATGAACGTCATGGTGGATAACGCCCAGTTACGGTCCCAACCCGTCCCCACGTACCTCGGTGTGAAGTTCGACAGAAAGTTGTCATTCAAACAACACCTGGAAGGTGCCAAGGCAAAGACAAGTGCCCGTGCCGCACTGATACACCGCCTAGCCGGCACCACATGGGGAGCCACGACAAAGACACTGCGCATGTCCACAATGGCCCTGGTGTTCTCAGCTGCCGAGTACTGCGCCCTGGTTTGGTGTCATAGTCCTCACGCCAAGAAGCTGGATGCTGCCCTCAACAGCGTCCTGCGGACTGTCTCCGGATGCCTACGAGCCACCCCAGTAAACCAACTGCCCGTCCTCACTGGCATCGCCCCGGCCATCATCAGATCGTCGCAGAGACACCACGACGTGTGCGCCTCAAGTCACGGCGCCCCTCTGCCACGCAAGCCCAAGAGCTGCTCTGCACAACACCGGCTGACGCTTCCAAGGCTGCCTGGGTCAAGACGAGGTGGAGAGACCAGTGGAAGTCAGCGGAACCATCTAGGCTACACCATTACATCGATGACCCCATGGATGTCCCTGGCCAGGACCTGCCCCGAAAGCAGTGGACAACCCTCAACTGCTTGAAGACAGGCGTCGGACACTATGGAGTAACGATGAAGAGGTGGGGCCTCATGGACAACGCCTCCTGCGAGTGTGGGGACCCAACACAGACATAGTCACCAGTCCCAAACACCGGCCACCGAATGGTGTACGAGGTCTGATTGACCTGGACGATGACACGTTGGCCTGGCTCGCCTCAACGGAGCTGCAGGTCTAAAAGACACACGACAGAAGAAGAAGAAGAATTTTTCACAATCAATCTCTGGCTTCATTCTTTTATAAAATGTTCTAATTATTTCAAATGATTGATCACAGCTTCCTTGGATGTGAAATTTTGTTGTTTCAGCTTGTGAATGTCAGCTCCTATTAAATACTGCATGATTAGAAAGACATCAAGTATACAGTTGTAACAAAACTTGAGATAACAATTTCTGATCGAAGACTGAAATCTGTTAAACAGTTGATATGTTATAATGAACTATTTGCTTTGGAAAGCAATAGTATTTACTGCAGCTGAGAAAACTAGGGATCTAATTTTTGAGAGGGACCACCACAGTTTGAAACTAAAAACCCTGCCTTGTTGGGAACTTGCTGGGGACATGGGATACAGTAAAGTCATTTGGTTCTGTTATAATCAGAATTCTATTTATTTCAATGCACATGTTGAGCTAACAGGAATCAACCCATATATATATATATATATATATATATATACACACATATATATATATACACACATATATACACACACATATATATATATATATACACATATATATATACACATATATATACACACACGCATATATATACACACACATATATATATATATACATATACATATATATGCACCCATATATATATATATATATATATATATATAATATGTATGTGTGTGTAATGTGTGTGTAATGTGTATGTATGTTATATGTGTGTATATTTAAATCAGCTTGACTTTTTTCTTGCAGGATTTCATAGAATATGGAAAAGTACAACAAAGGAACATTTAACATCACATTTAGCCCAAATATGATGCAAACCTAAATAAATCTCATCTTCCTGTACAAGATCAATATCCCTCTATTCCCTGTGTATCCATGTGTTGATCTAAAAGCCTCTTAAACACTGCTATCATATCTGCCTCCACCATCTTCCCTGGCAACTCGTTCCAGGTACCCGCCAACCTTTCTGTAAAAAACCTGCCCTGCACATCTTCTTTAGTCACAGAATTTTCATCAATATTTTCAGGTTATCAGTATTTCAGACGAATGCTAAAAAAAACTAATTATAAACTCTTATTTCTACATCGAATAAGCCCAGAATTCTTGCTGAGCACTCTTGTTTTTCCTATCACAGAGCTGAGCTTTATGAACAGTCCTCTGTAAGTTTGACAACAATAAGCAGAGATCAGCAGACTAATAAAAGTCATGAAAACAAAAATAAACATAAGTGGGGTGTGTACACAAATAGATCAAGCTTTTTGCTTTATTTATTTTTCCTTTTTGAGTGACTTTATCCATTAATCCTTCAGAAATCGTTTTTCTGTGCTTCCATTACATCATTCTATATGTGCTGATATTGCTAACATTTAATATGTAGTACCAGTCCTAAGAGCTTACAAGACAAGTGTGTTGACAAATTGTATAAGAATCTGAAATTTTCAAAACACAATACATTTGTAATTTCATAATCATAATCAAAATCATAATAATCATACTTTATTAGCCAAGTATGTTTTGCAACACACGAGGAATTTGATTTGCATACTGTCATACAAATAAAAAGCAACAGAACACACAAAATACATTTTAACATAAACATCCACCACAGTGACCACTCCACATTCCTCACTGTGATGGAAGACGAAAATAAGTTCAATCTCTTCCCCTTCTTTGTCCTTCAGCGGTCGGGGGCCTCTAACCTTCTGTTGACGGAACGATCTTACTCCCGTAGCCGTCGGTGGGCCTCCTCATCGGGGCGATCAAGCTCCTGCATCGGGGGGGAATCGTAGCTTCCCCCGCACCAGGCGATCTACCCCGGGTTGGGGCTAGTCGAACGTTGTGCAGTTTTGGAGCATCCCGACTCGGCCTCTCCCGTTGGAGCGTCGATCCCAGAAAAGGAATCGGTAAGTCCACACCCCACGGTTGGGCTCAAAGTCAGTCCCGAACAAGGCCTCCAGCTCCACGATGTTAGGCCGCAGAGCGACTGGAGATACGTCCCGGAAAACTCGCATGTCCGGCAAGGTAAGAGATTTTTAAAAAGTTTCCCCCGACCCCCCCTTACCCACCCCACACATAAAACAAACCGGTGAACATTAACACAAACTTTTCAAACACTCTAAAAATAACAAGAAAAAAGACGAAAAGGACAGACAGACTGTAGGCGAGGCTGCCAATGAAGCGCCAGATGTATTTATTATTTAAAATCAATTTTGAAATGTATTCTAAATGATATAATGTAAATTACTTATTTCTTTTTTTTTTAAGTTTCTCTGACACCATTCTATATTATTTCACCATAATTCTATAATATACATATTCTCTGTTTTTTTTCAATCAATATATAAATGTATATGCAAACACAAACATAGCTGTATACACAGGTTGAAAACTGCAGGATGCGTTCAGGCTCAAACAATGGGCAGTCTAAATTGACATTCACTGCAATGATCTGAACCTGCCCAGCTTTGTTTCGTCAATATGTCCTGTATTCCATTTATTTTACATGCTTATTTTTCTTGCTGTTGAATCTGTTCTGTTTATATTAAGGTACAAATTAAGCAACGATTAGGAGCAGCAGATGTGTGGCGTTTTCAAATGACCTGCTACTCAAAAATTATTCATATGGCTACTGAACACCTCGAGCCGATCTCCTGTTAATGGGACAGTATTTAATACCAAGATTAAGAGACGCTTCTTTATTCCCTAAATCTTTGTGCAACCTCCAACCAAGAAGGCTGCGGGTGCTCAGGTTTTGAATGCATTCGAAGCTGCCACCTATAGACTTTTGGACACAAAGACAATTTGGATACATTTTGATGCACGTGAACAACCATGGTATTGGTATATGATGTAAGAAGGAACTGCAGATGCTGGTTTCAACTGGATAGACACAAAAAGCTGGAGTAACTCAGCGGGACAGGCAGCATCTCTGGAGAGAAGGAATGGGTGACGTTTCGGGTCGAGACCCTTCTTCAGACTGGTTAGGGATAAGGGAAATGAGAGATATAGATGGTGACGTGGAGAGATATAGAACAATGAATGAAAGAAATGCAAAAATAAACAATGATAAAGGAAACAGGCCAATGTAAGCTATTTGTAGGGTGAAAATGATAAGCTTGAGCAACTTGACTGTCAAGTTGCCGGCAGTTGCCTGAAAAACCAACAACTGGAACGGCGACTTTCAGAATGGAATACACACAAAAACACATCGCTTCCTTAACCAGCCTGTTATGTAGGCGGAGGACAGGGCAAGTAGGGGGAGCGCTGTCTGAGTGAAATTCACACGGTGCAAAGCTAAGGTGATACAGACACACACCGCGATGAACAAGAAGGTTGGCGCTGTAATTAAGACAGCTAAAGCACAGTGTATGGTAAGTCCTTTAAAAGAGGGGGGGGAGAAAGAGGGAGAAGGAGTGGAGACAACTTTTAAGAAGCCAGAGATACACGGCTTTGAAGCTCGGCGGACATTTAACATTACCGGTCGGTTATCCTTGGTTCTGAAAACTACTGCTTGCGTTTTTTTTCCCACAATGAGCCAATGAAATTCACCGGTCAGCACCGACTACAACCTACGAGAACCTAAGAGAACCTAAGAGAACCTTCGACCTCCTGGCAACCCACTAGGACACCTCCTGGCGACCCACCTACGGCACAAAAATTCTCGCTACTCTCCATGGCGACTTCATTTTAGTCATCTCTATATTTTTCAACATTTTGAAAAATTTGCAGTGACCATAATGAGGCCGCGACTAGTTCCCAGAATGCGGGAACTCCTCACGACCATGAAGGCGACTCCCTGGCAACCACCCGCGAACATGTGGTGACCATGTGGCGACTGCATAGTCTCCTGCAGTTGCCTAAAAAAGTCGCATAAGTGGAACAGGCCCATTAGGCTGCTGCAAATAAGAATTTCATTGATCCATTGTTGGTACGTATGACAATTAAACACTCTTGACTTTAACAATTTTGTCAAATGTTTTGTATTAAGAGTATTTTGCCAAGGAAAAAAAAAATTTCTATATTAAGAATTGCTCTGATTAAGAATAGCCAATTGGACTGTTAATTTATTGTCACTGACAGATACAGCATTTGATGACCACAGATCTATTGGTCCTCCATTAAATGTCTCAATCCTTTTAAGTGAAAAAACTTAGAAAACACAATATTGTGACCTTGAAAAAATGTCATGGATGTTTATTCCTTCACAATTACGACATCTCACTTGGACACAAACTTTGTTTTCTAGCTGATCACAGGACTGAAATATAATTTAACAGAAATGTGAGAAAACTACGCATATATAAAACCTGCTGTGGAATATTATGCAAATTTAACTCAATTGTAAGGTCCTGAAATCAAAACAGTTGATACATGCAAATTAGGGCATTGTGCAAATTAACATTTTAATGATTAAACATTTGCAGGGATTAGGTTCCTGGTATTATTAATTTCTGTTCTCGTTGGAAGAACCAGCATAAATTGTCAAGCACAGTTAATTCATTTTATTCCATATCTCTAAGTCACAATGGCTTTTTAACACAGCAAAACATTTGTAATATCCGTTCAATATTATCCAGCACCTTAATAAATCTTTCAATTACAATCAGAATTATGTTATTTCTTTATGTTAGGCTTTTCTGAAGATATGTTTAGCATAAATAAATATATGCAACTAACTAATAGCTTTTCTATTTAGCTGACAATCATATTATTTTTATGCATTTGGCATCATTCAATAGTAAATTGCTTTAGGAAAATTATAGATTACAGGAATATTCTTGGTCCTCTATGAATTAATGTGACCAGAATTTGTCGTCCCTAAGTCTAAGTTTGAGAGAATGATCCTCATTAAAATAAATCTACATAGTTTTAGGCAGTTTATCCATGATGAAACATTAGTAACTGAAATAAAATAACTTTGTTAATTTCCTAATAATACATAAATAAAGATTTTTCTAAGTTCAAGCTTTTTGGTTCTCACGTTCATTTTACATTTCACAGCAAGATTAAAGTATGTAGACTATTCTGTTGAATATCCATTTGACTAAACAAAGTGCTTACTGCAAAAGAGTGAGCAAAATACAATGCCTCGTGTATTTAAGTGAACATATTTAGAATGGTTCTCTATGCTATCAAGTGTCAGAATTAGCCTTGACCAAAAACAAGTTGCAGAAAGAAAGGAGGCTACAGTTTGGAAAATGTATAGCTTCAGCAGGGATCACAGAATTGTCACAAGAAGCTCATGCTGACTTATTCTTACTGAACTCGAAAAGAGAGCTTTCTTTCATTTAAGCCTCAAGGAGAAAACTGTCTCAGTAATCAAATTATAATGAGCAGGGATTTAAAGTATTAAGTAGTTCTGTAACCGTCTTGCTGTCCTTTGAGTTTATGGTAATTTTCAGTTGTCTGCAGAGTCATTGCACCAATACCCAGATAAACCTTGGGAGGATTACAGACCCTAATCAGAGACTCCTGACCTGCACTGCTGATTACTCAGTGAAGGAGCAGGTTTAGTCTTTCTCCCCAGGTTTTGCCAGTCTGAGTCAGACACTAGAATGCCTGTTAAATACTGTAATTTGAGAGGGTTATTCCAGTGCCTATGTCCATGTACAAAAAAAACCTACTTCACAATTCAGTTTAGCAATCTGGTGATCAAACACAGGCTTAAAACATAAGATCATAATTGGTATCCATGCATTTAATTCTTATTGAAACACATATTTAAGAGATTATATATCAAAACATTTCCCCATCAAAATGGTTAAGACCATACTTTCACATCTACAATTTTACTTTTTGTTTGAGATTCATGCAATTACTATCCAAATATTTCAAAACAGTATTTTGTATTTAAATCTCTTATCTAATGAGTGGGCATGACAGTGTAAAACACCAGCAATTAGCGGCATTAGGATGTTGCATTTAGTTGGGTACACAAAGTATTTAAAAGGTGTATGTTCCTGATCTTTTTGCAATGTTCTCTAGGGGTATTATATTTTTGCCATCCCTAAACAATTTCTTTCAAATGAAAATTAGATCTAAGTGGATGCCATACATTTGTAACTCTTTGACAAACCTGCAAAGTAATTGTTGAGGGAGAAACGTCACGTGGAACTACCAGATACATCTTGACCAAAGGATAGCATGGCATGAAAAGCTTAGCATGCAAGCCCCCATTTAATACTTTGCAAAGGTTACCCGCATGTACAAGGCAAGAGTGAGGAAAAACATTCCATCATGTGTTCAAGCACATTCCCAGAGGGTAAATGTGCAACATGCTGGCCAGAAGATAATTATAATTCTCTCAGAGCTTAAAGCTATACAGCATGGAAACAGACGCTTTGGCCCAACTTAAGTCAAGTTGGTATTTTGGGCAATTGGCCCATATCTCGCTAAATCCTTCCTCTCCATATATCTGTCCATAGATAATTGTACTGAAATACAAGTTTCTGAAGGGTATTTACAAGACGGTGGCTGAGAAGGCATTTCTTCTAGTAGTGGTACCTGGAGCAAGAGGCCATAATTTCAGAATAAGATGTTGTCCGTGTCAAACATTGATGGGGAGTAATTCTTCCATTAGAGCAAGGCATATCTTTATAATTCTTTAACACAGAAAGCTGTTGAGGTGCTACATTGAAAGTATTCCAGGTTCAGATTGAGAGACATTTACGCTACAAGGAAGTCAAGTGTAATAGAGAGTGGGAAAATGGTGTTGATTGTAAGATTGGATCAACCATGATCTTAGAGGGGTTTATGTTTTTCTTAAAACCAATTCTTTTTGTTATGATCTTGGGTCATAATTGGATTTGCAATGAAAATACCAACTTGCTCAATTTAGTGTATGTGCAGAAAACAAATGTGCTGCAATGTTGAAGAAGCTCAATGCCATACAGAACAAATGACTGAAACCCCATAGATCACCCTGAAATGCATTCCTCCGCCAACAGTAGCTGCCATCTCACCCAGGAATTTCTCACCCAGACTACTTCCACTGCACATCCCAAACTTGTAACCTCTATTAACATGAAGGATAATGGCTTAAGATGGGAGCACCACCACTTTCAGGTTTCTTTAAAGTTGCATGTGTCCACGATTGGAAATACATTGCCATTCCTCTATCAATAGATCTAAATTCCAAATCTCTCAAGCACTTAGCATTATGGAAATACCACCACCAACCGATTCAAGGAAGCAGCACATTACCATTTTTTCAAGAACAATTAGGAATGAGCAATAAAAGCCTGTCTTCTCAGATCTTGAAAAAGGAAAGTGCATAAAGAAAATCAAAAATAAAAACTTTTTGCAAAAAAGAGCAAATTAAATTTTATGGGAAAAAATGTGAAACATTTACAGTACTTCTGTTAATAAAATACCTGTACAAAGCAAGAATGTATGCTAGGTTTTTTAAATCTGCTTGTAAATCAATATTTTCTACCACAGAATAGGAAAGATGTCAAGGTTTTGACAAGGGTGCATTATAGACTTACAGATGAAAAGTTAGAAGGATGAAAAACCTAAGATAAAAGCGCTGGTCTCCTCAAAGCAGAGAATATTAATGGAAGATGTGTTCAAAATTTAGAGTTTTGATAGAACAGATAAGGAGAACCTGTTTCCACTCTGAAAAGTAGGTAACCAGAGGATACAGATCTAAGACAATTGGCACTAAAAACAGATGAGGAGATTTTCTTTAATGTAACAAGTTGTTACAATTTGGAATGCGCTGCCTGAAAGGTTGGTAGAACCAGACAAAGCAATGTCACAAAAATTAAGAACATGTGAATATATAACATAGATACACTTGTCTTAATGTTTCTCTATAATGATCACCTTCTTATTTAAACCTAGGATCTAACTTGAAAAGGAATTAAAATGTAGGGCAATGGCAAGAATAAGGGAATGAGATTAATTGGATTGTTCAAAGTGTCAGCATAAGCACAAAGGGCAAAATGATCATTCCCTCCACTTCTCAGAAAATATTCAGCCAAATAGAACCAAATGGTATACAATTGCAATGTGTATGAAGCATTAAAAGAAGGCAAAAAAAGCATACTCAAAATACAATGAAAATACTATTCTTGAAAAATTTAAATCTACCAGCCAAAATAGCTGCACATCCTGTATATATTTCAGATTGATGAACAGAATGTAATGTGGAGGCTGTTGAAACTGGTGGGTAAGCCGTCTTAAATGAAATGTCTAGTTAGATACAAATGCAACCTTTACAAAATGAAAACGCGGCCTAGACTGAGGTACGTTTCGAAGCAATGATGCTACCCAGTGTCATTCGAAAACATCCAGAGATCTACGTGGCAAAAACATGCATTTCTGAAAAATCGAATCACAAAATTCTCCACTTGGAAACAAAAAAAAAATTATAATTGGTGTTATAAGAGCTAAATAAAGACTGAAACATACATTACATTATCCAAGCTGAAATAACAATTTATTTTAAAATTTGAACTTATATCTTGAAATATCCATGAGAAGAAATTACAATAGTCATCTTATAGAGCCATGTATTTTGCCATGTATAAATTTAGTATCCAATTAAAACCTAATGTAGACCCAATTGCGAGATACTCAGGATATTTTAAAGAGGAGCCACTATAAAATAAACATCTGTTCAGATGAATTACCTAGGGTATGGTGGAAAAGAGTGCAAACAAATCAGCCTGTGAATCAGCCAGGTCATAGACAATTTGGTGATTTATAAACAAATATTCTGAAGTTGATATCAGTTTCATGAGTGCAATGATGGCAAACATCAGCAGCCTTGCTTTCGTTACCAGTGCAAACCCAGGTCAGCATTTTTCTTTATTTTGAAAGGTTTTTCATGGCAAAGTAACCACAGGGGGGGGGGGGGGGGCAATCAACCCGATAATATCACCAGCAGAAATTTCCAAGCCCGTGTTGACAAATGTTAATTTACAGAATGATTCCAATGTAAAGTAATTCAAGGAATAATTCCATTATTGAAGAAAGTCACAAAATGCTGGAGAAACTCAATGGGTCAGGCAGCATCCCTGAAAAAAAAGGAATAGGTGACGTTGTGGGTCTGAACCCTTCTTCAGACTGAAAGATAGATGTGGGGGGGAGCCCAAAACATATCAGGGCTGGCAACAGATGACCTCAGGAAGGGTTAAGTCCATAATGGGCCATTGTGGGCTGGGGAAGATGTGCTAACAACAGGGATACAAGGATGTAAACAGTACAACTAGTAGGACAACGGGGATGGGGGAGGGTGGAGAGATGTAGGGAGGGAATGCAGGAGTTACTTGAAATTAGAGAAATTAGTGTTCCTACCTCTGGGTTGTCAGATGCCCAAGCAAAATATGAGGTGCTGTTCTTCCAATTTGGGTGTGGCTTTATCTGACTGTGGAGGAGATCCAGGATAGAAAGATCAGAATGAGAATGGAAAAGGGAGTTAAAACGTTCGGCAACCAGGTCAAGGTGGACTGAGCGTAAGTGTTCAGCGAAACGATCGTTAAATGTACACTTGGTCTTGCCGATAGAGAGGACCCCACACCGGGAGTACGGGATACAGTAGATGGGATTGTAGGAGGTGCAACTAAACCTCTGCCTCTGCTGAAAGGACTATCGGGGTCCCTGGATGAAGTCGAGGGAGGAGGTATAAGGATAGGTGTTGCATCTCCTGCGGTTGCATGAGAAAGTCCCTTGGGAGAGGGTGATTTAGGTGGGAATGGATGAGTGAACCAGGGAGTTGTGGAGGGAACGGCAGAAAAGCAGAAAGGGATGGAGATGCGAAGATGTGACTAGTGGTGCGATGCCGTTGGAGGTGACGAAAAATTCAGAGGATGATGCGTTGTATGGGACGGCTGATGGGGTGAAAAGCAAAGAGTAGGGTGATTCTGTCCCTGATACGACTGGGGGGAGCAAGAGCGAAATTATGTGACGGCTAATGAGGCGTCATTATTATTATTAATACCATACAGAACGATACGTTAAAACTTTATTTATACCTGAAGGGAAATTGCTCTGCCAAGTCATAAAACACAACACGATACATGAAATTGAAGTGACGAGTGGAAAGTCCTGGATTGGGAATGTGGAAAGATTGGGGAGGGGGGGGTGGAGTCAGTCTACCCCATGACAGAAGGGGGATGTACAGTTTGTACAGTTTGATAGCCTAAAGAGGTAAAAAGGATTTTCTGTGGCGTTCTGTGCTGCATCTTGGTGGAACCAGTCTGTTGCTAAAGGTGCTCCTCAGGTTGACCAGTGTGTCATGGAGGGGGTGAGCTGTATTGCCGTATACGCAGTTTGAGGAGCATCCACCCCTCCAAGACCATCTCCAGTGAATCCAACTCTACCCTCAGGCCAATGCCAGCCTTCCTGTTGAGCTTGTTAATTATGTTGGCATCTGCAGCTTTTGCCCTGCTACTCCAGCACAAGATAGTGAATAATTATTATTATTATTAATAGGCAAGACATGAGGAAACATGCAGAGTGATATCACTGCAAGTAGGTCCAAAATACAGCCCACTAGACAGTTTAAATATTGAGTGTGTTCACGGACATGAGATGTGTTTCACATCCTCAGTAAAGACATATGTCAGATCATGAAAGCCTGTTAAAATTGAAATCTAGCTTTTAATTAGTTGCAAAGCACCTTAACTATTCTAAATAATTAAAAGTATGTTTCTTTATTATCTATGTCATTGCGCTGGTATGAAATTACAAAAGGCTGACAAATTTGGGGTGAGAAAGGGCCTCAGGAGGCCCTCTAGTGGAGAATGTGGTCACAACCCACGCAAATAATCATGACTTGGTTCAGGCAAAGTACTACATATCATTTACTATTTGAATCTTCTCGTACACCTGAAGAGCAAATAATTAGCAAAAGGAACAAATATAAATGCAAGCCAAGTTAGTCAACATCTAAAAGAAAAATAACAGGATGTCATGTTTTCTTGGCTAATGAAGGCTGCCTATGAGGTATTAACCCAACTTTCATTTTACATTGGCTGTACTTGAGCATTTTCAGTTTTGTTTCTAGTTGCCAAGGTTGGAAAGATATAGGCACCGCTGCAGCCAGAGTTTGTGTGTTGTTTTATAATTAAAATATACTATATCTGTGTTCTGTGACAAAATTGTTCTATTGGACTGTAGAAGCACAAATGATGACTGCATGCTTCCCACTGCCTGTGCCCTTCATGTCCTCTTCTTTCGTGTCCTTATGCTATATAGTGGCTCGCCACTACTGTACACATTGTTGCGCTATTGCAGTGTTAAGTGAGAAGGTCTGCAGTGGTCCATGGATTATCCAGCAATGGGCATTGCAGTAGGTGTTGCATAGTCTGGGTATATATGCCAGTCACAGGTTGTTGGACCCTCAATGTAGCCCCATTTGTGCATTGTCACCCTTGACCGTTCGACCCCGGTTCGCAGTCGGTTGAGACATCTCCAGTTCAACCAGTGTTCATCAGCATCTGGTAGTAAATGCTCTGCTGCTGGTATGCCCATCTTGGTGGAAATAGGGTCAGTGGCTAGTCTGTTCTTCCATATCTGGAGGTGAGCTTCAGTCGGTGTTGTTTCCAATGGGGTGAAACTTGTTAGGAAGCTCTTAAGGGATTTTAACCACTTAGGAGGGGGTACATGGCTATGTAATTTGTGTCTATCGTCTGTCAGTTGTTTCAGACGCTCTGTCCTTCTTGCAACAGCTCTCCTGATGTCTGGGGGAGCGATGCCAGCCAGTAGGTAGATGTTGTTTATGTCCGTAGATTGGAGGCAACCAGTGATGCTACGGCAGCTGGCATTCAACGATGTCGATCTTCTTTGCTTGTGTAGATCTCTTCCAGCAGGGCAGGCATATTCTGCAGCAGAGAAGCAGAGTGCTTAGACTGTAGTACGTACTGCTGTTGGGTTGGCACCCCATTTCGTGGTGGTGAGCTTGTTCAATATGTTGTTACAAACTATGCGGGTTCCCACCTTTGCTTTAGTTTTTTCCACATGTGCCTTGAAGCAGCGGTTAAGCTGCGGTCGAGTGTGACTCCAAGGTAGACAGGGTTTGGGCAATGTGTTAGTGGGAGTCCAGACCAAGTGACGTGTAGTTGATGACTAGCCTCTTGGTTCCTCAGGTGGAATGCACAGACCTGTGTTTTCGATGGGTTGGGATGCAGCTGGTTTTCCTCATAGTATGAAAATAAACCAGTGAGTGCCTCTATCAGCGTTGTCTCAACATCTTGGAACTGTGTACCCTGTGCTCTTATACAAAGATCATCAGCATAGATGAAATGCTTAGTTACCAAATCAGTTATCTGGTCATTGGTGCAGATGTTGTACAGGATCGGTGTCAGAGCACTTCATTGAGGGAGGCCGTTATTCTGTCATCGCCATCTGCCACGTTTCCCTCCTTTCTCGACAAAGAATCTTCGATTTTGGAGCATCGTTTGTATTAGCTCGGTTAGATGCAGATCTTTTGTCATCTCAAGGATCTTGTAGTGGAGTCGTTTGTGGTTGATAGTGTCATATGCTGCTGACAAATCGACAAACTGCCCTTGTTCGAAGACATCTTCGATATGTTGCGTTAGGTTGATGAGTTGGCTTGTTGTGGACTTGCCTGGGCAGAATCCAGCCTTTTCTGATATTAGGTGTTCATCTACATATGGAGCAAGGCATTTGAGGATGAGTCTCCCAAATAGTTTGTAGGGTAGAGAGATGGGTCCATAACTCCGAGGGCTCTGAGGGGTCCTTCCCTGGCTTCAGTAGTACTCGAGTCTGGCTCCAAAGCTTTGGGATTATCAGATTGGTGGGGCCCTGGAGCAGGGGGATGGGAGCATGAGCAGAGAGACAGAGGGGTGTAAAATGAGGGCAGAAGCAATAGGTAGCAAGGTGAAAGGTAAAAGTGGCAGGCAGATAAATCCAGGGCAAAAATCAAAAAGGGCCACATTTCAACATAATTGTATAAGGGGTAAGAGTGTTGTAAAAACAAGCCTGAAGGCTTTGTGTCTCAATGCAAGGAGCATTCGTAATAAGGTGGATGAGTTGAATGGGCAGATAGTTATTAATAAATATGATATAGTTGGGATCACGGAGACCAGGGTGACCAAGGCTGGGTGCTGAACATCCAGGGATATTCAATATTCAGGAGGGATAGACAGAAAGGAAAAGGAGGTGGGGTAGCGTTGCTGGTCAGAGAAGAGATTAACGCAATAGACAGGAAGGACATTAGATTGGAGGATGTGGAATCGATATGGGTAGAGCTGCGAAACACTAAGGGGCATAAAACGCTAGTGGGAGTTGTGTACAGGCCACCTAACAGTTGTAGTGTAGTTGGGGATGGCATCAAACAGCAAATTAGAAATGTGTGCAACATTGCGTTGAGGGGACCGGTTGCATTGGTTAAACGGGCAAGTGGTGGAATATTGCATTGGGGAATGGGTTGCGTTGGGGAACCCAACGGTTCCCACTTAGTCTAGTCATTTATTTATTTGCCTTTGTATTCCACAATTTAAGATTTGTAATAGAAAAAAAATCACATGTGGTTAAAGTGCACATTGTCAGATTTTTCATAAAGGCCATTTTTATACATTTTGGTTTCACCATGTAGAAATTACAGCAGTGTTTATGCATAGTTCCCCCTATTTCAGGGCACCATAATGTTTGGGACACAGCAATGTCATGTAAATGAAAGTAGTCATGTTTAGTTGAGTCTGAAGAAGGGTTTTGGCCCGAAACGTTGCCTATTTCCTTCACTCCATAGATCCTGCCGCACCCGCTGAGTTTCTCCAGCAATTTTGTCTACCTTCGATTTTTCAGCATCTGCAGTTCCTTCTTGAACATGTTTAGTATTTTGTTGCATATCCTTTGCATGTAATGACTGCTTCAAGTTTGCAATTCATGGACATCACCAGTTGCTGAGTGTCTTCTCTGGTGATGCTCTGCCAGGCCTGTATTGCTTATTCTTTAGCTTATGCTTGTTCTGGGAGCTAGTCCCCTTCAGTTTTCTCTTCAGCATATAAAAGGCATGCTCAATTGGGTTCAGATCAGATGATTGACTTGGCCATTCAAGAATTTACCATTTTTTAGATTTGAAAAACTTCTTTGTTGCTTGAGCAGTATGTTTGGGATCATTGTCTTGCTGTAGAATGAACCGCCGGCCAATGAGCTGTGAGGCAATTGTTTGAACTTGAGCAGATAGGATGTGTCTATACACTTCAGAATTCATTATGCTACTACCATCAGCAGTTGTATCATCAATGAAGATAAGTGAGTCAGTACCTTCAGCAGCCATACATGCCCAGGCCATAACACCCCAACCACCGTGTTTCACAGATGAGGTGGTATGCTCTGGATCTTGGACAGTTCCTTCTCTCTCCATACTTTGCTCTTGCCATCATTGATATGTTAATCTTCGTCTCATCTGTCCACAAGACTTTTTTCCAGAGCTAAGGTTGTTCTTTTAAGTACTTCTTGGGAAACTGTAACCCGACCATTATATTTTTGCGGCTAACCAGTGGTTTGCATCTTGCAGTGTAGCCTCTGTATTTCTGTTCATGAAGTCTTCTGCGGACAGTGGGCATTGACAAATCCACACCAGACTCCTAAAGCGTGTTTCTGATCTGTCAGACAGGTGTTTGGGGATTTTTCTTTGTTATAGAGAGAATTCTTCTGTCGTCAGCTGTGGTCTTCCTTGGCCTGCCAGTCCCTTTCGATTAGTAAGCTCACCAGTGCTCTCTTTCTTCTTAATGATGTTCCAAACATTTGATTTTGGTAAGCCTAAGGTTTGGCTGATGTCGTTAACAGTTTTATTCTTGTTTCTCAGTCTCATCATTGCGTCTTTGACTTTCATTGGCACAACTTTGGTCCTCATGTTGATAAACAGCAATAAAAGTTTCCAAAGGTGATGGAAAGACTGGAGGAAAGACAATGTGCTGATAACTCTCTTATACCTGCATTAAGGAGGCATTTAAACGCACTTGAGCAACTACAAACAACTGTAAAGCAAAGATACTAGAGGAGCAAGATAGACCACTCCTACGAAATCCAATGGACTGATAGTACGCATCAAAACCAAAGATTATAGAGGAGCAAGATAAACCACTCGACGAAAAAGCCAGTAGTACGGTCATGGGCTCATGGGTAATTTGTGGCACGCCATTTTGGGAATCATATATATCAGAGGTTTTTTTTTAATGGGCATTTGTCATGGCACCCACATCTACATGCGTAGCGAGCCGTTCTGCTACAGTGCTCGAATCGCCAATGTAAGTGATTCAAGCACTTTATAGCAGTGTTTCTTCAGGTTCGCCCTTGAAGACGAAACGTAAGAAAAAAATTATAACTTTCTGTGTTGAGGCCGATCTCTTCCTATAGCTCAGATCGCGGAGCCGGGGGTCGCCAGAAGAATTGCTCTGATCGCTGGCCCCGCAGACTATAACACTCTGAAGCCGCGGTGTGTGGAGCTTCTAGTCGCGGGGGCAGCGTGCACTTTCCCTCGCGGAGTCTGGGATCCCTCGCCGGAGAAAAGCTCCGATCGCCGGCCCGCGGCCTATAACATCATGAAGCCCCGGTCTCCGGTAGGAGGCAGCTGATTCAGGACCTCCAAGCAGCAGAGATCCCGAATCGGCTTGTGTTTAAGCAGGTTTGAAATAGTGTTAAAAATACAGGAAAAAAATGATATTAAATATACACAATGCACACGATCAGAGGTGTTTAAAATACATGATAAATAGAGTTATAGGGAACAATGACATGACACGAGGAGCACACATTAAAGCCTTAATTTCCTTCCCAATGTATGATGACTGTAACATATATAATTCTATTCTTATGATCCCGACAATGTATTATATTATATAAGACATTTTTTGGTACATCAGCAAGTTATTAGAAAGTCTTCTTTTATAGATCTAGACTTAGCACAATAACAAAGATTTTCCAGCATCTGCAGTTCCTTCTTAAACAATAATAAGGGTATCAATTTTTACACTGCTGTACATTTTTGGTTTTGTTCTTATCATAAGGCAGGCATGGTATTGTAAGCTCTTCTACATTTAAGTTAAATCAAGTCAAGTCAAGTCAAGAGAGTTTATTGTCATGTGCCCCAGATAGGACAATGAAATTCTTGCTTTGCTTCAGCACAACAGAATATAATAGGCATGAATACAGAATATATTCAGTAGGCATAAGTTGACCTACTAGAGGAAAAATGCATCTTCAATATACATGTCTCTCCCCACCTCTGAAAACAATTGCATTTAAGTGACATATCATCCATTCTGCAGTTATGTAGTTATAATCAGATTTGTTCTTTAAGTTAATTCTATATGATATTTTACCGTAATTTCAGATGTTGACAGTGGGTCCAGAATACTCGTTGATAAGATCTCCTACAGCGAACTACGAAGAAGCTTTTTCCACTGAGAGTAGGGAAGATTCAAACAAGGCGACATGACTTGAGAATTAAGGGACTGAAGTTTAGGGGTAACATGAGGGGGAACTTCTTTACTCAGAGAGTGGTAGCTGTGTGGAATGAGCTTCCAGTGAAGGTGGTGGAGGCAGGTTCGTTTTTATCATTTAAAAATAAATGGATAGTTATATGGATGGGAAGGGAATGGAGGGTTATGGTCTGAGCGCAGGTATATGGGACTAGGGGAGATTATGTGTTCGGCACGGACTAGAAGGGTCGAGATGGCCTGTTTCCGTGCTGTAATTGTTATATGGTTATATGGTTATATGGTTAACTGCCGTCTTTGTTCTGAACACTCCGTATATCTCACACATAAAACAATAAATTATGTAAATCTTACCATAAATGACAGAAATAAAAAGTGTTATGCTTGTTTATGAATTTTGTTGTAGAATGATTTAAAATTGAGTGGATTGATGCAATATACTGCTAACCCACAAATGTTTAGGTATGAAATATTCACATTTAAAAACTAACTCAGAGCTCAGGTGGCTGCGAGTGGCTTCCGGGGCCGGACAGCGGAACCGCAGCTAGACCCGGGGCTCGCAGGTGACCTGGGAACTGCAGCTAGTCCTGGAGGGTCCTGGCCCCTATGCAAAAAAGGCCATGGACCCCTGGACTAAACCAAACCCTCGATCCTGTCCCGCCATCCTTTTTTCAAAATTTAGCAACTCAAATGGTGGTGCGTCTTCATTGCCAGGAAATAGGGTAACTCATTTCACTCAAATATATGTAGCTTTCCCTCAAATATATGTTAAATTAAAAACTAAACTATGGTAGCAATGCACAGTTTTCTTGTAAAATGCTCGCACTTCTGCATCAATGTAGGTATGTATACATTATATTTCTTTACACTAATATAGAATGAAAAAATATCTTGGCAAGTGTTATTTATATTTTATTCACAATATTAGGATTTCAGAGAGAGGTTAAATGAAAGAAAAAAAATTAGGAGCACAAGAAAGAAACTAGAGAAACATATGTGTGTGTTATATATTTATATGCATATATATCACACATATATATGCATCATATATACACATCATATAATGAATATATGTGTTTATATATATAAGAAACTAGAGAATTATGTATGTGTGTTATATAATTATATACATCAATATCACATTTATATATCTGTGTATCATATATATAATATATGTGTTTATAAAATATAAATATAGGCAAATATAATGGCTTATGGCTTATGTTCCTTATATCTTATAGCAAAATATAAAGGCAAATATAATTGTCTTTATGGCTTATGTACATCATGAGAATGGCTCATGTACATCATGAGTTGCTTTAAATCAAAGTTGCTTCTGATCTATGAGGAACTTTGAAATCTATTATCTCTATCTTGCCACTCACACACAGAAACACACACATACCGTTCCCCCACAACACTGATTAAACAAAAGATCATAGAATATGGTCCAGAGACCTTTCATTGAGCATTGTTGCTCATTTTATACGCAGTTTCCCTTTTTAATTTTTTTTTAAAAAGGAGCACCTTATTTATTATAAACAAAGATAATAATAGTCTAACAATGAAGGCTAAGAGAACAAGATAAACTACAAAATCCAATGGACTGACGTGGATTAAACTGCGAGAGACAGAACGGAGATCGGGGTCTTATTCCTAAAATGGCGGAAGTGATGTTCCGTTGCGTTCTGATGCGTACTACACGTCAATCCATTGGATTTCGCAAGAGTGGTCTATCTTGCTCCTCTAGTATCTTTGATCAGAACGCAACGGAACGCCACTTCCGCCATTTTATGAATAAGACCCCGATATATGTACATAAGCCATAAAGGCAATTATATTTGCCTTTATTTTTTTGCCTATAAGATATAAGGAATATAAGCCATAAGCCAATATATTTGCCTATATTTATATATTATAAATTCTTAAGGGGTTGGACAGGCTAGATGCAGGAAGATTGCTCCCGATGTCGGGGAAGTCCAGGACAAGGGGTCACAGCTTAAGGAAAAGGGGGAAATCCTTTAAAACCGAGATGAGAAGAACTGTTTTCACACAGAGAGTGGTGAATCTCTGGAACTCTCTGCCGCAGAGGGTAGTCGAGGCCAGTTCATTGGCTATATTTAAGAGGGAGTTAGATGTGGCCCTTGGGGCTAAGGGGATCAGAGGGTATGGAGAGAAGGCAGGTGCGGGATACTGAGTTGGATGATCAGCCATGATCATATAATGGCCTACTCCTGCACCTAATTTCTATGTTTCTATAAACACGTATATATATTATATATATGATACACACATATATAAATGTGCTATTGATGTATATAATTATAAAACACACATACATATTTCTCTAGTTTCTTATATATATAAACACATATTCATTATATATATATATATGTATATATATGTGTATATATATATATGTGTGTGTCATATATATGTATATAAATATATAACACATATGTATATCTCTCTAGTATCTTTCTTGTGATCTCCTCTAATTTTGGTGAACATTTTTTTCTTTCATTCAACCTCTCTCTCTACATATATCTACATATATTTGAGGGAAATGAGTTACCGTATTTCCCGGCAATGAAGACGCACCACCATTTGAGTTGCTAAATTTTGAATAAAGGATGGCGGGACAGGATCGAGGATTTGGTTTAGTCCAGGGGTTCGCAGCCTTTTTTTCATAGGGGCCAGGACCCTCTGGGGCTAGCTGCAGTTCCCAGGTCACCTGCGAGCCCCGGGTCCAGCTGCGGTTCCACTGTCTGGTCCCGTCGGCCGCTCGCAGCCACCCGAGCTACTGAGTGAGTTTTTATATGTGAATATCTCATAAAGAAACATTTGTGGGTTAGCAGTATATTGCATCAATCCACTCAATTTTTAATTATTCTACATCAAAATTCATAAACAAGGATAACACTTTTTATTTCTGTCATTTATGGGAAGATTTATACAATTTATTGTTTTATGCGTGAGATATACAGGGTGTTCAGAACAAAGACGGCAGTTCTTTGACAAGTTCTCCGTAGTTCCCTATAGGAGATCTTATCAACGAGTATTCTGGACCCACTGTCAACATCTGAAATTACAGTAAAATATCATATAGAATTAACTTATAAGAACAAATCTGATTTTATTTTTTTTATTTATTTTTTTATATTTTATTTATTAGACGTGAGTACAATGCATTGGTACAAAAACGATGTTAACATATTACATTCTCTGTACAACTTCCCTTTTTTTTAAAGAGAGAAGTGAGAGTGAGATGTTTTTTTTTAAATATTCTAAATCATCTTTCACCCATACCTGAAACTGTTGGTTTTCATGATACTATGTCACCACATGAATCCAAGAAATCATTAAATGGGGACCAACTCCTTAAGAATAGGTCTTGTTTGTCTATTAGGAGGAGTCTCATTTCTTCCAAATGTGCTGTGTCCAGCATATTACTGATCCACATTTTAAATGTTGGTATATTAGCATTTTTCCAAAATGTAAGTATGTTTTTTTGCTGTTATTAACCCATAATAGAAAAATGAGTTTTGGTGTCTATTTACACACCAAAGAACAAATCTGATTATAACTACATAACTGCAGAATGGATGATATGTCACTTAAATGCAATTGTTTTCAGGGGTGGGGAGAGAGATGTATATTGAAGATGCATTTTTCCTTTAATAGGTCAATTTTTTGCCTACTGAATAAATTCTGTATTCAAGTCTACTATATTCTGTTGTGCTGAAGCAAAGCAAGAATTTCATTGTCCTATCTGGGACACATGACAATAAACCCTCTTGACTTGACTTGACTTATCTTAAATGTAGAAGAGCTTACAATACCATGCATGCCTTACAACAAGAACAAAACCAAAAATGTACAGCAGTGTAAAAATTGATACCTTTATTATTGTTGAAGAAGGAACTGCAGATGCTGGAAAATCTTTATTATTGTGCTAAGTCTAGATCTATAAAAGAAGACTTTCTAATAACTTGCCCATGTACCAAAAAATGTCTTGTATAATATAATACATTGTCGGGATCCTTAGAATAAAATTGTATATGTTACAATCATCATACATTGGGAAGGAATTAAGGCTTTAATTTGTGCTCCTCGTGGCTTATTGTTGTTCCCTATAACTCCATTTATCATGTATTTTAAACACCATTGATCCTTGTACATTGTGTATATTTAATACCATTTATCGTGTATTCTAAACAACATTGATCCATGTACATTGTGTATATTTAACACCATTTATCCTGTATTTTAAACACTATTTCAAAGCGGCTTAAACACAAGCCGATTCGGGATCTCCGCTGCTTGGAGGTCCCGAATCGGCCGCCTCCTACCGGAGACCAGGGCTTCATGATGTTATAGGCCGCGGGCCGGCGGTCAATGCTCTTCTCTGGCAAGGAATCCCAGACTCCGCGAGGGAAAGTGCACGCTGCCCCCGCGACTAGAAGCTCCGCACACCGTGGCTTCAGAGTGTTATAGTCCGCGGGGCCAGCAATCAGCGCAATTCTTCTGGCGACCCCCGGCTCCGCGATCTGAGCTATAGGAAGAGATCGGCCTCAAGACAGAAAGTTATAATTTTTTTCTTACCTTTCGTCTTCAATGGGGAACCTGAAGAAACACTGCTATAAAGTGCTTGAACCGCTTACATTGGCGATTCGAGCACCATAGCAGAACGGCTCGCTATGCTGGTAGATGTGGGCGCCATGACAGGAGCCCTTTAAAAAAAAACCCTCATATATTTGATTCCCAAAAGGGCGTGAAAAAATTACCCATGAGCCCATGACCGTACTACGGCTTTTTCGTCGAGTGGTCTATCTTGCTCCTCTAGAATCTTTGCTGTGAAGCCATGTATGTCCCCAACATTATGGTACCTTGAAATGGGGGGGACTATGTATAAACACAGCTGTAATTTCTACATGGTGAAACCAAAGTGTATAAAAATACCCTTCAATAAAATCTGACAATGTGCACTTTAACCACATGTGATCTCAAATTGTGGAGTACAGGGGCAAATAAATAAACGATGGGTCTTTGGCCTAAACATTATGGAGGGCACTGTATTCATGACAAACTTTCAAAACTGTTTTGAAATGCAATTTATCATGGGATTTGTATGACTTTCTCCATATAATTAGTATAGTACTGATAAAGGATTAGTTATCCAATGATCCATAATAACTGCAGCTAGAAATTCTTATTTTATTACTTTGCAACATTCCTGATAAAGCTGGAACTTAAACAAGGCAATTGGTAAAAATTGTTCGCATAAAATGGCATTCTGCCAGCTCCACATTCTTTTCAATTGTAGGTTTACAGTTGCAAGCAGTGATTAATTGTATTGTTTGTAACTTTACTCTTGCTCAGTCAAATTTAGACATTTAATAGTGACTTTGCCAAGAACCATTCCAGATATATTACATACCTTATAAGTCACTTCATGTTCATTTTGGCATGTAGACCTTATTTTAAAAAGTGTAACAAACATGTAATATTGTGCATTTTTTAAATACAAGAGTTTTACACAACGTTCTCAAAGTTTAGTTCTTCACATCATATATTCCTCACTCTTTCAAAGATTAACATGTACAATCATACAGAGTATTACAATCATAATCATGAATATACCTTCAAAAAAATATAGGCGTTGGTATTTTTAATTGTCTATTTCTCCCATGTTTTACATTGTGGGATGCCTTTTTCTCTTAGCATCAGAAAGGTGCGATGTGGTTAAGATTTGGCCTTGCCTTACTCTACCTAAAGTGGCAGTATTCTTAGATGGACAGAATTGCCTCTGAGCAGGAGTTGGATTAGACTGTCTGAAGTGATGCCCCTCTGTATAATTTAACGGCAAGGCCCAGATGTTATTATTAATTGCAATATATATATATATTGCAATTAATAATAACATCTACCCACACACACACATATACACACACACACACACACACACATATATATATATATATATACACACACACACACACACACACACACACACACACACACACACACATATATGTACACACACACACATATATGTATACACACACACATACATATACACACACACACACACATATATATATATACATACACACACACACACATATATATATATACATACACACACACACACACATATATATACATATAAGGACTACATTCAAAGCTACCCCAAATGGAAGTAGTGTAAACCCAATAATATAGAGATTAGCTCAAAATCAAAAATATAATACATTAATCGTAATAATAGGAAACCATAATAGAGCAAAACGTAACTTTGAAGTGCAACTATTGAGGTTCATGTTTACTGACATTAGTGTTGTGTAGTGTTTGGGAAGAAGTTGTTTTTGAACCAAGTGGTCACAGTTTTCAGTATCCTATACCCTCTTCCCAATGGGAATACCATCTCCTGTAGATCCTTTCGATGCTGGGAAAATCAGTACCTATGATAGACTGGGCAATGTCGACCACTCCTTCGTCCTGGGCATTCTTGTTACTAGGTCGTGTTGCAACCAGGCACAATGCTCTCTACTATGCACATGCATAAGTTCGATAGAGTATCAATGTTCTGGGCCCAGGACTGGTCTTCTGTGATATGCTTGGACAGGAACTTGAAGCTGTTGACTCTCTCCACTTCCATCCCATCGATCAAGAAAGCCGTGTGATGCCTGGCTTTCCCCACTCAAAGTCATCAATCAGCCCCCTAGTCTTGCTAATACTCAGAGCAAGATTGATGTTCTAATATCATTCAATTGGTTTTTAAATCTCCCTTTGGACTCTGACTCATTGTTACCCATTCGACAACAGTGGTATCTTGATAAAATTTAAAGTTTTAGAGATGAATTTAAAGTACCTCCCCAGGTACTTTTCTCTATACCACACGAGATGTAACACCTATCCATCCCTGCACCTCATCCTCATCTCCATCCTGGAACCCCAACAGCTCTTGCAGGTGAGAGAGGTTCACATGCACATCTTCAAAGTTCATATACAATATTCGGTGCTCCAGATGTGTCCTCCTTCACATTAGCAATACCAAACATTGGTCAGGCGACTGTTTTGCTGAACTCTTGCACCTGGTACAGGATAGACAATAGACAGTAGGTGCAGGAGTAGGCCATGCAATCCTTCAAGCCAGCAACACCATTCAATTTGATCATGGCTGATCAGCCACAATCAGTACCTCATTCCTGCCTTCGTCCGATATCCCCTGACTCCGCTATCTTCAAGAGACCTATCTAGCTCTCTATTGAAAGTTTCCAGAGAACCGGCCTCCACCACTCTCTGAGGCAGAGAATTCCACAGACTCACAACTCTTAGTGTGAAAAAGTGTTTCCTCATCTCCGTTCTAAATGGCTTACCCCTTATTCTTAAACTGTGGCCTCTGGTTCAGAACTCCCTTAACATCGGGAACATGTTTCCTGCCTCTAACGTGTCCAAACTTTTAATAATCTTATATGTTTCAATAAGATATCCTCTCATCCTTCTAAATTCCAGAGTAAACAAGCCCAGCCACTCCGTTGTCTCAACATATGACAGGCCCACCATACCGGGAGTTAACCTTGTGAACCTGCGCTGCACTCCCTCAATTGCAAGAATGTCCTTCCTCAAATTTAGAGACCAATACTGCAAACAATACTCCACGTGTGATCTCACTAGGGCCCTGTACAACTGCAGTATAACCTCTTTGCTCATATACTCAACTACTCTTGTTATGAAGGCCAACATGCCATTCGCTTTCTTCACTGCCTGCTGTATCTGCACGCTTTCAATGACTGATGAACAAGGACCCCTAGATCCCGTTGTATTTCCCTTTTCCCAACTTCATTTAGATAATAATCTTCCCTCCTGTTTTTGCTACCAAAGTGGATAACCTCACATTTATCCACATTAAACTGCATTTGCTATGCATCTGCCCATTCATCCAACCTGTCCAAGTCACCCTGCATTCACATAGCATCCTCCTCACAGTTCACACTACCACCCAGCTTTGTGTCATCTGCAAATTTGCTGATGTTACTTGTAATCCCTTCATCTAAATCATTAATATATATTGTAAATAATTGTGGTCCCAGCACCGAGCCTTGCAGTTACCCACTAGTCACTGCCTGCCATTCTGAAAGGGACCCATTAATCCCTACTCTTTGTTTCCTGTCTGCCAACCAATTTTCTATCCATGTCAGCACTCTACCCTCAATACCATGTGCCCTAATTTTGCCCACTAATCTCCTATGTGGGACCTTATCAAATGCTTTCTGAAAGTCCAGGTACACTACATCCACGGGCTCTCCCTTGTCCATTTTCCTAGTTACATCCTCAAAAAATTCCAGAAGATTAGTCAAGCATGATTTCCCCTTTGTAAATCCATGCCGACTCGGACCGATCCTGTTACTGCTATCTAAATGTGCTGCTATTTCATCTTTTATGACTCCAGCATCTTCCCCACCACCAATGTCAAGCTAACTGGTCTATACTTCCCTGTTTTCTCTCTCCTGCCTTTCTTAGAAAGTGAGATAGCATTAGCTACCCTCCAGTCCACAGGAACTGATCCTGAATCTATAGAACATTGGAAAAAGATCACCAATGTGTCCATGATTTCTAGAGCCACTTCCTTAAGTACCCTGGAATGCAGACCTTCAGGCCCTGGGGATTTATCAGCCTTCAGTCCCATCAGTCTACCCAACACCATTTCCTGCCTAATGTGGATTTCCTTCAGTTCCTCCAACACCCTCTGGCTAATACTTCAGCAAGATTGTTTGTGTCCTCCTTAGTGAAGACGGATCCAAAGTACCTGTTCAACTCATCTGCCATTTCCTTGTTCCCCATAATAAATTCACCCTTTTCAGTCTTCAAGGGTCAAACTTTCGTCTTAACTAATATTTTCCTCTTCACATACCTAAATAAGCTTTTACTATCCTCCTTTATATTCTTGGCTAGCTTACCTTCGTACCTCATATTTTGGTTGCTAACCATTTTAACTCCTCTTCCCGTTCCCATATTGACCTTTCTGTCCTGGACCTCCTCCACTGCAAGAGTGAAGCCACGGGCAAACTGGAGGAACAGCACCACATATTCAGCTTGAGCAACCTACAGCCCAATAGTATGAACATTGAATTCTCCAGTTTTAAGTAACACCCATCCTTCCCCACTCACCCTTCACCATCCCAATGTGCACCCATTTCTCCCACTCCCACCCCCATTTTAATCCAACCAACCCCATTCCACTAATATACCTCTTTCTGGCTTTACATTCCACTCTTCTCTTCATATCTAGCACGTTTTCATCTACTTTCCATCTCTAGCCTTTATCCACCCATCTGCCAATCAAAGCCTCCTCACCAGTATCCACCTGCCAGGCTTTATTCCATGCCTACCACTTTTTCAGCTTTTTCCCCTCTACTACAATCAGTGTGCAGAAAGATCCCGCCAAAACGTCTCTAATCCATTCCTTCCACAGATACTGCCTGACTTGCTGAGATCATCTAGCATATTGTGTTTTAAACAGATTCCAACATCTTGTTGGAAACATAACCATTGGTTAGCATGCAACAAAAGCTCTTCGCTATATCTCGGTACATGTGACAATAAACTCAACTAAATATCTGCAGTTCCTTGTGACTCCAAGTTAAAGATGGCATTGGAGCTGTGTTTGGTCACACAATGATGAGTATAGAGAGGGTTCAGCAGGACAGCCTTGAAGTGCTCCAGTGTTGATGGTTAGAGGAAGTGTTGTTATCAATTCATATTGCTTGTGATCAGCCGATGAAGTAATCGAGGATCCAATTATATGGGATGAGCAGAGACCCAGTTCCCCGAGTGTGGTGAAAAGTTTAGAGGGGATGGTGATGTCGAACATCAAGTTGTTGTCGAACAGCAGCCTGACATTCTTTTAGGAAGGAGACAAAGGGATACTGAGTTGGATGATCAGCCATGATCATATTGAATGGCGGTGCAGGCTCGAAGGGCCGAATGGCCTACTCCTGCACCTAATTTCTATGTTTCTATGTTTCTAAAGATAAATTAATTTTGTCAGAGGGTGATGAATTTGTGGAATTCTTTGCCACAGAAGACTGCCAAGTCAGTGGGTATTTTTATCGCAGGGATAGATTCTTGCTTAGTACGGGTGTCAGAGGTTATGGGGAGAAGGCAGGAGAATGGGGTTAGGAGGGGAGATAGATCAGCCATGATTGAATGGCGGCATAGACTCGATGGGCCGAATGGCCTAATTCTACTCCTATCATCTATGATTTATGACGTGTGTTCCTTCTGGAGTATGAGTGGAGTAACTGTGTATGAGTGTGTGAATAAAGCATCCTGTCAGTGCGGAAATGGTTGATTGACAATTCTCTGGAGTAAAATGAATTATGTCAACATCAGAGAGAAAGTTGTTAGGAAACATACTCTTCAGTGGCCTATGAGTGAATCATGATTAGAACAAGATAATCAATGAGATTTGACAATTTAGAATCCTACAAGATCTGATGTGTCCATCAGCATATTTTATAAAGCTCCGTAATCATTAAAGATAAACCAACAGTTAATGCATGTTGCATTTTATAATAAAACAAAAATAAAAATTGACTTTATTTCTTTATTTATTCACAGATTTATTACAATACTGAGCACTTAATGTTTAGTGTTTTATGTGTCATTGGTAACTGTCACTGTATGTCATGTTGTTACTTGTGGGCGGAGCACCAAGGCAAATTCCTTGTATGTGAATACTTGGCCAATAAACTTACTTACTTACTTACTATTTTCCCCCAAATGTCCCTCCTGCCATCCAGCTCAAGTAGCCAATCTTACAGGCTAGTCAATCAATGCTTCTGCAATTATAAAACAATAGGCTGGATCATGCTGCAGCTGACCAGTGGTCTGTAAAGAACCCCCTAGCTAGCTACAGGACAAACATCAAGGCATTCTTGGATTCTGTCAACATGGGCATAGGGGCTGACCCTTACCTGGCAGGAGAGACTATGATTAAAATAGGTGCTTGTCCCATTACTTCGGGCCTTTGGACTAAGATCTAGTGTAGATAAGTGCAGGTCGATCATCGTGGACACACGTCTGTAGAGAAGAAGGAAGCCAACAAGGGCTCTTCATGTGCAAATGGATGCCATATGAGAGCTTAACCTGCTCATACAGAGGTGGATTCAGACCTGATTGGGGGAGAAATCTAACCTCTTTCTAATTAACAAATTAGCTTGAGCAGGATAGCTGTAGCTTCGTGTGGCTTGGGAGGTAAAGGGAATTAGAAAATGCTCTGAATGATAGTAATGGATGATGTATTACTACCTTCGTTGATGTATCCTCAGGTCCTGCAAGAATCCTGCAAATTAAAGGCTATCTGTGGCAATGGTTTCCACAGATTCACCACCCTTTAGTTAAAGAAACTAGACTGTCACACGGGAGGCCTGGTCCCCCAATGCAACCCGTTCCCCAATGCAATATTCCACCACTCACCCATTCCCCCAATGCAACCACTCACGCATAGCCCCCAACTGCGCAGGCATGGCTCATTTCCCCTCATCCCCCAGCACTCCCTTCCCCTCTTCTTCACACTCCCTCTTCTTTCCTGTCTCCTCCTCCCCAATCCTTCCCTCACCTCTCCCTCCCTCTCCTTTCCCCTACCCACAGTCACTCCCTCCCTCCATAACTCCTCTCCATATCCCACTATCTCTCTATCCCCCACTCCTGACCTCCCCCACTGCCCTCCTCTCCCTCTATTCTCCACTGCCTACCTCTCCCACTCCCCCCTCATCTCCCTCTATTCCCCCTCCTCCCCCACTTTACAATATACCCCCTTTCTCCCCTCCCTTTCACAGGAGAATGGTGAATAACCTGGCGAAAAATCGTAGCACTATTGCGTACCGTTTTTGCACAAATAGAAAAACTCTGCAAACCGGAAGCGCACAAGATCTGAGTTTTAGTTATGTATAGAAGATTCCTCCTCATCTCCGTTCTAAAGGTATGTCCTTTAATTCTGAGGCTGTGACCTTTGGTCCTAGCCTCTGCTACTATTGGAAACATCTTCTCCATATCCACTCTAACTGAACACTGCCAACTGCTCGCTCTGCATGGACAAGGCATACAGATTGAACAGCCAGACCAAAGAGTTATGGTACAGTACATCCACCACCACAAGGAGCCGCCCACCCCAACCATCTACCTGATTTCAATGATACAGAAGTTACCTAACTGCAGCAGGATCCCCAGGCCAGGCGATAGTCATTGCCCCGCAACCACACAGGCAGTACCATGGGGCGACCATACTGACTAAAGATGTGTTGCAGCTCATGTTCCCGTATAAAAGTCATATCTGCCTTGACCTTGGCAAGGTACTGCAAGGTGTTAACACATTGTACAGTGCTTTTTACACTGTGCACATTTAATGATGCCAGGTGTCCATTGTTGTCTTGGAGTTCATGGTTTACCAACTGCACACAGTCCATTGTCCTGAGCCATCATGCCCATGCCTATTGTGAACTGTAGAACCGTTTCCTAGCCCAGGTACTGGGTGTTGTCTCACTCAGGGAGAGTGATCTCTTCTGCAGAGCTGGTGGTGTGCTGGGGACAGATCCCTCCGAGGTGCAAAGCTCATCCTTTGTAACATCAGGGACAGGTAAAACCTCAGCAGGAAATGACCCGGTGCCGACATGCTTTGGCTCTACACACAGTTTGATGCAGACATACACAAAGGTGGCCGTCAGGATGAGGGCATCATTGGGTACATTTTTGCCTCCTTTGTCTGTAGACTTATCATCGTCACCCATCCAACCAGATCCATCTTTGATCCCAGGATGAACTGGAAAATGGTCCAGGTGATTGCCAAAGCAGGGGAATGGGCCACACCTGAATCATGTACAGCAGCCCCGCGAGCACCTCACAGCTGGTGACCACATTTTTCTTGGGTATTGAGGGAGCGCTGCTTTCACTGTCCTAAATTTTGTTTAACCTTGGTTATCCACTCAGTTAAATTTTTGTTGTGCATAAGCCACACCGAATTAGATCGCAGCAGCTTAAAACGTGATGGTGAAGGGTACATGTTATAAGTGATAGGAGCAGAATTAGGCCATTCAGCCCACTAAGATTACTCCGCCATTCAATCATGCCTGATCTAACCCCATTCTCCTGCCTTCTCCTCATAACCCCTGACACCCATACAAATCAAGAATATAGCTCTGCCTTAAAAATATCCATTGACAGCCTCCACAGCCTTCCATGGATTCACCACACTGGCTAAAGAAATCCTCATCTCCTTCCTAAATCCAGGCCAATACCATGTTCTCTAATCTTGCACACTAATCCCTTGTGTGGGACTTTGTGAAAGGCTTTTTGAAAGTCCAGATACACCACATCCTTCGGCTCTCCCTTATCCATTCTACTTGTTACATCCTCAAATAATTCCAAATTCCTCTCCACATCCACTCTATCCAAGCCTTTCACTATTCGGTATGTTTCAATGAGGTCCATCCTCATTCTTCTAAGCTCCAACAAGTACAGGCCCAGTGCCATCAATCGCTCATCATCATTTTGGCTCAAGATACCAACTCAAACTGGTCGCAGATGCTGGTTAACATGCAGATTGAGTAGAAAACGGTGACATTGCCAATGTACAGGGAGGTTTTGATCCGAGTGGTTCCACTGCCTGGCAACATCACTCTTGCTCTTATGCTCTTGTTCTTCCTGCTCCGTAAAGGGTTTTATACACCATTCACTTCCGGTTCCCCTCTGATAGCCAACATTAACGGGGTGGATGATGGCTTCTTTGACATTCACCCTCAGCTTGATCATGACCTGGTGCTTGCTGGTCCAGAAACCAAACAGTTCAAGTTCAAGTTCAAATGAGTTTATTGCCATGTGTCCCTGTATATGACAATTAAATTCTTGCTTTGCTTCAGCACACAGAACATAGTAGGCATTTAATACAAAACAGATCAGTGTGTCCATTTACCATGATATAAATATATACACACATGAATAAATAAACTGATAAAGTGCAAATAACAGAAAATGGGTTATTAATAATCAGAGTTTTGTCCGAGCCAGGTTTAATACCCTGATGGCTGTGGGGAAGTAGCTATTCCTGAACCTGGTTGTTGCAGTCTTCAGGCTCCTGTACCTTCTACCTGAAGGTAGCAGGGAGATGAGTTTGTGGCCAGGATGGTGTGGGTCTTTGATGATACTGCCAGCCTTTTTGAGGCAGCGACTGCGATAAATCCCCTCGATGGAAGGAAGGTCAGAGCCAATGATGGACTGGGCAGTGTTTTATGCAACAGATCCTTTATGATGACACAGATCCTTAATGATGACACAGCTTTCCGCTCCCTCATCCTAGCAAGCCAGGAAAATTAGGACATCCACGAGCAGCGCATACAGGGTTAAACATGTGCATCATAATCACCCATTCCTTATGGGTGGGAAGGATGAAGAGTGGCTGCAGCTTCTGCTGCAACGGTGATGCCTCCTTCTCCTTCTCCCCAAAATTCTGCAGCAGCTTCTGCCATCCCACCAGGTGCTGAAAGGTAACATGGAAGTATCACTTATCCAGATATCCTTCACTTTAAACTTGCAGGTTTCCTGCAGAACCTTTCTGATTAAGATATCCCTGATTAAAAGGTTCCCATCGCTGAGGGCCTTCAATGTCTTCCTGAGCGTGTTCCATATCTCTTGACTTCCCGAGGCATTCGCAGCTGCAGCCATCCTGAAAGGGTTGGTTGTACCTAAATGTTTGCTGGCAATTGGTGTTAGATTGGTCCCCAATCAACATGGATCCATTTCTGTATCAGCAAATTAAGTTTTCATCAGGCTGCTACTTGCTTACAAACAGATTTTGTTAACTTCCATCTTCCACCTCATCTCATAGAGTCCGATCCACACATGATCTGAGCCAAATATCGCGAAATGATCTTTACCTTGAGTCTCACTACATGTTGTCCTTGGGACAGCTGCTATGGAGAGGAGACGGTTGTCCCCTCTTTGCAGAACAAGGATTTGTAAAGCAGTACTGGCGAAGGATGCACAGTTCATCCCAAACAGCTCCATAACAGAGGAACCTTTAATTTGCAGGCTGGTCCCAAGTATGCATTGATAACGTTTGCTATTTAAAATAGACAACAACACAATGGGTTAAGGTAAACCAAACCAAGCTTTACTCAATTCGTCATGACAGGTGTGGTGGGGACCAGTGCACCAAGTATTCCAAGACACTTGCTACTACCCGAGCTACCACACAAAGACAGAGTTTTACGATTTCTTATATACTGTTCAAGTCACGTAATTGCCTTCGTCATTTTTCCAAGAAACAACTGCCAAGAAGCACTTCCAAGAAGCATCTGCTGACGTTTGTTCCAGTGACTGTTATCTTATCTTCTGCGGAGCAGCAAGCTTTGGACAACTGTCCTTTTGGTCAACTGCCGTTCTGTAGTTAGTTTATCCTAGGCATGTTCCCGGGTTATCAGAAGATTGCAAGTTTTAGTTTATCAGTTACACCCATATGAGTCACCAGCAGTATATTTCTTCTATCAGCAGTTTCAAAGTTACATAAGCATTTAAGCAAGAATACAGAAAATGGTCAAGTATCCTATCATGCTGAGTTAATACCCATTAACTCTTTCAGCATTAGGTGAAACACCACATCAATTGCTGCTAAAGCACCATCAACCCTGTGAAAGCCGCTCTTTGATCTGCCTGAAACTTGGTGATTTACCAGCACAGTGAGATGTCTGTCAGGGAAAGGTGTGAACTAGCCTATTCCAGACTACAGGCATACATGTTGACGGAAGCGTTGAAGCTCGGTGCATCCAACAAGGCGGCTCTATGGGGGAGGACCACATCTAGGGTCTTTCCACTGCTGGACATTGAGGGGTACAATCTAATGGGGACGCCCCTCAAACAAGGGAAGATATATCACATCAGGGGCTCATACATATGCCAACGGTGTTTTCTTTAAAAATAGGTGTGAACAGTGTAGATTGATGATGCATGTGAACCAATCACACATAAGCCAGCATCATTAACTCCACCCCACTATAACACTTATATTAACACTCGTTTCTGGCACTACCAGTCGGAGCAGCTAGGATGTACTGACAACCTACCAGTCTTTAACGCTGTTAGTTTCAGCTAGGATGTGTTTTTAAAATGACATACACTGTCTCTGATGCCTCGGTGTCCTGGGATATCCACCCCTTCTGTATAACGCTGTTTGTGAGTTTTTGTTTCTTTAGATGGCCTGATTAAAAAACCTGACTCTCTTGTCTTTGTGTTTAAAACGCTCATTTGACATTACCAGCACTACATGAACATATAACCATATAACCATATAACAATTACAGCACGGAAACAGGCCATCTCGGCCCTACAAGTCCATGCCGAACAAATTTTGTTCCCCTTAGTCCCACCTGCCTGCACTCGTACCATAACCCTCCATTCCCTTCTCATCCATATGCCTATCCAATTTATTTTTAAATGATACCAATGAACCTGCCTCCACCACTTCCACTGGGAGCTCATTCCACATGGCCACCACTCTCTGCGTAAAGAAGTTCCCCCTCATATTACCCCTAAACTTCTGTCCCTTAATTCTGAAGTCATGTCCTCTTTTTTGAATCTTCCCTATTCTCAAAGGGAAAAGCTTGTCCACATCAACTCTGTCTTTTCATTTTCTATCAGGTCCCCCCTTAACCTTCTGATGGCCCTATCTCTTGTCGAAACCCTGACATTCTCTTACTCTTTGTTGCATCCTTCCTATATCAGACCAAATTGAACGCTGGGCCACGTTTGTACAATTTTAACATTACAAGCTTCTATACTCAATGCTCTGATTTATAAAGGCTAGCATACCAAAAACATTGCACACCAAAATGAACCAGATGCTGTCAAGGCCTCTCTCCTGCTCAACCTTGCGGGCCCAGATGCCCATCGTCGATCCAGAACATTCCGTTATGCTCCGGCACTCCGCGATGCCAACGACCAGGTAATAACCCCAGCTGAATCTCCTGATGACCCCAATGTTCTGCTGCGTAAACTAAGCCAGATCTGTGACCTGCCCTCAAATCACATTTTGGATAGGGCAAGGTTTTTCTCTCGTCGTCAGCTCCCTGGTGAATGGGTAGACTCGTTTATCTCAGACTTAATGTATTTAGCCCAGCAGGGCCGATTCCAAAATATGCCGGTTGATCAGCTGACTGATCAGTTAACGAGGGACATTTTAGTGAATGGCATTAGTGATCTAAAGCTCAGATCAGAGCTTCTGAGACGGCCAGATTTGACATTGGAGGAAGCCGTACACGCATGCAGAACTGCCGAATTCATCGACCCCATAGATAGTTCGCATGAAACCAAAATCATCAATCTACAGTCATACGACAGTTTCAGCAGACCACTCAAGCCTCTACTGCCGGGCCAGGTCGTCCGTCTACGAACTTCAACTGGACATTTCCCGTCTGGGGTCTGTTGTCAGCCCGACTGACAAGCCACGATCCTACCTGGTCGACTGTGAGGGGGCGGCGGTATACCGAAGAAGTCGACAACACCTGCTTGCTGTGAGGGAGCCCCGACCATCGCCGCTCCAGTTCCAGCCGCCTTTTGCAATGTCTCCCACCTGGCCCCGCATGCCTTGCACCCCTCCTCGTCCCTCGGTCTCCCACTAACCACGGGGCTTCACCTACCGCTTTCGGGCACCACAAGCCTCTCCCGTGCCATTCTCGTCTCCAGGTTCTCCGTCTCATCTTTCAGGAGAGGGAGGGGAGGGTTGGGCCCGCACGCGCTCGGGCCGTGTTTGTAGACCACCAGACAGATATGGCGAGTATGTTTAACTCCATGGTACGGGTGCCCTTTCCACACTTAACCTTTAGGGGGAAGGATGTAGATGATTGATGCATGTGAACCAATCACACATAAGCCAGCATCACTAACCCCACCCCACTATAACACTTATACTAACACTCGTTTTCGGCACTACCAGTCGGAGCAGGTAGGATGTACTGACAACCTATCGTCCTTAACGCTGTTAAGTTTCAGTGCTGATTAAAGGTGTGTTTAAATCATACACCGTCTCTGGTACCTGTTTACAAACAGTGCCACAACAGTAGAGTTGCTGCTTTACAGCACCAGGGACCCCAGTTCGATCCTGACTATGGGTGCTGTCTGAATAGAGTTTGTACGTTTTCTGTGACCGCATGAGTTTTCTCTAGATGCTCCGGATTGCTCCCACATTCTAGACTGCATCAGTCTTGCAGCTGGCATTGAAGATGACGGCAAAGCAGACTGGGCAGAGTGTGTTCTAGCCCCTAGTAATTGCTGCATCATAGATAAACATAATATAATCCTTGTTTAATGTCCACAACCTCTCAATTGCTGGTAGTCAATGCACAATGATGGGGAATGGAATGTTAGATCATTTTCTTTTCCCCAACGATAATGACTTATGACAAGCATCCTCAAGACAGTGCATAAGCTGGCTCAATGCACTAAGGATCCCAAGTAGACAGTAGACAGTAGACAATAGACAATAGGTGCAGGAGTAGGCTATTCGGCCCTTCGAGCCAGCACCGCCATTCAATGTGATCATGGCTGATCATCCCCAATCAGTAGCCCGTTCCTGCCTTCTCCCCATATCCCGACTCCGCTATTTTTAAGAGCCCTATCTAGCTCTCCCTTGAAAGCATCCAGAGAACCTGCCTCCACCGCCCTCTGAGGCAGAGAATTCCACAGACTCACCACTTTCTGTGTGAAAAAGTGTTTCCTCGTCTCCGTTCTACATTGCTTACTCCTTATTCTTAAACCGTGGCCCCGGTTCTGGACTCCCCCAACATCGGGAACATGTTTGCTGCCTCTAGCGTGTCCAAACCCTTAACAATCTCATATGTTTCAATGAGATCCCCTCTCATTGAAACATCTCTACCCCCAATACCATGTGCCCTAATTTTTCCCACTAATCTCCTATGTGGGACCTTATCAAATGCTTTCTGAAAGTCCAGGTACACTACATCCAATCCATACATACAACATTGTAATATTATGGCCAACAAACTTGTCCCAATGGTCAGTCCCCAGTGGACCACTGTTGTCCACCAGCCTCCAAACATCTCAAAAGGTCTCCATCCTCCCGAGGGATTGTATTGTTCTCTGACCCTTGAAATCATTCCCACAGCTTCCTGGATGTGGTCAGCGAGGTTGGTGATGTTCTCTTTTACCCCACTCAGGGTCAAACCAGTCAACGAGTCTGTATGATCAGCCATGATCACATTCAATGGCGGTGGTGGCTCGAAGGGCCAAATGGCCTACTCCTGCGTCTATTGTCTATTAACCACCCATGGTATAAATTAACTTGTTTTGTCGGAGGTCCCAAAGGTTAATGTCATTATCAACACCAGCAGAGAAAATCTTTAAGAAAGAACTGCAGATGCTGGTTTAAACCGAAGTTATACACAAAATGCTGGAGGACAGGCAACATCTCTGGAGAGCAGGAATGGGTGACGTTTCGAGTCGGGACGCTTCTTCAGACTGATGTCAGGGGAGTGGGCGGGACAGACCTAGAATGTAGTCGGAGACAGTAAGACTTGTGGGAGAACATGGAAGGGAGAGGAGATGGAGAGAGAGGGAAAGCAAGGGCTATTTAGTCTAATTTCAAATAGCCCTTTTCCCTCTCTCCATCGCATCCCTCTTCCAAGCAACAACCTCATAAATCTTGTGTACCATTTCCAGCTTGACATCTTTCCTATACCATGGCTCCCAGAACTGAACACAATACTCTAAATACAGCCTCACCAATGTTTAGGTATGTTACAAAGCCTACCTGAATCGTGGCTAAGAATCTGCCCCACCCCGTGTGCGCGGTTTCGGCGCTGTTTAGAGGGGGCGGGTTTAAAACGCGATTTTTACAAGGCTGTTGCAATCGAAAATGTTCAGCCTAGTAAATCATTAACGAAAAATCGCTGAAAGACCCCGTCGCAAAAGGTATTATTAGTTTTTATGGCCTTGTATAATATTTATAGTAGTTTAAAAATCACTCTCTAAACCCGCGACCTCTCGCAACCCCAGGGTTTTATAAAGCAAACAATTAAAGGTATGTACCTTATTTTTACATTAAAAGGGGCTTCTTAAGAACCCTGTATATAAAGTTTTCTATAGCGAGTAGCTCATTTTGGGCTCTTTATATCCCGCAGTATTTTTCTGGGCATTTGAGGGCACAAATCCAGCGCAATGTGAACGTTCTAAACCAGCGCGTTCACAGGATCCCACTAGAAAGCCGATTTAAAATGGACTTTAATTTACAGCAATTGAACACTAAATTCCTTCCATTTGGCCTATAAATTAATGTAAATGAGATTTTAAAATCATGTTTTATTGTGAATTATTTATGAATATTATTTGGATACTTGGGCTATTTAAAAACGTTAATCATTTATTAAGAAATGGATAGATGTTTAGATCTAGTAATTGAAGTTTGAAATTTGCTACACTTGGGTAACTAACTAATTATATGCTTTAATTTCAGGTCATCCAAGTTAGATTATTTTATGTTTGTTTCAGAATGGTTCAATCTACGATAACTGAAAATTTCATTCAGTTCTCTTAATTTTTAAGAAGGTTATGGCCTTTTGACAGCACGCGATCACAGCTTTTTTGTTATGTCCATAGAAAATCAATAGGGAACAAGATGCTAATTTCCGAGTATGAAAATGGCCATAACTTTTTAAATACTTGAGATATGAAAGTGAATTAGGTGTCAAATTAAACTTATTTTTATGCTTTATCTGATGGGATAAATTACAGACTTGATTTTTTAAATCTCAAAATTTTGTAACATTGCTACAATGTCTTATACAACTGCAATATGACCTCCCAACTACACTCAATGACTGATGAAGGCCAATGTGCCAAAAGCCTTTTTGACCACCCTATCTACCTGTGACTCCACCTTCAAGGAACCATGCACTTGCACTCGTAGATCCCTCTGCTCTACAACTTTCCCCAGAGCCCTATCATTCACTGTGTAAGCCTTACCCAGGGGTGGGGAACCTGCGGCCTTCTAGGTCATTAAGTGCGGCCTTTCGAATGAATCCAAATTTTGTACAATAAATCCTTTTATTTTGATTAATGTTTTTGTTCGTCTTTTATTATTTTTATTTTAATCTTAAAATGAATGTATTTAAAATACCAAAGAGTGAAAGAAGATTAAACGAAATAATCTTCCCCGACTGACAGCCACAATTAAAACATTAGTAAGTCATGAGGGCTATTTTAACACCTGTTATGCTCATGATTTAGTTTTAATGTGACTCTAGAATGTACATGAACCTCCCTGTTTGACTGGCGCCACCACAGCCTGAGGCTGGTTGACGAGAGGGAAAATGTCGGCGAGAGTCCGCTGGCCGTCCAGTCTTCAGTATTATCAACTTTTGATAGTGGTGCACATGGCTTTCCATTTGAAGTTGAATTTGAGAATAGTTAAACAGCATATTTGGTTGACTGTATTTGTTTTATTCTGTCTGCTTAACAGCCCCCCATCATGTCAAAGAAAACCAAAAGAATGCTGAGCGAAGAAAATAGAGTTTTTAATGAGGATTGGGAACTGCAATGTTATCTTGTTTCTGCTAAAGATAAGATGATTTGCTAGCTTTGTGATACAGCAATATCAGTGAGGAAATACAATGCTCATCAGCATTATGCCACTCATAAGGACCACAAATATTTCAAATTAGAGAGTGAGGCGAGAAAGGTTGCATTGCAGAAATTAAAAGATGAGAAGCAAAGGCAAAGGCAGTTATTTCAAGCAGCGGTAAGACCCAGAAATAATGCTACTGAAGAGACTTATTAAAAAGTGGCTTATATACTCGAGAAATCGTAAAAGAATGCATTGTCAAAGTTGCAAAATGCTTACACCCCGATAAGGTTTCAAAGTACAAACAACTGCCTCTTTCAAGGACAACTATAACTGATCGGCAACATGAATTAGCCCTCAATGTAACAGAACAACTTCACGCAATACCTCAAAAAGAAAATATATATTATTCAATCGCTTTGAATGAATCACCTGATACTACTGACTCGGAACAGGTTTTATACTTCATTCGGGCCATAACAGAAGATTTTCTTTGCTATGAAATTACTCGCGTTGGGCACTCTTACGGGTTAAACACGAGGAATAGATTTCTTCAACAACGTTCAAGATAAATGTCGTGAAGTTGGACTGGATTTGGTTAATTTAGTGAGTGTATGTGCAGCAATGTATGTACAGCAATGTGAATTATTGAAAGAAGATTTCTATAGAAATACTGCAATTCTGTGTGAAATCATGTCAAAGCAAAATGACGAATGTTTCTTTGCAAATCTATATATGATACGTGGCAAAAAATCCAAGCATTTCGAAAAAAATGAAATTTCGGATGAACATGTTCCCGTTAGCCAAGGTTATTGAAGAGCAGGAGGACTCATGCAAATCATTTGAAGAATACGCAGCTGTTATAGACTTATTAAAGAATACAATGAAAAGTTCACTGACTTTGAGAATCATGACATCACACTCAAATTAGCATTTCAACCTCACCTTGTTGATGTCTCCAAGGCTCCTAAAGAACTACAGGTGGAACTGATTGAGCTCTCAGAAGATTGCATTTAAAGTCCTTATTTGACGCGAAGAAAGATCCGATTGAAATATGGAAAAATGCAATAGAATACCCACGTCTTCGGCAACATGCATGAAAAATACTTTCTTGCTTTTCAACCACTTATTGCTGCAAATCTACATCCTCCTACCTAACCGAAAACAAGACGCCCTTAAGGTCACAAATGACGGATACCCATCTGGAAGATAGCTGAAACTGCGTACCTCCACGTTGCAACCAAATATTCAAATGCTTTCCCACAAAAGGCAGTCGCAACAAAGTCATTAAATTGCGTGAAGTTGTTCTGTTACGTTGAGGGCTAATTCATGCTGCCGATCAGTTATAGCTCTCCTTGAAAGAGGCAGTTGTTTGAACTTTAGAATTAACAATTGTTTTTCATTTTCTTGAAGTTAGTACATAGTAGTTAGATTTTTACAAAATAATGTACATTTTGAAGCATATCTAATTGAGGTTTCTTGGATGCCGCCTTATTAGATTACAGCTAATTTAATGCGGCATTCCAACATGAAAAGGTTCCCCATCCCTGGTCTTACCCATGATAAACTTCCCAAAATCCAATACCTCACTTTTCTCTATATTAAATGCCATCAACCATTCCTCAGTCCACTTGGTCAAAAAAAATCATTTTTGAAAATAACGTTTCTTGAAATGTCAGGTCCTATCCTGAATCAAGGCTACGATGGGATATCAAAGAGTCGCGTGGTCAGGGCAGAAAGAGAAATACCATGAGATTCATCTGGATGGTTTAACAGAGCTGTAAAAGTTTTTTTTATGTTTCCGAATGTATTTAAATAACTAAAGGTGGTGAAATTTTTAATTAGCTGGTTTATTTTCTCAGCTGGGTTTAAATTAACAATGGGGAATAATTTCTTAATGTTCTTTAGAGATAGAACCAACTCCAAACTTTATAAAAGTGCACTCTGGCACCTTTTCAAAAACCCATATCAGCTTTGAACTACTGCATGAATAAAATTAAAACCAACATGTAATTGGTATATGTTTAGATTTCATTCTTGTGCCAACCATGAAAGAATAAAACATGCAGTGAAGTTCAGAGAACATAGTAGATTCATGATTGACACAATGTGAAAATGTCAATGGTTTTAAACACAATCATACTTTCTTTGAATTGAAGTCATGGTCTTTGATACCTATTAGCATGCCTTCATCAAAGGATGAAAGGATCAGAAAAGAAAACTTCTGTCCCAGGGCAATCTCTTTAGATGTTTGGTTAATCAATCTTTAATGCTGCCTGGATCAAGACTGCATATTAAGTTGTTTGTGAAAAACAGTGCTACCTGTGTTTTAATACTAAGCATCCAACTAAGGTTGCATAATATTACTGCCATGAAATGTTAAATATAAATGGCAATATTTTCATCCAAGATGCTGAAAACTAATGACAGCCAAATTTAGCACCCATATAACCATATAACAATTACAGCACGGACACAGGCCATCTCGGCCCGTGATTTATGGGTGCTGAAACTGGTTTATTTACCCATAAATGCAAATAAAATAGTATGTAATTTTTTAAGGGAAGTCACAGGCTGCAGTCCCCAGATATGAAACTTATCTAAGTCAGATAATTGCAATGTGGCTAAATGACATCCAAGCAAACAACTGAGTCACATGGGCTGATATAATAAGGGTTTTCTGTGAAGCTCTGGAAATCTTGACAAAATTCCTGAACATCTCTGGATCAACAAAATGTAGTGGCACAATTAAAGACATCAAACAAAATATAACTAATTAAATAACACATTTACCACATTCTCTCTTCCCTGTAACTATATGATCATTCGAAGAAATGGGGTTCCACAATCTGCTTCAGGTTTAATCAAGCACAAGTTCTAAGAGATGTTCTAGTGTAAAACTTGGGAATTTCAACAATCCTAGCTCTGCCAGTGGGAGTCCATTGGAATATTATAAGAGCACAGCCATTATACCAAGAGCTCCACAACTGGGAAAAACTCAAAAAGGTCAGAATCAAGGCTCCATATACTGTCAAAAAAAATCTAGCCGTTGCAGCAAAACAATGGTTAATTTTCCTGCAAAATGCCGCACAATTGGCAATTTTCTAACATTAGCCCCAACAAAGAATACAATGATTTGTCTTAATCTTGAGAAATAAATTGCATGGAACAAATGTGATATTCATAGTCGTTGAAAAGTAGTCGTCTTGATGCAATAATTTAGGGTTGGTATTTCATATTGTGAGGATGTTTGATGGTGGTGTTACATGTAGCTTTCAAAACCAGAAAATAAACGATAACGTTGTGGAGTCTCACTCCAATAGGAAGAATTCTTTCAAGTTTTTCTTTCAAACTCTATTTTAATTTGGCATTACAATTTTCAGGAATGAACGCTACTTCACTCAGAAATGCAAACTAGATAAATTATAGATAAATGATAGAATGGTGGTTATAACTCATCATCAACTTTATCGTTGCACCTTTTGTCGACCAAGATAGTGGAGACATGGCAATTTCCATTAAAACAGTTTGTATTTCTGCTCATGATGAATGGAACCGCTGATTCACTACTTCTTGGGTTAAGAATGTTTGTGTATTTCACGATACACTGTCTTCATTTAGTAAATAATCCAAGGTCCGATAGAATTCCCACTGGCAATTGGACTCCTTGGTCCATTTCTTCTTCCAAAATCTTCTCCTTTAATTATTTTTTACATCTGCCATGTAGTGTATTTCTAGTCACTCACAATCACTTCCTAATTTGATAGATCACTGCACAGATTCACGATGTGTCAGTATTATCACTAACATCCCTACACCATTTTTAATTTGCACTTCCAACAATTTGTGACATACTTATGGTGTAATCTATAAACAAATATTCCTGTTCTGAGCATTACTCACCTTGAGATGTATTATTCCAAAAATTTCTCCTCCAGTAAGAGACCTGAGCAGCTTCTTCGAAATTCTGTCCGTCAATGCATAAAGCACGTACATGAACAAGCACGTACATCTCCAAAGGAACATCCGGCTCTCCCACCCTTCTTACGATCTACTGCCAGATTTTGTCATAGATGCAAGTTTCTGCACTAAGCTGGTATCTAAGATGTCACACATGAAGAAGAATTGAGCTTCAGTGTTTGTGCATTTTTAATCGTTGGGTTCTTAAAACATATCATTGTGCAAAATGGACGAAAAACAACTGGGGCTCTGTGGTGGTTGACGTAATCAAAACATTAAAGTGAACAAAGAGTATTCACACAAATTTAAAATTTGCCCTTAAAAGTAAATCTGTGAGAAACACGAGCGATCTAATAACTTAAAGCCCTTGTACAGAAAATAGATCACATAATAGAATATTATTTAACAGAGACTGAAAAACACTTTGTCAAAGAGTGCTCCAACCAATAACATAAACTGCTCAAAATTAAACTGTTTTTTTAAGAATACAAAAAAATCTGGGGAAGGCAACTGACCAGGATGGAGTCCTCGGCCAAACCCTCAGGATCAGTGCCGACCACTGGTAGAGGTATTCACAAATATTTGTAACCTCACTACTCCATTCTGAGGTCCCCATCTGCTTCAAGAAGACCACCATCATCCTGGTGTTCAAGAAAAGTAAGGCAGTATGCCTTATTGACCACTGGCCACTGACCATGACTTCTGAGCTTGGTTTGGGAACAGCTCTGTACAAGACCACAATAAGTTGCAGAATCTAAACCTTTGGTCTTTGCTCCAGCTTTGTGTCTGCATCATATTTTTATGCATAAGACTGCAATGGAGCACTGCTCCACAGACTATTCAGTGAAAAATAATTTTACTACTTTCCTTCAACAATCTCATTATTCACTGAAAAACATTCCCTTTGAAATTTTATTTGAAACTAGACCAAAAGAGAGGGGGGAAGAGAGAGGGGGAAAGAGGAGAGGAGGGGGAAGAGAGGGTCGAGAGAGCGCGGGGGGAAGGGGGGGGGGAGAGAGAGGGGAGAGAGTGGAGAGAGGGGAAGAGAGAGCAGGGAGAGGTGGAGAGAGCAGGGAGAGGGGGAGAGAGTGGGGAGAGAGGGGGGGAGAGGGGGGAGAGAGGGGGGGAGAGAGAGGGGGGAGAGAGGGAGGGAGAGGGGGAGAGAGGAGGGGGAGAGAGAGGGGGGAGAGAGAGAGGGGGGAGAGAGAGAGGGGGAGAGAGAGGGGGGAGAGAGAGAGGAGAGAGAGAGAGAGAGGGAGAGAGAGAGAGAGAGAGGGAGAGAGAGAGGGGGAGAGAGAGGGGGAAGAGAGAGGGGGGAAGAGGAGAGGAAGGGGAGAGAGGGGGGAGAAGGAGGAGAGAAGAGGGGGACTGATAGGGGAGAGAGAGGGGGAAGAGAGGGGGAGAGGATTAGGGGGAAGAGGAGGAAGAGGAGGGACAGTGTGCAGCCATTGTGATGTCATCACATCATCAGCCAAAGCCAGTCGGTTTTATTTTCTAAGTTATTTGAGATTTTAGAACATTTTGATTAATAACTCGAGAAATAATACATGATTTTTTTCAGATGAGGCAATTTTAGACTCCACAGGATAAAACTCTACAGGAATATATAAAAATGTTACCGTTAGGGCGTCGTTTTTTGAGATGTGACTACACACACCCACACACATCCAAGATCAGACTTTTAATGGTTACTAAACCAAGTGGGGCCAGTTGGATCCCATTCCCTCAACGCGCGGTTGCGGGGGGGGTTAGCCCTACCCCAAGCAGCAGCCCCGCCGCAAGTGGCAGCCCAACGTCAGAGACCCGACCCAGTCCAGCTTGGGAGACCCAGCCCAGTCAGAGACCCAGCCCAGCCTAGAGTTGGAGACCCAGCCCAGCCCGGAGTCAGAGATGTCACCAAATAGAAAGCGACCAGTGCCCGCTGTGAGTCCCCACCGCAATGCCAATTCTAGCCACTAACCCCTTGGTCCCCCTCGCTGGCTCCCCCCCCCCCCCCCCCCCCCCCCCCCATGATGCCCCCCTCTCCCCCATGGCTCTTCCCCCGTCTTTCCTCCGAGTTCACTCCCCCCGCCCCTCTCCCCCACAAACCCCCCCTACACACCCCTCCCCCCACAAGCCCCCCTAACCGCAGCACCCCACAACCCCTGTCGCCCACACACCCCCTTTCCCACAACCTCCCGTCACCCACAACCCCCCCCCCCCCCCCCCCCCCCCCCCCCACCACATCTCCCACAAACCCACAATTCCCGTACTGGCCTCATTAGCTACCTTAGTCTCTCAAAACAGTGGAAGCAGGTCATCCTTAATCATGAGAGACTACCTACAATGATGACCGCCTAGGATTATATATTTTCTCACACTTTAATGTTAACAAATGTGGGAACAATAAGACTATTTATGAAAAATGAAGTGTTTATATAAAAAATGTTTTGTAATTATGATCTCATTTATAAATTGATCATTCCTGATCCACCTGTTACCCAAGCCTTTTGTTGAACATATTTTTCTTCTTTTACGAATAAGACTCTGAAGCAAATGAGTAAAAATTGAACAAAAACTTCCGCAGAACAATTATCTTGTACAGTCCTTTTATATTTTCTCTAATGTTAAGCCATTACAAAAGTATAAGTGTTGAAAAAAATCTCAAAATGTGTTGCAAGCAAAGGCCCAGTGTGCCAAAATTGAACCCAGCTGTAAAATTTAACATGTCAGTGCAGTCTGTAAAAGGCTCTTTCCTTATACATTACTACAATCTATTGCAGATCATTGGAGTATTACCAAATACCATATGTTTGGCATCATGTGCAGAGCATCTGGTATTCTTTAACAAACAACAAAAAATTTAAAATACAATAAAACAACAGTCACATAATGTTTACTTTCTCATGTTTCAAATAGTTGATTTGCATTTGAAAGTTTATATATAAAAATAAACTAATGTCAAAAATCGAAGTCTTATTTTTGCAAACATTATTCGTTGCCTCACCTTTTGGCTTCTTGCTACTGTAGGCAAACTTTGAGATGTATAGCAAATCAAAGGGAAAGTGTGCATGGTCAAAAACAGAGATTTGAACAAATAGGTTCTGCCGTATATCAATATTGCAGTGTTTTTTCTTTCCACTGCAAAATATAGATGACAAAATTGTTGTCACAATTATTTCTGCACTACAAAAATTAATGATACTTTGGTTATCTTAATTAAATGTTCAGTTACCTTTAGAGTATGCTACCATTAGGCAATAATATTTAAAGGTATCATATAATGAATTGCATGCATTACAAAAGTTCTAATTTAACAAATTTAAACTATTACATTAATGTTTGCCAATAAATGGTGGGCCTAATGTCATCCACTCTCCGAAGAACCAAACATGTTTTATGTCATTCAAACTGTGTGCAGAGGTTACACAGAAAAGCTGGAGAAACTCAGCGGGTGCAGCAGCATCTATGGAGCGAAGGAAATAGGCAACGTTTCGGGCCGAAACCCTTCTTCAGACTGATCGGGGGTGGGGGTGGGTGGGGACAAGAAAGGGAAAAGGAGGAGTAGCCAGAAGGCTGGAGGGTGGGAGGAGACAGCAGGGGAGCTGAGGAAGGGGAGGAGACAGCAAGGACTAACAAGCAAGCATCTGCAGTTCCCTCTTAAACACTGTGTGCAGAGGTTAGTCTGCACACAGTTTGACTATGTGCAGTGTAGGTGGAGGCGCTGTCTCAAAAATACAGCCATTATCACCAAGACCCATCCTGGCCTCAATCTCAATTTACTCCTACAATCAGGAAGATGATGTACAAGTCTGAAAACAGTGACCATCAGGTTCAAGAATAGCTTATTCGCAACCACTACACAACACTAACCTCAACTATGAACTACAGGCCGTCATTGGTTAAACTAATGGGCCTGTCCCACTTAGGCGACTGCAGGAGACTATGCAGTCGCCACATGTACGCTGGTAGTTGCCGGGGAGTTGCCTTCATGGTCACGAGGAGTTCCCACATTCTGGGAACTAGTCGCGGCCTCATTATGGTCGCCGCAAATTTTTTCAACATGTGACTAGAATGAAGCCGCCATGGAGAGTAGCGAGAATTCTCATGGCGTAGGTGGGTCGCCAGGTGGTCCTAATGGGTAGCCAGGAGGTCGAAGGTTCTCGGAGATTCTCGTAGGTTGTAGCTGGTGCTGACCGGTGAATTTCATTGGCTCATTGGGATAAAGAAAGGTCAGTAGTTTTCAGAACCAAGGATTACCGTCTGGTAATGTTAAATGTCTGCCGAGCTTCACAGCCGTGTATCTCTGGCTTAATAAAAGTTGTCTCCACTTCTTCTCCCCCCTCTCTTTTAAAACACTGTGCTTTAGCCGTCTTAATTACAGCGCCAACCTTTCTGTTCATCGTGGTGTGTGTCTGTATCACCTTGGCTTTGCACCGTGTGAATTTTTTAGACAGCGCTCACCCCGCTTGCCCTGTCCCCAACTTGCATAATGGGCTGGTGAAGGAGGCGATGTGTTCGTGTGTGTTCCACTCTGACAGTCGCCGTTCCAGTTGCCAGTTTTTCAGGCAACTGCCGGCCACTTGAGTCACTGGCAGTCCACTGAAAAATCGCCTAAGTGGGACAGGCCCATAAGGACTTTGGGTTATTATGCACCAACATTGGGATTGTAAAATTATCATATATTATCTGTGTATTTTGTTTATGGGCCAGTTATGCTGCTCATTTTCATTTTTCCAATGTCAGTACATATGACATTTTTTCCATTGTCAGTACAAATGTTTCATTTCTATAACTTAGTGTGCTGTCAAAATATTTCATTGATAGTAATTCCTTAGGGCAAACAATAGATAGTTATATTTAATCAAGATTCATTCATTTCAGATTTGAATTGAAAAGATGGAAGAGAAACCTGCATATGATTTCTATTTTAGTGTACAATGCATTGTGTATATAATGATAATAATAATATATTTTATTGTCATTGCATAGGTGCAACGAGATTTGGTAAGCAGCTTCCATCCGATAGTCATAACTTAAACAACATAAAATTTAGATACCCTGAGAAACATGATTTATTTTTTAAAAAATTAAAAAGTCAGTAAGTAGAATTTAGGCAAACTAGATAATTTATTTGAATTGTACTGTATAATTATCTCATCTATGACATGTAAAGGTTACTACGGTTGCACATCAGATTGTTGCTGATTAAATTATTTTTGTACTCAACGACTATAACAGGTCATATTCTCAGAACAATTCTGTACAATTATTCCAAAGGCTTAATCACATGTCTATTCACATTTTGAGCTGCTGTTGCAAACGTGTGATGGGAGTATAGATTTAAATAATCTTGAATATTCTAGAGCAGGTAGTGTTAAATGTGGGTCAGACACAAAATGCTGGAGTAACTCAGTGGGTCAGGCAGCATCTCTGGAGAGAAAGAATAGGTGACGTTTTGGGTTGCGACCATTCTTCAGACTTCTTCAGTGTTAAATGTGGTTGTGTTTCTTTAGATTTAGGATTACAAACTGCAATGCGTACCTATATGATAGGTTACATTGTCCCTAGTTTTTCTTATATCAACAAAAAACCATTTTGTAGATTACTTGAGTTTGAGACACAATAAATGGCAAATGGGTAAGGGCTCACGATGGAAATTGGGTGCTAGCTGGATTTGATATGGTCCAACAAAACTCAACTAGATAAGATTTTATTTTTTGGTTATTTTTCACTCTTTGAATTGTAAACGAACACACGTACACACCTAAATATTGTAGTCTTCTTCCAAGGTTCATAAATCATAAGGAGAGGAAGTTTACTTAAATGCAATTTTATCATGGGTAGAATTTAAGGATATGGTCTGTGACTTGAATCAGTTTCATGCCCATGTGCAAGTACCAGAAAAAGGACGGAGATGACAGCTTTTGCAAAGCCACTTATTGAGTGGAGTATGAATCAGTCATGGTGCACCAAAACAGATCTTTTGGCACTTGTTCATATTGACCAGGCTTCATAGCTAAGCTAGGCACATTTGCCTGCGTTTGTCCAATACCCCTCAAAACCTATCCTATCCACTTACCAGTCTGAGTGTCCTTAAGCGTCACCATTGTACCCACCTCTACAACTTTCTCAGGCAACTTGCTCTGTCTGTGAACTATGTGTGAATAAATCACTCTTCAGGTCTGTAAATCCACCCCATTTCATCTTAAACCTATGCCCTTACTGTAAGTTCTACACTCTACCCTGGTTAAAAGACTGATAGTTCATCTTACCTATGCCTTTCAGCACGTTGTACTTCTATAAGGTCATGCCAGCCTCTTACACTCCAGGGGAATAAAAAGTCTATGCAGCCTCTGCTTATAACTCAAGCACTCGATTCCTGGCAACATCCTGATGATTTTTTGCTGCACTTTCCAGCTTAATGGCATTCTTCCTATGTTCCAAAAGTGGTCTCACCAACACTAAGGATGGGTGCATTATTAGAGCCCCATCCTGTCTATTTCATGATTATCCACCACCTTGAATGAGACATTCCAGTTCTTTCAACTGTTGTTTGAGATTGCTCAGCTCTATTCATGTTCATTTTGCTATAAGCATAGTCCTTTGTGCAGCTTCACCAGACTACCACCTTAATTTTATATACAGGTGCTGCTGCTCTCAGCATATATTCTATTCACTCTTATCAGTCAATTTCCTGGACTAATTGTGTGATACAATGAAAGATTTGGATGGTGATGTGTCCATTTCTACTGTTGATAATGTTGCACAAGACCAAAATGAAGCTCCTACTGGGTTGATTTTTTTTGCCTTAAAAGATTTTCAAACTTCAACATTTTTTTAATTCCCGTTTTTCACTTCCACTTTCCTCGAAAACCATTCCTCCAGCAGTCACAACCTTTGTCACTTCCATCCTGAACTATCAGTCCTCAACAGGTGGCTAAGCTTCACCCTGTCATATCTCCAAATCAATCAATTCTGAGCCCAGCCTGAAGTTGGTCTCTTCTTCCACCTTTTTTCGCCAAGTCAAAACTCCAGACGAGGCACATTTTTTCACTTCACCAGTTTTCAATAAACCTGAATACCTCACTTCCACCTTACTCCAAATTCAATTATTCTTAAATGTCTGATGTGATATTAGTAGCCTCAAATTTCCACTAGCTCTTACTTACATTATAACCATATAACAATTACAGCACGGAAACAGGCCATCTCGGCCCTACAAGTCCATGCCGAACAACTTTTTTCCCTTAGTCCCACCTGCCTGCACTCACACCATAACCCTCCATTCCCTTCTCATCCATATGCCTATCCAATTTATTTTTAAATGATACCAATGAACCTGCCGACACCACTTCCACTGGAAGCTCATTCCACACCGCTACCACTCTCTGAGTAAAGAAGTTCCCCCTAAACTTCTGTCCCTTAATTCTGAAGTCATGTCCTCTTGTTTGAATCTTCCCTATTCTCAAAGGGTAAAGCTTGTCCACATCAACTCTGTCTATCCCTCTCATCATTTTAAAGACCTCTATCAAGTCCTCCCTTAACCTTCTGCGCTCCAGAGAATAAAGACCTAAATTTAGTTTCATTTAGATTAATTTAGGCCCCCTCACCTCACAACAATCTACTCAGAGACCCAACACCAATTAACAAACCTGCTGACAAGAGCAGACTGTTATTCTCTGGCGAACTGAACTGAATGGTTCCCCGACACTTCTCCGCTCCGGCGTTTGGATTTTGACCAGAATAAAGATCAGAGAACTCTTCTCAACTGTCAGTCTTATTTCCTCGGAAGACCATCCATCCAGTTAAATAAACTCCAAAAAAAAAGAAAATTCAGGTTCTCTCTCTTCTCCAAGACTAGCAGGCAAAATTGCCATAGTATGCCCATTATTTCAAAAATGTTTTAATTCAAAACCCTACATCTTCCTCTACTATATACATATTTAGTTTCTTCCAACTCATTTTTGACATGTCCAATACCCTCAGCTCTTTTAAATTGTTTTCAGTTTCCTTCCATCCAACCAGCCTCCATTTTTAGTGATTATTGAGTCTGAAGAAGGGTCTCGACCCGAAATGTCACTCATTCCTTCTCTCCAGAGATGTTGCCTGTCCTGCTGAGTTACTCCAGAATTTTGTATCTATCTTCCATACCTAGTGGAATGTCCTCCATAAATTCCACCACCCTCAAGTCGAGGGACTTCTTTCTACACTTCCATTTTCCTTTCAGCTTTCTGAAGATTATTCTATAAACACCTTTACTACCTACCCCCCCCCCCCCCCCCCCCCCCCCCCCCCTCACAGCATCTCCACATACACCTACAGGGAACACCTACCCTTTCACCTCTTCCACATCATACAGACACCCAAACACTCTTTCCAGGCAGAGCAGCAAATCACTTGTTCGTCTCCTATTTATCACATGCATTCATTGCTCATAATGTATTACTCTCTAGAGAATCAGTGTTTTCCACATCTGTTAACCCCACAAGGAAAATAGAGCCTTGAATTGCCTTTCACTTTAATTCTCCATTTCACATCCCATCCCTCTCTGCGACTTTTTTCTCTATTATAACTGCAACCTTAAGTTTAAGGAATGTCTCATCTTTTGATGGCACATTACCGCATTTTGAAGTCAATGTGCAATTCAACATTTTCTGATAACTAGCCTTTTGCAGTTCTGACAGGTCATCCATCAATCTATAAATTCTGCCTTATCTACTGCAAATTTCTTTTCATTTCCAGCAATTGCAATATTTTGTATGTTAACTCCATTGTTCTCTCCTGTTCTCATCCACCTGCTTTTTAATTCCAAATTATTTGCACATAATAACCCTTCAATGGTTTCATTATTGTCACATGTGCAGATACACTGTATAGTTGCAAAACGGCGCCAGAACATGGCAACTCTGCGTGCTGTTCCAGAAGAGGATCTATTGTATGTTTTGTATGATGTAATTTGATGGATTGCAAGCAGAACCATCGTTTCACTGTATGATACAGGTTTCTGAAACCTTCAATCCATCCCCAAGGAGACAGACAATTCTGATATTTCTCACCTTGAAATCCAGTGTACTGACGACACTGGATCGATAGAGTAGAGACCCGTCTGGCCCAACACATTGTCATCGGGTTCTTCCACTGCTGTTCCATGCAGCTGCCGCAGGCCTGTGCTAATCACAGAACTGGAGGCCACTTCAAGGGCCCAGTAGGCGAGTTTGCTGACTTTATCTTTCACCTTCCATTGTTGTCAAGATGCAGCATCCATTTACCAGGATTCAACTTCCTTTCACTCAGCACTTCATTAAATGTCATTGGCCATCCCAGATTCCTCCCTATAAAGACATTCCTTCTCCATACTTCCCTATTCTCTGCAACTAAAAACCTGTTTGATTTAAAAATGTTCACAATTTCGATGAAAAGCCATCAACTTGGAACACCATCTCTCTCTCTCTCTCTCTCTGCCTCACCTGGAAAGACTGCTTGGGTCCTTGGATGCAGTCGAGGGGGAAATTATAGCGGCAAGTGTAGCATTTCCTGCGGTTGCAAGGGAAAGTACCAGGGGAGGGGGTGGTTTGGGTGGGAAGGGACAAATTGACCAGGGAGTTAGAGATAAAACGGTCTCTGCGGAAAACAGAAAGGGGAGGAGCTGGAAAGATGTGACCAACATTTTGTTGGAAATAGTCCTGGAAATCTACCTTGATCTTAAAGGATAGAGATTCAGGATATTGTCAGAGATGATTTCAGGAAAAATGACAAATATCTTTGTTAAAAAGATTAAGAGATAACTTGAGACCCAAGATGTTAAAATTGAGACATTCAAAGGTGCCAAGAGAATTCACTCTGGCAGGTGGCTCAATGACCATGGCATCTTAATTTCAGATGATGTAGTGAAATCATTGGCACTGGAACCTCTGCTGATTTTGTCTTAGTGAGGTGGTTCCAAGATTTTGATTAAATATAAATAGAACATTGTGGCATTTCCTTCTGTGAATGCACATCTTGGACAAAAACCTGCTGGCAATGTTGTGCTTACCCGTTTTTCTTATGCAGTCAGTGCATGGGATATTGCATAATTTTGTTGGCATAGACTGGAGAATCTTTGATGTATTTATCAGAACCAGGTATATTCTTCCTGACGTGATGACATTAGAGTTCAACCCCCTTTCCTTTAAAAGCTCACCCGACAGGTGATTGAAGATGAGGAACTTCACTGCGTTGACAGAGGCCGTAGGATTCAGCACAATTGCTCTTTTAAGGAGTCAGCAGAGGCCAGTTGAGTAAAATAGTATTTTCCGCACGCTGTACAAGTTTATGAATTTATGATGTTTTCAGTAATAAAGCCAGTATAATTGTAGCATGAATAGATTGCATGGAGGAAAATGAATTTTATATTCTCCTCTTTGCACAACACCACTGGCAATTATATTAGCCCTAGTCTCATAATACATCACTAAGTTTCTGCTGAAAGGTCAAATCGATGTTTGTGCAAGACCACTTTAAGATCTTTCAATACAAACTGGATTGAAAGTCAATGCATCAATGTGATCAATACTTAAACGAACATTTGATTGGCAAGTCATTTAATAATTTTTTTAAATAATTTTATTATGGACAAGTTAAAATATACTGATCATTTAATTATTTTAGCCACACGCAATTCAACATGTCAAAAACTAGATTCCATCGGCAAATAAACTCCTTGAATTGCAATATGTATTGCACATATGACCAGAATTTAACATGCTTTCTATTTTTGTAGAATCAGCAATATGTTTTGAAAAAGCACCTCAACCGTGTCATAGCACAAAACAAAATATTTAAATGAAATAACACAAGCAAAATATCACAAAAGAAAATGATCTCAGCAAGGATCTTTCACCTCTTCAAAAATCTCATACATTTTCTTGGTTACATAAAATTCAGTATTTCCATTAGCATCGGTTTATAAAATACAAGCATAATGTGCATAAGCTTCCCTTCAGCCTCTACTCTTCTTCAGAACAGTCTGCGAATTCAAAGAGAAATACTTTCAGTGGTTAAGTATGTTTTATGACATATCATATGCTTTGAACACAATGATCTGAGAACAGGTTGTCATGTCATAATTATAACTCTGGAGGTCAAAACAAATATTTCTGCCTGAGTACATTTTATTTAGTTGGAAAACTATCAAAGAAGCATCAGAACTCATTGAGAATTATGTATACAAGGTAAATTCTAAAGATTTTAATCAGATAACCAATCAGATAATCAGGAACCGACGAGAGAGCAGGCTATTCTAGACTGGGTATTGAGTAATGAGGTAGGGTTAGCTAGCAGTCTTGTTGTGTGTGGCCCCTTGGGCAGGAGTGACCATAATATGGTTGAGTTCTTCATTAGGATGGAGCGCGACATAGTTAATTCAAAAACAAGGGATCTGAACGTAAAGAAAGGTAACTTTGAGGGTATGAGACGTGAATTGGCCAAGATAGACCGGCAATTGATTCTTAAAATGTTGACGGTGGATATGCATTGGAAGGCATTTAAAGACCGCATGGATGAACTACAACAATTGGTCATCCCAGTTTGGCAAAAGAATAAATCAGGGAAGGTAGTGCATCCGTGGATAACAATGGAAATTAGGGATAGTATCAAAACAAAGGATGAAGTATATAAATTAGCCAGAAAAAGCAGAGGACTGGGAGAAATTCAGAGTCTAGCAGAGGAGGACAAAGGGCTTAATTAGGAAAAGGAAAATAGATTACGAAAAAAAACTGGCAGGGAACATAAAAACTGACTGCAAAAGCTTTTATAGATATGTGAAGGGAAAAAGATTAGTTAAAACAAATGTAGGTTCCCTGCAGTCAGAAATCGATGAATTGATCATGGGGAACAAGGACATGGCAGACCAATTGAATAACTACTTTGATTCTGTCTTCACTAAGGAAAACATAAATAATCTGCCGGAAATAGCAGGGGACCGGGGGTCAAATGAGATGGAGGAACTGAATGAAATCCAGGTTAGTCGGGAAGCGGTGTTAGGTAAATTGAATGGATTAAAGGCCGATAAATCCCCAGGGCCAGATAGGCTACATCCCAGAGTGCTTAAGGAAGTAGCCCCAGAAATAGTGGATGCATTAGTGATAAGTTTTCAAAATTCTTTAGATTCTGGAGTAGTTCCCGAGGATTGGATGGTAGCTAATGTAACCCCACTTTTTAAAAAGGGAGGGAGAGAGAAAACGTGGAATTACAGACCAGTTAGTCTAACATCGGTAGTGGGGAGAATGCTAGAATCATTTATTAAAAGATGGGATAGCAGCACATTTGGAGAGTGGTGAAATAATTGGACAAAGTCAGCATGGATTTATGAAAGGTAAATCATGTCTGACGAATCTTATAGAATTCTTCGAGGATGTAACTAGTAAGGGAGAACCAGTGGATGTGTTACATCTGGACTTTCAGAAGGCTTTCGACAAGGTCCCACATAAGAGATTAGTATGCAAACTTAAAGCACACAGTATTGGGGGTTCAGTCATTATTGATGTGAATAGAGATCTGGCTGGCAGACAGGAAGCAAAGAGTAGGAGTAAACGGGTCCTTTTCAGAATGGCAGGCAGTGACTAGTGGGGTACCGCAAGGCTCAGTGCTGGGACCCCAGCTATTTACCATATATATTAATGATTTGGACAAGGGAATTGAATGCAACATCTCCAAGTTTGCGGATGACACGAAGCTGGGGGGCAGTGTTAGCTGTGAGGAGGATGCTAGAAGGCTGCAAGGTGACTTGGGTTGGTTGGGTGAGTGGGCAAATGCATGGCAGATGCAGTATAATGTGGATAAATGTGAGGTTATCCACTTTGGTGGCAAGAACAGGAAAGTAGACTATTATCTGAATGGCGGCCGATTAGGAAAAGGGGAGATGCAATGAGACCTGGGTGTCATGGTACACCAGTCATTGAAAGTAGGCATGCAGGTGCAGCAGGCAGTGAAGAAAGCTAATGGTATGTTAGCATTCATAGCAAAAGGATTTGAGTATAGGAGCAGGGAGGTTCTACTGCAGTTGTATAGGGTCTTGGTGAGACCACACCTGGAGTATTGCATAGTTTTGGACTCCTAAACTGAGGAAAGACATTCTTGCCATAGAGGGAGTACAGAGAATGTTCACCAGACTGATTCCTGGGATGGCAGGACTTTCACATGAAGAAAGACTGGATAGACTTGGCTTGTACTCGCTAGAATGTAGAAGATTGTGGGGGGATCTTATAGAAACCTGCACAATTCTTAAGGTGTTGGACAGGCTAGATGCAGGAAGATTGTTCCCGATGTTGGGGAAGTCCAGAACAAGGGGTCACAGTTTAAGAATAAGGGGGAAGTCTTTTAGGACCGAGATGAGAACATTTTTTTTCACACAGATAGTGGTGAATCTGTGGAATTCTCTGCCACAGAAAGTAGGTGAGGCCAGTTCATTGGCTATATTTAAGAGGGAGTTAGATGTGGCCCTTGTGGCTAAAGGTATCAGGGGATATGGAGAGAAGGCAGGTACAGGATACCGAGTTGGATGATCAGCCATGATCATATTGAATGGTGGTGCAGGCTCGAAAGACCGAATGGCCTACTCCTGCACCTATTTTCTATGTTTCTATAAATTATTAATTTACCATTAACAATTGTGTTTTATTATCATCTGCAAACAAATATACTGAAAATCATCTACACAATTTGAGGCGAGCTTAGTAGTACAATTAGTGGTTCACGAATGGAAATAATTTTTGTTTAGATTTTCACATACCGCCCATTACTTTCAAATAAACAGTATATCAACAAAATCAATAATTAAATGGAGCTTGGTGTTTAAACCCATTGCTCGAGGTACAGACTTATATCTGAATCCCCTTGCCCAAGGCAAACGATTTATTGATTTCATTAATAACAGAGTATTCAGATGAATAAATTCCATTCCACCAGTAAAACAATCAAACCCATCTTGTCTTGCTGTATCATGTTTACGCTTAATATCAAAAAGATAAATGCAAAATATGTTCACTTCAGAAATGAGAATGCAGTTGTTTAGTGCTCTCTATGCCTGACAACCAATATCAGGCAGAGGTTTACTTGCAACTCCTCAAACCTCATCTACTGTATCCCCGTGCTGTCTCATATCAGTGAGACCAAGTGTAGACTTGGCAATCGTTTCGGTGAACACTTACGCTCAGTCCGCCTTGGCCACCGCGATCTACCAGTTGGCAAACATTTTAATTCCCCTTCTCATACTGACCTTCCTGTCCTGAGCCTCCTCCACATCAGAGTGAGGACACATACAAATTGGAGGAACAGCACCTCATATTTCACGTGGGCAGCTTACAACCCAGAGGTATGAATATTGATTTCTCTAATTTCAAGTAATTTCTGCATTCTCTCCCCCCCCCCCCCCCCCCCCCCCCCCCCCCCCCCACCCCCCCCCCCACCCCCCCCAACCCATCACAAACCCCCCCCCCCCCCCCCCCCCCCAACCCCCCCACCCCCCCCCCCCCCCCCCCCCCCCCCCCCCCCCCCCCCCCCCCCCCCCCCCCCCCCCGTTTCTGCTAGTTCCACTGTTCACATATTTGTATCCCTCTTGTTATCACACCTTCTCCAGCCAACAATGGGTCATTATGGGCTCCACCCTTCCTGACGTCATCTGTTGCCATCTACTAGTGAAACAAGTTTTTGGCATCATAATGAACAAGATATTTTGAATAATTCAACAATTTTTTTCACAGCAGTTGACGGCTTGTGAATTTATTGTTATACTCACTGGAGTAGATGTCAATTGGATTTTTAACATAACCAGTTTTAAAAATAAATATGACTATGGCATTATAATTTTACCTTTGCCACTTCCATGATATGATCTGGTTGAATGGCAGAACACTTGGCTTCAACAGCTTTAATCCTAGCCTCTTGTGCCAGACGATGCAAGAACAAGAGACAGTTTAAATGCACCTACAATTAAAATTAAAAAGTTACTTCAAAACATCAAATGTTCAACGGGGAAGAGAAAAATATTGAAAAAGGGCTGCCAAGAACCAAGCAATTTTCTGTTATTAAAATTATTCTATTAAAAATTAGCACTATTAAAGCAGCTGAATAAATTTGTCCAAAGGCAATCAGTTATCTAGGGCAGGTATGTATTCAGGACAGATGATGAGCTAATATTTCAAGTCAATGACCTGAACCAAATTAAGTAAAGGTAGACACAAAATGCTAGAGTAACTCAGCGGGTTAAACCAACTGTGAGGACAGCTAAAGTCTGGTCAGAGGAAGCGGACTTCACACTTCAGCAGTGTTTTGGAAACACTGACTGGAAGGCGTTTGCAGCCCAGGCCACCCTTGACTCCCACACGGACATTGATTCCTACACATCCTCTGTTCTGGACTTTATAAACTCCACCATCAACAGTGTCACCTCCCTCAAACAGGTGACCATATACACGAATCAGAAGCCATGGATGAACAGCAAGGTCAGGCTACTGCTGAAAGCACGGGACACCGCTTTCAGGTCAGGCGATGCTCGAGCCTACAGTTCATCCAGGGCTAACCTGAAGAGGGGCATCAGGAAGGCCAAGCACTGCCATAAGCTCAGGATTGAGGAGCACTTCTACAACAACTCCGACCCCCGACGCATGTGGCAAGGCATCCAGGCTATCACGGACTACAGGCCCTCCAACATCACCCCCACATCCAGCGACGCCTCCTTCCTTGAGGAGCTTAATCACTTCTATGGCCGCTTCGACAGGGACAATCTAGAGACAGCCATCAAGGCTGTGCTACCTGCCGATCACCAACCCCTCACACTCACCCCCTACGATGTATACGTGGCACTGAGTAGGACTAATGCAAGTAAAGCTGCTGGCCCTGACGGCATCCCCGGGCGCGTGTTCAGGGCCTGTGCTGCGCAGCTGACAGACTGACATCTGGACTGACATCTTCAACCTGTCACTTGCCCAAGCAGTTATCCCCACTTGCCTTAAAGCCACCTCCATCGTGCCAGTGCCAAAACACTCCACTGCGGCAAGCCTCAACGACTTCCGCCCAGTTGCACTTACCCCCATCATCACCAAGTGCTTCGAGAGGCTGGTCCTGGCACACCTCAAAAGCTGCCTACCCTCCACACTGGATGGATCCCTATCAGTTTGCCTACCGCAAGAACAGGAGTACGGAGGATGCCATCTCAACGGCACTTCACTCCGCCCTCTCCCACCTCGACAACAGAGACACTTACGTAAGAATGCTGTTCATCGATTACAGCTCAGCATTCAACACCATTATACCATCAAAACTGATCACCAAACTCGGTAACCTGGGCATCGACCCCTCCCTCTGCAACTGGATACTGAACTTTCTAACCAACAGAGCCCAGTCTGTGAGGTTAGACAAGCACACCTCTTCAACGCTCACCCTGAACACCGGCGTTCCACAGGGCTGTGTGCTGAGCCCCCTCCTCTACTCCCTCTTCACCTATGACTGCACACTTGTACATGGTACTAACACCATCATCAAGTATGCAGATGATACAACGGTGATTGGCCTCATCAGCAACAACGATGAGCTGGCCTACAGGGAGGAGGTCCAGCACTTAGCAGCATGGTGCGCTGACAACAACCTGGCCCGTAACTCCAAGAAGACCAAGGAGCTCATTGTAGACTTCAGGAAGTCCAGAGGCGGCACGCACACCCCCATCCACATTAACGGGATGGAGGTGGAACGTGTTTCTAGCTTCAGGTTCCTGGGAGTCAACATCTCCGATGACCTCTCTTGGACCCACAATACCTCTACTCTGATCAAGAAGGCTCATCAGCGTCTCTTCTTCCTGAGGAGACTGAAGAAGGTCCATCTGTCTCCTCAGATCCTGGTGAACTTCTACCGCTGCACCATCGAGAGCATCCTTACCAACTGCATCACAGTATGGTATGGCAACTGCTCTGTCTCCGACCGGAAGGCATTGCAGAGGGTGGTGAAAATTGCCCAACGCATCACCGGTTTCCTCACTCCCCTCCATTGAGTCTGTCCAAAGCAAGCACTGTCTGCGGAGGGTGCTCAGCATCGCCAAGGACTGCTCTCACCCCAACCATGGACTGTTTACCCTCCTACCATCCGGGAGGCGCTACAGGTCTCTCCGTTGCCGAACCAGCAGGTCGAGGAACAGCTTCTTTCCGGCGGCTGTCACTCTACTCAACAACGTACCTCGGTGACTGCCAATCACCCCCCCCCCCCCGGACACTTATTATTATTTATTCAAATCGTTTGCTATGTCGCTCTTCAAGGGAGATGCTAAATGCATTTCGTTGTCTCTGTACTGTACACTGACAATGACAATTAAAATTGAATCTGAATCTGAAATGCATTTCGTTGTCTCTGTACTGTACACTGACAATGACAATTAAAATTGAATCTGAATCTGAATCTGAGCTAACTTAGCATATCGAAACAAGGAACTCCTGGTGCTAGTTTACAGACAATGCACAACGTGCTGGAGTAACTCAGCAGGTCAGGCAGCATCTCTGGACAATGTGGAAAGGGATGAGTGTTTAAGAAGGAACTGCAGATGCTGGAAAATCGAAGGTACACAAAAATGCTGGAGAATCTCAGCGGGTGCAGCAGCATCTATGGAGCAAAGGAAGCGAAGGCAGCGTGTACTGGGCCAGGCACCAGGAGTTCCTTGTTTCGACAGGAAAACCAATTGCTAGCAAGTCTAAATACAACAAGAAATTAAGAAGCCCTAACATATATTCAGAACAGATTCTTACTGAAATGATATTGACAAAGGTAAATTAAAACATACCAGCTACAATACTTTGCAATGAGTGAATACAGCACACAAGTCACAAAACTATGATGTGAATTAACAGAGCAATGGAGCTCTTGATGAAACGACCCAAAGACGTGTGCGTGTGTGCCTGCGCGCGCGTGCGTTGCAAGCAGGAATTCGCAGGCCAGGGAGCCGTAGTGCCCCTGGTTTGACATCCCAAAATGCAACAGCTGCACAAAACTCCATTAACCATTCCTCAGCCCACTTGCTCAACTAATCAAAATCCTGCTGCAATTTTTCATAAACATCTTCACCAACTACAATGCCATACACTTGATATCTGCAAACTTACTAATCATGCCCTATACATTATCATCCAAATTGTTAATATAAACCACAAACATCAATGAGCCCAGTGCAGATCTCAGAGGCACATCGCAACTCATGGGCCTCCAGTCCAAAAAACAACCCTCCACCATCAATCACCCTCTCGATTCCAGCGGGACATGCTGCCTGACCGAGCATATTGTCTCCATCTTCGGTATAAATTATCATCTGAAGTTCCTTCCCACACACTTTGTATCCAGTCAACTGGCTCTCCCTGAATTTCACGCAATCTAACCTTCCAGAGTAGGTATGCTACAATACTTACCTTCAGCAACGCTGCAATTCTGCCACTGGCTGTGTGCGCGATTATGGCGCCTTTGAGGGGGGAGGGGTTAAAACGTGGTTTTTTTCCTACCTTGTCCTGGAATATATTTGGTTGGTGTACAAGCTTTTACTGAAGAATCGTTCCAACGGGCGTTCTGTGTATTATTATTATTATTTTTTTTAAATTGCCCGACTAGTTCAATGTTGGAGTAATTTTAAAATCAGCTTCTAAAGCCGTCAACGCCGACAATGGGGCCGGATTTCAGGTACGGGACAGGTAAAAGAAAGCCGTTTATTTTATGTCTAAAAGTGCTCCTTAAGATGCCTTTAATTCATATTTTATGTTGTGAAACTGTGATTTAGGACCCATACGAACCGGCAGTATTTTTCCTGCCGATATAGGGGTATAAATTCACCGCAAACCACAACGTTCCAAATGATCACGTTCCAGAAAAACTCACTCGCAAGATGATTTAAATGGCCATTAATTTACAGGTATTAAACATTAAATTTGGCTTATAAATCCATGACAATGAGATTTAAAAATTATGTTATTTTGTGAATTCTTGTGCGAATGTTATCTGGACACTTAGGCTATTTAAAAATGTTAATCTATTCTTAAGAAATTGATAGATGTTTAGATCTAGTAATTGAATGTTGTAATTAGCTACAATTAGGTAGCTAATTATATGCTTTAATTTCAAGTCATCTAAGATTGTTTCATATTTGTTTCAGAATGCTTCAATCTATAATAACTGAAAATTTCTTTCAGTTCTCTTAATTTTTAAGAAAGTTATGGGCTTTTGACTGACCTCGATCACAGCTTTTGTGTTAAGTCAATGGAAAAGCAATAGGGAACACGATGCTAATTTCCGAGTATGAAAATGGCCGTAACTTTTTTAATACCGCAGATATGAAAGAGAATTAGGTGTAAAATTAAACTTATTTTTATGCTTTATCTGATGGGATAGATTACAGACTTGATTTTTTAAATCTCAAAATTTTGTAACATTGCTATCCAGAGCAACCCATTATGTGGAACCATCAAATGCATTGTTGGACCATATAGAGAAGTGTCTACAGCTTTGCCCTCATCAACTTTCTTCTTGACTTCTTCACAATAAGTTCAAGATTCCTACACCAGACCCCTCACCTCCAGACCACTCACCCCCTCCCCCCCTCCCTCCCTCCAGACCACACACCCACCCAACTCCAGACCACACCCACCCCCTTCTAGACACTCACCCCCTCAACACCTCCAGACCACTCACCCCCACTTCAACACCCCCCCCCCCTCCAAACCCCACACCCACCTCCAAACCCCACACCCCCCTCCCTCCAGACCACTCACCCCCCCAACACCTCCAGACCCTCACCCCACCCACCCACAGATCCAGACTCCTTAACCACCCCAAATTCCCCAACACTTCCAGACCCGCTCCCCATCCCCTCCTCACTCCCCCACCCTCCCCCTCACCACTGGACGCTCTCCTTCGAGACCCACTCACCCGGCCGAGGGGTGGGCGCGGCTTAGTCACGCAGTTTTTTTGCAGGCGTGTGCCCGCCCCCATCCTAGTCCCGGTCCCACCAGCTGCCGCCGCCGGACGGACGGACGGCCTGCTGCCTGCCTGCCTGCCCCCGGTGGCGGCCTCACCATGAAGTGGACGTCGCGGCCGATCCGTAGCTGCGGTTGGTGGCGCTTGAAGAGCGCGCGCAGACTGCCGCGCGGCACCTCGGCCTTCACCATGACGACCCGCTTCAAACCCCAGCGCCAACCGCCAACCGCCCGCCGTCCCCGCGCCCTGTGTGACGCACAGCACGCCGGCGCCCTCTGTGACGCAAAAACCGCTTTTGCTGGTGATGTCATGGGCCCGCCCCTAACCATCACTTGCTCTGCTGAAGGTGAGCGTTGTGCTCATAATCATTGTAATGTTAATAATTATCACCTTGCAACATCTTAGGAAACACACATCAAACTAGATTTTCCTACAACATTTTTGGAAATAAGCAAGTTGTGCGAGAGCGATGTTAGTGTAACTTGGTGTCAAAAGTATTAGATAACGTGCACAGATGTATTTGAAGCGGATACAAAAGACACAGGAGACTCCAGATGCTGGTACAATAAAAATAGAGAAACTGCTGGAAGAACTCCGGGACTCAGGCAGCGTCTGTGGATGTTTCGGCCAGGAGCATGCATCAAGACAAGAGTGTGGAGGGAGAGGTGAGAGGAGCTGGTCCAAATGTAGATACGTCAATGAAAGAGAAAGGAATAAACAGATGTGCCATATGCTTAAATGAAGAAAGTGAAAACAGAACCATAGCAGCCGCCATCTCCCTGGCTCTAAACTAATCTCTGGAACACCGAGACACCAAAGACTCCCACATTAGTCTCCTATTTATCAACTACAACATAATAATCCCATCCAAACTCAACACAAAACTTGGATTTAGGAAGCAGCACACACCCCCTCTTCCAGTGGATCCTCAACGGGATCCTAACCTACAGATCACAATCGGTGAGGTTAGGGGGCAACACCTCCTCCACAAATAATTATCGACACCGGAACCCTGCCAGGATGCGTTCTCAGTCCCAGTAAGCTGCCCATTCCTTTTCTCCAGACATGCTGCCTGGCCCGCTGAGTTACTCCAGCATTTTGTGTCTATCTTCAGTGTAAACCAGCATCTGCAGTTCCTTCTTACACAGTTTTCTGCTCCACTGTGAAATCTCCTCAAGGTATGCCTACTTTGAAGGTGTCACCTCTCCGACGAGAATTCTGCAGCTCTCTCGCTGCTCCCCGTGTGATTCTTCAGCTCGCATCGTCCCCTTTGACCTGTCATTTTCACACCTTACCCTTCCATGTCTCTCTCTTCCCTCAGTCTGAAGAAGGGTCTCGATCCGAAGCATCACCCATTCCTTCACTGTGGAGATGCTGTCTGTTCCACTGAGTTACTCCAGCATTTTGTCCATCTTTGGTGTAAATCAGCATCTGCACTTCCTTCCTGCACATTTACAAGATTGATGCCTAGATTAGGGGGTATTAGCTGCAGGGAGAGATTGGACAAACTTGGATTGCTTTCTCTGGAAGCTAGAGGTTGCAGGGAGACCTGATAGAAGTATACAGGGTGGTTGCACGCAGTCAAGGTCATGACCCGTGACCCATACTGTTACCACACAACGCCAACGAGTACACCCAATGAACTGCAGGTAAGCATTTACTATGGCTGCCATAACAGCGGGCCCTTCTTCTAGCCCAGCATCCGGACTAGTTGAACACTTGCAGACCCCGGGCTGACTATCCCCGCAGCCGGGGGGGAAGGGAAGAGGTGGTCGGGGGGGGGGGGGGGGGGGGGAAGAGGTTGGGGGTGTCGGTGCAATGACTCTGGGTGGCCGGAGGAAGCAGACCATCACCAACTTTGCTGCAGCTGATGTTGCCCAGAGCCGCACCCCCACCTCGCCCGTCCCCGCTCCACCCGGTTCCGCTCCTCCTGGCTCTGCTCCACCCGGCCCCGCTTCACCTAAAGTGCTGGAGGGGCTCAGTGGGTCATATGACATCTATGGAGAGAAATTGGCAGGTAACATTTTGGATCTGAGTCCTTATTACTACAGAAAAAAAATGTAGCTTTTCAATGTATAAATATATCTTTCAAGTTTTCTCAAAATGTTATAAATCCTTTTCATATATTTTGCCAAATCAAATACATATATCATAAATATAAACACATGACATCTTTATTATTGCCTCCTTTGAAAATTATACCGACTCTTTACTCCAAAGCTATTTTCATAAACAAAACTTACTGAAATAATTGTTCTCAAAATCTTTGAAGAATAGACATTGCAAACACATGAGACCACAAGAGACTGCATGTGCTGGAAGATGGAACTAAGAAAAAACTGCTGGAAGTACTCAATGGGTCAGGCATCACCTGTGCAAATAAAGAGATGGTCACCAAGGATGGATCTTCCATCCCCTTCACCATCAAGCCTGACTTCTTGAAGGTGCTGGGGATCTGGTTCGGGGGGGCTGAGGCGAGTAACAAGAATTGGCTGGAGCGGATAGCCAAGGTGGGGAGGAAGCTGGGGCTGTGGAGGCAACGCTCCCTCTCCATAACCGGGAAAAATGTTGTCATCAGGTGTGAGGTGCTCTCGGGGTTGCTGTACTTGGCACAAGTGTGGCCTGTCCCTCCCTCCTACGCCACGGGGATCACCCGGGCCATCTTCCAGTTCATCTGGGGGTCGAGGATGGACCGGGTGCGACGGGTCACAATGTACAAGTCGGCAGACAACGGGGGTAAAAGCGTGCCCAACGTCGCCCTCATCCTGATGGCCACCATTGTGTGTGGCTGCATCAGGCGGAGTGTAGAGCCAAGGCACGTGGGCAATAAGTGTCACTACCTGCTGAGGTTCTACCTGTCCCCGGTGTTGCAAAGGATGGGCCTGGCACAGATGCCACGCAATGTGCCAGTCAGCTGGACATTGCCGCCCCATCTGTCGTCTGTGGAAAGCTTCCGGACCAACACCTTTGACCACAAGTCCATCGGGCAGTGGTCAGCACGGAATGTCCTGCAGGCACTGCAGGGAAAGGACTCGATGGATCCGGTGGCGTGGTTCCCAGAGCAGACTGCCCAGCTTGTCTGGCAAAATGCCTCATCGCCAGAACTGACCAACAAGCACCAAGACCTGGCTTGGCTGGCGGGAGCCCTCTCAGTTAGATCCTTCCTGCACCGTCAGAACCTCACTACCAGCTCACGCTGCCCCCGGGACGGTTGTGGTGGAGAGGAGATGGTTGCCCACCTCTTTGCAGAGTGTGGGTTTGCAAAAAGAGTCTGGAGAGGTATGCAAGGGTCCCTGGAACGATTTATCCCGAACAGCTCCGTCACAGAGGACTCTGATTTACGGACTGTTCCCAGGGACACATTCAGAGACTGACATCGAGTGCCGCTGGAGGGTCATCAACTCGGTCAAAGACGCTCTTTGGTCTGCCCGAGCGTTGCTCACCACCCAGCAGAGAGAAATGTCCGTCAGGGAATGTTGCCGACTGGCCCACTGCAGACTGCAGGAGGACGTGCTAAGGGACTCGCTGAAGCTTGGTGCAGCCAACGCCAAGGCTCGGTGGGGGAGGGCCACAGTCTAGGGTCCTTCCGCTGCTGGACATAGGGGGCACGGTAAGGTGGAGACGCTCCTCAAATTAAATTAAGGGAAGGTATCCCACGCCAGGGGGCCACATGAGTGGCACGGGTGGGGGACATTATTTGTGGAAGTGAAAATGTCAAATGGAATTTTCGCACTGTAAACACTGTATATATTTATTACTTGGACAGGGGCCACAGAGTGGCACGGGTGGGGGATTGTTTGGTGAAATTTGAAAAGTGTAAAAAATTGTACTGAAAAAACTTGTATAGTCTCCGAAAATGTCAGATGAATTTTGTTTGCTTGAATGGTTCAGGAATATACTGTATATATTTATCAATTGAATAAAGTCTATTTTGAAATTTAAAAAAAATAAATAAAATAAAATTTAAAAAAAAGAGATGGTCACCATTTAAGGTTGAGATCCTGCATCAGGACTAAAAGTGTAGAATGGAGATGACCAGTGTAGCATTGGCTATAGCATGTTAGCCAATTAGAATGCTTAGTAATTATAACCCCGCCTAATTGTAACATTCATAGTGCCAACAAGATCCTGCCCACTGCTTGCCAGTCTGAGTAGCAGTGTGAACGTGTGATGACCTGCTGTGTAGTTGATGACCTGAACAATATAGATGCTTATGTTTCAACCCGTGTGAGTTTGAGCTCTTTATATGGTTTCTGATCGGGTCTGCCCCGCATCTGTTTATCGCGATTTATTTCGTTTACCAGTTTTTATTTGTGTTTTTTTTTGTGATTTGGAAATATGGCTAGCTCTTGTCGAAAGCCTAGCCCGCTTGTGTTTGATTCTGATATTGGCGAGTGATGGAGAATGTTTGAGAAGGATCACTCTAATTATATACACATCGTTCACCGCAAGGATCCCGAAGATTTGAAGGCTTCGCTACTGTTGAATTTAGCGGGTCCAGAGGCTATGATCCGAGCTAACTCCTTTGAATTTGCACCTGCCCAACTGGATGCGAATGGACAGGTATTGGTGCCAACAGAATATATAGATAACTCGATGGTGTTGCTGATAAAATTCAGAGAACTGTGTGAGCTGCTGTCTAATAGAATCCTTGAGAGGACAAGATTTTTTGCCCGAGTGCAACAGCCTGATGAACCTGTGGAATGAGTCATCAGCGACCTGAGACACATCAGTTTTCGATGCAGATTTGGTGAGATAACAAATGAGCTTGTTAGAGATAAAATTGTGGGAGGAATGAGCGACCGTAAGCTGCGAGCTGAACTATTACGGAATGCCGAACTGACTTTAGATCAGGCTATTCATGCTTGTTGGATGGCTGAGACTGTGGCACCACTGGCTGATTATGATAGCGCGAATGCTAATCAACAACTAAATGTGAATATGGCTAGTTACTCTCCGCAAAGATTTCTCAATGCATCCAGCAAAGTTCAAAACATGTCTAACACGAGGTGCACAAACTGTAACTATTTCCACCCCAGGGGGCGCCAATTTTGCATAGCCCATGGGAAAGTAACAAACTTGTGCTTCACGACAGAGTGTACGTAAAGGGTCACAAGATGGTCATTCCCCCCTCTACGTAAAGAGTACTATGAGGAGAACCATGGTGGCCACCCTGGGTATTGAGGCCACCCTACAACTCGTCAAGGAAATTATTTACTGGCCTGGAATGACCAAGTACATTAGGGAAAAAAACAGAGCCGTGCGCGATTTGCAACAGGCAAGCACCGCCCCCAACAAAAACAACCGTTGCTGACCCAACTGGCTCCCTCCCTACCATGGTAATCCGTGGTCGCCGATATCTTCGACTGGCACGGGAAACACTATCTCGTGTTGGTGGACTCGTACTCGAGTTGGTTCAAAATTGATTTTCTACCAACCATCTCCTCAGAATTAGTCATCCTGAAACTCCATCAGCATTTCTCCGTACATGACAGTCCAGCCCGCCTTCAGACTGACAACGGGACACAATTCTCCAGCCAAAAGTTCAAAGACTTTGCCAAGCGCTGGAACTTTAAACAGGTCACCAGCAGCCCAGAGTACCCACAGTCCAACGGACTTGCCGAACGTGCTGTTCGCAGCGCTAAACAACTTAAGGCGGTCCTTCCTGGCAAAACAACAACGGTCCTTCCTGGCAAAATCTGATGTCTACCTAGACCTGTTGAACCTGGGGAATATTGACAGGGACGGTGTTTTAGGCTCTCCAGCCCAAAGACTGATGTCCTGGCGGACAAAACCTCCACTGCCAGTGACTCGGGATCACTTAAAGCCTAAAGTTCTCTGCCCCGCTGTAATTCAAACACGCATACAATCCAACCGAGACGCGTAGAAACGTGCCTATGACAAAACCAGCGATCCACTCAAGCCACTAATCCAAGGCCAAGTGGTTCGTTTACAGACAAACAAAGGACATATCAAACTGGGGTTCATCCATGGCCTCGCGAAAGAGTCACGATCCTACCTTGCCGATGTCGGCGGCACCATCTACAGATGCAACCATCAACACATCCTTCCAGTGAAGGAACGACGTCCGGTGCTCCAGGGTCCTGACGACCCTCCACTGAACTTTAAAGTGATCGCTGTTCCAGTCGTTCCAGTGCCTGCAGCTGCCAGTCCCTGCGTCGGTCTATGCCCTCACCCCACCCTTGTACCCGGTTCACCTGTACCCCCGCGACGGTCTTCCCCTATGGTGCCTCCCCATAGCCCTGTTGGCTCACCCAGACGTGCCCTTAACCTTTCGGAGGTTAAGGTTAATGAGGCAGCTCCCTACCGTATGCAGACCGGGCGGGTTAGTAAGCCGCCTGTTAGATACGGCAACTAAGTTTAACATCATTATTCTTATATGTGGCATTTTGCATTTAACAATTTATTTACTCGTCGTAGTGATAACGCTGTATCTACTTTTCATTTATAGACGAAGAGATGTAGCATTGGCTATAGCATGTTAGCCAATTAAAATGTTTAGTAATTATAACCCCGCCTAATTGTAACATTCATAGTGTAAAGGGCCTGTCCCACGAGCATGCGACTGCATGCGGCAAGCACGACCAAACCGGAAGCGGTGGCCAAGTGGAGGTCGAGTGATCCCTGTACAGGGCCTGTCCCACCAGCATGCGACTGCATGCGGCGAGCGCGACCAAACCGGTAGCGGGGGCCGCGCGGAGGTCGAGTGATCCCGTACGAGTTGACGTGAAGTTCGAGCGAAGTCCATGGGAAGTTCGAGTAAAGTCCGCGGGAAGTTCGCGCGTGACGTACGGCGTCAAGATGCTGCGTACGGCGTCAAGACGTGCGCACGCCCGTCGAGGCGGTGCGTACGGCCTCAATGCAGCTGCAGGCCGGCAGGCCGTTGCCACGCGGAATTTTTGGGCAGTGTCAGTTTTTCGGAGCCCCGCGCGATGTCAGCTCCACACAACTCCATACGGCTCCGGCGATTGAAGTTGGAACGGCCAAGCGACCGGCCCTTAAGATCCTGCCCACTTCTTGCCAGTCTGAGTAGCAGTGTGAACGTGTGATGACCTGCTGTGTAGTTGATGACCCGAACAATAAAGATGCTTGTGTTTCAACCCGTGTGAGTTTGAGCTCTTTACAACCTGCATAAAGTGAGTGAGAGCAGTGAGAAAGGGACTGGCAGGTGCCTGATGAAACTAAGCATGGTGGTGGATGCTGGGCAGATTGATAGAGGCTCAAAACTGCCCCTTTCCCTCCCATAATCTCCACAGATGCTGTTTGACCTGTTGAGTTCTTCTTGGTTTTCTGTCTCATGTGAGTACATGTATTGAAACTTTGATCCTAATATTTAATCCAGTCAAGCAAAGCAATCCTGATTGCAAATACCTGCTGTTCAAAGTAATATTTTAATGTGGTTTATTTATTAGAATTATCTACAACATTGGAGCTTTTTTGGCATGAATTTGTTCAGATTAATGAAATAAATCTATAATGTCACCTTTATTATTATCACACGAATGATTGTATATGTTACATAATTGAATATTATTTAACAGCAAGTATATACATTCACAATTTGAAAGATGAGAAATGCTAAAACTTCATTATTACTGAGCATTATCTCAAAATAAAATGTTACCAACATAATAAAGTTAGAATATATTGAAATACAGAAATATAGAAATATTAGCCTAATTCCTTATTTGAATGAGGTCTGTTTAGTGTTTGATAAATCAGTAACCCAAACTTCTTCACAAAGTTTTTAAGAAGGAACTGCAGATGCTGGAAAATCGAAGGTTCACAAAAATGCTGGAGAAACTCAGCGGGTGCAGCAGCATCTATGGACCGAAAGAAATAGGCAACATTTCGGGCCGAAACCAAGGGCCAGCATTTCTCCAGCATTTTTGTGTACCTTCTTCGCAACGTTTGTGGCTGTTACATTCTTTCATAAAAGTAACACCATCTGAAATTTGAATTATGGCCTAAGGCATCAGGCATAAAACAAATACAGGGTTCGAAATTAGTTAGCACGACAATAATAGTGTGTACAAGAAATGCCAGAAAGAATACCCATGCTGCTTTTTCCCGTGCACTCACAGCATCTTATCAGGATTAACATTGAGAAAGAAGTATTTCTGTTTTTGTCTTTAGTCTGGAGAAAGTTTGCATGAAAACAATTTTGTCTTTAAATAGAGTAAATTATCTGGACTGTCTAAATAAATATATTTAGAATCAACCATAGATTTACTTAAGTTAAAGTAGTGTCAAGCATTTAAGATAAGTCTTTACTTCTTCAATATATTCAAGATAATTTATTTCAAGGATGAATATGTGTATTTTTACAATACTGGAGAGATTTCAGCACAGAAAATTAAAAATGTCATATCTCCACTGTTTCAAGTAGTCTGGTGTTCATTTTTTCAGGGATTGTTACTCAAATGTGCAAGAGATGGTAGACACAGAATCAAGTTAGGAATTAAATTAATTCCCTGATTCAACCAGTTTATATATCAAAAACATCCATTTTTAAGTCGCCACAAAAATGTGACATGCTTTGACACAATGAAATAAAGAGGCAATTTCTGCATTAATTTCATTATAATTCAAAACATTTTCAAGTTTGTTGCTTTGCAGAGATGCATGCTTCACAGTAATAAGCAAAATTGGTCATGAATTTGGCATTAAGTGCTCTGAATGGCCATATTTCAAAGAGTATAACGGTGGTTACTCTTGGTGTCCACCCCATTTTAGAGTAACCACCATTACACCACAATGGTAAATTAAGACCAAAGAACTTCCCAAGAAGAGTGACAATTTTCTAGTTTGAAGAACTCAATAGATAATGAAATTATGAGAAGAAAGTAACCTTAATATCAAGATTCTGTAAAAGCTGCTGCATGCCAAAATTTGTGAATATTTTTGGTGTCCACCATCACACGTGCAACACCAGCATTTTGCAGCAGCTATATTTCCATCAAATTATGTACCTGCAGTATCTTATTATGTATGGACAGTTACTTCCATAAAGTTTATTCAAAACATGAGAAAGAAATTACAAAAATAAATACTGGAATACACAGGAGCTACTTTCATTTTGGTGTCCAGCCTTGGACACTGTGTAACGCGCATAACGCACGTTTCAGTAAATAACAGGAATATTGCTCATTTGGTGACATACTCCGTTTATAGCAAGAAAGTACATCAGCATGTTGAAAAACAGCAAACGTGAAGAAATCAGCTATCATGCTTTAGAAAAAAAATGACTTTCTAAATGTCATGTAACACCATGGTGGACACCAAACATAAAGTGTAAAAAAAACGCATAGGAATGCAAGGAATTTTGTTCATTAATGAAATGTTCTCAAACTTCATGAACTATCTCTCCCTGTCATGTACTGCCTTGTGAGGGGTTTTTATTAATCTGAATCATGTTGAAATAATTTATTTGTGAACTTCAGTTTTATGTGTGATGTCGCACTTTTTGTACACAGTATTGTAAAAACACACATATGGTCTGGGAAAGGGAATTTTTAATTTGAGATAAATTCAGCTCTGTTGCACCTGCTGGTGTAAGGATGCCATTGTGGGTACAGTATAGGACATCCAATATGTAAGTGCATATTTGCAACTAGCACAAGTTTTGTGAGGATTTATTACTGGGCCAAATATTGCTGATAAGATCTTTTGAGTTTACACCAAACACTTTTATCAAATCATCCAGTTAGCTCAAGGAGAGATGTGAATTTCCATAGTATGCCATTTTATTCATCATTTTCTTTAAATAAAATGCTTGACCTCAATCTTCTTGTTATTCTTAAGAATGTTATGTATCTGTATATTAAACTTGCCACAAAAGGGTAGTACTCATGCTTCATGGCAGAAGTATGATTCTAATGATGTGATCATTATTTAAACAATACCAGTGAATCGCTCCAACCCAGAAAGCCAGTTAATTAATCTGGAATCTTATTGGGAAAATTACTATTTTTCTTATTATTGTTTTCCTCTCTTGATCTTATTTCCATCACTTGCCTTTTTGAATCTCTAATTTATCTTGGTTTGCTGTCATTTCCCTTTTTCTTTCTGAAATGTCATTGATTAAGGAATTAAGTTTGTTGATTCCATATTTACTAACAGTACCATTCCCTTACTGTTTTTGCTATGCTGCCGTCAGGACCCATTTACCAACCACATATTTCTGACTTTCAGTTTGAAATATGAAAAAGTTGTGCAAATATTGCATGCCATGGGATTACCTGTTTCTGCAACATTTTATCCAATGCTTTCATGAAAGAGAAACAAAGTATGTGATTATAACTTGAATAATTACCTGGGTTCGGTTGTTTTCAATTAAGTTTACTTCAGTAAAAAGTTTCAAAGGTACTTAAATGCATTAAATTAAAAACAGAAGTGTTTTGTATGTAAATCAGAAATAAACTAGATCATCAAAGAAGTGGGTATAAAAAATAATTTGGTACCATTCTCTGGTAAATTTGTACAGAAGTTGAAAGGACCATATATACAAGGTAGATGAATAACCCAACAGAAATACATACATATGGTTTCACATCAATTAGACTTTCTGAAATCAGAAATGATATTGTATTGCTCTGCCGATTATATTTCAATAGGACATCATTTTATGAGAGGTTTAGAATATCTCCAGGAGTTAAGGGATGAATCATTTTTTTTCTGTATTGTATGTTATCTTTTAATAGATTACCAAATTAATTAAATGAAATTATTTGTTTTAATGAGAGCAATCTAAACTATGGAAGCTGAAGCATATAGAATAATAGTCTAATTTTTAAGCCTTAAAGCATATTTTGGACAATTGTTGGCCAATGAATCAAGTACAGTTAGTCAGATGACTGAGTTTTCAGTCCTTAACAACTAGAATCTTGAGAAACCACATATCTCCACGTTAATATATATTTCCAACAGGTAAAGCTTTTTTATTTTCCCTGTGCAGAAAACAAATTATTAAATGTTCTTCAATGTATGGCTTTTCTCCTTAAGCGGTTCTGACTGATGAATGTTATTCCCTTTGTTCATTATTGCATTGGAATACTAATATATGTGAAAAAATAGATATCAGAGAATTATTTTCAAGTAAACATGTAATTCAACTACTATTTCTTGGAAATTGACACAGTATTTAATGAAATAAGTGATGGTATGACTAGTTCATGATTTTAATTTTGGTTTTGAGACATGAAAACAGGCTTGTTGAATTATATTTAGCATTTCTGTATTGTCTGCACACTCATCTATTAATTTCTGACATTGAATTGCACAACAAGGATCTGAGCCAGCTATTCTTTCAAGAACATTGTGATTTATTTGAGCTGATCATGCAACTTTCATATTTGTTCTCTAAGCAGCAAATCCTAAGTGGTTAGTTGAGAACTTCCATTTGGGAGAAAATAAAGGTTTCTTTAAACAATATTTTCTCATTTTTCAGTCTAATTTGTTACATTGAAATGCTGATATTGTGGTGACATCCCCTTTTCTAAGCTTAAATTCCAGTGAAAGACAATAAGAGAAATGTGCAGGTTCAAGACTGAAGTGTTATAACTATGGAGAACTAATTTATCACGGTTAATATTGTGTCTGTCCTTTATACTGCAATATGCACACTGCTGCCTTATAATGTCCACAAAGGTGCAAAATTAACTATGAAAATAGACTTTATAGTTATGTTGCATCCAATACCCAGAATATGTAAGTTTCTTGGATTTGACTGAGTAATGTTGAACACACTTGGGTCTTCACAACACTTTGGCTACTGTCTCACCAAAGGAAATGTTGGTATGGCACTACTGCCAAAACTACAATACAAAGACAGCCTTGATGTTCAACATTTTCAACAATGACAGGGAAATTATCGGTTTCTGAACCCTGAGTCAATAGAAATTGTGTTGCCAAGCAGTACACCACATCCATCTTCATTCCATGCTGCGCTAAGCACAAGAGACAAATATATTCAAGCATGACAAAACAAACCTAGTGTATTAAATAACTTGGCCCTGCTATAAAAAAAATCCCATATATCATACTGACAACTCAGACAGCTGTTTGGAAGCCAAACTTCCGTCAATCAAATACTGGTCAGTCATCTATGTTTCACAGTAGAAGCATCTGTTAACTTACATATCTACTGTCCGAGCATTCATTCTAACAAGAGAAACAGCACTCATTATACATTAAACAAACGTTTTGCTTGCATGAGGCAACGACTTGCAGAGTTTAGTAATTGAAAATGTTGTACAATTACGGGGCTTATATGGACATTTAAATAGGATAACCAAACTAGTTAGGTGTTATTCTATGGTATTTTTGAAAATCTGATATAATTTATGGTGAGGGCACATGAAGATGCAAAGATGCAATTTGACCAACTGCCGGACGAGGATGAAGCATTTATAATCCCGAGGCCTTTTAGTGAGTGTACTAAATTGATGTTCTAAGGCTGCTTTTTTAATACAGTATTTTAGTTTAAAGATACTGCGTGGAAACAGGTCCTTTAGCCCATCGAGTCCATGCTGGCCAGGAATCACCTGTACTCGAGCACTATCCTACACACTAAAGGGACTGTCCCACTTACGCGATTTTTTCAGCGACTGCCGGCACCGTAATAGTCGCAGCAGGTTGCTGAAATTTTTCAAAATGTTGAAACCCAGCGGTGACTAGAAAAAGGTACTACTCTTTGGGCAACTACTCACGACCATACAGGAGACACTTTGGGCAATTTTACAGAAGCCAATTAACCTACATACCTGCACATCTTTGGAATGTGGGAGGATACCGAAGCACCTGGAGAAAACCCATGTGGTTACTGGGAGAACGTGCAAACTACTCACAGACGGCACGCAAGGTCCGGATCAAACCTGGGTCTCCATCACCGTGAGGCAGCTACTCTATGCTGCCCTAGTACTGAGCATAGAAGAAATTTCTGGAAATATTGCAAAGAAAGACCATTGAGGTGATCTCATCTGTGAGGGAACCTAGTTATGAGGAAAAGACAGGAAAAATCTTAGGCCCTTAATGGAGATATTGGAAAGGATCTCCGTGAGATTTAGAAAACAACAGGGTAGATCTCCATGACTCTGCATCCAGGCACCTTGGCTCAACATAGTATAGAAATCACTGTAAATTCATCTGAATTATCACAAATATTTAAAGGTACCCAAGTGATCTACTGTAGGCCATACAATGTCTAATTAATCAAAATAAAAAGGTTAAACCAACCATAGTTTCAAGTTTAACACGGGGGCAAATACAGTTAACTCTTACAATAACGGATCATGTGGTGGGGGGTCTATCTTTGCTGATAGTCCGCTGATAGTGAGGTAGCTAAAGTTTAATCGAAGGCCGGGAGGGAAAGAACACGGCGTTGGGGGGGGGTTGAATAAGTGAAATTCTCAGCCCCGTATGCGGACCACCAGGAATGGGTCGGGTATTCACGCCACCTTCATGCTGCTCACTCCCACAACTGGAAGCATTGTCATGTAGTGCCAGCTCATTGGGGAACTGGTGGAAGTTGCAGGGTAGTGTAACGGGAAACTCGCTCAACTATAACCAAAATCGGCTATATAGAGAATTGTTGCCAGTAAGCCATACTGCAGTAATTTCAATTGACTTCTAAATTTGTGAGTCGATCTTAAAAAAAGATGTAAACCACTATTGTCTGTTATAGCTGGTTCCTTCCAAAGAAACTGGAGGGAAGAAGGTGTTACCTGTTCAAAACAGCATTGATCCTGACTACAGGAGCATTCATTAAATTCTGCAGAGGGAAATATAGATTATGATAGTGATATATGAATATAGATATGGTATATGATAAAGAGATTTTTGGATAGGCACATGGATATGCAGGGATTGGATGGATATGGATTATGCGCAGGCAGATAACAGTTGGTCTTGGCATCATGTTCGATATTTTTGGCCAAAGGACAAATTCCCGTGCTGTACTATTCTATGTTCTAATATAAATATTTTGAATTGTGGAAAACTATTTCTTAGAGTCATACAGCACAGAAGCAGGCCCTTTAGCCTAGCTTACCAATGCTGACCAAGATGTTCCATCTATACTAGTCCAACATGTCCACATTTGGCCCAATCCCTCTAAACCTGTCCTATCCAAAAATAATATTTTTGTTACATTATTAATTTAAGTATCTATTTGATTAATTTTGGAATAATCAAATGAGTACACTGCAAAAACGTAGGATGACTAAGCAATGTAGGACAATGCAACCCAATCTCCATTTTCTCAAATCTACAATTCATTAATCAGCCTGCATATTATTAATTAATTTGACTGATCATTAATTAAAAAGCAGCAGGTTAAGTAAATACTTCACTTGCACCTCCTCCAACCTCATCTATTGTATCCGCTGTTCCGTGTGTCAACTTCTCTACATCAGCGAGACCAAGTGCAGGCTCGCTGATCGTCTCGCTGAACACCTCCGCCAGTCCATCTTAACTCACCTGATCTCCCGGTTGCTCAACACTTCAACTCCCTCACCCATTCCCAATCTGAGCTTTCTGTCCTGTTCTCCATTGTCAGAGTGGGGTCCAGTGCAAATTGGGGGAACAGCACCACATATTTCACTTGGGTAGTTTACACCCCAGCGGTATAAACTTCTCTAACTTCAAATAGCCCTTGCTTTCCCCCTCTATCCCCTCCCCTTCCCAATTCTTCCCCTGTCTCCGACTACATACTATCTTTGTCTCGCCCACTCCCCTGACATCAGTCTGAAGAAGGGTCTTGACTTGTAACATCACCCATTCCTTCTCTCCAGAGATGCTGCCCATCCCACTGAGTTACTGCAGCATTTTGTCTACCAAGGGTCCAAGTTCTGCAATTCTGTTCATGCACTTTCTCTGCTTTTCCACCTTTCTTTTCTTCTTTAAATACCTTAATACCTGCTATTTTTATTCAATTTTGCTCATCTAATTTGACCTCATATTCACACCGTCTCTTCTGTCTGATATTACATTGTGAGACATATTGGTTCATATTTCTACATTAAACATATCATGCAAACATACATTTTTATGAAATAGGTGCATTTTGCTATCAAGATTGATCATCAGTGGCATTGTAATAATGTGTCTCCCACATGATGGTTGCTGCTTGCTCTGCACAATCTTGCCACCCACAGAAGGCTGGTCATGAAAGAAGCTTCATTGACACTTGGAAGATACCTAAATGACAAGTATTCTTTCCTTTTGAAGGAAGGCCGGCAAACTCAGCTTTTGATCTGTGCAGAATATATACAGCAGAAAAGGTTCTTTATCTGAAATCAAATTTGAAAACGCCCTTCAAACTGTTGCCACATCTCAGCTGTCCATTCAGGTGAAATATATATTGTGATGATGACCACAGCCATCCGTAACCTTGAGTTAGTAAAGAAAATAAATTAAGAAGAGATGGACGGTGTCTAACCTGCAGCATGTCCACTTCTACAAATGGAACAATTATCGTATCTGGATTCCCAGGTGGTTCTTAAATCTGATAGCCAAAGTTAACACACTCCCCTTTATCTGCTGTTCAGTATTCTGGAAAATCTGAGACTAGGAATAAGAAATTTCTGATTTGCAAATCTGTCTTTGACCAAATAATGGGTGGAATGCAAGTAAACTAGGTTGCTTTGTCCTGGATCACGTTTAACTTGTACAATGTTGTGAAGTGATATCCATCCAAGTGGAGATGATTCAATCAAGATTTTGACTTGACCTTGGAGATGGTAAAAGTCTTTGCCGCGTCGGGAAGTGAGCCACTCACTGCATACTACCCAGCATCTGACTTACACTTGTGGTCATGGTTTTTTATGTGGCTGATTCTGTTATATTGCAAATGGACATGGAGACCAAATCTCAACACAAATCTGGGTTTCCGCCCAATTCATGGACCATCTGTTAATCTGCTGCTTCTGGGAATAAATCCCACTACTTCATCATGGATATGCAGCAGGAATATTTACGCTTTGCTTAGTTCCACCTGCAATTGCTCAAATTATGAAGTAATCCATGCCTACAAGAGAGCAAGATGTAAACATCAGTCAAGTGTAGGTAGATTAATGACATTTAAGTGGGAAACATTAATCGTCCTCAATTTAGAGAGAATCATCATTATCGAATGATATTAGGATTGCCAGATTACCCACAATCATAACAGAAACTTTACAGGCTCAGCCGCATTAAAAAAAATTATAACTACAAGAGTAAGTCATTGAAGAAGGGTCACAAACTGAAACATCACCTATTCCTTTTCTCCAGAGATGCTGGCTGACTAGATTTGTGTGTCTATCTTCAAAGTATGTCAGATGCTGGGTAGTCTGCAGTGAGTTCCTCACTTCCCAACATCCCAAAGCCTTTTACCATCTATTCCATCAGTATTCTGACTTGTAGATTCCACTTGCTTGGCTAGGTATAACTTCACAACAAATTAAACAAGATCCAGGTCAAAGCAGCCCAGTCTACTGGCATTCCATCCACTATCTGGAACATTCACTCTCTTAACTGTCTGTAAGATGGAGTGCAGCAACTTATCAAGGCTTCTTCGCAGCACCTCTTAACCTACAATCTCCACCAGCTGGAAAGATGTCAGCAAGTATACTACCAGCTACATGTTCTCTTCCAGCATCCAGACCTGGAAATACAAAATTGTTGGGCAAAAATCCTAGGTCACTTTGTTCTCCTGCTACAGAACACTAGCAGCTCATAGCAAAGACAATCAGAAATGGCCATTAAGGATGGCTTTGCCAGCAATACCCACATTCCAGGCAAAACACTCCTGCATACAATAAAATTACATTTATTAACCTCCTTCCCAATGCAGCACTCAAAGCAACTCAAGCTATAAATATTCATGCAAGCATTGCACTCCACACTGAAAATGAATCTGCTTCTGTAGTTTAGGTTTAATGTTGTCACTGTAGTTATATGTTGCTCCTCACCATATGGTGCTTCAACATCATTCTCGATAATTCTCTTCAATGTGGCATAAACACTGCTGATGTACTCACATGATCTTTGCAAGTGTTAGCTGCCCTTTTCCCAACGCTCTCCATGCAAGAAGAATGTAGAGGATGGCAATGCCTCTACTTCCAGGTATTTTGTATACCTTTGCATAATACAGTAAACCCTTGTAATAATGGACCAGGGGGAAGGATGGTGTCTGCTATTGCTGATTGTCCGCTATAACTGAGTGAGGGGGATAAAGTTCAACCCAAGTCTGGGAATGAAGAAACGTGGCATTGTGGAGGGAAGGAGGGGTGGGGGGGGGGGGGTTAAACAAGCGAGAATTTGCAGGCCAGGGAGGCGCAGAGCCCCACGTGCGGTGCGCCAGGGACGGATACGGTATTCATGCTGACTTCTTGCTGCTGGCTCTCTCCGCTCCCACAACCGGAAGCTCCCAACACGTGATGTCAGTGCTTTGGTAACTGGTGAAAGGGGGGAGGTTGGGGCGCAGGATGGTGCAATGGGAGCCTCGGTCCTCAAAAACAGAAATCCACTAGAGATCCATTATTGCGAGGGTTTACTGTACATAAAAATACACAAAATACATTCAATGTGTTTATCTAGATTTTTGTTATATTCTTAATACTGTTAATTACATTTTGTATTTTAATCATAGTTACACAGCGCAAAGTGGTGTCATCGACAAATTATATAGACAGTGGCAAGGTTAAGATTAAGCGGTAACTATGCCGGCGGCAGACACGTGGCGACACTTGCGTACGACCTAGGTTGTATGTAAAAAACAAAACATTTCATGGTACATGTGATAATAAAGTATAATTCATTCATTCATTCATTCAAATGTTTGCTTTTGTGGTTCCTGCAGTTGGCCAAGCACAGAAAATACAAAACAACCTTAATATCACCTCTACCAAATAAAACATCACATGCGTTGGCATTTTTAAAACATGCTAAGGATGGTACAACATAGTAAGATGAGTGTGATTGTGGATTAAGTCTGACCCTTCATTTTGGAACCTTCAGAATTAGAAAAATCATGACGTTCTTCTCAGATACATTGAAAATATTTCTTCAGAGATTTAGAATTCCCATATGTTTCACTGGGAACCAAATCATCTTGTGGGGCACTGTAATTTCTGAAACCAAGTTTATATAAATCTATCAAGTCAACTTTTTTTTGTCTGAACATTTATGGCATAAATTTAATACTTGTCCCTCGTTGTGTCAAGTGCATTCATGAGAGTACATTTATTTTGTAGCTTTCAGGAACACTGTGTGCTGCAACCCCAGATATCTTCCACAACTGTCATGTATATATTTTTGCAGATTTCTCAAACAGATTTAGGAGGTTGGAAAACCCATAGATTTCTGCTCCTGCTGCTGCTTTCTATCATTTTGCAGTCACCGAAGTCATGGGGAAGACATTAACCTGTCAGCAGCGTTGATGTACAGTTTGTGTTGTCCAAAACAATGATTACATCTCAGTCTTGCAGAAAGGCACGTCATGCACTTCTTGTAAATGAAGGTACGGTGACATTCATTTTCATCGGATGATTGCTTGCAACGTGTTAAACATTTGTCTCACCTGCTCAGTTTTGACACCTTACAGGAGTGAAACAGATTATTTAAAATAAAACATTTAGAAAGTGTAAAATGCAGACATTTCTCCTGGATGTTTTAACTAACCACAAAAACAGGAATTAATCTGTGTTTTAAGCAATGATTACAAGATCAGAAAGGTCACATCTTACAGGACCAGGAGCCCTGCCAATATTTTAACATCAGTCAAAGGTACTTTGAAGTTTTTATGGATTTATCTGCAAATACTTTGATACAAAAAACTATTGTCAACATTATTGGAGACCTTTGAGGGTGTACAGAAATAATTACCCAAATTAAAAATAGTTTCTTTTAAATAAAATTGCAAATTATCAAATCATCGAGTTGCCAAATTTCCGGGTGCGTTTCTACCAGTGTTTGCTGTTGTGCCCAAAATTTAACCTATCCCCAATAAACTAAAAACATAATGTTACACGTAGTTATAGAGTCATACAGCACGGAAGCAGGCCCTTCGGCCCAAGTCATCCATGCCTACCAATAATAATAATAATAATAAATTTTATTTTTGGGTGTCTTTCAGAAATCTCAAGGACACCTTACAGAGATTAACAGGAATAAAAAACATATAATGAGAATAAAATAAATAATAAAGACATCACAGAAACACAAATTAAAAACAGAATTCAGTCCAAAAACAAAAAATCAAAAACACAATGTGAAAAGAGAGCTGTGGCAGCTAAAGCGTGCCAGCGTCCACTCTCCCTTCCGACAGCCATCTTGGACAAAGACTAACAGGATTACTTACAGACAAAAAAAAATCATCCCCCCCACAATGGATACCACTGTGGGGGAAGGCACAATGTCCAGTCCCCAACCCCAAGTTCACCCAAAGTCAGGCCTATTGAGGCCACCAAGATAACCATTCTAAACTAATCCTGTTATATCAATCCCAATTAAAAAGGGATTTAATACTGGGGTTATACGATACGATACATTACGATACGATAAAACTTTATTTATCCTCGGAGGGAATTTGGTCTGCCAACAATCACAACACACAAGGTACACGAAAACTTAAATTTATAATTAAATTAAAAATGAGAAAAAAAGAAAAAGACATGCAACTGTTGGCTGGCATCTATGGAGCGAAGGAAATAGGCAACGTTTCGGGGGTTTCGGCCCGAAACGTTGCCTATTTCCTTCGCTCCATAGATGCTGCTGCACCCGCTGAGTTTCTCCAGCTTTTTTGTGTAACCTTTGATTCTCCAGCATCTGCAGTTCCCTCTGAAACAAGAACCAGCAGGGATGGGTTTGAGAGGAGAAAGATTTAACAGGAACCTGAAGTGCAACTTTTTCGCTCAGAGGGTAATAGGTATATGGAACAAGCTGCCTGAGGAAGCAGTTGAGGCAGGTACAATAACAACAGTTAAAAGACATTTGGGCAAGTATACGGATAGGAAAGGTTTAGAAGGATAGAGGCCAAGTGCAGGTAAATGTTCATAAGTTCTGAGGTTATAGGAGTAGAATTAGGCCATTTGGCCCATCAAGTCTACTCTGCCATTTCTATCATGGCAAATCTATCTTTCCCTCTCAACCTGCCTTCTCCTCACAACCTTTGACACCCTTACTAATCAAGAAGCTATCAATCTCTGCTTTAAAAATACCCAATGACTTGGACTCCACAGCCGTCTTTGGCAATGAATTCCACAGATTGACCTGAGGATGTGCCCTCTGGTCCTAGCCTTTCCCACAAGTGGAACCATCCTCTCCACATCCACTCTATCCTGGCCTTTCACTATTCGGTGAGTTTCAAAAGCTGTCAAAAACTCATCCTATGTTAACGCAATGATCCCCAGAATTAAACGTTGCCTATTTCCTTCGCTCCATAGATGCTGCTGCACCCGCTGAGTTTCTCCAGCTTTTTTGTGTAACCTGCTGGTTCTTGATTCCCCTGCCCTTGGAAAACGACTCTGTGCTATTCTCCTGGTGATTTTATTTACCTCTATGAGACTGGACAGAATGAAACTCAATATGTGTTTTACATTTACTGGACAAGCTTAATTTTGCTCCTTAGACAACATTGATAAATATTGTATGAAAATGTTTTTATATAGAATCTAAATAATGATCTAAAAGAATAGGCTGATAAATATGGGCCAACAAAAGAACATTTATTGCAGAGTCCAGTGTGATTATACAGTGATCATCAGGCATCTCTCTGCTGGTGTATTTATTCTGCAGGAATCTGCAAGTCACCTCAATAACAGTTCCTACCTGGTAACATGTGAGCATCCCTTTGATGTGAAGAAAAGAGGTCCTCAGCTGATAGATGCCCAATAACTTCCCTAGCACACACTAAATCAGCAGTAAGACAGCTGTCATTATTGGAGTGTAGTCCCAGAGACCTGGATGCCATGCCACAAAAGATCAAAGATTTTACATGCATTGTTAAAGTCAATTAATTTATCTTCAATGCCACAGCACACCAACTACAGCACTAGGGGTTTAAGTTTAGATTTATTATTTTGCATGTACTGCATGTACTACTATTATTTTGCATGTACTGAGGTACAGTGAAAAGTTTTGTTTTGCATGTGATCCAACTAGATTCTACTTCTATTTGTAAGAGAAGGCGGCTCAACACCAGCATAAGCAAATTGGCAGAGGACATATGTGGTTTAATTTCACCATCCGCTTGGAGAAAATACTGTTAGCCATAATGTGGCCATTACTGAGCTTAAAGAGAGCAATGGGGAGGATACCATTAATGAAGATATGCTTGTACCTGCTCCTTTGTTTCTCTTCTCACGTTATCTTTTGTTTACAATTTGCAAGCAGGATAAGCGTGCACTTCATTATTTCCATCACTGCTCACCACAACCGAGTCCTTGTAATATTTGTCTTTCAGATAGCTAAAGAACTTTTGCAGGCAATGAAAGAGGAAGGCAAAGCTAAAGGTACATTAATATACAATCTGACGCTCCCAGCTTTTGGCTCGGGTAATGATAGTATACGATTTACATAGAACATAGAACAGTACAGCACAGAAACAGGCCCTTTGGCCCACGTTATCTATGTCAAAGTATTTTTTTTAAATATCATTTTTGCAACTTGGGAAACTGGCACTGGGAACGATGGCATTTATTGCATATCCCCATTTGTCTTTGGGAAGATGATTGTAAGATATTTTCTTGAACCTCTGAAGTCCTTCTAGAATATATGAGTGAATGTCACACAATATGTTTTGGTTATTTGTCTATCATTGCCAAGTAGCTGGCAAGAGCACCCAAGCTGAGATGAATGTATGTGAGGCTTGGAGAATTGATAAGTCAAGTCAAGTTTATTCGTCACATACACATACGAGATGTGCAGTGAAATGAAAAGTGGCAATGCTCGCAGACTTTGTGCAAAAAGACAAACAAACAAACAACCAAACAAACTACAAACAGAATGTAACAGAATCACATATTCTTTTCCATATTAAATATTGTGGGCGGAAGGAAAAAGGGAAATAAACAGCAATTTTTTTTTTTTTAAAGCAGTAGAGTGGTACAGTAAAGTTAGTCCCTGGTGAGATAGGAGTTCACAGTCCTAATGGCCTCTGGGAAAAAACTCCTTCTCAACCTCTCCGTTCTCACAGCATGGCAACAGAGGCGTTTGCCTGACTGTAGCAGCTGGAACAGTCCGTTGCAGGGGTGGAAGGGGTCTCCCATGATTTTATTGGCTCTGGAGTTGCACCTCCTGATGTATAGTTGAGAGTGTGTGTGAGTGTAATAAAGCATAAAGCATAACAAAGTTAGTTCCAATTAATAACTGGTGGAGATAAGTTCATGATGTACTTGCTACTCCTGTCCTTCTTAATGTTAGAAATCCCAGGATAGTGTAACGTGTAAGTAAATACAATGTGTTATCTAGATGGAATGTGTTGCATGTTCCTACTTGTCTTTGGGTAACGGTGGTGGAATGATTAAATATTTAGGGTTCTTGATGGGATACCATAGAAGAAGGCTGTCTTTACTTGGAAAGGTTCCTGAGAATCGTTGGAGCTGCACTCATCCATCCAAGTGATAGCTATTCCCATGCACTCCATGTGTTGTGTAGATGGTGGAAAGACTTTGAGGTCGGGGGGGGGGGGGGGGGGGGGGGGGGGGGGGGTCCCTGTGCATGGCTGCCCAGCCAGCAGCTGTCCGTTTTTTCATCTCTTTTTTTTTTATTATTTTTCAGTTCGTTAGTGTTTTTGTTTTGGAGGTCTAGACTTTTTAATGTGGTGGGGGGGGGGGGGGGGGGGGGGGGGGAGAAGAAGGGGAAACTATCTTTCAGGGTCCCTACCTGGTCGGAGAGGCGGCTTTTCTCCGGGCTGCAGTTTTCACCCGTCCTCGCGGCCTACCAGCGGGCATGGAGCAGCCTTTCCTGTCAGGGACCGCCCAGAACCACGGCTTCGGCAGCGGCACAGCGCTGGAGCGCTATCGTGGAGCGGAGCGGGCGATGCCTTGCCTTGCCCGGGTCGCCGCGCTGGAGCTGGTATGCTGGGACCGCCGATAAAAAACATCGCGGAGCTGCGGGTCTGTGGAGCGGCGGCGTTGATTTTAACATCGGGAGCCTGGGATCTCTCGATGAGATCGCCAGTCGTGGAGCTCCATCTGGCGCGGCCTCCAGTACGGAAGCGGCCGTTACAGGGTTCCCAAGCCGCTGTGAGGATTCTCCCGACGCCGGAGCACCATCACCCGGCGAGAACGGCCTGGAACATCGGGTCTCCGTGGAGGCAACTGTAGAGGCCTTAATAGGCCCGACTATCGGTGAACTGGGGATGGGGACTGGACATTGTGCCTTCCCTCATAATGGGAACCATTGTGGGGGGGATGTTCTTTATGTTTAAATCTCTTATTAATGTTATGTCTGTATTCTTTCTTTATGTGCTGCATGGCAAGAAGCATTTCACTACACCTAGGTGTATGTGACCATTAAAATATATTCCATTCTATATTCTAGGTGTCAAGAGGTCAGTTGCCGCACACTCCTCAGCCACCAATTCGGTTTTGCAGCCACAATGTGGGCTAATCAATTTGATTTTGTGATTGGTAAAGTCCATAGTTTAACTTATTTAGGTTATCTTGGATCTGCAAATGGTGTGTCACTGGCAAACTGGCCCAAACCCAGGGCTCAGTGGAAGGTTAGTGCCAATATCATCTCAGATGAAGACTTCAATGGAGCAGCCTGCAGAAGAAATGTAATTGTCTTGTGTAATGAAATGTTTAGTGTGATGAAAAGTCCAGAAAGCCAGCACACAATTTAGAAGTACTGGATAATCAACCTTGGATTATCCAGTAAATTATTGGTAGGTGAATCTTATGTCGGTGGTAGGGAGGATTCTTGGGGATAGGATTTATATGCATTTCGAAAAGTATGTGAATATTAAGGAGAGTCAGCAAGGGTTTGTATGGGACAGGTTGAGTTTTATAAACAAGTCTTTTGAGGTGTCAATTATGAATGATATGGGTAGGGCATGTAGTTCTCTACATGGACTTTAGCAAGGCATTCAACAAGGTGCCCACAGGTAGGCTGATCTGGAAAATTAATATGTATGGAATCCAGTGATTTAGTAGATTGGAATCCAAATTAGATCGGCTGGAGAAGTTAGTGGTAGAGGGGCAATTCTCTGATTGAGATCTGTGACCAGTTGAGTTCTGTGGGGATCAGTACTGGGACCTCTGTTGTTTGTGATGTATATAAATTACTTGGATGAAAAATTAGATAGATTGATTAGTAAGTTTGCAGAGGACACACCAATCGTTGGAGTTGTGAATAGTGAAGGAGGCTGTTAATGAAGGGGATAGCCCAGCTGCAAAAATGGGTGGGCAAATGGCAGATGGAGTTTAATCTGGACAAGTATTTAGTGTTGCATTTTAGGATGTCAAATGCAAGTGGAAAGTATACAGCAAATGCCATGATCTTTATAAGCATTGATGTACAGAGGGATCTTGCTTTCAAGTCCATAGCTCCCAGAAAATAGCAACACAAGTAGATAGTCTGGTAAAGATGTGGCATATTTGCTCTCATTGGTGTGGGGGAATGAATATAAAGGCCAGAAAGCAATGTTGCAATTTTATATAATTTTGTATGTATGATTATGTGGAATTCTGCATTATAATTGTGAACAACATTAATATTGGGGGACAAATCTTTCAAACTCATATCACAAAACAATAATAGAAATTTTAACAAACATCAAATTCAAACAAGCATGACTGCAAATCAAATTTTTTACTATAATTTTTGTATGTTTTCTGATTGGAATTGTTAACGCTAGGAGAAATTTTTAAAAATCTAACATTGTGAAATCAGTACATAGTACTAATTAGTATATTGGATCGTAATTCAACATTTGAATTTGTTGATTTATGAGGTGCAATATTCCTGAGCTTAAAAGGACAATATTAAGATGTTAGACAAAATGAAGGAACCTGGCGTGGGGGGGTGGGGGTGGCAGCTAAGAGAACAGAGGGAGACCCGGCATGGTGGGGCTTCCGAGAACAAAGAGGGGCCATTGGGAACCAAATGAAATACTTATGGGCCTGTCCCACTTAGGCAATTTTTCAGGCGACTGCCAGCGACTGTCAAGTTACTGGCACTCACCCGAAAAACTGGCAACTGGAACGGCGACTGTCAGAGTGGAACACACACACATCGCTTCCTTCACCAGCCCGTCATGCAGGCAGGGGACAGGGCAAGCGGGGGGAGCGCAGCCCGAGTGAAATTCACACGGTGCAAAACCAAGGTGATACAGACACACACCGCGATGAACAGGAAGGTTGGCGCTGTTATTAAGACAGTTAAAGCACAGTGTATGGTAAGTTCTTTAAAAGATGGGAGGAGAGGGGGAGATAGGTGGGGGGGGAGAAGGAGTGGAGACAACTTTTAAGAAGCTAGAGATACACGGCTGTGAAGCTCAGCGGCCATTAACATTACCGGTCGGTTATCCTTGGTTCTGAAAACTACTGCTTAAGTTTTTTTTCTCAATGAGCCAATGAAATTCACCGGTCAGCACCGACTACAACCTACGAGAACTTACGAGAACCTTCGGCCTCCTGGTAACCTACTAGGACCTCCTGGCGACCCACCTGCGGCATGGGAATTCTCGCTACTCTCCATGGCGGCTTCATTCTGGTCGCTGCTAATTTTTCAACATGCTGAAAAATTTGCAGCGATCATAATGAGGCTGCGACTAGTTCCCAGAATGCGGGAACTCCTCACGACCATGAAGGCGACTCCCCGGCAACTACCCGCGAACATGTAGCGACTGCAGAATCTCCTGCAGTCGTCTAAAAAGTCGCCTAAGTGGGACAGGCCCATTAGAAACTTTGTCGGTGCCCTATATGTCCTACTTTGTGTATGCAAAACAAAGAATTACATTGTGACATGTCACATGTGATAATAAAGTATTATTCATTCATTCATAGAGAAGATGGTCATTTCACTTAATCACTATGAATGTATTGAACTAAAATGATAATTATTAATTCCAGGGTGGTTTGTTTTTGTAAACAGTCCGCCTTAACACAATTTATCTCAATTCCTTCAAATTCTTATTCTTTGCAAGTAGCACTCTTGTTTTACAGCATGAGTGTGGTTCAAGTCCCATTCAAAGGGTTGAGTGGAAAAAAGCTTCTCAGTACTGATCAGCACTGTCAGTACTGTATGTCAGATGAACTGTTAAACTGATACCATATCTGCTTCCTCAGAGATAAAAGATCCTGTAGCAATATTCAAAGAGAAGGATGGGAGTTACCCATCGGCCGATCTTTATCTTTCAATCAATAGTTGAACCCAGATGATCTGATCATTATCACATTACTGGCGTGGGAGATGGTGTGCACGATCTTAGTTGCTACTTCTTCGGCAACTTTTTTTAGGCATCCTACGGTTGCATGGGGTATTTCTTTATCATAATTCGATCATATTTTCATTAAAACTCTTGGAACTACAGAAAATATATTTAAATTAATTTTTCACTTTGTAGGAAGATCAGGGATTTGTTCATGACGGCCACTATCTAGAATAACAGGATTTAAGTATGATTGTTAACAGTCTTCTTTCCAATGTTTGCTTATTTCCTACCACCCCCCCGCCCCGAAACCTTCTCCCGAAACCCCCCTCCCCCATCACTCCCAAAATGAGTGATACACTAAACCGGAAATCTACTTCACACCTAACATGACCATATACTCATTTATCAGCAAAGATTACTAGTTCTTTATAGTTAAAGATCTGGAGTGGAGAGCCGATTTCAATCTGTAAATTTTCTAACAAGCTGACATTTCTTCAAGTGGCCCCAGACTGCAAGCCCGTATTGTGTAACATCTGACTGGGAAACTGGCATTAAGGGCAAAACTCAACATCCTTCTTTTATCTATAATTGAAGAACAATGGGTGCAAGATAGCTGCACACCTAACTATGATTTAAGGAATCAAAGGGGGGGGGGAAGTGATTTTGAGAAGTTTTGGGAGAACTCTCAGAGTTTGGATCTTGGGAGGGTGATTACAATCTGGAATGTCCAAAAACCATAATTGGAAGAGGACAGAAATCTCAGAGGTTGTACGACTGCACCAGATCACAGGGAGGACAGGGTCCATGGAAAACAAAACTAAAAGGGAATTTTAAGTTTTAGGCATTGCTTCAGGGGAACCAACGAAGGACAGCAAGAGGGGATGTAACAGGTAACGCAAGTTGGGAAATAGGCAGCAAAGTTTCAGATGACCTCAGGTTTATGAATCGTATGCGGGATGTCAACAAGGAATGCATAGTGATAGCAAAGACAAGCATGAGGGATGTTGAAATATAGTTGGCTGAAAGTTACCCCTTTAAATGCCCATCATTTTTCCATTACATCAGGGTTATTATATTACATCGTGCAAGATATCATGGATACAGTAACAAGTTGAGTTTTGAGAGGAAGAGAGGGATGATATATTTACTGATTGGGTCATTGGAATAGGATAAATATTTTGATACAAAATGGTAAGTAGAAAACATAATTCACAAATAAAAGGCTTCAGGTGCAGCAAAACCACCAGGAATATGATAGTGTCATGGAAACATCTTTAAATGTTTATATTTAAGCAAGCAGTTGGTTCATGGAAACCATATGGCACTATTTCCTACTTATACAATTAATCAGATATGAGAACCATTGTGTAGAAAAGCAGTTTATTTGCATCAGCTTTAAAACTAACTACATCCAGATGTTCTGATCTTGCTGATCTCAAGCCCACCCTAGACCTCTCTCTTTATTTCTGTGCTGTTAACATTATTCTTCTGGATCTTTTATTGTCCCTATCCATTATTAGTGTCTTTAGTTCCTTCACTGTCAAGCTGTTTTACGAGATATCTTCTCAAAGCTCAGCTCTGGGCTTTCACACACTTTGCCCTATCACTCCCTGGACCTTGCTTGGTTCCAACTTCAACTAATTATAAATGTTTTAGGTAAAAATCACTCAGCTATAACATTTTAGCAGTAAATAAATAATAAATGTACTGTAATCTGATTAGTTGGATTTAAAATAAACTCCCAAGCATTTGTGATATGGAAACTATCCAAGATTAATATCTGATAAATTAATAGTTGTGAATAAATGTTCACAGTTGCCAAAAACGTATTTGTAGCAATGCTCACAATTGCTGTCATGGAAACTGTGTCTGATCACAGTTCTAAAATGAAACATCTGCCTCTTTTATTTACAGGAAAAGGGAAGGCTCAGAAATAAGAATGAGCCCCAGGCTGAGATGCAAGAATGGATTTCACATTTATGCCGAACTGGACACAGAGTTTTATCCTACACTTGCCAATACATCTATCCCTGGAAGTGATGGTAATATCATTGATGGGCATGTGGCTGGATAGCAACTGTGAAGCCAAAATGCATTGGCAACTGTGAATGCCATGGTACCTCCTTGCTGGTGGATCAACTCTTTTTCCATGATTCATGGACTATTCAACACCTTCCAGTATGTTATGGTAGAATAATATAAATGTCAGCACAAAACAAAATTATTTGGCTTAAAATGGCAGTGCAAATGAACTCTATTTGATGAACCAGATAGATTTGTCCGACGAAGATAGACACAAAATGCTGGAGTAACTCAGCGGGTGAGGCAGCATCTCTGGAGAGAAGGAATGGGTGATGTTTCGGGTTGAGACCCTTCTTCAGACTTGATATTCAGAATTTTAACTGAATTCTTCCTTTGGTATTATTAACTGTCGACAGTTGCTGCTTGAAATATTTCATTCAATATTTTTAGAATCGTTAACGGGGGGTGCTGGCTGCTTTTTGAGTCAGGTGCGTGTGTGTGTGTGTGAATAACCCGGGGGTGCTGTGAATAACCCGGGGGGGGGGGGGGGGGGAATAACCTTTTTATTAATTACTGAAGAAATAAAGCAGGTAAACCGATTTTTGACTCCAGGGGGTAAATCTCTACCGGAATGTGTAAACAATGTTCCTGTTAACGCGTTGTTTCTTCGAGTAGATGTGATCACATACAAACAAATAAATACACACACACACACACACATCCAAGATCAGAGTTTTATAGTTTTAAGGATATGATGGTCCATTTAATAACTGCAAACTAAAAATGCACTATTGATACATACAAAGATAGTCCATTAAGCAATGTTTGTTAATTGCTTTAAGTGATTGCTTGTCAATTTCTAAAGTAACAACATTAAATGGCCACCCATGACAAAACTGACAGCATGTGTTCTTAAGAGACAATGGTATCTAATTACTGCAGGACTTGTTCCCAATTAAAATCTCGTGATAACCAATTTTGCAAAAACATGCTTTAAAGCAGAACTACCAGTGCATTTAAATTTTAAACATTATATAATCCTCCATTTCAAGATTCTACTGTTGCATAAAATTATTTAGAATAGCAATGGTCAAGGTCATTTTTCTACCCATTTATAATCAACGTGCCTTACTGAAAAAAAATACATGGTTACTCTGACTTTGGTTTTATGATTCTCACATAGTTGGTAAATTATTTCCCCAGTAAATAATTAGTGATTCGTGCTTAGACTATGATCGTCAACCATTAAGAATTGTAGTAATATCTTGATTAAAGTGTTTATGTAGGCTGAAAACCCAGCAGACTGATGAATATTCTCCTTAGTTAAGGTACGTCATAGTCAGAGAATATTTTACCAACACAATTGCAGTCAATGACCTGAATATGGGGTTTTGTTCACAAACAAATAAAAGTCGATTTACTCAGTAAACAGTACAGCAACTTCCTCCAGTAAAAGTAGAACAGTTTCACCACCAAAATGCAATGAATGAAGGATGGTGACATAATTAATGTGGATTAAAATAATCTCAGTCACCGAGAGAGTGGAGAGGGCATTAATACTTGTGTGGATATACTTAGCTAATTCACCTGTCAATTTATTGTTTTATGGACAATTATACTTATGGCTCAAAAAGTGAAATGCTAGAGGACCTTTACGGGTCAGATAGCCTCTGTGGAGGCAAAGGAATGGTCGGCATTTTGGATTGAGGGAGTGTCGTGTAATGTAATTCTTCCTGAACAAAAGTCAGAAGAAGGGTCTTGACCAGAAACGTCACTCAATCCTTCCATCCAGAGATGCTGTATGTCCTGCTGAGTTATCCCAACATTTTGTGTCTATCTTCGGTTTAAACCAGCATCTGCAGTTCCTTCCTACACACAAAGGGAGATGTTGAGCAGATGGAGCCATGTGGGGAGGAAGAGGGATATAGTTGAGACAGTGGATGGTAAGTGATATAGACAAGGGGAGAGAAATATAGGTGTAGATAATGCCTGGTGAGGGGAGGGTGGAAGTAAAAAGAAGCTAGGAGGTAAAAGGGAGGACCCGTTGGGTCCCAGCATCACACAGGAGGGCTGGTCCCCCAACGCAATATTCCACTTCTCCACCAATTCCAATATTGGTGGCCAGTGGGGGGGGGGCTTTCTGGAGCGCTAGTATGGGCGTTGTGGGCTGAAGGGACTGGTTTCCAGAGGGCTAGTATGGACATTGTGGGCTGAATGGATTCTTGGGCTGGCGGCTCAGTCACTCAAGCCTGTTGTGCTGGCAGCTCACTCACAGTTGGTGGGCTGGCGGTTGACTCATGGCTATTCCTTGAAATTCCATTTCAAGCAGGGTGCAAGGCCACCAAATTCAAGTGCAGTTTCACACCATTTCAAGCAGGGTGCAAGGCCACTAAAGACACCAAGTCATGACCTCTGCCTCCTCCATCTTGCAAAGACTGAGCCACGCCCACACTTCTGGGTTTTATAGTCCCTCCTTCCCCCCCACCCCCCACCAGAAGGGACAAGGCCTTCATGGCGTGATTGACAGAAGAGAGAATCTCAACATTTTTAAAACACTAATAACTCTTTTATTTTTCATGGATGGGAAACATCCTAGGCACCTGATGAGCGGAGGGGGACTCTGAGTAAGATAGCCAAAAATCACAGCCGTACGTGGTAGCATTTTATCTAAAATCAATATAAAACGCAAACAGGAAATGGTGAAGATTACACTTTTAATTATATTGAAGGCAAGGCAACTTAAATTAGGCAACACAGCTTTAGCATTTCCAAACCAAAGGCAACACAGCTTTAGCATTTACAAACCAAAGGCAACACAGCTTTGGCATTTCCAAACCAAAGGCCAACATGGCTTTAGCATTTCCAAACCACATTAAGGGCACTGACAGGTCAGTAAAACCACTCACAGTTTAATAGGCATGTGTTCAGTGTCATTCACAGCTCAGACCGAGAGACGTGACCCTCTCCCCCATCTTTCAGAGACTGACCGAGGCACTCAACACTTCCGGGTTTTATAGTCCCTCCGGAAGGGGCATGGCCTTTTGGAGAGAGAAACTCAACAGTTTTTAAAACACTAATAACCCTTATTTTTCATTGATGGGAAAAATCCTCTTGTCCTGCGCAGCGGATGGGGACTCTGAGTAAGATAGCCAAAAATCACAGCCGTAAGTGGCTGCGTTTTTTGTAAAATCAATATACAGAACAACAGGGAGTGGTCAAGATCAGACTTTTAGTAATATAGATGTGGGATCTACACCCACAGTTTTGTGGTTAACATAGGCTATGTTCATCAGTTGCAAGATTGTCTTCACACAAGGCAACTATGAATGGGCAATCTGAACTTTGCAAGGTACAATCATACCTCCAGTATTAATAGAAAGACAACAAATTATTTAAAACACTTGTTAGACATTCCTTTATTATAGATTAATGCATTAACATTCAGAGAATATCTACTTTACATTTGTGGATATCCACTAATTTATAATAGTTACCTTTGTATTTGTTAATAATTTAGATGGTTTAAGGCATGGGATCTGCACATAAGCACACAAGGCATTGTTATAATACTGCTAAGGAAAGCATACATCAAAATGCCATTCCTCCATGTAAGAAGTAAAACAGGTGCAGTTCATCTCCTGTAAGTAATGACACCTTCAAGTTGCAGCTGCAGAAAAGAAAAAAGAAAAATGCAGACCACAGTGAATGAAAACATTTTTACCTAGCGGTTCATCTTTGGTCAGTAACATTAAATATGCTATAGGGTAGCATTGCATTCAACCTCTGAAATTCATGTTCCATTAACAACTGAAAGATGATGCATTTGATACAAATTTACTATGGTAGGAAATGTGCCTGCCAATTTGTGTACAGCAAACTTATACCAATGAAAATTAATGAATGGTTCAATGGTTAACCAGGATCCTGAAATCATTCTTAACTCAGACCTTTTGATGCCAGTGTAATTGGACTGTGGAACTCAACTTCACTTCTTCTGAACAATGCTTATGAATGTTTTGAGTGTGTTGTGCTTAATTTCCCGAACTGATGTGTCGTTTAAAGAGGATGAGTAGCTCAATGCAATAAATATCTAAACCCCGATTAGCGAGAGAGGGTACCTGAACCCATTCATTTCAAGTGCACTCTCGTAATTTTTTTCCAGATTAAAGAAAGCGCCACACCACTAGTTATTGGAAAATCGGTGGTGGATCTGTATTACAAAACTTATTTAAAATGTTGAATAAAATGATGATAAACAAACATTTGTCTGAGTGCTGAAGTAATTCTCTTTGCTCACTGTCTTTTGTTGATAATCTGTCGACTGCATTCCTACAATTATTTAATTTTTGGGATCCTAATACAGACAAGAATCGGTCCTTAATTTAACAGCAGAAAAAGGCCAAGGGAGGCCTTTTTTACTGCTCAAGGCCTAAGAAATATAAACCTTTAATGGACAGTCAAAAAATCATGAGTGTGAACTCAATTTTGCATTGCATCCATAATTGTCATGACAATTCACGGCCAACAGATCTTGCACACATCACGTGATATGTATTATAAACCTTAATGGACATTGTGTGTCCATCAAAATAAATCGGGGTCAGATAAAATTCAGTTATGTTACACTTAAAAATATTGGTCAAAAATTGCTTCACACAAGACAGTATTATGGACTAGATAAGCGCCACAACAAATTTTCAAAATCTTCTGACGCAATAATAACATTCTGTGATGGTTACTTTACCTTTAATTGTTGATTGATCTTTCTAAGAGTAACAATTTCTTCTGAATGTCTCTTGACATCGAGCCCTTTCCTTTCTGCATGTCGTTTCTCGGCTGCATCATATTTAGCTTTCATTTCACTGAGTTCATTTTGAACTTTGGTTATTTCTTGTTTAAGTGCTTCAATCTGTGATAAGAGAAAGAGCATCACAAGATCTAGGTTTAGATCAACAGACAAAGAAACATTACATTTACACAACAAATGTTGATATAATAAATCTAAAAAACTATTTCAATGTTAGCAGCAATGTCAATTGTTAGCATTTTTATTCTTTCCAAACTGAACCAATAATATTGTAGATCAAATACACAGGGTTACCAACTCTCACGCATTGAGCGTGAGAATCGCGCAATTGGCCAAATTCTCACGCTCTCACGCTGATCACAAATTTCTCATGCTCTGTCGTGAGAAATTATGTGATCAACGCAAATTTCAAACTCATATCAAGTGCATGGACTGCGGGTGTTAGAGAGCCGGAGCTGAGGGAGGGATGGAAGCAGAAGCAGCCGCGGGGGCAGATGCGGACGGGGAGCCGGGGCTGGCGAATGTTTGCCGGGCTGGCGAGTCGCTTGCTGCAGCTCCGGCCATGGATCAGCCTCAGTGCAAGAGTCCCGGGCATTCGTCGGAAGCATTGCACCGTGGCTGTGAGAGACTCTGTGCCGAATTCACACAGGTGACCAGCATGGATCAGGATGCGGCTCGGTGCATCCTGGAGGACAACCAGTGGCTGCTGGAAGTAAGTACCAACCACTGGGTAGAAGCGGTGGAAGATAGTGGCCTTCAAATGGGGGTGGTTGGAGAAAGCATCCTGCTTGGGAATTGTAGGGGAATGTGTGAGGAGGTTATTATTTGTCTTTAGTTTTAGCTTGAACCAGGACATTTGAAGATTCAACGTTTAATACAGTAATTGTGCTGATACTGACTCTAACCAACCACATAATGAATATCATCCAATCTGGAGGTTTTATTTGTCTGATGCCATTTAAACGTCACTTGGATTTCAATCACTTCAATGTAAACGTAAATTGGAATGGGGAGCAATGGAACAATAATTTCCCCCGGTACATATTAACCGTAATATATTGTATGTATGCATGTTGGTAGGTGCAATCAAAACAAAGATCTTTTATCATTGTTTTTTTATGAATACCACAGAAAATATTATGTACTCTCAAGATCACATTAAATAGAATATTATTGCTTAAATATATATTAACCGTTGTTATTGGACTTTGCATTTCGGAAAAGTCCCAGCTGAGAGGAAGACAACAAAATACTAAAAATATTGGGGGTGAAAATGACTTCAGGACAGTTTGTTAAGAAAATTGTATCAGAATACATACAGCTGAATGAGTATAATTTTTTGGATGAGAAATTGTGTTCAACCAACTGATGACTTCTTTGACAAAATAACTAGCATGTTGGATAACAAGGAAGCCAATGGATGTAGCAAATTTTGTTACTTAAAAGATTACTGCATTAGATAAGCACCTGTGGACTTGAATGTAATAGTTTAAGTCCAGGGGATCAGATACGGGGGTTTATGTGTGGGCCAGATATATTGTCAGTGCAGAGGGGCTAAGACCAAGGCCAAGTGTGCATCCAGAGTCAAGGTCTGGAATAGTACTAGGTGTGCAGTCAAAGCTGGGACAATGGGAGTGTTCAGCACTGTGAACCTAAGCAGGTAAGCACCTATGATCAGAGTAGAATAGGGTGGCCAGGTGTAAGGCTAGACTCAGAGACAGGAATGAGAGAAGGTATGCAATTGGAGTCAGGATCAGGAGTAGTACCAGGTGTGCAGTGAGACCCAGGTTGGTCAACATGGGCCAAGTGCTTGATTATTATCTGATTTCCATACATGAAAACACTAAGATCATTCATGTGCTGCACCTGTTAATCAGAGCCTGACTCTACTGTGGAATGTAATTAGGAATGTAATTTAGCCTAACCTTATTCATAGCTAATCCAATTTCAAGCATGAATATTGCATTCAAGTGTAAGTTAAAAGACTTGCAACAGTATGCACCAGATTGCACAATTTCAAGCTGAAAAATGCAAAAGCTCCATACAAATGGGAGGGGTGTACCTCCCCCCACCCTCACCCCCACCCAGTTCTCCAGCCCTCTGCACCACAAAGTTGGCACTCTGACCTTAGCCCAGCTTAGTAAGGGTGTACAAGGACCACAGGTAGTGTTTTTAGAGTAGTTCACATCATGTCCAGCACAATCTGCCTCAATATTTTCCCCTGGATCAGACAATACATCTCCTTTACATTTTAAGCATCCATCTTAAATCCAACCACAGTTGTTTTTTTGAGTGTTTTACCTGTTGGCGCAGTAGAATTTTTTCTAGATCTCCTTGAAGAGCCTTCCTCAACCCAAATGCAACGCTACTTTCATACAAGGTGTCATATGCCGCAAAGGTCATGAGAATCTCATTACGAACTCGAAGAAGCAACATCCCACGTTCTGGGCAGTTGATGGTGATATGTCTAATCAGCTCATCTTTTCAATAATTTAAATGAACAACTTTCATGAAAATGGTCAGGAAAATTCCCAGCATTGCACAGTTTTAAAATGATACATTCGTAATTATATTTAACCTCTCCTGCACGGTAACATGTATGTCCCTCTTCATGTGCAGTGTAAAATCAAGGGAAATAGTGACAATTATGACCAAACTATGTATGCTTTAGAATGCTGCCATTTACTTGGTTTTTTGGTATTTGCAATTCTTCAAGTAAGCTTTAAAACACACTTTGAATTCTGTTTGCCTGGTTAACTCCTATGAATGAGCTTGAAATAATGTGTCTGCTTTGGGAGGTACACAAAAATGCTGGAGAAACTCAGCGGGTGCTGCAGCATCTATGGAGCGAAGGAAATGGGCAACATTTCGGCCCGAAACGTTGCCCATTTCCTTCGCTCCATAGATGCTGCTGCACCCGCTGAGTTTCTGCAGCATTTTTGTGTACCTTCGATTTTCCAGCATCTGCAGTTCCTTCTTAAACACTTTCTCTACTTTGGGAGCCTGGTGTCGTGGGTGCAAGTGATTCACCTGCGTAATGTAGCCAGGTGAGAATATCTCAAATCACTATGCTAGTTACAGTTGGCCTGGGAGAAGATGCTGACATTGACTCATTGACTCCTCCAGCAAGCTTGGAGGTTTCAGCAGAGACAGCGTTTTAGCGGTATTTTTCCAGTGCTTTGGCATGAATATAAAGAGCTGATTGTAATTTACCTTACAGTATCATTTGCATAAACCTACAATGTAAATTGAAATCCAACTGTAAAATCAGTTAGAACAATGTGTGCCATGACAAAATGTCACGAAAAATTTAATATCTCCTAGACCAAGTAATGACCCGTTGGGCCCATTCCCCCAACGCAATATTCCACCACTCACCCATAGCCCCCAACTGCGCAGGCCAAGTGGGAGTGCAACTGCAACGTTTTTAGTTTAGTTTAATGGCAATAACTTGTAAAATATAGCGACTGCGACGTTTTTAGTTTAAAATGGCAATAACTTGTAAAATATAAGATCAATGTGAACGCATCTCACTATCCCTCTTCAGTCCCCTATTCCACTCCTCCACTATCCTGCCTCTCCCCACAATCCACCAACCCTCTTCTGCTTCCTCCCCTCACCCCCTCCCTCTTCCCCCTCCTCTCCTCCGTTATCTCACCATCCCTCTTCCTACCCCTATCCTCCTTCATCCCCCCTCACTCCCTCTCCCTCCTTTTCACCCTCCCTCTTCTTTTTTTTCCCTCATCTCCCCCCTATACCACCCCCCACTCTCCCTCCTCACCTCCCCCACTGCTCTCCACTCCCTCTATTCCCCACTCCCTACCTCCCCCACTACCCCCTCCTCTCCCTACCTACCCTCTCCCTCCTCACCTGCCCAGGATCTCGATGTAAATCACCGCCGGCCCCGTTTTCTCCACCACATCGGCAATTAAGTTGTACTTCAAGAGGGGACTGTTGGGGGCGGGGGACAGGCCGAGCAGCGTGGAGCCGGGGGACGGAGAGGCTGAGACTGTGGCCAAGGTCCCGCTCCTCTCCCTCCTTGCAGGCCCGGAGCAGCAACGCCGCCGCCCACACACCCAGTGCTGCAGTCATTTCAAATCCCACAAGCCAGGATACTGGGCCCACTGCGCACACACGGGGAGACTTTCAATTATTTTAAAATCCACACGCACGGATACCAGGCCCACTGCGCACGGGTGGGGGTCATTTCAAATCCCGCACACGACTGACGGGCAGGGCAAGTGGAAAAGTGTGTTTTTTAAGTTTTAAATGTCAATAACCTGTAAAATATAACATTAATCTGAACGAAACTTGGCTAACGGACTCCCCGGGATAAGGGTGAGTAAAGTGAGCCAAAGATTGGAGCGCTATCGTGTACCGTTTTGTCGAGGTTTTGGGATCTTGTTTTTCTAGCAAAGTGTCTCCTGAGATCAACATCCATGTAATGTTGATTTCAGAAAGGGCAATAGATAAAAATAAATGAATTAATTTAAATACATATTTTAAGGCAAACCAGTAAATCATAAATCCATTGGTCATGAAATTGCTTATGAGTACATAATTCTTCACTTACCAAGACATTGCGCATATAATTCCCGGCGAATAGGGCAAATACCAGTCTCCCGAGCCTGCCTTTGCTGCAGTTTTCTATCTAAGTTCTCCTGCATATTTATCACATCTGTTCGAGTGGCTGGAACAGTAGATATCTGCTGAATCCAGATCTGACCGTTCTCTGACCATTGCCTTAAAAATAAAAAAATATTTAAACTAAATCTCCTATTTCACTTGGCATTATTTCTTCCACCTTCTCAAATGATGCCCGTTTGCTTTCTTCTGTGTTTGTAAAATTTCCATATATTAAACTTACTGCAAGTTACAAAAAAGGATTTCGGTTATGAGAACTGTTTGGAAGCTGAACTGTTCGTATTTTGGAAATGAACAAAAAACAGTGTATGGTCGAGGATCACAGAAACAGTTGTGGGAAGAACAGCCACCAGCCGGCCTCACTGACTCAGTGAGAGAGTGAGCAAGTCTGCTCAGTGTTCCCAGCTCTGCTCAACCAGCCCCCGATAGCTGCAGTTCAGTGGAGGAAGGGGTTGGAGAGAGAAGGCCCGTTAAAATACCCCATTCCCACCCAACTGAAGATGCCTGCAATCCCACACCAGCCAGTAAATCCATTCCCATCCATCCCACAGTTTGTATTTGCGGGATGTCCATAAATCAGGATACATAATCTGGGGAGGACCTGTAATAGAGTCATAGTCATAGAGTGTGGAAATGGGCTCTTTGGCCAAAATTGACTACACCGACCGTCATGTCCCATCTACACTAGTCCCACCTGCCTGCATTTGGCCCATGTTCCTCTAAACCTGTTCTATCCATGTATCTAACCTCTCCTATCCATGTAATTTCCAAATGTTTTCCAAATAAAATGGATTTTATTCATCATGCCAAAATAAATACTTCATATTATAGATCGTCTTTGCATCTTCCGCACTGCTTACCTTGCATTTCAATGTTTACTGTAGTAACACCATTCACATCACTCTGTTGGGTCATTATTCAATTACACTACACACTTCTGCTTAGTTGAGTAAATATCACTTGAAATAAAATTTGATAGTACAGTCGCATTGTTTTAGGCCATAGGTCATAAGTAATAGGAGTAGAATTAGGCTATTCGGCCAATCAAGTCTACTCCGCCATTCAATCATGGCTGATCTATCTCTCCCTCCTAACCCCATTCTCCTGCCTTCTCCGCATAACCCCCGATACCTGTACTAATCAAGAATCTCTCTATCTCTGCCTTAAAAATACCGACTGACGGGGCCTCCACACCAAATCAAGATCTGAAGGCAATAGAGCAGTGAAAGATGTGCTTGGTAAAAAAAGAATGCTGAAATAAAAAAAACACTGGATAGAAATTAACTATTTTGGATTAATGGATGTGGAAATCCAGCAGGGAAAATGGATAAGCTGCAGAAGCACACACATTATTACTGAATGGAACAGTACATTCCATAACCACTGCATGGGCTATACTTGTTTTTATTTCCTGTGTTCACTACTCTATTTAGCTTGAGAAGTAAATAAAGCACGGAATACGGTATGCTTTTAAATTGTTGTGCATTAAACCTGATGTAAAGTCCTCTGTACATTCTCATTTCTGTGAAACAAAAATGTAAGAAACAATGGAAGATTTTCATATCAAAAATCACCTTACTTGGTGGCACATTAAAGGAGCAGTCATTGCAGAAATTCAGGGCAACCATTTAAAAATGTATATATTTGGCTATTACATAATGGAAGACATATTAAAAATGTTCAAAAGATATTGACTGAGGTATGGCTTTGTAATTTGATAACATCCAAAACTATGAAGAGACTGATAAATAAAATACACTGAAATTATTTACCTTGGAGGTAATATTGAATTCAAAATACACTCTATTGATCGTTTATCAATTGCATCGTCTTTCCTTACTCCTGGAAGAATACATTTTGTTGGGCTTACTTTTACGTGTGCCTGTGTAAATAAGATAGGGTGAATGAATATTCAAGTTTTCAAAGTCAATTTTAGACATACATTTTTTAATAAATATTTTCTACAATTTATATGATTCTGTCAGTCGCAGCATCGCTTACAGTCAGCTGTTCTCATACTTCGAGCGCCAAAACCAGATAGAGCAAAACTTGGTGTGGGGTAAACCATCCCTATTCTTCTCCATGATGTTTATGCCCTAAACTCAAATCTGAAGAAAACCACTGCAATTTGAATATTTGTATTTTAGATGAGCTATGCACCAAATGATGGTTTCTCTCATATGGAATGCTTGGGTATAAATTTATGACCAATCCAAATTACACTTATAGAGAAGCCAATTAACCAACACACCTGTACGTCTTGAGTGTGGAAGGAAACTGGAGCACCCGGAGAAATCCCAGGCGGTCACAGGGAGAACATACAAAATCCATGCAGACAGAACCCCTGGTCAAGATCGAACCCATGTCTCTGGCACAGTAAGGTAGCAACTTCTACCACTGCGCCACTGTGCTACCCAAAATTCAAATTCCCTGACTGGGAAATAAACCTGGGCCACTGAATCCTAACCACCAGACCACCAGGAGTCCCATCTGTTCGAGGAAAAATATTAAATAAATACACCTGCGATTCAACTTACACAACTTACTAAGTCATCCTGAACTGGATAAAGTAGTGAAACAAGCATGGGCCGACTCACATCAGAATGTTTTATCAGATAATATGTTGGTTGACCCGAGCTGTTCTCAACCAGTTGCATGGAGTTGGCTTTCAATAAGGTTAGGGTCAGGTAAGCAGTTTCTAATATAGTTTCAGAGACTTCCAATTTCCAGTCCCCCTGAGCAGGGAAACAGCCAATGCGCAAACGGAATATGCTGACTGAGGTCTATATTCATGCAAATTAAATTAGATTTTGACTGGAATTTTGAAATCAGATTTGTAAATCACCAACTTTACCCCCTTCATCTTTAGGCCTATGTTCTCTGATCCGCTATCTCATTGCTGTTCTACTCTTTGAAGTTTTGGCATTAACCAAGGCTTTTGACGTCCTGCATGGTAGGACTTGTCAAAAGGTTAGATCCTAAAGGATCCAAAATGAGTTAGCCAAATGGACACAATTTAGGCAGAGCAAGAGTGGTTTTATTCAAATAGCAGACCAGTGACCAATGATGCGCTGCAGGGATTATTGAGTCCACTGTTGCTTGTCATTTATATTAATGATTTGGATTTCAGCATTATTAACATGGTTAGTAAGTTTGTGGATGGCTCCAAAATTGGTTGTGGCTTGTCCTATTCCTGCCAATGTTTCTTATATTTTCATGTTCTTACTAAGTTTGTTCACATTATTCAGTGTAGTTGCAATCTGAGAACATGGTTATTCATAACTGAGGTGAGTACGAACCCGTACACAACCATTCACTTACTCTACCGCCAATACAGTGTAGCAGTGGTTTGGACCATCTACAGGGCACACTGCAGCATCTCAGCCAGACTCCTTGGATAGTACCTTCCAAACCCATGATCTCTACCAGCTAAAAGGGCAAGGGCAACAAAAGCGTGGGAATACCACTACCTGGAAGTTGTCCTCCAAGCCATACACATCCTGACTGGACATATAACATCGTTCCTCCACCATCGAACTCTCTTCCTAAAAACATTGTGGGCATACCACAAAGATTGCAGCGGTTCAAGAGGCAGCTCACTACCACCTTCTCTAGGGCAATTATAGATGGGCAGTTAAATGCTGCTTCAGCCAGAGAAGCCCATCTCCCTTGAACAAATAGAAATAGATCAGCCATTATCACACTGAATAGCAGGACAAGCTGGAGAAGCCCAGTGGCCTACTCTTGCTCCTATTGTCTTATGTTCTTGGTCTCATACAGAGAAAGTAATATTCAGGCCACGTATATGATAGGCAATGACCAACTCTGGCAAATCGCTTTTCAACATTCAAAGCCACTAAACACGCAAATCCCGCTCCTACCCATAACTATCAACATCCTGGATGATATCTATCTGTATACTTTTAAAACTGCGTGTGTGTTTGTTTGTGGTTGTCAGATTTGGCCTTTGATTCCTTGGTCCGCCAAAACCACACGCAAAAATTCCGAGCTTTTTCCATTTCCCTAGCGATTTCACTTTTACATTCACTAATCCGCTCCTCATAATGAGGAGCGGATTAGTGATCATTCACCCCCTCCTGCCCAGCTGTCCACCCGCTGCTTTTCGCCATCCTCTGTCTGAGCCAGCATGACAGAGCCAGCGCACCCCGCCCACCCACTCCACCCTCCCCCTCCCCGTACTCGGGGTCTGAAGCGCCGAGGATGCGAGGCCTCACAGTCTCCGATGGGGCTGCTTTCACAGACTTAACCGTGAGCGGCCCCGCGTTTAATCAGGGCTCTGGGAACTCGGCATCTGATGGCGACGAGGAGGCTTCTAGAGCGAAGGCAGGGACAACATGGAATCCAGCAGCAGAGTGGCTCTGTTAATGGATTCATTCCACAGCAAGTTCAGTCTGGTAACAACCCCCCCCCCCCCCCCCCCCCCCCCCCCCCCCCCCCCCCCCCCCCCCCCCTTCGCTCCTCCCATCCATACCCCCCTCTCACCCCTCCCTTTCCCCCCCCCCACCCTTTCCCCTCCCTCTCTGCCCCCCCCCCTTCCCTCTCTCCCCCCCCCCCCCCCTGCTCTCCTTCCCTCTACCCCTCCCCCCCCCCCCTCAACCGCACATTCGGGGAACAGACTCAACAGGTCTGCACTTGGTCTAGTTACTATTAAACATCCACATATATACCATGGCTCTAAGCATGTGGCAAATTACATCTGAGTGTGCAACGTTTTTTAGTTTCTACAAGTGTAAAGTTATATGTGTGATGGATGTACACCTTTACAAGAAATTCACGATCATCTAGGATAAAGGAAACTGTTTAAATACCACAAACTCTACTGGCTTGACTATTGTCTCTCTCCATCACCAATTTGATTCACCTTACCTATGGGCTACTTTGACAACAACACAGCAGGAACTTAAGACAACAACAGCCTAAACTGTAGTGTGAACTACAGTGATCGATGGTCTGCTCGACTTGGTGGGCCAAATAGCCTGTTTACATGCTATATCTCCAAATTAAATTAAACTAAACTAATCTCAAAGCTAATTTGTGAAATGCTAACCTTGCCTGAAAAGCCCATGTCCCATGGGGGAATAATTTCCATATATTAAAGAGCGATGGTCCTAATATTGACCACTGTTAATTGAATTATTAATTCCGGATCTTCTACCCTCTCTAGTCTGGGTCAGTAAACACTGAATCGAACAATGGCGTCTAAACTCTTGTTGATTAGTATTCACCGCAGGGCCGGTTTCGGATCCACTCACTTGAGCCTTCAGCAGCCTCGCATAAACAGAACGGAAGGAAAGACAACCGAACTGCCCCAACAAAACAACTACCCTTTTATACCCCTATACAGTGGAAAGTACAGGGGGAGTCAACCCCTACAAACCAATCATGGCACCTATTCAGTACATAGAAACAAATTAGAAACATGTTCAGTGAAGCAAGCCCTCTGGACCAATCACAGTGACTGGCAGTAAGATACAGAAACAAAGTAGAAACATACAGTGGGAGGCAACCTCTCTGGACCATTCACGGATAGAAACATCTTCAGGAGTCCAGACTCAGTGGCAACAGGTGGGTCGCATGAATGGGAGGCAACCCCCTCTGCTCCATCACAGAAACAGTAATAGAAACAAAGTAGAAACATCAGGAGCCCAGCAACAGGTGGGTCACATAGTCAGAAGCTTCCTGAAGCTTCTTCAGAGGTCCAGACTTAGTGGTGACAGCTGGGTCACATGGGTCTCCAGCACCCTGCAATGTATGTCACCATCAGTGAAGCCCAGTATTTCACAGACTCCTGCCATTTCCCAAAGCGCCCCATTCCCTGCACATTCACATTCCCCCCTTTTATCATTTCATGAGAACCAAAACAAGCATCACTACATGCTTTTTACAAGCAGGGTGAAATGACAAAGTCCATAATTCAGTAATCCAACAGTGATAATGGTGAAGCTATGCCAGGAGTCCAAGATATTTGAATAATAACTCTCCACTTCCTGATTTTTCATGGGTGTAGATTCTAAGATCAATCAATCAGATTTATTCATCACATACACAATAAAGTGCAGTGAAATGAACTTGCCAGCAGTGGTACAATCAAAAAAGAACACACACAATACATAATAAAATATAACACAAACATCCACCATAGCATTCTTCACTGTGGTGGAAGGCACAAAGTACAGTCAGTCCTCCTCTATTGTTCATCTGTGGTCGGGGCCATGAAGCTCCACAGACGCCGCTGCAGGCAGCCAGATGTACAGGCCCTCTCTTCTGGAAGGCAAATCCCGAATCAGTGCTTCCCTACCGGAGACCGCGGCTTCAGGATGATGTAGGCCACAGGCCGGCGGTCGGAGCTCTTCTCAAGAAATCCCTGGTGAGGGATCCCGCTCCGGATGGTAAGTCCACGCCGCGCCCACGGCTAGAAGCTCCGCAGACCGTGGCTTCAAGATGTTGTAGGCCGCGGGCCAGCGGGTCGGAGCTCTTCTCCTCCGGGGATCCCCAACGAGGGATCACAAGCTCCGGACGCCGCGACCGCAGTTAGAAGCACCACAGACCACGGCTTCAGGCTGAACAGTCCGCGGGCCAGCGATCGGAAAAAGTCCACGCTGCGCCCGCTGCTGAAACTCTGGGCCCGACTCCGGGAAAGGCCGCACCAATCCTTGGTGTTAGGCCGCGAGGGAGGTGACATGGAAAAAGTTGCCTGTGGAGGAGGCGACCGAAAGCGGTTCCCCCCCCTTACCCCACCTCACACCCCCTACACAAGACACACCGAGAGACATTTAAACAAACATTTGGACACACTAAAAAAACTCCCCAAAAAAGTAGAAATGACTAACACGCTGCTGGCAGGGCAGCCATCTTGCAGCGCCCATCTCCCACTCGACCAATGAGTTTCCACCTCCTGACTTTTCATGGGCCTGGATTCTCTTGGGGCCATCACGTCAGCATACTTCATTCTCACAACCAGTAGTCCAAAGTAAACAAACACACATCTATATTAAAAGATTTCCTAAAGAAAGAAATTAGCAGCGTAAGTTTCACTACTGATAATTTTACAATGGTGCAGGTGGATCCATGCATTTCTCCCTTCTACCTTATTTTTGAACCATGTTAACTCAGAAGAATCATTACTGCTCCTTAATTTCTGGTCTTGAATGACAGCCCCTTTTCTTGAAGTTTCCGAATATCTTCCAGAAATCTGTCTCTCTTCATCTGTACTGCCAGCAAAGTTTTCTCAAAAGATTCTGTCCAAGAAGCAAGTTTCTTGTTCTCATTAATAACATCCAAAAGTCTTTGCTTCGTCACTGACAATCCCACCAAATATTCTTCAGGTTTCTCATGTGCTATCCCATCAGCACTTTAAGACATTTTCACTCCCGCCTTTACTTTAGCCTGATTTTCAAATTCAGTTAATATATTTTCAAGTTATTTTAAGTCAGCTCTTCTAATATTTGTTTCCTTTTTGAGCTCTTCACATTCCAGAGTTTTAGTTTTAAGATGTTGGTGAAGCTCTTGAATTAATTGCCTCTCATATGTTTCATAGTTATCCTCTTCTTTTTGGAAACCAACAGCTATGAGATCTATAAGCTGTTCCAAAATTCGCTCATGTTCTTCTTGTAAGGACTTTAGGCTTTCATTACTTTGTTCAAGGGATCCTTGTGCAACTTTCCATTGCTCTTTGAAGATGGATTTCTCATTCTCAATATTCTTAATTTGCTGTTGTTGCTTTTGCAACAACACCAACTGATTATCCTTCAAAGACAGGACCTGGTTTAGCTTCTCTGTACTTAACCAACTGTGCTTTTAGCAGCGTGTTTTCAGAATTAAGGTCATCCATCTGGTTGAGAAAATTTCTGATCCCTTGCTTCATTTCATTGTTTTCAGTTGCACTCTCCTGTATGATGCTATCCTTCTGGCCATGTATGTGGAGATGGCTTTGTTCCAGCTCCTTGTATTCTGATAAGATGCGGTCTCGGTCATCTTGCAAGGAGGTCGTCGATTTTGTGAAGGCATCCATCTGGCTAACAGCTTTGTCTTTTTCTTCCCTAACCTTAACAAATTAGACCTCCAGCTCTTTCATGCCTCTGGGTCCCTTCTGGTTTTCTTGTTGGAGAATCCTCAAATTCTTGTCATAGTCATCTATTTGCTTTCTATGTTGCTGTTGGATTTCCACTAGTCAGAAATGTCAGTCTTTTGATGAGACAAGCTTTGAGATCTCTGCGTCTTTGTTGCTCAACATTAGCTTCTACTGCTGGGAAATGCCTCTCAGCTGCTGAAGATCAGCCTGCAATTTGTCGTTATCAGTCTGATGTTGCCGATTCTCCGACTGTTTTTCCGCAAGATCTTTTATCAGGGTTTGCTCTACCATTTTCAACTCATTCATAGATTGGCTGACGTCGGATTGCTGTGTGCTTAAATAACTATTTTCCTGTGACAAACTAGATACGGTGCCTCCTTGTCTTTTAATAACCCCTCCATCCATTCAATTTTTTCTGACTTTGTAAATAACTTATTTCATGTTAACCGTTTCACTTTGATGCTCATCTTCAGCATCCTTATTCTCCACACTAAGTTCATTAATTGCCTGCTCCATCTTCGAAGTTCTGAATTGGAGTTCTTGAAGGTTGACGGACTTGACCTTTATCTCCTCTTGAAGCTTTTGCAACATTTCTTTTTACTAGCATTTGATTTTCCTTACTTTGGATCGTATCTTGAAATTTTTAATAATGAAGTAACATTGCCTCCAAATACTCTCTCATTTTTTACATGACATTTCTGACATTTCCTGGAAATTTTCAAGTTCTTCCTGGAGAAGAGATTTGTCATCCTCTAACATTTAGACTTTTTCCATTTAAGTCCATAGTCTCCTGCCAGCAAGCTTTTATTTCTTGTTCAAGCTGTGAAATTATATATATTTTTTCCATGTGTCTCGGCAGTGAGGCGAAACTCTAATTGTCTAAGCTTCTGAGACAACAATGGTCCTACTTGCCCTGTAGTGTGAACTTTCCATCCTTCAGCACAGGCTTGTCCTCCAGGAATTGGGATTCTGATGACAGTGGTTCATTAAAATCAGCCTGGTAAGAATAATTTTCACTCCAACTCCTCTATAATCAGCATTCATTCAGCAGAAGCTCCCTCTCTTTTGGGGTTTTGTCAAACTCTGCTTTAAGATCGTGATAATTTGCTTCAGTGATTTGCTTTCCTCTTGGAGCCGATTGTACTGGGTAAACAATTCGCTTGCGTGACTTTGCTTTGCGGTAGAAGTAGTTTGCAACTCGCTGCTAATTCTTTCAACTTTTCCCTCAAGCTGCGCCTTGGATTTCGCAAACTTTCTCATTTTGACCTTTATTTTTTCATTTTCGGCACCAGCTTCCTTAAGCTGGCTCACCATGTTTTGTCATTTGGCTTCTATGTCTTTAATTCGTCATGCTTTGTCTTCCACTCTGCCAATTCTATCATCTGGGAGTTTTTCAGTGAATCCAACCGTTGAGAATACTGCTGCTTCTCATGTGCTAGAATGTCCAGCGTATGCTTCAGACTTTCACAGGCTACGTTTAGGTTCTGTTTCTCTGTGGATATACGATCAGCTTCGAAGAGAAACCTCTGCCTCTCCTCCTGGTGTGCTAAAGCTGCTTCTGGCAAGGGCTGGTTGTTTTCTCAATTCAGCCAAGCTTCTTTCCAGGGTATGAATCTTGGAAAGCTCTTCCTTTTCAGATGTCAAGACATTAATTTCATGCTTCATAGATTTGTTTTCTTTCAGAGCCTCTTTCTCAAATAATCGCACTGCTTGTAGTTTTCTCTGCATCAGCACTTTAACCCTGCCTTCCTCAGAACTCTCTGCTGACTTCTGCTGAACTTCACTGGTGCAAGCCTTGGATTTTTCAATTTGTGCTTCGTAAAAGATAGATTGTTTCTGTATTTGCAGTTCCAGTTCCTCAATACGATTTTCCTTCTAGGACAATGTACATTCCAGTAACTTTATGGTGCACTCTCGATCTTGTAAGTTCTCATGAACTTTTGCGAGCTCTGACTGCACAGTCGATAACTGCGATGCACACACTCTCTCCTTTTCTGCCTCTTCAGCCTGCTTCAATATTGCTTTAAGCTCTGCATTCTCCACCCGAGAGGCAGCTAGCTGTGCCTGGATACCATCTTTCTCTCTATTTCAATCCAACAGTTGTGCTTTGAAATAATCAACATCTCCAGTTTGATTTGCCAAAGTACAGGAATAATTCTCTATGTCTTTCATTGCTTCACCCAGAGCAGTTTTGAGGGTTCTGACTTCAGCTTGGGTTGACTGCCACTGATATTGAACCCAGTGAATTTCTGCTGCTTGGCTCTCATTTTCTTCATGTTGTTGATCCAGACTACCGATGGACTGCTTCAGCCTTTCTGTCTCTTCTAATTTTTCAACAATCCTTAAGGGCCTGTCCCACTTACGAGATTTTTTTCTACGACTTGCTGGCACCCATCATAGTCGCCGAAACAGGTTGCCGAAAAATTTCAAAATATTGAAAATCCAGCGGCGACCAAAAAAAGGTACGACTCTTTGGGCGACTACTCACGACCAAACAGGCATCACCCCACGACATGTTTGGAGTGTTTGGACATTTTAATTTAATTGACGTTTTTTGTTAGAACAGATTGGAGTTGTGCAATTGATGAATCTTTATCTTGGACAATCTTAAACAATTCCACAGGCAGGGCTTCTTTCTCTGCCTCACATTGCCAATGATCACACGCAAGATCGATCTACAAACAACACAATACAGCACGTATTTCACACACACTTATCTCCACTCAAACGGGACCCCACGCAATTCTTCACAGAGCGTATTAAATCGGTAAATAAAAGCGGTAATCACACAACGTATTAAAGCGGTACCACCTCCCCAAGGGAGCAAGCAATCACAATACAGTAGCAAAATCACCCAAACTTAAACTAAGGCATCAAAATCACACAAACTTAACCAATAGTATCAAAATCACACGAACTTGAACAACCAACCCGCCCAAGGAAGCAACCACCCTTTTATACCCCTATAGAGGGGAAAGTACAGGGGGAGGCCACCCCTACAAACCAATCATGGCACCTATCCTGTACACAGAAACAAATTATAAACATATTCAGTGAGGCAACCCCTCTGGACCAATCACAGATACTGGCGGGAAGATACAGAAACAAAGTAGAAACATCTTCAGGACATAGAGAAACATACAGTGGGAGGCAGGGGCAGAAAACCCGGGGAGGCCAGAGGGGACACGTCCCCCCCATGTTTTGAGAGGTGGGCGACATCCCCGCCAGGTTAACCTGCCTGGGCTTGCGGGAAATATGGCCAGTGCGTAGAAGCAGTGATGGTATCCCATCAGTCCAGACTGGGCTGTTAGTTAACCCGGCGAGACAGGCAGTTGAGCTGCATTTAGCGCTGGATTGAGCCTCCGAAGCCTCGCGCGCGCATGTGTGAGTGTGCGCATGCACGCGCAGCCGCCAAAAAATTGTGTCCCCGTCCCCTCCATGTTTTGATAGTGAGTTCCGTTCTTGGTGGGAGGCAACCCCTCTGGACCAATCACGGATAGAAACATCCTCAGTCCAGACTCGGTGGCAATAGGTGGGTCACATGAATGGGAAGCAACCCCCTCTGCCCATTAATATAAACAATAAAGGAAACAAAGTAGAAACATCTTCAGGAGCCCAGCAACAGGCGGGTCACATAGGCAAAAGCTTCCAGAAGCTTCTTCAGAGGTCCAGACTTAGTGGCAACAGCACCCTGCAATGTATGTCACCATCAGTGAAGCCCATGGAAACCCAGTCTCTCTCAGACACCTGCCATTTCCCAAAGCACCCAGTCCCTGCACATTCACATTGTAACGTCAGTGTTGACATCATCCAAATCAAAAACATCTGTTAACCACCTCGTTGCTTACTGTTATTAAGCCAAAGTCCATGCGTATTTCAGGTGAGAGGGGAAAGATTGAAAGGGATCTAAAGGGCAACTTCTTCACACAAAGGTGATATGGAAAAAAACTGCCAGAGAAAGTGGCGGAGGAAGGTATAATAACAACATTTAAAATACATTTGGGCTGGTAAGTGGAAAGGAAAGATTTATGGGCCCAATGCAGGCACATTGGACTAGCTCAGGTGGGTATCTCAGTCGACATACACAATTTGGGTTGAAGGGTCTGTTGGGTGTAATACTCCATAACATTGTTTCCCTGACATAGTATAGGAATAAGGCTCTGTGGGCCATTTTGTATGAGGCTAATGCACATCACCAACTGCAATATTATGTTTATAAAACTCGATTGAATGTACCAGATTTAACGACCTTTGAACATCAATATATGCTATTTTTAGTTAATTTATATATTTCTGAATGAGTATTATTTTCCACATTAAAGTCCCAAGGAACGTAATCCACATCATCGCTTGGCCATAGTTACCAAATATATTTATTTATTTTTGAAGTAGAGCTGCATCACTGGCAAATCTCCAGTCCACTGATATCATCTGCTTGCAAGGATCATGTCTGGACTCCAATTATAGAGTCATAGAGTCAGAGAGTGATACAGTGTAGAAACAGGCCCTTTGGCCCAACTTGCCCACCCAGTTACACTAGTCCCACGTGCCCGTGTTTGGTCCATATTCCTCCAAACCTGCCCTATCCATGTACCTGCCTAACAAATTCCTAACTGTTGGGATAGTCCCTGCCTCAACTACCACCTATGGCAGATTGTTCCATACACCCACCATCCTTTGTGCGAAAACCTTATCCCTCGGGTTCCAATTAAATCTTTTCCCCTTCACCTTAACCTATGTCCTCTGGTCCTCGATTCACCTACTCTAGACAAGACACTCTGTGCATGATCTACCCAATCTATTCCTCTCATGATTTTATACACCTCATTAAGGTCACCCCTCAGCCTCCTGCGCTCCAAAGAACAGTCCCAGCCTATTTAACCGCCCCCTATAGCTCAGACCCCCTAACCCTGGCAACATCCTTGTAAATCTTCTCTGTACCCTTTCCAACTTGACAGCATCTTTCCTACAACATGGTGACCAGAACTGAATATAATAATCTAAATGCAGCCTCACCAACGTCTTATACAACTGCAACATGACCTCCCAATGTCTCTACTCAATACCCTGACTGATAGAAACATAGAAAATAGGTGCAGGAGGGGGCCATTTGAGCCAGCACCACCATTCATTGTGATCATGGCTGATCGTCCCCTATCAATAACCTGTGGCCGTCTTCTCCCCATATCTCTTGATTCCACTAGACCCTAGAGCTCTATCTAACTCTCTCTTTAATCCATCCAGTGACTTAGCCTCCACTGCCCTCTGTGGCAGGGAATTCCACAAATTCACAACTCACTGGGTGAAAACGTTTTTTCTCATCTCAGTCTTAAATGACCTCCCCTTTATTCTAAGACTGTGGCCCCTGGTTCTGGACTCACCCCACATTGGGAACAATTTTCCTGCATCTAGCTAGTCCTTTTATAAGTTTCTATAAGATGCCCCCTCATCCTTCTAAACTCCAGTGAATACAAGTCTAATCTTTTCAATCTTTCCTCGTATGACAGTCCCGCCATCCCAGGGATCAATCTCGTGAACCTACGCTGCACTGCCTCAATCACAAGGATGTCCTTCCTCAAATTAGGAGACCAAAACTGTACACAATACTCCAGATGTGGTCTCACCAGAGCCCTATACTGATATACCTCTTTACTGATATACTGGAATCCTCTTGTTATGCAGGCCAACATTCCATTGGCTTTCTTCACTGCCTGCTGTACCTGCACGCCAACTTTCAGTGATTGGGGTACAAGGACACCCAGGTCTTGGTGAAGGCATTGGTTGAAGCATCTGCTGTTAGAATAATCCTATCCCTTTAATTAAATACTCCCGATTACTAATTGAAGTAGATTCAGCAGTGATCAAGCGTTATACTAAAACCGATGCAGCAAATTGTCCTGGGAAAATTCAGTTGCATTGGGTTTACGCAAACGGTCTTCCGATAACTGAAGTTTAACAGTCCCTTTCTCTTCTAACATGCCTGCATTGTTTCTCCGTCGCCTTTTACTGATCACGGCACTTTAATACACACCCCACTGAAGAATGATTATCCGTTCATTTTAAGTGTGCATAGAAACATAATCACGGCTTTCAAATTTTGCAAGAATGTTTCAGTTTACACTGCTCACGAATTAATGCTCATTTAAAGTTACCAACAAAGCAGATACTCATTGTTCAATAAAGAATCACGATAACACCCAGGGCGCTAGTCTAATCGGGGTAAGGAAAAAATAACGTTTTATAATCCATCACAAATAAAATTTCCAAATATAAATATCTGGTTCTGTTGGCAACAACAAAACTAAGAACATCGCATTTCGCAATATAAACACTTACTTTGCATCATTAAACTGGTTTATTTTAATTTACAGTTTCAATCATCTTTTTATTCTAAAATGTAATGACCTTGCATACCTTAACTTGAATTTGCGCGCATTGAGAAACACATGGACAAAAGGCCTGGTACAATACTTGCCTGGGAAGCCGATGCTCCAGTGTGCGTACTCTGTAGAGATGGGTTGCGAAACTTCAGCAGGGTTTCTGAGGCTGGAATCATTGTTGGGACCTTCCCTGATAAGATGAAGTCGCGGTCAGAATTAGCAATTGGCTCCAACTAAGAAACAGGGGTCCGGAACAAGGGTCACGCGTGGAGGTCGGGCTTGGCCACCAGCAGTGTAACAATACATCTCCGGGGGAACCGCTTGCGTAAACCCCCGCACCCGCTGAGTCCCGTGTACGCACTGCTTTCGGCAGCTAGTGAGAATATGCACAAGCGACACATTATTGTGGAACGAAGGGCCTGTTCCTTCTTAGACAAAGACTCCGGGTGCACAGCGGGTCTTTAATATCTCAGAGATATCCAAATCCAGTTGGATTTACAGGTAAAAAGTTGGATTTACATACCTGCGTTTGGCCACCTGATCCGCACCTGGACAAGGATAGGGTGTTGCTGGTAGCTCTGGTGCCTCACAGAGCCAGAGACTCAATCCCTATCTGTGTTGTCTCTGCGGAGTCTGCACATACTTTAGGTGACTGATTAAAATTCCTCTGAATGCTCTAATCTCTTCTCACATCCTCAAAATAAGCAGGATTGGTTGGTTAATTGGCCTCTGAGAATTTCCCCTATTCTGTAGATGAGACGGAAGTTGATGAGAAGATAGAAATCATTTATTTTTACATGGTGTAGATGTGTTTTTGATGGCCAGTATTGATGTTGGACTGAAGCTATAAGCTCTCCATTATCCTGTGACTTTATGAGCTGGGAATGGACAAACAATGTTTTGGGCCGCTACCCTTCTTTGGACTGATCTTGATGGCCGGGTCAAAGCTTTTTTAGGGGGGTGATGGTCAATTGTTTGCTGCTAATTTGGGGTCGGGAGGGTATACAACTCCTGCAGAAAACCAGGGCCAATATATACTCCACGTGGAGATCCAAAATTGATTGCCTATTGTGTGCGGTTGCATCCAGCTGCGTATGGAGCTGGGGGGGGACACAAACATAAAGTGACACTACAACTTTGGTTCTACCTGTTCCTGGTTTTGTGAGGAATGGGCTTGGACTTGTTGCTATTAAATGTTCCATCAGGTGGACCATGATGGACCACTGTATCTAACAGAAAAGTTTCCGTGGAAAGACAACTTTGACCACGTCGATCAGATCAGATCAGTTGCACCACCAGGAAGGTGGATTCTGTGGCATGGTTCCCTGAGCAGACTGTCAAAGTCACTACTAGAGTGTTTCATTACCAAAACTCTCAAACTCTCAAACGAGCACCAAGATCTGGTTTGGCAAGTGATGAGAAGAGGCCGCATAATCAGATTCTTCATTCACAACCAGAACTACTACATGCTATCTGGAGATGGTTGCTGTGCAGATGACATAGAATTCTATTCCCTTGTGGACCGTGGTCTGGCCAGGGCTGCAATAATCTTGGTCTAGGTTCATCCTGACCACCTGCATAACATAGGATTCAGTGCCCTTTGGCTGTTCACAGAGATAAGCATTGATTATTGCTGGAAGATCTCTGTGAAAGGTGCACTTTGGTGAGCCTGAAATTTGTTGGTCTTCCAGTGCAACAAGATGCCTGTAACCAAATACTGTCAACTGGCGGCCTACATCGTGTAGGAGTACCTGCTGAAGGATGTGCCGGATGTTGCTGTAACCAAAGGAAAGTCCCTGTGAAAAGGACTACAGAAAAGGGTGCTGTCATCACCGAGCATCTGTGCCCTGGTTACCTGCCACAGAAATATTCTGCAATGTTAGGAGATTGGGAATGCTATGAACCGAGTGTAAATGGTCCTTGATTATGTCGGCTGCTTTCCTGAAGCAGTGTGAAAGGTAGATGGAAATGAAATAACATAACATTGATATATTGGATGTGAATATATTGAATTGACATATTGTATGTAAATATGTTGAATAGCTTGGAACTGAAAATGAAAATAATGACGTGTCTTGATTGTATTTCTGTATTCCATAATAAATAATTTTTTTGGGGGGGAAAAAACTCCGAGCTAAGTAATTTAAATTTCAAACAAATCCATCTGACATCTCAAGGATTGATCATTTTAACATGTCAGAAAACCTGAAGATTTAAGGAGGTTATTTTTACATGATATTTTGTGAGGAGATAGGTTTATGTGGTTTGATAAGGTTGCTGTTTTTATAGGCAGTTTAAGTACATCTAAGTGCATTTTTATTTTTACTTCAGCAGGTCCCACTAACAACCGTTCAGTGAACTACACTTTATTGCTTTCTTTATTCTGAACAAACACAGATGTATAAAACTGAAATATACTCCATAACATTTATTTGTTTAAATAGTAGTGGGACTATTTTTGAAGTTCTGGCACTTGATACATTTCACTAATGTATTTTATTTCTAAGTTATAAAACGACGTGTTAACTTATTTTCCTGGTTGACTCCTGAACTACAAGTGCAAGGTCAAGTAACCATTTTCTGTAATGTCTCAGCTCCATTTCAATAGGTTTCATGAGTTAAGAAAATAAATGGCAACGTTCAAATACCTTGCTCCATAATCTTTGATGAAAAATGAGTAAATTACACAAACAAGGGTACAATGTATAAAATATTTCCCCTCAACCTTAAACCCATGTCCTCTGGTTTTTTAATCCTTTTTTTTCCCCTTAATTTCAAACTGGTAGTAACTTTTAAGCTATTCTTCCCACTACTTAAATTCAGGAGAAATTGAAAGGGCAGAGAAAGGTTTTCCCGATTATTGTAGAAACAAGGAACTGCAGATGCTTGTTTATACAAAAGGACACAAAGTGCACAAAGTGCTGGAGCAACCCAGTGGGCCAGACAGCATCTCTGGACAATATGGACAGGTGAAGGGTCTTGACCTGAATGACATTTATTGCGTTGTAAAATTTCATTATTCAGCGTTATTTCACTGACCATAATTACAGCTTGGAATTGATCTTATTACTTCTCTCTGGGATCTGATGTTTAGTATGGAATATGGTCTTACCGTAGCTATCTTTCCAGCTCGCTGTGCCTCCATGACCACCATAAATATGAATCTTCACAAAGCTGCACCAGTTATCCTCTGGGCTTGTCTATCACTCAACCTAGAAGATGGTATACATGAACGTGCTGGGTTCCAGAGGTAAAATTCATTTAATTTAATTACATCTGTCAGGAACATTTCAGTTATCAGCACATGTTTACATCAGATTTAAATAAATAAAGACGTGTTATAAATGAGGAATGTAAATAATAATTTTGTAGAGCACTGCCAGAAACACGACACAGGCATTATAAAGAGCGAAATAAATTCAGGGTCAGGAATAAATGCATTTTGCAAATTATGTCGATAGGGAATGTAGTTGAGTGTATCAATAGCTTCCTCATACACATTCCAGAAGTTCAAAACCTTGTCCAGCACCTGGTTGTCCATCTCCCAACGATCATCGCAAGGATTTACTTCCTCACATGGGGATAAGTTGAAGCAAAAACAAAGTCAAAAATTAAAATCTGCTGTCAGGAGTTAGATTTGTTATTGCAGTAGCTGTGGGCTGTTGTAATGTCACATCACAAGACAACAGCGTTGTTTGATGGCATGGGGATGAGTTTCTCAAGGTTGCACTAATATTTAGATTGAAATCTGTTTGACAAGTATTTTATTCCAGCTCCAAAAAATTTGATTTTTCAATTGCTAGTCAACCATTTCTGCTCCTCCTTTCCCCTTGCCAATATTGCTGTTGACATTTCTGATATGCCAGTGGTGATTATAAGATAACAGATATATGATAGGTGTCTCACATCTACTCATGAGTGCAAATTCTCTGCTGTTCTTAAACTCAGGCCTGTTTAGTCATTAAAACTCTCCTGTTTTCACATATGAACACAAAGTTCCCTTTATTTGAAAGCAGATAGCAGCAAAAATGTTAAAATCAGTGAAATGGTAAATACTGAAGTAACACTAATTATTTCAGTTAATGATGAAAGACATTTGAATTGAAAATGTGCTCACCACATTTAACTTTTGGTAAAATCAGTTCTTGGCTGATTTTAACATTAGACTTTAGTTAGAAAGTACCCCCAAGCTAATTTACTTATCCAATGCCAAATGCATTCATATATTCAACTACCAATCACTGAGGGTGTACTTAGTTTTCAATTAATATAAGGAAAAAAAGTGAATTTAAGACTCCTGTGAAATATGTTCAGGTAAAATCATGATATTTTAGAAATATTCAAGAGGTTATGCGAATAGTGAAAAAAAAAGTTAATGCTCCAAATTGTGTTTGGTATCAGGTAGTTATGAAGAAAATCGTTAGCTATCTGCTACCTGCACCTCATCACATCTCGGGCCTTCCTATGTGTGCATTGAAAGGTGGAGGTCCAAGGTGAGCTGAGGTTGAAGAGCTGATGTGTCTTTGCTCTGTCCCATTCTAGACTCACTGCTGAGCCCATTGATGCATAGAGGGCTCAGGCACATTCTCTTCCAGCCACTAGCATGAGACTAGAGAGGGTGGAAGGAGAACACCTGATCCTCAGCTACTGCAGTGAAGTGCTTTATAGATTTGATTTTATTAGCTAATGGAATGTTGGCCTTCATAACAAGAGGATTTCCGTATAGGAGTAAAGAGGTTCTTCTGCAGCCGTATAAGGCTCTGGTGAGACCACATCTGGAGTATTGTGTACAGTTTTGGTCTCCTAATTTGAGGAAGGACATCCTTGTGATTGAGGCAGTGCAGCGTAGGTTCACGAGATTGATCCTTGGGATGGCGGGACTGTCATATGAGGAAAGATTGAAAAGACTAGGCTTGTATTCACTGGAGTTTAGAAGGATGAGGGGGGATCTTATAGAAACATATACAATTATAAAAGGACTGGACAAGCTAGATGCAGGAAAGATGTTCCCAATGTTGGGCGAGTCCAGAACCAGGGGCCACAGTCTTAGAATAAAGGGGAGGTCATTTAAGACTGAGGTGAGAAAAAACTTTTTCACCCAGAGAGTTGTGAATTTATGGAATTCCCTGCCACAGAGGGCAGTGGAGGCCAAATCACTGGATGGATTGAAGAGAGAGTTAGATAGAGCTCTAGGGGCTAGTGGAGTCAAGCGATATGGGGAGAAGGCAGGCACGGGTTATTGATAGGGGACGATCAGCCATGATCACAATGAATGGCGGTGCTGGCTCAAAGGGCCGAATGGCCTCCTCCTGCACCTATTTTCTATGTTTCTATCTATGTTTCTATAATGCCTTCAATTAGTTATTGCATTTAAATGATTTTATTTTCATTTTTTACACTTTTTGATGTATTACAATTGATTTAAATCTAATTGACTAGTTTGACCATCAGCAACACTGGAAAACTATTAAAGTGTGTTTGACAGCTGATGTGCTCAGGGCATGCCTGGGGCAGAGCCTCAGTAGTTTAGTTTAGTTTATTGTCACGTGCACATATGTACAGTGAAAAGCTTTTGTTGTGTGCTAACCAGTCACCAGGAACACAATACATGATTACAATCGCGCCCTATATAACCATATAACAATTACAGCACGGAAACAGGCCATCTCGGCCCTTCTAGTCCGTACCGAACACTTACTTTCACCCAGTCCCATCTACCTGCACTCAGACCATAACCTTCCATTCCCTGGGCATACGAGTCAGCTTCACTGATCTCCTTTGCTAGAAAAAAATAATTGTGGGAGGGTGAGCAGCATATTCAGAACCCGATTTACTCTCAGGAAGAAATGTCCAGTGGTATTTAACTCAGTCTTCATCTTTCTGCACAATAGAAGAAGTCCATCTGCTGCAGAACCGCAAATCCCTGAAGTTTGGTCTTGGGTAAGAATTAAATGTCTCTTTTAGATTTTTGAAGGATCAAGTTAAAAAATACTTGAGGACATTGGTGCCATTGACAGGCACTGGTAAAAGCAAGGGCACTAAGTCCAGTGACAACAGGACATATTCTCGCAATATATTTGCCAACATCTCTCAGGATACCCAGGACTTCATGTAAAGCTGATGTTCCATTATATTGTGGGAAGTTATCCCTTGTATGCAAACTCTTCACATATGAGTTGCAGCTCTCGGCTGCTTTCCTCTCTCCCGTGGAGCTACAGGTCTGTGGTTGTACAGGTTGTTGCTGCTATTATTGTTCGATCCATCTATATCTATCTTTATCCTCATCTGACATCCAAATGATTGTAACAGTACCATCCATGCTGATTGAAGAAATCAGAACATCAAAATGCAAGTAAGACCCTCTGCTAAAGTATATAATGCAACCTCTTAGCAGAGCTGCTGTGAAAAATGCTCCCCCACATGCATGTAAGAAATCAGTTAGGAGCATTGATTCCTTACCAGTATATTTCCCAAAATTGCCTCCATCCCCTCTTTTGTTGCTGCGTGCTTGTCTAACTTTCACTGACATATGATAAGTTAAATTTAATCATCAGTGTTGCTGTAATTAAGTGATTTACACACGTCAAGGCGACAGCCATCCATTGCTCAGAAGGTTTGGTCTCATGGAAACTTGATGTGTTGTTACTGTGAAGCCCACAGGTTGTATGTTGAAACCCATGTCCCGTAGAGTGTGAATTTTGCTACTTTAAACTTATTTCCTCCTTGAAATTTGTTCCCACATCTACATTAAAATCCAGTGCATTATTTCACTAGTTTAATTTCATATTTCTATATTTCAAGTGTTTTTAAAGTTTAGAAATTAAAAAAGATTCAAGGGAACATAAACAAGTTCTCATTCCTCTGTGGAGATTTACTAAAAGGAACAATAGAGGGTACAGTACCTCTTTCCTGTTAAAGCCCTGATTATGTTGTGTACTTCCTGTGCATATTAAATTAACACATTATGATATCCGAATCACATTTTTAATGCCACCATTGTTCCCATGTATATTAGATGTTATTACATTAACACCTCTATAACAGCATGCCCAAACTTGATATTGCAGTGAAAGTCATATATCTTATCCCTCTCATTTTGATTTTTCTTCTGTTTTGATAACATTCCTTCCTCTTTCCTTAGCTGATTGCATTTTCAATTCTCATACTTTGGCTTCACATTATTTTATTGTCAGAAAAAAAGGTAACAGCCTTAAGGATTTTAAGTAAATCAGAGTCCATTTCCGGTGACAAGTTAGAATATAAAAAAATATTGTGCTGACAACACCACAACTTCATTTGGTGCCTGATTTTCACACTGTCACTGGCATTGGTTAATATCCATGTATGGTATGGCACATTTTGAGCACCTGTTTCTATTTTGCCATCACTATGGTCCCCCCCCTGGCAGCCTCCTGGGTACCATATCTTCTTCCAGTAAGATAATTTGATTGATTTAACTTACATTCATACATCTTATATTATAGCCAAGAAACTTTAACTTTTTACATCAAACTTCTCAATTTATTTTATGTTCTGTTAAAGGTTCCATCCGGATGAGAGCTGTGACTATTGTTATTGCTTATTTAACGGCATCAGCATGTTTAAATCTATGTCATGACTGTATGCATTATGAATGTTTTTCCCTCATTTGTCAATGAGGCAGTTGTGGTTGTGTAGACTTGTTTCTCATGGCATGAAATCACAGAGCTTTGAAATCTTCACGTCGTCACTCACGTGACTCCGAAGTAAAATAGTAAGATTAAATGAGAGCTTACCAGTTTGAAGTTTGATCTTTATTTTATGAGGAGTTACGATGAGGGATTACGTGCCTTCCGCTCCCAGCCCTCATTAAGATCATCTGGTAGTTCTAGTCTTTCATCTTACTATCATACTTCAGTCACTATTATTATCTGTGATTTCACACCGCTGCTTTGAAGATTGACGCACGTGCGGCTGAACGGGCCTTCTTCACGTAATCCCACATCGTAACTCCTCATAAAATAAAGATCAAACTTCAAACTGGTAAGCTCTCATTTAATCTTACTATTAATGTTCAGAGTTTTGTCCGAGCCAAATTTAATAGCCTGATGGCTGTGGGGATGTAGCTATTCCTGAACCTGGTCGTTGCAGTCTTCAGGCACCTGTACCTTCTACCTGAAAGTAGCAGGGAGATGAGTGTGTGGCCAGGATGGTGTGGGTCCTTGATGATACTGCCAGCCTTTTTGAGGCAGCAACTGCGATAGATCCCCTCGATGGAAGGGAGGTCAGAGCCGATGATGGACTGGGCAGTGTTTACTACTTTTTGTAGTCTTTTCCTCTCCAGGGCGCTCAAGTTGCTGAACCAAGCCACAATGCAACATGGTCTCTACTGTGCACCTGTAGAAGTTAGAAAGAGTCCTCCTTGACAAACCGACTCTCTGAAATCTTCTCAGGAAGTAGAGGCGCTGATGTGCTTTCTTGATAATTGCATCAGTGTTCTCGGACCAGGAAAGATCTTCAGAGATGTGCATGTCCAGCAATTGAAGCTCTTGACCCTTTCAACCATTGACCCATTGATATAAATGGGACTGTGGGTCCCCATCCTACTCCTTCCAAAGATGTGCTATAAAAAGTACAGTATTTTGATGGGATGCAACGCAGCCTGGTATGGCAACGGCTCTGCCTTTAACCACCTGAACCTGCAGAGAATGGTGAACACAGCCCTGTTTGTCACAGGATTGTCACTTCCTCCAACCATCTTCATGGTGTGTGGCATCAGGAAGGCTGGAAGCACGGTTGAGGATGCTCATCACTCTGGCCATTCCCTGTTCACTCTTCTACATTCGGGTTGAAGATATAGGAGTTTGTAAACCCAGACCCAAGAACAGCCTCTGCCCCATTGTATTAGACTCCTGAACTAATCACATATTTCAAACGCCTTTCTCAGAGGTGCTATCACATATTCTTACACTTAAATCTACCTAATTTGGTCATTCCATTATTGTACACCAACATTATTTTGCACGACAATCTACCACGATTATTTTTACACTACTTCAGAATTTTGCACGGAAGATCGAATCTACACAAAAAGCAATCTGCCCTGTTTTACACTCCTTATCAGTATGAAGAAGGGTTTCGGCCAGTAGCGTGTTTCCTTCGTTCCATATCATCACTGTATGTTTCTCCTGTGTGTACCTGCTGTTTTACACTGCTTATTGTATTCATAGCTGTGTTTATCATCACTGTATGTTTACTGTTTAGTGTGTGAGCATCATGCAAGCAAGGAATCCCATTGCACTTTAGTGTATGTGGCAATACACTAATCAAAATTCTTTTGTAATTGCATTTGTAATTAACAAACTTGTCCAAACTGCCTAAATTGGACAGAGAAATCTGAGAGTTCAGCACAGCAAGGTTTAAGTCACGTTTCCTGCATTGTTCACAGATTGTCGATTTATTTGTAAGTAAAAAAAAAAAAAACACATCGAAGTGAAAACTGTCAAAGTGCTAGGTAGCCAGAAGGTCAAGAGGGTTTCTAATGTTACAGCAAGATCTGCAAACAACACAAAACAATGATTTTCACCAAAAGGCAGGACAAACAAAACTCAATCCACAACATGAATCTGTGCCAAATATTGTTTTAGTCCTGAGGATGAACATCTGTATCATGATGTACCCAGTAAGGAAAACAAAATATAAAACTGAATTGAGGATAAGCCAAATATTCTACCTTCCGATAGAAAAATGAAACCCATCATCTGAATCCACTTATTTTTGGTATTATTTTGTGAATCCACTACAAATCATAATACTATTGCAACTTGTGTAAGATGAGGTGGTTTATGTTATAAATTCTTTAGTACATAATATATTGGGTTTGACACATAATTATTTGTATTCTCAGCACTGTGTACCAATATCCTTTGATATTCGACAAAAATAATTTACAAGGTAGACAAGATCAAACCAGCGACCAGCTTGTGTCCGAGCTAAGAAGCCCGGAAATAAAGATATTAATCTGTGGTCATTGTTCACACCTCCACAGACAGCTCATTCAATCCAGGGAAAGGATTGGTAATGAGGCTTTGGGGTCAGGTGATATGTGGCTCTTGAGTAGTTGGAAAAACATGCAGAGAATGGGTCTTGTCCCACCAGCAGTGCATATCCACCAAAGTGTCATTCAGCCTAAGAGTCTTCACATCAATTCCAGACCCAGACATGGGCAAGGAAACCTTCTCTTGAGTATCATTTAATGTCCTATTTTCTTCCATGTTATATAAAGCTTAGAAGAATCATGTAACAGAAGCACAGAAGCTCCTTCGAACAGGGACTTCAATGTCATCACCTAGCACAGCTTGGAAGCACCACAGGTGAGATACCAGGCTGAGTACAAAAGGGCCTATATTCAGACTGGGTCTGTGTCAGGCACCAAGTAAATCAACATGAGGGATAAACCACAAGCTCGTCCTCTTCTACTAACCCTTGCAGATGCATTTGTCTGCGTTAGCATTGATAGAAGACATCATTCTGGAGACAAAGTTCCAGTTTCAAACTATAGTCACTCTCCACCATGCTAAATGGCACCATAAATAGGATAAACTTGGAACAGTGTTACCTCATGACATGGCAGATATCTCACTCTGCCATTACTTTCAAGATAGCTCAACAATCCCCGTTCAATGAGGAATGTAGAAGAGCAAGTCAGGATGACATCCAGAATACCTAAACATAAGGTGTCCACCTGAAGTGGCATTAACTCACCTACACACCAGTGGTCAATTAGGATGTTGCCAGAACCACTCAGCTCCTGTCCTCATTGCAAATGTTGTCCGAATGACAGCTGAATTCCAGAGGTGAGGTGAATGACATCCAAACATTTAATCAAACGTACCATCATGGCACTCTGATAAAACTGAAAGGAAACATGCCAATGACTGGAGTCGTACCTTGTATGAAGGAAGATGGTTGTGATTATTGGAGGCCGATCATTCCTTCCCCGGGACATCACAAACATCCCTTCTACCACTATCTCTGCAACTTGAAATTGTCTTTTAATCTCCGTTTCCCAGTTTTGATGAGGGTATCGGACCAAAAACATTAACTCTGTTACCCTTTCTATAGATGCTGGTTGACCAGTTTTTCAGGATTCTGCCTTCAGTGTTTTTTTTTAAATTTAACAAGATATCTTTACTGCTTCATCAATTACTTTTCTTCCATTGTAAGGTCAGAAGTGGCTTGATGATCACACAATGCTCAATTCCACTCGCAGCTGCTCAGCATATGAAATAGTCTATGCCTGCAAGCAACAAGACCTGGAAACACTCTTCACAAAAGTTCTTATTAGAAACCATCTCCAACAAGGTAATGTCCTGTGTAGCCAAATATCCTGTATAGTCAAAGTGTCTTACACTAAATTTCCTGAAAATTATTGACCAGTAGGTCACCCGAACCAGCTGTATAAATATTGTGGACATAAGTGCAGATCAGAGGTTGGGAATTCGGTAGCGAGCGACTCGCCTTCTGATACTCCAAGGCCTTTCCACCATTGCGAAGTCACAGATCGTGAGTGTAATGGAACATCTCCACTTGCTTCAACATTCAAGTAAATCCACATCATCCTAGACAATGCAGCTTACTTGAATGGTACCCAATCCACTATGCCAAACAATCACTATTTCCACTATTAATGCATATCAATAGTATGTACAGTACATTTACAATATGCACTGCAGTTATTTGCTTACAGTATTTCACCAACATCTCCCAAACTCACATCCTCTTCCACTAAGAAGCACAACAGCTTTGAACACATGTGAAAATCACAACTTACATGTTACCCTCCATCCTGATTCAGGAGTATATCAATTCTTCATTGTTAGAAATACAGTGCTGGAGTAACTCAGTGGGTCAGGCACATCTCTGGAAAAAAAGGATGGGAGACATTTTGGGTAGGAATTGAAACACGACATTTTGGGTTGGAATTGAAATGTCAGGCATTCTATTTCTTCAGAGATGCTGCCTGACCTGCTGAGTTACTCCAGCATTATGTGTCTATCTTTGGAATAAACCAGCATTTGCAGTTCTTTGTTTCTACAATTCTTCATTCATCAATTCCTTATTGTTGCTGGGTCTAAATCCTGAAACTCCAACTCAACCACATTGTGGGAATGCATTCACTAGTGGGTCAAGGATGTGGTCCACCACCTCTTTTTCAACATCACTTAATTAAATAAACATCTGCTCCTGCCCACATTTTACCCTGGGCCAGAACCTATGAACTGAGCATTATAGTCCACAAATCATCCATTATCATATTATACAGAAAGCATTGTTGAAGGGATTTTGATAGAGTTTTCTATACAATTTATTGGATGCTTGTTGGAAATTCAGAAATGCATCCATTGTGTTGTTTATCAATGGATATAGACACTTTACACTCATGGCATTTAGTATACAGCAACAAGACATTCAGCCCAATGAAACTAAGCGAGAATGTTTGCTCCACATTATCCCTTTTCCACTTCATTTCAATAGACAATAGACAATAGGTGCAAGAGTAGGCCATTCGAGCCAGCACTGCCATTCACTATGATCATGGCTGATCATCCACAATCCGTTCTGTATCCACCTTCTTTCTCTTTCTTCCTCCATCATGTGTTTATCTAGCTTCTATTTAAATGCATCAGGCCATTCAGTCTGGCAAGTTTGTGCCAACCATCAACCACTTACTCAGATTAATAATATGTTAATCTTTTAAAAATGTAATTCTCTCCACATGCTTATCAACTTCCAATACGCAATATTCTACCATTCACCGAAACACTCAGAGCAGTTTACAGTGGCCTACCAACCCATACGTTGTGGGGATTTGGGAGGAATCTGGAGTGCTGGCAGGAAAACCACATGGTCAATGGGAGATCCTGCAAACTCGCCACAGACAGGACTGGAGCTCAGGATTGAATCCAGGTTTCATTTTTAGTGTAGGAAGGAATGGCAGATGCTGATGTACACCGAACACAGACACAACATGCTGGAGTAACTCAGTGGGCCAGGCAGCATCTCTGAAGAGTTTTTCGTTTTTCGTTTTAGTTTTAGTTTGAGACACAGCATGAAAACATGAAAAGGTGCTTCAGTCGACAACGCTGACCATCAATCACCTGTTCACACTAGTTCTACGCCATTCCATTTTTACATCCACACCCCACACCTTGGCAATTTGCAGAAGCCAATTAACCTCCAAACCTCACGAACTTGGAATGAGGGCAGAAACTGGAGCACCAGGTGAAAATCCACACGGTCATAGGGAGAATGTGCAAACTTCACACAGACAGCACCCAAGGTCATAATCGCACACTGGTTTCCAGCACTGTGAGGCAGCAGCTCTACCAGATGTGCCACTGTGCTGTTCTTTTATAAATATTGAAGTTATCACCTAGAAATGTGTGCAAACATTAAGATGGAAGATAACATTTCTGCAGTCAGATTGAAATGTGGTGTGGGAATGGTCCTAAATCCTTATTATTAAATACACCAACTATACCAAGAGTGCTCGTGCGTTACATGGATCAGAAAGGCAATCAAGAGTAATTATTTTTTCTAGAACCTTTTTTTAACCTTCAAATAGAAGCCAAAACCAAAGCTTCTGAAATAAGAAAATAGGTTACAACATCTGTGTGTCATCCTACATCAAAATTATCCCAAAGGCATTCCTATATTTTAATCTATCAAAATCTGCCTATCATTGTTTTTAGCAATAAAATTTCAACCATTTAGAAATATTATTTTTAGTGACCAAAATAGAAAAGTCAAAATGAAGGTAACATTATAATTCCATAAATTTCACAAATTATTCCAATTTGATCAGTTGTTGCAGAAGGATCGTTTTGGGATGTAAAATATGCATTTGGTATTTTTTCTTATGATAACCAGGCCTGAAGAATTTGGATTTGTCTGAAGCTGAAATAACCTGCCAAGTGATACTTCACCTCAGATGGATGACCAGGGCATAAAACAAACAACACAATAATGGTTACATCAAAGGGTGCAAAAACCTTTCAAATACTTTACAACTTTTTTAAAATTTAAGCACGAAATTGTTATGCGACATCTGGGCTATGGGTTTTGTAAATTTATTTGATCCATTAGGACATTATAAGAAGTACATCTGATATTAATAAGGCTACAGGCATTTTTGTCAACAGTCCACATAACTCAAGGCTGCCTCCAATTAGCAATACAGTGTGGGAGATTTGCAGGTCCATCTCACAGCTTTTTGAAGGAGGTTCCACATGAGTTGGTCCTTTACCAATACATTGGGTTTATAAACACCAACTAATCCTTCCCACATGCCCACCTGAAGAATATCAGAACTGACAGCTGTTTAAATCTGGAGGGAAACTAATGACTTTTTAAGAGGCAGTCTTATCATCATTTGGCAAAACCTGATAATATAAAACCACCAAGGAGTAAAATGTTTATGTGTTCTTAAGTGCTCCAGCTTGTAGGTCCTTTTTAGAAGTTTCCATTGACAATATCTCTTTTATGTTTTCACTGACAGCGGATAAGCCCGTAATAAGGTGAACATATCTAGCCTGCAGCGTTAGTTTGGAGTCAGCAAAGTATGTACAAAGTATTCTCGGAAATTTTGCATTTCGGTTTGCTTTAACTACTGATCTCATTTCCAGGAATCATAGAATATATTTTTTGGAAATAGCATTCATTAATGAAGAGCAAAGAAAATGCAAACATTTTAAATTCCCTTTAATATCGGTTGTGATGTGCTTAATGGAAGGGTGGAATTGCAACATAAAAGCACTACAAACTCTATTTCCAACTATAGAGATAATAGAAAGTTCTGCATCTTCAGTTTACTTGGTGCTCCAAATAAATCCTGGTGCAATTGACATTTCTCACACTAGCAAAAAGATATTTTTCCACCCAGGGTAGCAAAACTAGCAGCATCTTGAAGTGAGTATCGCTTGCTATTCTGTGTAGTTTTGGTTCCCGTCTGATGATTTTTTTTCCTGGAAATGGAAAACTACAGTGGGGGGAAATCTTTCCAATAGTTTTGTATTTCACGCATGGAGTGGCAACATCTGAGCTTGCCTTCGGACAAAGTGTATGCATCAAATAAATTGCCTTGTAAACAAGTTTCTGGTTGTGGGCACTAGGCACTTGCAAGGACTTCCTAAATGAGTGCAAGGTGCAATAATGCAGGAGGACAATAATCAACAATCTAGATCATTTATATACACGTTGTGATATTAAAAATGACAGTCATTACAGACAAGGAAACGCTAACAAGAAATATTAAAGGACACGCATGGCCCGCATCTTGGTAGTGGGTAGTTGAAGGGAGGAATGTTTAATTTAGTTTAGTTTGGAGATACAGTGTGGAAACAGGCCCTTCGGCCACCATATCCATGCCGGACATCGATTCCCACACACTCACTCTATCCTACACATATTAGGGACAATTTCTTACAATTATACCAAGCCAATTAACCTACAAACCTGTATGCCTTCGGTGAGTGGGAGGAACCTGAGCTCCCGCGGAAAACCACTCAGGTCACAGAGAGAATGTACAAACTCTGTACCGACAAGCACCTATAGTCAGGATCAAACCCATGTCTCTGGCGCTTATGACTACTGTACAGGAAATTTTCAGACTATTCAACAATATATATCCCAAATACAATCAACTTTAAACAAAAATTAAAAATCAGAAAATAAAATGCTGAGTGAACGTTCTTTCATGCTTAGGTAAAAAAATATGCCTTGTTGAACAGGTCTCTTGCAAAGTGTTTTCAGCGTGGACCCAAAGGTATAAGCTTCAGACTCCCTTATTCCTTGGAAGGCACTGGATCAGACTTCTCCACTAGCACATTATCTCAACTTATTTTAGCACGAGGTGACAGTCATAGTAGGTTTCCAATGCAAAGGTGCAGGTAAACCATTTGCCACCTGACTTAGCAATCAAGAATATACGGGTTTGCCCTGATTTAATCAATCCCATTTGTTGAGAATTTGCATTTCTTCAAATAAGCAATATTTGCCCTTACAATTAACTCCACAATGTACTTTCATATGAAATTGGAGTGTGTAGAGTGTGATACTGCCCGGAAACAGGCCCTTCGGCCCACCTAGTCTACGTCATCCATTGATCTCCCATGTTTTAATTATAATCATCTAACATTAGTCTAATTTAATTCTCCCCCAGATTATGCACCTTACACACACACGGGTCAATTTACAACAGATAATTAACATACCGACTTGCACATCTTTGGGATATGGGAGGAAACCGGTACACCCGGGAGAAACCCATGTGGTCACAGGGAAAATGCGCAAATTCCACAGAGGATCTGGGGTTAGGATTGCACCCAGGTCTCTGACACTGAGGCAGCAGCTCTACCAGCTGCACCACTGTGGCATCCTAATTGTGGCTGTATAAATACATTCTCCTCTGAACTGTAGAAGAATCTATAAATATCATGCAGATATTGACTTGCATGTTATGATTCTGTGGTCAGATACTGTCAGATCGCTGATATAGTGCAACTCATTTCTCCTCTTAAGCCATAAGGAAGTAGACATTCGGAATCCAAGGGTCTCCATAAGTTCCATCCAGCCGGTTTGAAGTAGGATCTCGACCCGAAACATCACCCATTCCTTCTCTCCAGAGATAATGCCTGTCCCGCTGAGTTACTCCAGCATTTTGTGTCTATCTTCGGTCTAAACCAGCATCAGCAGTTCCTTCCTACACATAAGTTCCACCCAAGTCATCTGCCACTCAAAGGAATGATGCCGTCTGGTGAAGTCTCTGTCTCCTAGATGATCGTGGCCCCCTTGCTACAGAGACCCTTTAGTGAATGCGCTCCCACTGTGTTGCTGAGTAGGAGTTTCTCAGCTATTCTTAGCTGTTTATCTTGTAAGCAGAATATTTGTAACTTTCATGACAGGTGCACATTATTTGCTTGACTTGGCATATACCCCAACGAGGCTTCAAAGTAGCATCATGCTCTTGTGGTTTTCCAAGGGAAGAAACAGTCTTTATCCGGATTCTTCCACAAATAACAACCCTGTGACAGCCTGTCCTGTAAAATAGTTGCAGTGAAAACACCTTGTCTAATAGGTACTTAGTAAGTGCAGATGCGTGTGTAATTATGGGCTCTGTGGGTAATTGTAAGTGCAGAAAAATATCTAGTGTCAATACATACTGTATCTATCAGTACTCTCTCATGAATTTATCTTCCACATCCAAATAACAGCATTCTGTAAACCATCAAAAAAAATCCCAATGTAACTATTTTAACAGCAGCAGCAACTTAGCACATTAAAGGATTGGAGAATGAAAATAGAAAGAGTGAAAGACGAATAGTAAAAGTGAAAGAAAAGGCAGTGCATTAAATTATAAAATAAATGAAAATAAATCTTTGACAGCATTACAAATATCAATTTACTTTCTCAGAAATCTACTTAAACAGGTTCCAAAATTCAAGTGCATCTATTTAAACTGGTAAAATTTAGCATCAAACTAATGTTAGATAAGTAATCCCAGGTAGCAGGTAGCTGGCAGACAGGTAGCATGTCTGCCAGTAACATAGCCACACCACAACCGACTGTATATACAGTACATTCAGAAAGTATTCAGACCCTTCACTTTTTTCACATTTTGTTACGTTACAGCCTTATTCTAAAATGGATTAAAAAATTTTTCTAAAATGGATTAAAAAATTTTTTTTTTTTTTTATCATCAATCTACTCACAGAACCCTAGAATGAAGACGCAAAAACAGGTGTTTAGAAAGTTTTGCAAATTAATTAAAAATAAATAACTGAAATATCACAATTGCATAGGTATTCAGACACTTTACTCAGTACTTTGTTGAGGCACCTTTGGCAGCGATTACAGCCTCAAGTCTTCTTGGGTATGACACAACAATCTTGGCACACCTGTATTTGGGTAATTTCTCCCATTCTTCTCTGCAGATCCTCTCAAACTCTGTCAGGTTGGATGGGGAGTGTCAATGCACAGCTATTTTCAGGTCCCTCCAGAGATGTTCGATCGGGTTCAAGTCCGGGCTCTGGCTGGGCCACTCAAGGACATTCATAGACTTGTCACAAAGCCACTCCTGCATTGTCTTGGCTGTGTGCTTAGGGTCATTGTCCTGTTGGAAGGTGAACCTCCGCCCCTGTCTGAGGTCCAGAACGCTCTGGAGCAGGTTTTCATCAAGGATCTCTTTGTACTTTGCTCCATTCATCTTTCCCTCAATCCTGACTAGTCTTCCAGTTCCTGCCGCTGAACAACATCCCCACAGCATGATGCTGCCACCACCATGCTTCACCACAGGTATGGTATTGGCCAGGTGATGAGCGGTGCCTGGTTTCCTCCAGACGTGACGCTTGGAATCCAGTAGTTCAATCTTGGTTTCATCAGACCAGAGAATCCCGTTTCTCATGCCTTTTGGGAAACTCCAAGTGGGCTGTTATGTGCCTTTTACTGAGGAGTGGCTTCAGTCTGGCTGCTCTACCATAAATGTCTGATTGGTGGTGTGCTTCAGATATAATTGTCCTTCTGGAAGGTTTTCCCATCTCCACAGAGGAACTCTGGGGCTCTGACAGAGTGACCATCGGGTTCTTGGTCACCTCCCTGACCAAGGCCCTTCTCCCCCTATTGCTCAGTTTGGCCGGGCGGCCAGCTCAATGAAGAGTCCTGGTGGTTCCAAAGTTCTTCCATTTAAGAATGACGGAGGCCACTGTGCTCTTCGGGACCTGCAATGCTGCAGAAATTGTTTTATACCCTTCCCCAGATCTGTGTCTCGACATAATCCTATCTCGGAGATTTATGGACAATTCCTTCGTCTTCATGGCTTGGTTTTTGCTCTGACTGTGGGGCCTTATATAGACAGGTGTGTGCCTTTCCTAAATGATGTTCAATCAATTTAATTTAACACTGGTGGACTCCAATCAAGTTGTAGAAACATCTCAAGGATAATCAATGGAAACAGAATGAACCTAAGCTCAATTTTGAGTGTCATAGGAATGGGTCTGAATACTTATGTAAATGTGATATTTCAGTTATTTATTTTTAATTACTTTGCAAACATTTCTAAACACCTGTTGTCGCTTCTTCATTCTGGGGTATTGTGTGTAGATTGATGATAAAAATAAATGAATTTAATCCATTTTAAAATGCAGCAACATAAGAAAATGTGGTAAATGTGAAGGGGTCTGCATACTTTCTGAATGCACTGTGTCATGTTACAAGCTTACAGGCAATTAAAAGTGTGAAGTCTCAGAACATATTTCCCCACCAAACTCAAGACAGGTTTTGACTATTGGGTGCCCAGAGCTATTTTAAATGATGCACACCCGGAAATATATCACCGTCTTTCGTGCAATATGGTAGAATTTCATCATGTTTGTGAGAGAATAAATCAACAAATGAGCACAAGACAAAGGAACAAAGCACATAAACTAGGTTCTCTAGTTCTTGTGTCTTCCATCCTGGCTATTGCACCAGGCTCCAGATCACTGATATCCCTTCCTACACAGCTCAGGTCAGATTTCCCTTTCCAGTCTTTAGCACCGCTACATATCATAGTCCTCTGAAGGTAGAGAAAAAGGGAATATATTTTGCGCAGAGAACTTGGGGAGAATGTGAGTTACTGACCAGGAAGTCATTCGCCTTTTGTAAGTCTCTGAATGGGAAGTCTCAGCAGAGGGTGCTGAGTCCTAGGTCCAGAGGTTTGGAAATGAGTGTGGTTGGAATTATGGTGTTGAACGTGGAGCTATAGTCAATAAATAGGAGTCCTAGATGACCTTGCTTCTTGGATATTCTAGCAATGAGTGTAGGGCTAGGGAATGTGGTGCCTGCCAGAGATGTCTTGTGGAAGTAGGCAAATCAATGCGGTCTGGGAGACGTGCACCATGACCAGCCTCTCGAAGCACTTTATGACGATGGATGTCAAAGCCACTGGATTGTAGAATGACGTTCAGCTCACAGTCTGCATGGTATAATTCAGTAATGTGTCCAAAAAGGGCCTCATGGGACAATAAGATATCTCAAGCCAACCACAGATGGATGCATGTGGCAGGGTACTTTTTGGGCATATTTTAAAGTCAGGAGGTTTTTCATATCAATGTTTGTGAAATAATCCTTTTGGATTTTGTTCTGCTGCTCCTTCAGGCATCTTGAGGTCTTCTCAGTTGTCCTCTCGTGGTTCTAGGGTATTTTTCCTCCAACGTTTTCAAGGAAAGATGTTATGCAGCATGAAGACCATCTTCCAGGCTATATAAGAAGCCAAATGTTCGCATCTGCATTCCAGTGCAGTGTTTTGTGATTCAATGTTTGAAGAGTTAGTGTCCTGGGATTTCTTGGAATAGTGATGAGTCTTAGCTGCAGGAGTCATTTGTGACGTGTCATTTTCAATTAATTGGTGGTGGGATCTTGAACTTCCTGAAAATTAAGGCATCATAACTGAGAAATGAGAAATCACTGGTATAATACATTTCAGATAGTTGCAAATGAATTCCATGTTCAGAAATGGAATCCTTTACAGTTCAGGTCATTCGGTTAATGCACTGAATTAATGGGCCACATGGACGTAATTTATAAACCTCACAGACCTTTATGGATGCAACAAACTGGTAACATTATATAACTGAATTCTCATGTGCCAGTCCATATGGAAGCAGATGTATTATTTGCTTAGATAAGTCATGTTTGTAATAATTCTACACAGTATTGCCATCTACAGTTATTTTTTACTGTAACATTTAGGATGATCTTGAAGGAAAGCTAAGGGTTGTAGCAAGCTTCGTCACCACCCGCTTCATTCCTGTGAAAGGGTTTTGCTTCAGAATATGTTACAATGCAACACAAGTGACCGCAGATGCTGGAATCATTAGCAAACAAGCAAACTGCTGGAGGAACTAAACAGGTCAGGCAGCATGTAGGGAAACGAACAGATACTGTATTTTTTTGGGACAGGATACTTCGGGGTCCCAACCCAATACATTGTATATCCATTTCCTTCCACGAATGCTGCAACTGACCCAGTAAATTCCTGCAGTAGTTTATTTTATTAATATGAGTCCTAGCCATTTGAGATAAAACATAGCAGGCTATAATGAGAGTACAAAGTGACCAATGCATACTCCAGATAGCTGAGGATGGTTGTACCATTCGATTACTCTTAGTCCTCTTCCAGAAACCCAGGTGCAAAAAGATCCCATATGGAAATTAATTCAGCTTCTGTTAACAAAGTTTGGCAAAGTTGAACTAAGGCAGCAGTTGCCACAACTCATACATGAATACTGAAGTGTCAACGTAATATTATTCAGTAAAGTGATCCTTTTGCAGGTGTCAGTCAATTGTCTCGGGAGACGTCAGACAGATATATTTTTAATCACCCTATCAACATTATAAGTAGCGTAGAATATAGATCAATACAGCACAAGAACAGGCCCTTCAGCCCACAATGTCTGTGCCGAACATGATACTGAGACCAACTGTTCTAGTTCATATTGCTCCATTCCCTGCATATCCATCTGTCTGTCCAAAAGTCTCTTAAATACCACTATCATATCTGCCTCAACCACCAACTCCAGCAATGTGTTCCAGCTGTGGAAAATAACATGCCCTGTACATCTCCTTTAACCTTTAGTCTTCTCACCTTAAAGTTATGTCCTTTCAATATTGAACTTCCATCCTGGGAAAAAAGTTCTGACTGGCTACTCACACTTGCTCGGACTAAACTCCATCTCCCATTTCTCAGCCCAATTCTGCAACTGATCTATATCACTCTGTGCACGTTGACAACCTTCTTCATATTGTGCGAACCCAGCAATATGGGTGTCATTTACTAACCTACCCATCTACATTTATGTCAAAGTTATTAATATAGATCACAAACAGCAGAGGTCCCAGCACAGATCCCTGCAGAACTTCACTGGTCACAGATCTCCGGCCTGAATATTTTCTTTCTACCACAACATTGTCTTCTATCGGCAAACCAGTTCGGAATCCATACAACCAAGTTACTGTTAATCCTGAGCATTTTCATCTTCTGGATCATCTCACCATGAGGTAATTTAGCATCAATTCTATATGCCTATTTAACACATGCAATCAAAAAGTGGCATTGGTACAAGATGTCCAGTCGCCGTTGTGGCAGCTCCGCGTATTTTTTACTTGCATGTTCTCCTTTAATTTATTTCTAAGTACCAACTCCCTACAAAGGATGACAGGGAATTAAACTCTAGCGTAAATGGAGACTTTCTAAACGCTGTACTCACCGATCCAGCATGGCCAGCAGAGACCAACAGAGAGCGCCGCGGCAACAACAAGGGGAGCGCGGCTCCAAGGAAAACCCGGAGAAAACATTGGGGTAAGCGGGAGGGGGGGGGGGGGATTCGGAATAGGCTGAGAGCCCAAGCCTTTAGTCCTCCTCTGCCCAGCATTCTTCTGGTGAACGTCCAGTTCCTGGAGAACAAGCTGGATGACCTCAGGGCGAGGGTCAGATTCCAGCGGGACATAAGAGACTGCAACATTCCCTGTCTGACCGAGACATGGCTGACCTCGCTGATTCCGGATCAGGTAATCTGCCCAACCGAGTCCTTCACTGTCCACCGTGCTGACAGAACAGAAGCATCTGAGAAATCCAAGGGTGGAGGAGTCTGCTTCATGATCAATAACAACTGGTGCAACCCTGGAAATATCAAGATGCTTTCCCGTTCCTGCTCGCCGGACCTGGAGCATCTGATGATCTCATGCCGCCCATTCTACCTTCCCCGGGAGTTCGGCTCAGTGATCGTCACAGCCGTCTACATTCCACCGCATGCGGACACCGACGTGGCACTATGTGCTATGTCGACATCAAAACAAGAACCCGGATGTGGCTATGGTGGTGGCTGGATGCTTTCAAGAGAGAGCTGGACAGGGCTATTAAAAATAGCGTAGTCAGGGGATATGGGGAGAAGGCAGGAACGGGGTACTGATTGGGGATGATCAGCCATGATCACATTGAATGGCAGTGCTGGCTCGAAGGGCCAAATGGCCTACTCCTGCACCTATTGTCACAATGTCTATTGTCTATTCTATTCATTGACAATAGCTCCACCTTCAACTGCATCATTCTGATCAAACTCATCTCCAAACTCCTGGGCTAAGGACCTCCCTCTACAAATTGGATACTTGATTTCCGAATCCACATACTACAATTAGTAGGGATAGGTCACAATATCTCCTCCACAATAATTCTCAATAACTGTGCATCCTAAGGCTGTATACTCAACCCCTTATTATATTTCCGATAAACTCTCCACTGTTCAGCCAGATTTTGCTCTAAGTTGGCAGCTGACACCATTCTAGTGGACCACATCTCAAACAATGACGAGACAAAGTACAGGAAGGAGATAGAGAGCTTTGTAGCATGGTGTCAAGACAACAACCTCTCCCTCAGTGTCACCAAAATGACAGATCTGGTTGTTGACTTCCGAAGACGTTTGAAGTACACACCTCTATCTGTATCAATGATGCTGAAGTGGAGGTAGTCGAGAGCTTCAAATTCCTTGGCATTAATATCACTAACAATTTGTCCAGAGCCAACCATATTGTCACTGTGACCAAGAAACCGCCTTTCATTCCCCAGAAGTTTCTGGAAATCTGGCATCTCCCCGATGTTTCTTACCAATTTCTAAATGTTGCACTGGAGAATGCATCCTATCCAGAAGCCTCACAGCTTGCTATGCCAATTGCCTGACCTAAAACTGCAAGAAACTGCAGAAAATTGTGAACAAGCCAAGTCCACTCCATCAACTGCATCTACATTTCACACTGCTTCAGGAAAGCAGCCAACATAATCAAGCCACCTCCACCCTAATCATTCGCCCTTCTCCCATCAGGCAGAAAACACAGACTTGAAAACACTTAGCAGATTCAAGAACAGCCTCATTTCCATTGTATCAGAATCTTGAAAGGATCTATCACATACTGGGGATGAATTTCCAATCTTCCAATCTACTGTGCTTGCAACCCTTGCTCTTTTTTATTTGCACATTTCCTATATTTCAACTATATTCTGCATTCTGTTTCTCTCTCTCCTTTGTACCACGGTGTGCGGCATTAACGTATGATTTGTCTGGATGGCACATGGACAAAGGTTTACATTGTATCTTGGTACACGTGACAAGAATAAACCAATACCAAGTGCCAGAAAATACCACACTGGACATAAAATGGGTGGTGAGTTCTTTATCTCAATTTGCATTTATTTTCAAGCATTTACCCGTGCTTTTAATCCAATTCACAGATTAAAATGCTAACAGTTGCCACCCCACGTCTCTTTCCAAGATGAACTTGCTGTACAAGGTTGCGAAGAAGTATCGCAAGTTCCAAGAGCTGCCACAATATTACTTCCATGGCTACATTGCCTCTCACCACGAAGATTATTTTCCCTTCTCATTATTTGACCACATACAGCTAAGTGCTTCCAAATTTCTTTTTATCTCCGATTTCTTTGTTCTCTTTTGCCTGTTTGTAACCAACCCTTTCTGGACTTGAAATGAAAACAGAATTAGTTAACATTTGGCTAAAGCAACTAAACATTTTGGCAGCACATCATGGAAGGACCCTTATACAGAATGAAAAAAGAATTTGAACTATTATGTGCAATTAGTTCTGCTTTGGAATCTGATATATGGCTGCTTACTCGTTCTGATGGGCTCCACTGTTCAACCATAATGAGATTTTAAGAAATCACAGACAGGACAGCAGCTTGTGTAAGCTAGGCTTTGTAGTGTAAACAAACAAATGGTTGATTGTGCAAAGCACAGACATTACTGTCAAGTTTCCATTCAAAAACGTCAAGCAAACTTGGTCTTGCAGTTCTAATAATTGGAATTTATTTTCTTGTATTGGGATGAGAATATTTAGAATTTGCAAGAGGATTCATCTACTGAATAGAAAACTTGACAAATTAGGTTTATTGTTGGAGAGTGTGAGGTTGGTTGTGCACTGCAATAGGAGGAATCAGTTGAGAGACTATTATCTAAATGGACAGAGATTGCATATGAGTAGATTATAATGCCTAAGTTATTTTTATTTTAGTTTGATTACAGCCTCAAGAGCTGAGTCAAAAGTGTTTGATTGGCATATGTACAGGCAATGGAACTGGCAATGGAACAATGGAATTCTTTCTTGCTGCAACTTAACAGACACAAAAACACGACAATCGATACAATACATTAGTAGTACATGCTAACCATAATAGTGCAAAATCAAAGTCTGTAGTGTAACAAAAACACAGTCTATAGAAGATCATAGTTGTTGAGGTAATGGTTAGTGTTGTGTTGTGTAGTGTTCAAGAGCCTGATGGTTTATGGAAAGAAGCTGTTCTTGAATCTCAAGGTCACTGCTTTCAGACTCCTGTATCTTCTTCCAGATGGTAGTGGTAAAATGTGAACATGGCCAGACTAGTGTAGGACTTTGATAATGCTGGCTGCCTTTTTGAGGCCCACCTCCTATAGATGGTATAATTGATGGGGAATTCAGTATCTATGATGGATCGGACAATGTCTACTGGCCTCATTCATCCCTGGGTATTCAAGTTATCAAACCAGACCATTAGTATCCTCTCTATCGCATACCTGTAGATGTTCGATAGAGTATTCGGTGACAAGCTTCTGAGGATGTAGAGGCGTTGATGAGCCTCCTTTATGCTTACATCAATGTTTTGGGCTAAGGACAGATCTTCATAGACATTCACGCCCAGGAATCTGAATCTGTTGATTCTCTCCACCAACATCCTGTCGATGAAGACAAATTTGTGAATGCTCGGCTTTCCTTTCCTGGAATCAACAATCAACTCCTTGGTCTTGGAAGATTGTTGTTCTAGCACCATTCAGTTAGGTAATCAATCTCCCTCCTGTACTCTGACTAATCATTACCTGTTATTTGTCCGACAACAAAGTTATCGTTGGTGAATTTAAAGATGGCATAGGAGCTTTGTGTGGTTATATATTCATGGTATGTGGCCTAGCAGCTGCGGCTCGCCTGCAGTCCATCTGTTTTTTTCGTTTTTGTCCTTTTGACTTGTTGGGGTATGTTTTAGTTTATTTTTAGTTGTGAATGTGTGGGGGGGCAGGGGAAACGTGTTTTAGTCTCTTCCTACGGGGGGACGTGACCTTTTCTCTGTCATATCCCTGTCTCCATCTCCGTCTGCACTGAGGCCTAATCGCGGAGCTGGCGGCCTCCAACTGGGGCCGACCTCAGGGCTCCGGGGGCAGAGCCTGGACCCATCATCGCGAGGCTGGCCGACTTCGGGGCTGTGGTGGCGCTGCAGCAGCGGCTCGACTTTGGTGCCTCGGAGGCTTCAGCCGCGGGCCCAGTGGACGACAACATCGGGAGCTCGCAGGTCCCAGGTTGGTGACCGATTGTTCGGAGCTCCCGCAATGACAGCTTCGTCCGCTGGACTGCAGGGTGGCAGCTTCATCCACCCTGGGCCGCGGTGTTTGAACCGGCCCGTTCGCAGAGCTCAGATTCGGCCGCGGGACTTGCCTTCACCCGGCGGGGGGCACAACATCGAAAGCCTGGATCGCCTCAACGCAGAGGGAGAACAAGGAGGGAAGAGACAAGGACTTTAAGACTTTTGCCTTCCATCACAGTGAGGAGATGTCTGGTAGACTCACTGTGGTGGATGTTAAACTGTGTTCATTGTGTGTTCTGTTATTCTATTCTCAAGGCACGTAATTTTGTTCAAACCAAAAGTCTGAATGACAATAAAGGATACTTTATACTTGTATAGAGTATAGATCAAATAGAGTCATAGAGTAATACAGTGTGGAAACAGGCCCTTCAGCCCAACTCGCCCACAGCGACCAACAATGTCCCAGCTACATGAGGACCACTTGCCTGCGCTTGGTCCATAACTCTCCAAACCTGCCCTATCCGTGTACTTGTCCAACTGTTTCTTAAACAATGGGATAGTCCCAGTCTCAACTACCTCCTCTGGCAGCTGGTTCCATACACCCACCACCCTCGTGTGGAAAAGTTACCCCTTGGATTCCAATTAAATACTTTCCCCTTCCCGCTGAACCTATGCCCTCTTGACCTCGATTCCCCCACTCTGGGTAAAAGACTGTGCATCTACCCGATCTATTCCTCTCATGATTTTGTATACTTTTATAAGATCTCCCCTCATCCTCCTACGCTCCATGGAATAGAGACCCAGCCTACTCAACCTCTCCCTATAGCTCACACCCTCCAGTCCTGGCAACATCCTCGTATCAGGCAACTGAACCATCCTACCACAACTAGTGAGCAGTGCTGAACTGCTATCCACCTCATTGGTGACCCTCAGACTATCCTTGATCGGATTTGCTGGCTTCATCTTGCACTAAAACTAAACGTTATTCCATTATCATGTATCTGTACACAGTAAATGGCTCGATTATAATAATGTATTGTCTTTCCGTTGACTGGATAGCACTCAACAAAAGCTTTTCATTGTACCTCTGTACACATGACAATAAACTAACCTAAATGACTGAGCAAACAGCCGTGCTCTAGTGTTGATGGTTATCAAGGAGGAAGTGTTACAGCAATGTTTTCCAGATAGTGGTCCAGACCCATTTGAATATAAATAGTTTGACAATACATGGCCTTGAAGTCAAAATACTTCAAAATTACCTGTTTTGGGATGGATCTACACTGAATAAAACTCAATGATCATCCCCAGCTCTTAGAGAGCAATTAACAGACAGCTGTTTGAAGATGAGTTACAGATGTGTACTTGGGACCCTCAGATATTTCAGAAACGATAAATGGCACCCGTTCCCAGCCAACTGTTGAGCTTGATGTTGAGGAACACAAATTGAGTAAACATTTTACGGTAAATTGCAAACACATTACAAATAGCTGGCTGTTCTCTTCATGCACTTTAAGGAACATTATGAAGCAGTCCGTTTACGTGTGGATCAAGCAACTTGCTATTTGCTCTTCAGTGTGCACCTGACATCCCTGTCCATGCATTGTACCTGGCAGGTCAGAGATGCCCCAGTGGTCGGTTGCCAGCACATCTAATCACCCGCTTCACCACTGGACTCACCAGCAGCCGAGCACTGATGTACTGAAGAGGGAGATCCAAATGCATGAATTAATTTATTTAACCACATACCCGTACTTTGCCAACTTTCCGTGAATTAGAAAATTAAGTAGCAATGTTACAAAATTTTGAGATTTTAAAAATCAATTCTGCAATTTATCCCATCAGATAAAGCATAAAAAGAAGATTGATTTGACACCTAATTCACTTTCATACCTTCAGTATTAAAAAAGTTATGGCCATTTTCATACTGTGAAATTAGCATCTTGTTCCCTATTGCTTGTCCATTGACTTAACTCAAAAGCTGTGATCGAGGACAGTCAAAGCCCACAACTTTCTTAAAAATTAAGAGAACTGAATGAAATTTTCAGTTATTATAGATTGAAGCATTCTGAAACAAATATGAAACAATCTTACTTGGATGACCTGAAATTAAAGCATATAATTAGTTAGTTACCTAATTGTAGCTAATTACAAAATTCAATTACTAGATCTAAACATCGATCCATTTCTTAAGAAAAGGTTAACATTTTTAAATAGCCTAAGTGTCCAGATAACATTCACACAAGAATTCACATTATAACATGATTTTTAAATCTCATTGTCATGAATTTATAGGCCAAATGGAAGGAATTTAGTGTTTAATTCCCGTAAATTAATGGGCATTTTAATCATCTTGCGAGTGGGATTTTGTGGAACGCGATCGATTGGAACGTTGCGGTTTGCGGTGAATTTAAACCCTATATCGGCAGGAAAAACACTGCCGGTTCGTATGGGGCCCAAATCACATTTTCGCAACGTGAAATTTTGATTAAAGTAATCCTAAGAAGCAAGTTTATATGTAAAATAAACGACTTACCTTTTTTTGTCCCGTACATGAGATCCGTCCTGTTGTCGGCGTTGACGGCGTTAGAAGTCGCTTTTTATTTTACTCCAGCGCTGAAATTGTCCCGCGTTTTTTTTTAAATTCCGAGAACGGCAATCAGAACGAATTTTCAGCATCAGGTAGAAGCCCGAGAAAATATATCTCGGACAGGCAGGAGAAAACTGCATTGTAATCCCGCCCCCCTTCCCCCAACCCCCCTCAAAAGCGCCAAAGTCGTGCACAAGGCCAGTGACAGAATCGCCTCTGAAAGGTAAGTTTTGTAACATACCTAAATTAAGCCACCCATTCTAATTGATTTCCAGGTTTTTAGGATATTTCTAATCGATTGAATGAATTAATTTTATTATTATAATTAAGAAAAATTATTTGACTAAAAAATGTCAAAGGTCACTGACTACAGGACCAAAAAAGGTAAATACCAAACAGCCATAAAGGCATTCCAGGCTACCACCTCTCGATCAGGCATGGAGAGTCAACGTCAAATCCAGAATATCCCTCATCAAGCTATTGGGCACCTCAATGATAGTTTTGGGCAATAGACCACATCTAATTTGATCTACACCATTGCAACTCGGTAGAAGGTGGCCATCAGACTGCTCAATCATTTTAAACTTAGAGGCTGTCAAAAATTCTATCAACGTAGCATTTCTGCATAGATAAAACACAAAGTACTAGTGCAACTCAGGCAGAGTCAGTGGAGGCAAATGGACAGACGATGTCTCGGTTCGTTGTCAGTTCGTTGTCTGTTCATTCCCATCACCGATGCTTCCTGACCCGTTGAGTTCCTCCAGAATGTTTTGCTTTTCTCAAAATTCTAGCATCTGCAGTTTCTTGTGTCTCCATTTCTCTATAGGTGTCTTGATTTCTCATCTACTTAAACTCTTGATTGATTTGTTTTATCAACTTAAAGAAGGGTCATCACATTTTGCAAAGCAAAAATCTAATCACAGTAAAGAGATTCAACAGTGGTCTTAGTTTCGATAGTGCATCAGTGGATGCACCCTACTCTCTAATTTAAAAGTTTGTGGGATCCAGATATTGGAGTGTACAAGTCTCTGCTTACATTCTCATGTAGCACCAATTGGGGTGCTTTGTGGTTGGGGACACCAACTTTCAGTCAATAAACAAGGACCACATCAGACGTCTTGGGCGGAGAGAAAAGATTCTATGTGATTGTTTGAAGAAGAAGTGAAGATATTATGCCATCTATCCTGGCGATTAATAAAAAACCCTGGAATCAATTAGATCAGCGTAGTTTCCACTCTGCCAATCCTGAATTAAAAGAATATGTAATCATTTAAGAGTGGATTGGAAACACTGTCAAACTGATGGACCTATTTAACAACAAATTCTTATGACATGACCATTTCACATGTTTGCATTGTTTATTGGTTTATAAAGGCAATTTGAAATAGAAAATAAGTATCAAATATAATAGGGAATTGCAGATTGTCATTGAGCTCCAGTAGAATGTACTCTTATTTATTAGCAGAGGGAGAACTGGGAACCCTTTCCAATTTCTCATTAGTAAGAGCAGATATAGAGCAGTTTCTAGAACAAAGCACGGGGGAGCTGTTAATTTGGAAAGTGCTGCAAATAACACGATGAACTTTTAACAAATCTGTTTTCATGGTAAACCACAGGTGCTAGACATCTGTGGATTTTGGCTGAAAAAATAGATTGATATCTTACATCAGTTAGATTGGTGGGCAATTCTCAGTTCTCTTGTTTCCACTTCCTTTCATTTAAAAGTTTCCCTAAATATACACATTTGCTGCATTTATTGTCAATTTGAAAAAGAAAGCATAATGTGAAACATGCACAGAATACTTTATCTCATGGGGATAGTCTGATCTACTCCATTTTGAGGTCTTGCTCCTCTCATCTGATCCATTGCCAAGTTGTCCAGCAAGGTTAATCTTGGCTATTCTTCTTCAACTCTGAAAGTCTTACCCAGTTTACTAATTGTTGCTATAAAAGACATACAGATCAAGCAATTACCTGTTTTAACCGGGGCATCAAGCTTTCTTTGTGTTGTGAAGCCTGAAGCCGTCTGCTAGAGGCATTGACTGCTTAATACTCTTTTCCTTATGATGGAAGGGAGCCAACAAATTATGTTTTCCTGCAAAAATAAGTTATTATTCTTTGTATGTGATTGCAAAACTTTAAGGGCCAAGCCCTTCCAGTTTACTGAGCAAAACCTTTATGGATCAAATTAAAGTAATTATCAGTGAACAAATTATAAGCCTTGAGCAATGTTAGGAATCTATGCTGGGAGTAATAATAGTCAAACCCGATGGTAGAAACACGGACATTTCAGGGATATTTATCAGGCTCTGCCATGGATTGGAGAGCGTTGAGATTATTTTATTTTGTTCATTAATAGTTGGAGGGAGGAACTGATGGGAATCCACATTGGTTAGGAAATGGTGTTAGGTAAACTGTTGGGTTTGAAGGCAGATGCATTCCCAGGGCCTGATGGTCTGTATCCCAGAGTACTCAAGGAGGTGGCCCTAGAAATCGTGGATGCAATGGTGATCATTTTCCAATGTTCTCTCGCCTCTGGATCAGTTCCTGTGTACTGGAGAGTAGCCAATGTAACCCCATTTTTTAAGAAAGGAGGGAGAGAGAAAACAGGGAATTATAGACCAGTTAACCTTAAATCCATAGTGGAGAAGATGATTGTCGATTGTTAAAAATATTATAGCAACGCATTTGGAAAGTAGTGACAGGATCGGTCAAAGTCAACATGGATTTATGATGGGGAAATCATGCTTGACTAATCTTCTGAAATTGTTTGAGGATGTAACAAGTAGAATGGAAGTAGAGGGAGAGAGGGGGGGGAGAGGAGGGGAAGAGAGAGGAGAGAGAGAAGAGTGGAGAGAGAGGAGGAGAGAGGGAGAGGGAAGAGGGAAGAGGGAGAGGGAGAGAGGAGAGAGAGAGAGAGAGAGAGAGAGAGAGAGAGAGAGAGAGAGAGAGAGAGAGAGAGAGAGAGAGAGAGAGAGAGAGAGAGAGAGAGAGAGAGAGAGAGAGAGAGAGAGAGAGAGAGAGAGAGAGAGAGAGAGAGAGAGAGGGAGAGAGAGAGAGAGAATGAGGAGAGACAATGGAGATAAGGGAGGAGGGGGGGGGAGGGAAGAGAGGAGAGAGAGAGAGGAGGAGAGAGAAAGGAGAAGGGAGAAGGGAAGAAAGGGAGAGAGAAGAGAAGAGGGAGAGAGAGAAGAGGGGGAAAGAGAGAGGTGGGAGACGGGAACGTGGGGTTCATTTTCCCACACAAACCATAGGTGACTGGGTAATCTGAACCCAAGCACCAAGTTGAAAGAGGCCGAAGGTGTGCAGCCCCCACTCTCCCACGGCCACCCTCCGCTGGCTGCGGGTCGGGTGGAGCGGAGGTTTGGGACAATGTTCATGCCTTCACAGTGATGTGATGGATGCGGGGGTCTGGACCAATCGCTGATGTCCAGTTATTGGACTTTTCTGTTGAGCGGCAGTCGGTCCTTTAGCCTGTAGGCGACGCCGCCTTTTGGGTAGGTGGCGTTTCGACAGAGCGGCCATTCGGTAAGTTTGCCTGTAGGCGACGGAGCTTTTCGGTTCCTTGGGATTTAGGCGTCCCGCCCTTTCGGTTAGTTTGCATTTAGGCGTCCCATCCTTTCAGTTAGTAGGCGTTTTGTCTTCGGACTCTTTCGGTTTATTGTCGTTTCGGCCTCGTTTCCATTCCGTTCTTTGGCTTCGACTTCTTTGCTTCGGCTTCTCGTCTGTCGGCGCCACGTCCGCACACGACTTCACCGTAGGGGACAACTACAGTGTTTCCTTTCAAAAACACAATAAAGGGATGGAATAAGGGGGGGCAAAATTATAGGTTAAACCTTTCCAGAAATTAAGCAGAAAATTAAATGGAAATTACAGGAAAATCATGCTGGAATTCATTAATCTCCTTATTTCAGCATGCAGTGTTTCTCTATGCAGCTATATTTCTTATCAACTTTTACCACGTTTCAGCTTTTCCCCATGAACAATTGTTTTCTCCACAATTCTAATGATTTTATTCCTACGGCTGGTTCTTAAATTAGTGATTAAGTAATGAGTCAATGTTCTCCAAAAGACTCCAAGTGCCTCATTAACAATCCTTTACATGTATATTACACATTAGATTTATTGACTGGGTTTCTATGTAAATTAATTACTTTAAAACTTTTTTTTAGACTTGACGGCCCTAGCCTCATCGAAAAGAAACTTAGATTTGTTACTGCTACCCAACATTGGAGCTCCTGGAGCTGAATTTGGACGGCATTAGTTAAGGTGTGATCCTGACCTGCCGTCTACTTCAACGGAGATCTCTGAACTATCTTTAATCAGACTTTATCGGACTTCAATGGTATGTCTTAGCACTAAATGCTGTACCTTTATCCTTTCTCTATGCACCCTGGGCAGCTTGATTATATTCATGCATAGTTTATTCTTTGACTGGCTGGCATAGAAACAAAATCTTTTCACTGTATCTCAGTACACGAGACAATAATGAACTAAACTAAACTACTTTGACCATCCTTAGCAGGTGTAATTTCCCAGGATGCAGCTGACCAATTTCCCTTCCAACTTGAAATCAACAGTGTTCACTGATAATTGAACGACTTTCAGATTCCATTTACAACTCCTCAGCAAACAGAGCAGTCTATGCCTGTGGGCAGCAAGATCTAGACAACATTCAAGCATGAACTGACAAGAGATTCATGCCAGGCAAGTGACAGGTAATGATCATGCACAATAATTACATCTCCTCTTGCATTCATAGAAACATAGAAACAGAAAATTAGTGCAGGAGTAGGCCATTCGGCCCTTCGAGCCTGCACCGCCATTCAATATGATCATGGCTGATCATCCAAACTCAGTATCCCGTACCTGCCTTCTCTCCATACCCCCTGATCCCCTTAGCCACAAGGGCCACATCTAACTCCCTCTTAAATATAGCCAATGAACTGGCCTCAACTATCCTCTGTGGCAGAGAGTTCCAGAGATTCACCACTCTCTGTGTGGAAAAAAATTCAAGGGCATTACCTTCACAAATATTTCCATTATCAATATCATGGAGGGCATAATATCCAGCAACTCCTCTGGACTAGCCACATAAATATTAGAAGATAGGCGAAATGACTGGAAAAGCAGGTCACGGGCTGGGCAGCCTGTGGCAAGTGACTCACATCCTGCCTCCCTTAAATGGTTTCTCCGCCTACAAGGAACTAGTCAGCAGTGTGATGGAAGCCATTCCACTTGTCCATCTGAATACTGTTCCAACTGCTCAAGAACTCCAAACCATTTGGGAAACAATGGAATGACATCCCAGCCACCGGCACGCAGGTGCTGCAATGCAGGACATCAGCTGCTACATCTCACTGTCTGTAACCTCTGCCTGCAAGTGACAAGGGAGCAGGCAGCACCACCACCTGCATGTTCCTCGACAAATCACACTATATTGACCTGCAAGTACAAGCAGTACCTCATCAACACCAGGAAAAATTGTAGAAAATCCCGTAGAACAGAGTGACCGAAATATCTTTACTAACAAACTGGTAATTATTCCATTCCAAAGACATGAAGGTTTGTAGATTAATTGGTTTCTGTATTTTGTCCCTGGTGTGTAGGATAGAACTAGTATATACGTGTCGGTTGGTCGGTGCGGATTCATTGATTGGGCCGAAGGGCCTGTTTCCATGTTGTATCTCCTAAACTAAATTAAACTAAACTAAACTATGGCTCATCATCACCTTCTCAAGGGCAATGAGCAATTGATATTTAATTCTAGCCTTGTTAGTATTATTCATATCCTTTGAATACGTTTAAAAAATTCTCCTTTGGGTATGCTTCGGTTCGTCTGGCATGTAATTTACTGGCATGAAAGCAATTGCTTCTGGATATGTGGTTTGGTAGAGCTTCCTTTGGGAATTCAGTGTGACATTCAGCAGATTTCAATGCTTCTTTCAGACAAGAGTTCATTAACAGCATTCCCTCTGGATACAGCATGATTCCAGGAGTGACATTTGGACAAAGGGAAGTAGAATATGATGGAAGAGAGAGGTGTTGGAGAAGGACTCCCAGGCCAGGATGTTCGGAGCACAATTCTCCTATTTAAATATTGCAGGGATATAGAATATTGAAAAGTGCAGCACAGGAACCGGCACTTCCACATTGGTCCACAATGTCTGTGCCGAACATGATGCAAAGATAAACAAACCTCATCTGTCTGCACATGATCCTTTGTCCTCCATCCCCTGCATATTTAAAAGCTTCTTAAACGCCACTCTCTTCCACCACTATCCCAGCAGTGCGTGTTCCACGTCTCCCCCCCCCCCCTCCCCCCCCCCCCCCCACCCCCCCCCCCCCCACCACATCACAGGGGCACAGCAGAGGAGACCCGGGTTCAATCTCGACCACGAGTGCTGTCTGTATGGAGTTTGTACGTTCTCCCCGTGACCGCATGGGTTTTCTCCACGTTCTTCGGTTTCCCCCCACACTCCAAAGACATATAGGTTTATAGGCTAATTGGATTGGTATAAGTGTAAATTGTCCCTGGTGTGTGTAGGATAGTGTTAATGGGCGGTGATCACTGGTCGGTGCGGAGTCGGTGGGCCAAAGGGCCTGCTTCTGCGCTGTACCACTAAACTAAACTAAACTAAACTAAACTAAACTAAACCACTCACTGTAAAAACCTGCCCTGCACATCTCTTTTAAACTTTGTCTCTTTCATCTTAAACCTATGCCCTCCAGTCTTTCACATTTTCAACCCTGGGAAAAAGGTTCCAACTAACAACCCATTCTGTGCCAATCATAATATAATAGCTCGAGAGAGACTACAATCCAAGTCTGTCCAGCCTCTCCTTATACCGACGGTAGCTAATACCCACTCATCCAGGCAGAATTTTAGTAAACCTCTCCTGCAGCTTCTCCAAACTCCGCACAACTTTCCTGTAATGGGTCGACCAAAACTGCACACAATACTCCAAATGCAGCTTAACCAAAGCCCAATAAAGCTGCCTCATGAGGTTCAACTATCCTTCTCAGCACAAGGGCCATAGATAATATAAATGTGGTAATTTAGTATTATGTATCTGGTTTTAATTGCAGCCCAATTAGTAACAGCCTTATGTATACACCAGCTTAGGACATGAGGGTTAAAATAGAAATGTGCTAAAAAATATTGCATATGTGACAAAAAAACATTATCTGCAATATTTAAATGGATTTTTCTGCTCCTTTGATCCTTTGCCTAAACTGAAAAGATTATTTAGACAATTGTCTATATTTTCCATGTAGACAATTAATTGTTGCTTGTTTGTGGTAGACAGCAGTAGGTTTTGTCATTTATGCAAAGCCTATTCAGATATGAAGCAAGTGATTGAGTTCTGCAAGTAAGAATTTCCTTCGCTCCATAGATGCTGTCTCACCGGCTGAGTTTCTCCAGCATTTTTGTCTACCTAAGAATTTCATTGTTCCCTTTTGGTACATGTGACAATAAAACACTCTTGACTCTCTTGGCTCCCTTGAGTTTAGTCTGAAATGATACAACAAACAATATCAAATGATACAAATTAATTGCCCTTTGTTTTGAAGGCACCATACATGTTGCACTGGCACCAAAAAAGCATCCAAAGCTTTGGGCCTAGACCAAACTGATACATAAACTGCGGGGGTCAAGTCGCATTTGTGGAAGCAGAGGGATGGTTGATGTTTTGGGTCAAAACCCCGCATTAGGACTCCTGCATATATTTCTGGTCAAAACCCCGCATTAGGACTCCTGCATATATGCTTCTGATGCAAGTATATGTTTATGAGGCGGATAAGCAGCAACCAGCAATCAGTCTTGTTAAAAGCGTAAGGACCTTTGTTAATTCACAAATGGGGCCTGAGGCTTTTTGCAACCATTAATAAATTTGGTTCTCATTGTGTAAAATCACGTATGCACGGGATCTTATCAACAATCCATAAAGTGATCATTGTGGACTACAAAACTCCAAGCTTCATCTCCATGCTACTTTCTGTTTAACAAAAATGACAGCCAAATCAAAACTATCCATTCCGGATCTCATAAGCACCCTGGGTCCCAATGGTTAACACAATGTCAGCCACCAAGGCATTCACCACCCTCTCTGTAAACAAAGGTGCCTTCGCATTCTACACATGAGGCACAATTTACAGAAGCCAATTAACCTACAAATCTGCTTGTCTTTGAAATGAGTGAGGAAACTGGAACACCTGGAGAAAGCCCACATGGTCACAGGGACAATGAAAAAACTCTGTACAGATAGTCAAGATAGAACCCAGCTGGTACTGAGTTGGAAATCTCCAACTATTAATTTGGTAATTTCCCTTAGTAGGCATTTCTCAATCTTGTATTACAAATTAGAAAAATGAGAGCACTGCAAATACTGTTAGCATAGGTCAAATGGGCTTGGGTTAATCATGCTTTGGAAACCCCACACCTCTGTATATGTGTTATCCAACGAGACTACAGTTCAGCTTTCAACACGATAGTCCCCACCAGACTGGCCGGGAAGCTAATGGAATTGGGGCTCAACACCTCCCTGTGTGCCTGGGTCCTGGACTTTCTCACCGCCAGGCCCCAGGTAGTCACGATGGGAGGGAATACATCAAAGTCCCTCACCCTGAGCACAGGATCGCCCCAGGGTTGCGTCCTCAGCCCCTATTGTACTCCATGACTATGTGGCTAGGTTCAGCTCCAACTCATTAATTAAGTTTGCTGATGACACTGTGGTGGTGGGCCTGATCTCAGACAACGACGAGAAGGCCTACCGGGAGGAGGTGGCTGATCTAGCACTCTGGTGCCAGGATAACAGCCTCCTCTTGAACATCAAAAAAACGAAGGAGCTGATCATGGACTTTAGGAGGGCACATCATCCGAGGACGTACACTCCATTGAGGATAAATGGGGATCCTGTGGATAGGGTGAACTGTTTTAAATATCTGGGAGTCCACATCTCCGAGGATATGACATGGGCATCACACGCCTCAGCACTCGTGAGTAAGGCAAGGCAGCGCCTTTACCACCTCAGGCAATTGAGGAAATTCAGAGTGTCTCCGAGGATCCTCCAGTGCTTCTAAGCAGCGTCGGTGGAAAGCATCTTGTCCGGGAACATTACCATCTGGTTTGGGAATTGCTCTGCCAAGGACAAGAAGGCTCTGCAGAGAGTAGTGCGTTCAGCCGAACGCACTATGGGAACTTCACTTGCCCCCCTGCAGGAACTATACATCAGGAGGTGCAACTCCAGAGCCAACAATATGATGAGAGACCCCTTCCACCCCTGCAACGAACTGTTCCAGCTGCTACAGTCAGGCAAACACCTCCGTTGCCATGCGGTGAGAACGGAGAGGTTGAGAAGGAGTTTCTTCCCAGAGGCCATTCGGACTGTAAATGCCTATCTCACCAGGGACTAACTCTACTGAACGTTTTTCCTTCCATTATTTATTATGTAAAAGAATATGTGTGTTATGATTGTGTTTATAGTTTGTTTGGTTGTTTGGTTGTTTGTCTTTTGCACAAAAGTCCGCGAGCATTGCCACTTTCATTTCACTGCACATCTCGTATGTGTATGTGACAAATAAACTTGACTTGACTTGACTTGACCTCAATAAATATTTGCAAAAGCAGAAGTGAAGCACAATACAGGCTTAATGGGGTGTAAACAATTATTTCATGCCAACAGTCAGAGGCCTGAAATATATTCCTTTTGAATAATTAGGCCCTATATAGAACATGGAACATGGAATAGAGTAGTACAGCATAGGAACAGGCCCTTCAGCCCCCAATGTCCATGCCAAACATGATGCCATGTTAACCTAATTGTGTCTGCCTGTATATTGTGTGATCCACATCTCTCCATACCCTGCATATCCATGTGTCCATCCAGCAGCCTGTTAAATGCCGCTATCATATTTGCTCCATCTCCACCCCCGGCAGTCTGCTCCAGCACTCACAGCCCTCTGTCAAATATCTGCCCCACTCATCACCATTAAAAGTTACCACTCTCCCCTTAAAATTATGCCCTCCAGTCTTTTACACCCAGTGAAAAATGTTCTAACTGTCTACACTATCTATACCTCTCATAAATTTACATATTTCTATCGTCTCCCCTCACCCTCCGCCCTCCAGCATTGGAACTTTCAATAAGCTTTGGTCCTCAAGATCCCACTGAGCATCAATGCTTCTAAGGGTCTTGTCATTAACTATATTTTTACATTCGACCTCCCAAAGTTAAACACTTCATGCTTGCTCGGATTTAACTCCATCTGCCATTTATTTGCAGATTTCTGTAGCTGATCTATATCCCACTCTATACTTTGACAGCCTTCCTCACTGTCTGCAACTCCACCAATGTCTGCAAACTTACTAACCAACCCACCAACTTTATGCTCAAATTGTTTATATACATTGTAAACAACAGTGGTCGCAGCTCAAATACCTGCACAAATGCACTGGTCACAGATCTCCAGTCACAAAACCACCCACCACAACACGATATCTTCTATTGGTACTGTCATAGAGACAGACAGCACGGAAATAGGTCCTTCGACCTAATTTTCCCATGCCAACCAAGATCTCCCATCTACACTAGTCCCACTAAACCCTTCCTATCCATGTATCTATCCACATATCTTTTAAATGTTGCTGCAGTACCTGCCACAATTACTTCCTCTGGTAGCTCATTCCATATACCCACCACTCTGTGTGTTGAAAATGTTACCCCTCAGGTTTCTATTAAAACTTTCCCCCTCTCACCTTAAATCTATATCCTCTAGTTCTTGATTCCCTTACTCTGGGTACAAGACTGTGTAATCACCCTATCCTTACCCCCATGAACTTATACACCACTGTAAGATCTCCCCTCAGCCTCCTGCACTCTAAGGAAAAAGATCCAAGCCTGCTCAACGTCCTAAGTCCTGGCAACATCCATACAATCCTCTCTGTACTATTTCTAGCTTAACAACATCCTTCGTATAGCAGAATGACTGAAACTGAACACAATACTCCAAAGGCAGCCTCACCAATGTCTAGTGCAACTGTAAATTAACATTCCAACTGCTATGCTCAACACCTTGACTGATGAAGGCCAATGTACTGAAAACCTTCTTGACCACCAGATTTTAGTTTAGTTTAGTTTATTATAGTCACGTGTATTGAGGTACAGTGAAAGGCTAGTCACCTGTGACATAAATTTCAAGGAACTATGCATCTGCACTGCTAGATTATTTTGCTCTCCAGCACTCCCCAGAGCCTTGTGAAGATCTTGCCTTGGTTTGATTTCCCAAAATGAAACATCTCACACTTATCTGCATCAAACTCCATTAACTATTCCTCAGCCCACATGCCCAACTAATCAAGATCTTTCCAAATTTAATGATAAACTAGACCAGGGGCGTTGGGCCGTCCCCCAAGGCAATATTCCACCATTGCGCAGGTGCGGCTGAAGGGTTTCCATTGTGACGCCAGAGATTCCCATTGTGACTGGAGTCAAAGCAACCCCCTCCCCCCCAACTGCGCAGGCACGGCCGGCAAATGGGAGCGCGGCTGCTACGTTTTAAAGTTCAAAATGCCAATAACCTGTAAAATATAAGATCAATGTGAACGCATCTCACTCTCCCTCTTCAGTCCCCTATTCCCCTCCTCCATTATCCTCCCTCTCCCCACCATCCACCAACCCTTCTTTGCTTCCTCCCCTCACCCCCTCCCTCCCCTCGTCCCTCTTCCCTTCCCCTCCTCCATTCCCCCTAATCCCCCAACACTCCCTCCCTTACGGAGGGAATGGTCTCTGCGGAAAGCAGACAGTGGAAGAGATGGGAAGATGTGGCCAGTGGTGGGATCCCGTTGCAGGTGGCGAAAATGTCGGAGGATTATTTGTTGTACGTGACGGCTGGTAAGTTGGAAGGTGAGGACAAGGGGAACTTTGCCCTTGTTACGAGTGGGGGGATGGGGAGTGAGAGCAGAGTTATGGGGTATAGAAGAGACCTGGCGAGAGCCTCATCTATAGTAGAAGAGGGGAACCCCCGTTCCCTGAAGCATGAGGACATCTCCGATGCCCTGGTGTGGAACACCTCATCCTGGGTGCAGATGCGGAGGAATTAAGAGTAGGGGATAGAGTCCTTACAGGAAGCACGGTGGGAGGAAGTGTAGTCCAGATAGCCATGGGAGTCTGTGGGTTTATAGTGGATGTAGGTCAGTAGTCTATCACGTGCGATGGAGATAGTGAGGTCAAGAAATGGTTGGGAAATGTCAGAAATGGTCCAGGTGTATTTGAGTGCCGGATGGAAGTTAGTGATGAAATGGGTGAAGGTGGTGAGTTGTGTGTGGGTGCAGGAGGTAGCACCAATGCAGTTGGCGATGTAGCGTAGGTGGAATTTGCGGATAAGGCCCTGGTATGCCTCCAAGCAGGGAGCCGGAAGTGATGGTCAGTCAGGGCCGGATTTATGTATAGGCTTCATAGGCTTAAGCCTAGGGCCTCAAGATCTAGGGGGGCCTCGACAGAGCCAGATTTACCACTAGGTTTCATAGACTGAAACCTAGGGCCTCAAGATCTAGGGGGCCTCCTGTTCAGGACACCTGCCATTCAATTCTGAGCGGGCCCCCCTCTCTATCTCTCTCTCTCTCTCTGTCACTCTCCGTCACCGCCCACCAACCGTATCCATGTCCAGGCCGCTGAGTCTCCGCTCTCCGCTCGCTCCTCAACTGCAAACACATGCGCACATCCTCCCCTGCACATGTGCACAACCATGGTCAGCATATCATTGGCTGCCCTGCACACATGCATTCTAAATGGAATTTAAACTGGAGGTGGTGGAGAGTCCATCACCAAACTCCAAACTATGAACAATAACAGCCTATTGCATTTTATCTGCTTATTTATTGTGTATGTATATGGTCTGTGGTATATAGACACACTGAACTTTTATCTCCTGTTCTGTATTATGTTTACATATTCTGTTGTGCTGCAGCAAGCAAGAATTTCATTGCCCTATCTGGGACACATGACAATAGAACTCTCTTGACTCTTGACTTGGACTTAAGCAAAAAAGGGTTCTTGCGGAAAAAAGAGCTACCTTAAATTTAGTTGCGTCTGGTTGGGTACCTATGGTAAGGTGAAGACTATTCCATGCTTTAATTGTGCGGGGGAACTCCATGGAGCAGCCAGCATCTCTGGATAGAAAAAAATGGATGATGTTTCGGGTAGAGACTCTTCTTTAGAATCCCTCTGGTTTTAGTGTTTTTAGTTTAATTTAAAGGTACAGCGTGGAAACAGGCCCTTTGGCCCACTGAGTCCACGCCGACCACCGATCACCCGTACACTAGTTCTATCCCACACATTAGCGACGTAAGACAAGAGTCGAGAATGTTTTATTCTCCCACGTCCCAGTTAGAATAATGAAACCCTTACCTGAAGCAGCACAACAGAATATGTAAACATAGTACACTGTAAACAATGTTATAAATGAGAAAAAAAAACGGTGTATATTTATATCTATATTACTCAAAGTCTGATCTTGACCACTTCCTGTTGTTCTGTATATTGATTTTAGAAAAAAACGCTGCTGCTTACGGCTGTGATTTTTGGCCTTCTTACTCAGTCCCCCTCTGCTGCGCAGGACAAGTGGATTTTTCCCATTGATTAAAAATAAAAGAGTTATTAGTGTTTAAAAAATGTTCAGATTCTCGCTCCTGAAGGCAACACACGCCCCTTCCGGAGGGACTATAAAACCCGGAAGTGTTGATAAAACCCGGATGCAAGATGGGGGAGCGAGAGGGTCATGTCTCTCAATCTGAGCTGTGAATAATACTGAACACATGTCTACTAAACTGTGAGTGGTTTTACTGACCTGTCAGTGCCCTTATTGTGGTTTGAAAATATAGTCTGGAAATGCTAAAGCTGTGTTGCCTTTGGTTTGGAAATGCTAAAGCTGTGTTGCCTTTGGTTTCGAAATGCTAAAGCTGCGTTGACTTTGGTTTGGAAATGCTAAAGCTGGGTTGCCTTTGGTATGGAAATGCTAAATCTGTG